>NC_139354.1:107478065-108078065 GCF_055883805.1 Amblyomma maculatum
TCTCCTTTAACCCAAAGGCCTATTGATTATTTATATTATTATTAATCATTAATCAGAAGCGATATTATTATATCGCTTCTGATTCGTCATTCACTTTTCTATCCTCCTCTCGCTTAACTCGATCCTTCTTATCTTTCTTCCTATATTTGGCTGCACCGTCCTCGATCACTTTACTAAAACTCTTACGCGCTCGGAGCACGCACCTCTCGCAAACATGCAGTGAATAGGAGCCAGTGATTACGCTGAAATATGGCAGCGTAAAAGCGATAAGCGGAGTGATATTAGTTGTCTGCCTCCGAGGGCAACACTTACGCCCCATAGTAGCCGCCGGTGTATCGGTACTTGGCCACGTAGTGCCTGGTGCAGTTTCGCTTCGTCTTGCAGGGGCCGTCGATGCCGACATAAGGGTTGCACTCTTCGTCCACGACGCCGTAGTCCTGGGCGTACTTGCCCCCGATCAGGTACGGGAAGCCACCGCTACAGCCTGCGAATGCGCCAGCACATTACAGGAACCACATGATCGGACGCCACGATTTTGTAAAATTTGCAGCTAGTTCGCACAGTGGCAATACCACAGCGGATGCTAAGACGACAGAACTTCGCACGAGGTGCCCAGATGGCCTTCAGTGAAGCTACCTGAATGAAGTATTCGGTTTCTCCCCCTTCCCCAAGGAGAATTTGCGGATAAGATATAATGAGCTGTTGGCAGGTTTCAAGATATCGTCAGCATTTCACGACATAGGCGGTGCACCAACAAGTTGGCAAGTGCACAGGAGAAAGCAAAGGAGAACGCCTTGGTTTTCAGCCTTTCCTGCATCCCTTCCATTATGGCGCAGTTAGTGTATACTAAGCCTTTCCGCACAGTTAAAAATGACCGCTGACTGAACTGCTCAGCTCAGGTCCTTTCTGGGGGTTCTCCGTGGGTCTCAGCAACAGCTGGTCAGCGATTCAGTCATCGGGATTGCCTAAGCTCGTCGTGCCTGTATACCATCGATGTGCAACCACAGAAAACTGCCTCATTTTTTTTAGAGTGGAAGCACTAAGGCTTTCACTGAGCTGAAAACCAGCTGCCAGCAATTTGTATGGTCCTTCCGTCTTTGAAAGGAAATAAAATAACTGACCGAGTCTATAGCTTCGGTGATGGCCATCGCCGCGTTTTTTTCTTTATTGTAGGTCAGCAAACCACGCACGAACAACAATGCTGGACTACTGCTGCAACTAGACAGCCCTCGTCCCCAGCTGCCACCCTCACGCGCTGTGCATGACACGTCGTCACGCTGTGTGGCCAATAAGAGCGTAGCGCGCCACACTGACATGGAGAGAGTGCCGAGCTTTGTTCAGATGCAGCCATATAAAGGTGGAGTGCGCTCGCTGTGATAAACTAATAGAAGAAAAACCACTTTTGATTCAACGCTGTCGTCACCAGCATTGTTCGAGCACCTGAAATGTCTGAACAGTGACCCGAGCACGAGTTTGGAGGCGCAAGCTTAACAAGCGTGGCCTGTGCTGCCACATACATCGCATTTGGCCAACTTACAAAAATGAGTGTGTAAATATGTGTTCTAGTTGTTTACTTACGTAAAGCCAATCAATAAATGTCTCACAAAAAGGATACACAAATGTTGTTGATATCCAGTGCACACCTATCAAATAGTGGCACTCCGAATTGTTGACTGAGTGTACTGACGTTGTTGACTGACACATTGTATTGATGTTGTTGACTTAGCACAGGTCGTCAACAGAGCACTAATTCAGCGATTAACATTCAAGTTGTTGACTGAGTGTGTTGCTGTTGTGGAGTTTAGAAGTTGTATCATAGTTGCTAACTGCACACAAAATGTCAACCTTGCTGTAAAAGCATCCCACGTCCGCTATTGTACAGTAGTAACGGAGTGACTTATATGTAAATGATTTAATTTATACGAGGCAGGTCTGGCCAGTTATCTTTTATTAAATGTCTTATCAGAACATTTATTGGAATAATGTGACATTATTTGAACATAGCCACGAAGGTCTAATTGCAGAGTCGGAAAACCACACACTGCACCGTAATACCAATATACCAACGACTACTGCCGTTGTCATATGGGAAGGAGGATTGACACCTGGAAGTGTCGCGTGACGCGGTAGATGAAAGGCACAGGTACCGTGCCTTTCATCTACCGTCAGATGGGAGGAGGTTTGACTCCAGAAGACGCCGCACCTTAAGGTCTCACATAACCTATCTGCACGTCATCATTCATACTTCATCCCCGGTACCTCCCCCTCCTCCCGGATGTCCAGGGGTAGGAGGATTTTGATTCGGGATGACGGCCGTACCCTGGCAAGGGAGCAGTCGTGTGGTGGCACGCACACACCAGTCACCGAACACTATGCCAACTGCGTTTAAGGTCCCCGCTGTGACAGCAGGCCAAACACAGGGAGACCGGACCTTCTTTGGACCTCGGATGTCCTGAAGGACAACTGTTACCTTAAAGTGCTTCATATTAACATTGTTATGGTACGTCCAGAAACCTCGCAAATAATCGGTGGCCTGCTCCACATGTCTATGAACTCTTGCTCACTGAGGTGACGCTGCTCACGGCTTAGGTGAAACCAGACCTCCCTGCGGACTCGTGCGAGCACCTCATGAAGGCCCGGAACACTGCGCGCAAACGCAGCGGCGCACCTGGCAGACCAGACTTGGTACATGCACTCAATGGGTAAGAACACAACCTGTTTCACAGCATGCCTGGGTAACGGGTTGAGGTACCTGACAGTTTGATACGGCACTCCTGGAACACTAAACAAGGTAGCCACTCGTCGAAGGAGGGCTGCTGGGAGAAGACCCTGTGTAAAGATGTGGACAATGTCTTCACGACCACCACAGAACGGGCAGACTGGATGCAATCTCGCTCGTGTGAATGCCTTGCTGCGGATGGGGAGCCGTCCGTGTGCAAAGCGATACATGAACGTTGCTCTGCTTGCATCCAAAAAGTTCGTCAATATCACATTCCAGCTTGGACGCATATTAGACAGATGTGTTTGAATATACCTACGGGGCGCTTCGGCGTCAAAAGATTGGCTAGATCCTTTAACGGTACTGCCAGAATATTTATGTTGGCCTGGAGGCCTCTGAGTCGCTCCAAGCAGTTAGCTGCTTGGGCGTAAAAGGGCGAAAGAGAGCCAGAACGGGGAAGAAGTGGGAAAACGTGCTTTGCAAAAAAAAGACGAAGGCGGGTGCTCAGGAAGAACGAGGTCAAGCTTCGAGTCAGGGACATGTCTGAATTCAGGGCTGTGTGGGTTCATCTGACGTGTAGCACTGCGGTTACTATGCCCAGGTCGGGGAGGCCGAGGCCTCCCTTGTCCCGAGGCTGTTTCACCACAGGCCTCCCGATTTGATCTATCATTCCGTTCCACAGGAAACGGAAGAGGATTCTTTCAAGCTGCAGCTTGGTACGTGCCGGCAGAGGTGTTATGCAGGCAACATACGTCACGAACGAGAACAGAATTGACGGAACGACAGTAGTCCGCGCCGTGAGAGGGCACGCCAACGTCCCATATTCTCTCTCTTCTCAAGCTTCTCTTTAGCAAGAGGCCAGTTGGTCTCTGATAACCCTTCGGAACGGAAGTGGAATCCTAGTATACGAACTTCATCCCTCACAGGAAGGCCATGAGAGGGGTTTGGACTGGATGGTGCTCCCCTGATATACAGGGTGGCACTCTTGGATTTATTCAGCCTAGCCACACTAGCCCAGCAGTACCCTTCTATGACGTTCAGGACGGAGCACACAGATGCTTCGTTCGGAACGACGATAGTCAGGTCGTCTGCATAGGCAAACATGGGGACAGGCGGAGAGCCTGGCGGTAACGGGAACCTGCCTATCTGGGAGTCTTTTGCTAGTCTTTGGAAGAGAGGTTCGATTGCAAGCACATAGAGAGCAGGTGATAGGGGACACCCCTGTCGAACTCCACGGCCTACATCGAAAGCCTGCGTAACCATACCTTGAACTGTTACTGCAGAGGTAGGCCTTGAGTACAAGACTCTCACCATCTTCTGAAAATCAGAGTGGAGGCCAGCCTCCTCTAACACTCTGAACAAGTAGGCATGACTAATGATGCCGAATGCCTTTTCTTGGTCAAAAGAACAGAGAATGCCTGATACATTACGCGCCTAAGGAAAGATGTCTCTAAGGGCGAAACCATGAAGCTGGGTGGAGCGGTCTGGAACGCAACAAGCCTGATACGGACCTAATAGGTCGCTAATGAACAGTGTTAACCGTTTGGACAGGCATCTCGCGATGAGCTTGTAGTCGCAGTTTAGGATCGGGATGGGACACCAGGCTCTCAGGTCAGTGCGTCTCGACTCGTCCTTACACAGGAGTGTGATCAGCCCCTCCCTTTGAGTATCTGACAAAGCCCCCTCACTAAGGAGCCTATTCACTAATGAGGTGAAAGGACCCCCCAGTTGTCCCAAAACTTTGACGTAAAACTCAACGGGGAGGCCGTCCGTCCCTGGACTACGATTTCGATTGGAAGCTCTAATGGCTGCTAAAATTTCCTCTGCCTCTAAAGGACCACCTGGGACATCTAACATTTTTGAGGGGCCTCTCAAAAGGAAAAGAGGTCGTTGACGGAGGAGGAGCTGTGTACAAATTTACATAAAACTGCCTTGCCAATTTCAAAATGCCCTCAGGTGTTTTTTCAATGGAACCTGTATCGGGGTCAGTTACAGCTGAAAGGGTGGAAGTATGAACCGTCACTGAATGTGTTCCCTGGATTAGAAGCCACAGTTGGAGTGTTTTGGTGCAGCCTGACTCCTACCACACGAACCACATTGCCCGGAACAGCTGTATACCGAATTTGGTTCGAACATATAACCCTATGGTTTGTGGTATACAAATAAAATTACATTTAAATAAAACTTACACATTGAATACATCGAAGTACTAATTAAAACGTAAACATATCCAATTAGTGACCGAGACCTGGACCGCCGAAACCCCATCAAACGGATCAGATTTTGATTTGGTACGTTTCCCAAGTGGGACAGTACTCTCTAACGGGCAGCCGCAAACAAACGGAAGTGGTACCGAACGATTTGTCGTGATGAGATCTATCGGAAACGGTGCATCGTATATGTCAATCACGTGATCATAATTTCTCCGCTAGGCTGCGCTAGACGGCGTATGCATGATATGCTAGGTATCCACCCGGAAGTTGGTGCAGGCGCAGTAACTGTTCCTGAAGCTCTGGGGTTTAGACATACCAGTAGCCGGGTGAATAAACCGGTGGTGGAAACTAGCACAAAACGACTGGAAGATTGGTGGCTTAAAAGCAGAGAAGTGACATAATGTTAGTGGTGTAGAAACAAAAATTTTAATAAATAGAATGGTGGTTTACTTAACCAATCTAAATCAATAATTAGGATATAGGGAGAAAAATGAGCATGATAGCTACTGCTACCACCCCGTTTCAAAGGGGACTCTCCTAAAATCCCTCAATTCCATCCATCCATCCATGAGTCTATAGAGCTGTCTTCTCAGGAGCTCAATTTTTTTCTCAGCATAATAAACGATAATTTACTTGTTAAGAGGCTATCGCATTGAAACTGATCTTATTATTTTTTGCGTAAGTAAAATGCGAGAAAACCAAACATCTGTTATCATCTGCAACGCGTTTTTGATTTTTTTTCGTGCTAGAAGGGTAAAATGAAATAAACATAGAAGCAGACTAATCAGCAGACAAAAGGAACTGAAGGATGAAAGAGAAAAATCACTACCAAGAAAAAAAGCTAACGGAGTCAAGCTATGAACTAAGGTCTCCCGGAGAATTTTTGAAGATCATCCATATATGCTTCAGCCAGTCAACCCATTGTTAACAAAATTTACACACGTTAGTCGACAGCTATATGTATTTACTTAGGGCAAAACATGGTTAACAAACTTTACACAAATGTTAGTCAACAACTACGCTGTTGACTAACGGTAAATATCCCTTTCGTTTACACTTGTTTACCGCAGTCAACAACCTGTGTGGAAGCGGTAGGCTCCACAAGTTTTCCACAGTCTGTCAACATTTTGCAATGCTCATTTTTGTAATTTGCTGAATCGTCTGCTATGTTTTGGGGGGAGGGGGCCCTACAAGGGTGGTTGCGGAATATGGGGCTGGTTAACATCGCTCAACACCGCAGAACGCTCCGCATGTTTGAGCTTAGTCGGCTCAAGAAGCCATTGAAAAATTTGCCGACGTGCCTGGTAATGTGCAAAGTACTAGAAATACGTACCTTGTGAGTAAGGCGAGCAAGACACCACGTCTTGGGGCGAAAAGACGCGCTGCACTTTGTTCTCGGTGGCGATGCGCAGCCTGGATTCCAGCAGCGCCATTGAAGCGAATGCGTAGCAGCTGCCGCAGGCCTCTATAAGCGAGACGAAGAGAAGCCTGTCAGCGCATCACTGAGCCTTCTACGGAGCTCAGCAAACAAAAACACTCCCTATGGGCTCCCTTAATCACAATTTAAAACAAACCTACGGCTTAATACAAAACAATAAAAATAAATTAGTTCAAGTATAGTCGATGCGGAAGAAAAGGGAGTCGCAAGCGAACGCGTATATGTGACGCTGCAAATCAGACATACAAGTGAAAGATGCCCAGCCCGGAAGTATACTTGTGTTCTCTTCGCTTCATCAAAGTCGATGGAAAGGTAGTGAAGAGAGCAGCACTAGACGAAGTACACTAAACAAAGAGCGTCACAAATGTGTAGTCTACAAGATGTTTCCAATGAGCCAAAATGGAGAACAAGCTAGTATTTGGATGAAGGAAACCTGAAATGTACCGTCTCGCACCTTTTCGTTCGCTAAGTGAAACTTGAAATTTCTCCAAACATCACTTCTTTATTTTACACAACCCGTTTGTAAAAAGTGATGGTTGTAGAATTTTTAAGTTTCGCTTAGTTATCAACCAATCAGACAGGCAAATCTGTCGAAATGTTTAGTTTTCGTTCGCTGGCGCAAATCGTAGCGGCCGCTGCCGAAAGAGGCGTAAATATGCGGCTCTGTAGACAAAACGAAGTCATTGAGAGGCTTAAATTACAGGATAGTAAATTTTTGTTTTTGCCAATATCTACGAGCCTATGCTAACGTTGGAATACGAAAGAACTTGTTGGCTCATGCTAGGCTTGTGGCTACAGTCTATGTTCTATCGGATATCCAGGTGGTTGTATTCGAAGAAATTCCGTTCATTTTTAACATGTTAATTGCTGTAGACAGAGCACGTCAATTTTTCTTTAAGTTCCCGTATTTTGTTCTCTAACATCGCGAGCTATCGTAACAGAGAGTATTGGGCTAGTTGAAAATTTACTTTTTGTAAAATATTTGCCGCCACACCGCGGTAAAAAAAAAAAAAAAAAAGAGAAGGCAATGGGTAGTCAGTGTTTCTCTTCAATAAGAAACACTCCTGTGCTTCGAGTAGATTTGCGCCAAGCTATTGGAATCGAAAAAATAGAAATAACTGCGTCGTTCTTGCTCCCATTTGATTCGCGTATGGAGTTTTTAGAAACGTCTACAAAAGTGACCAGAAAAATAAGGTGCCTTCTGAAGCAGAACACCTGACGAACGAAGCAGCAGAATAATGCCCTCAGGACACTGACGTGACCGGTTGGCGGTGCGTCGAAGTTAATTGACTTGCACCTGTCAGCTGCCTTAGAATGCAATGTTGTAGGTAAACGATGATTAACGGTGACGTCATGGCCGTTGGCTGATGCCATGGGCTGGAGGGCCTTCTTTGACCGGCCTTTGCCGCTCCGTTGTTGAGTTGTACCCGATTTAAATAATGTTTCCCCTCTATCTCCCCCAGATTTTCAATCAGTGTCTTCAGTGAAACGAGAAGTTAGATGTGCCAGTGCTCGGTGCTGCCTGGTGCACCGGCTATGTGCCATGATAGACTGCCCCGACTAACTACGAGTAAAATATGACATTGTTCATCGCCTGAGGTTTGATCAACTTAAATGCGATGTTAGGGTCACTGTTGCTGTTCAAGGACGTAATTAGTATGTGCGCGGCTCAGCGGGTTATGCATATAAAGGCAAGCGAACGTTTCAGACAGAGTAGCTGAACGAACCCTGGTTTCGGACAGGCGACACGTAGTTGACTCCACTGACGTTCCTCCAGTCGAATTCCTCGGGCAAGGAGCTGGCAAGCGTCCTCTGCTCTTCAGTCACGGGAGCCGGCGGTGGGTTCCTGTGTGAGAACGTGTCATTTAGATAACCTTTGATTCAATTTTCTCGGCTTTTATGTGAGAGAGAGAGAAAAAAAGAAAACAAAAACGAAGCACGCTGTTACAAGGAACTCAAAGGCTGCTTCTGGGATCTCGAAATCACTGGTGTAATAATGAATCGCAGAACAGAATGCAAACTGTTAACGCATTCTTAGTGAATCATTTCCGCATTTAACTTCGTGCGCGGGAAAATAATTGAAGAAAAATGGAAGGAGTTAGCGAGCATAATGCCAGGCCTTCAGAAGTTGAGAGAAATGCTGCTAATAGTATAGTTAACAGCATCGAACGGCTTCTCAACACTATAACAAAGAGGAGTAACGAAATAGTCGAGGAAAAACAATCTGCGAAGGCGTGGCACTTGGAGGCCAACTGCGAAAATCGTTTTCGAGGTTTCGGATTACTTATTATTTACGAACCCTCGCCTCTTTGTCCATACGCCTTAGGGTGGCTGCAATAATTATGGTTGGCAAAAAAAGCATTCTTTTGAAACGAAATGCCAATTTTGGTCCTAAGGTTAAATGTAAACAAGGTGCAGAAAAGGCGCCCTTTAATTGTTTGCATGTTATCGTTAAATGTGCTGCACAATGTCGAAGAGGACAGTTGCGGTGGTAGGCTTTTTTTTTTCTGACATCGCAAATCATCGACCGTGGCACTAACACTGAAAGGGGGGGGGGGGGAGGTAAGTAACAAGTTTTCTATCGTGTCGTGCATTCCAGAGGATAGAGGTCACAGATGTATGCTATAAGCCTCCTCTATAAAATGCCTTTATTTTAGTTGACCATAATAAGATGAAAATGATGAATTTTATCCTTGTAGAATTTGTCATCGTCATCGCGGCCATGCAGAATTAAGGTATTGCATATCGTGCACATGGTTTCCTCACTTTGTGATTTGTGTTATGGTTATCTGATAACGCCACAAATCCCGCCTAAGTAGATACACCTGAAGACGGGATGCGGTCCAGGAACGCAGAATACGTACGTTATGCACGGCCATGGGATTAAGATGCGAGGTTGGTTGGTTGGTTTGTTTGTGGGGTTTAACGTGCCAGTCAGATGTGAGGTGTATACTGGTAAAAAAAAGAGCGGGTAGCCCCTGTAGTATAAGGCGCGTAGATGAAATACCAGAACACACGTGAAAGCTGGCATACGGGAGATCCTTCGAAGGCAATGAATCGCTGCAAGCAGTACCACTGTTCGACAACACTGCATTGCGTCGGTGGCACCAACCAATGCTCTGCATGTGCTGGAAAATTTTGAGTAGGAAAATGGTTGCCGTGGTGGCTGCGAATGTATGCATGTGATCTCGCGTCGCGGCTTCACGTATAGCATCATATCATTCTTGCAATGTCTACATTTTGTGCTGAGACGACCGTGACTTGGTCGCCGGGGCAGAATACGTACCTGAAGTTCCTGTTTCGGTGTCCTCCGCGGATGCTCATCATCTCGTTAAGGGTCTTGCCGCGAAAAGGCTCGTGCACCCTGGCCGTCCACGAGGTCTGCGCCCGGTTCACCAGCGACACAAACTCCTCGCTGTTGAATGGATCGATGGTATCGCCCAGCTCCCACCTGCGGAGGAATAGAGACGAGTGGCGCACGGAGCGGACATTAAAAAAATATAGATATGAGCAGGTTTGAGGTACAAAATGTAAGCGAGGGATAACGGTGACATCTAGTAACGCCTAATGCACAGTCTGGCAAAGGAGAGAGTCAAGAAAAATTCGTGACTAGTAGCACGAGTTGATATTTTCTCATTTAAACCACCGGCCATTAGGAAGAAGAACAAACTTATTTTATTATGTACTTCTGTGTCTCACAATTAAGTGTATATGCATATTCCACTGCAGGTTACTTACAAAAGCAAATAAAATGGCCATTAGAGGAAGCAGTTCTTTGAAAGGAACTAAAACGCATGTCAAAATGTAGTTACCGCGCTGCCCTTATGACATCAAATGCGGCGGCCTGGTCTTCTAGAGCCTAGTGGTCACATAATTTTTTTTCTACAGGTCCATACAATTAAGTGATGCATAATAGTCATTGCACTATAGAAATGAGTCACTAGAATTACTCTCATTTTTCACTTCTCGTATAGAACTGTCTGCAGCAAGTTTTACATGTTTATTCCGATTATTAAGAAGAAAAACAGTGGAAGAACAGACATTATCGCATATCGCTTTTGTCCCTGTTTTCTGTTTATCATTTCTGCCAACATCTGTATCCCAAATTGTCGCCTCTATGCAAGAGTTGCCAAAATAGCCAAACTGGCAGCTTCTGAATGAGCCGCAAAAAAAAAAAAAAAGAGGGGGAGGGGGAGGGCAGTAGTACGTTCAGATATATACTTGCACTGACGAAACCCGCCTACACTAAAACCGAGGAAACCAAATGAGAATGTATTTTATAATGGATGGTGCCGGCTGTTGTTCCGAGACGCCGAGAAGGCAAGACTTTTTTCGGACAGCAACACGAACATACAAGCAACAAGGATTCAGTGGCTTCGGTTTATAAAGGAAGCCTGGGTGCAACCGAGGCATGCTATTGGCTGGCGCTACGGTCGCACACGCGAACCATGACTGCGTACATCAGATAGCGGCACACAGTAACCAAGCGGCACACAGTAGCAAGACAGCAGCAAGCTTGATAAGCGTTGCGCCGATATAACACTTCCCCTCCAACAAAATCAGAATCTATCATACGTCAGACGATCCGGCTTCCGCTTGTCACGAGCGCTGCGCCTTGGTAGCACACGTAACCCAGCATCAGTTTGTTCCGACGTTGAGGCACTTTGGGCGTGACTTGCGAGTGGAACACAATCACTCTGATCCAACACTGGCTGGCTCGAGGCAGCTGTAGGAGACCGTTCACTTTCGAGCAAGTCACTTGCAAGGGGCAAATCTGTATCACTTTCGTTTACAACAGCTGGCTTCACAAAAGAACGTCGCAAATGATCAGCATGCACAAATCGCGTCTGTCCGTCTACAACCACAAGGTATGTCATTGCCGATTTCACATCCACGACCCTGCCTGGACGCCACTGCACCTGTTCCCCACGCACTGAACGCACAAACACACTATCACCAACAACAAATGATCGAGGTGAACTCCTTCGCTTGTTTGCACTGCGAACATTCCTCTCAGATCTGGCATTTATTGCATCTTGCAGATTCGGTTTCAACAAAGATAACCTTGTGCGCAACTTCCTCCTCAAGAACAGTTCATCTGGCGATTGGCCGGTGAATGTGTGCGGCGTTGTTCTGTAAGCGAACAGAAAGTTATCTATCCTGTGCTGCAGTGATCTGGAACTTTTGTTCTTCTGGTCTTCCAGCAATTGCTTCAACAGCGACTGTTTACTGTTTGGACAGCACGTTCTGCCGAGCCGATCGACTGAGGATGATATGGCGGAGTAAGCGTGTGCTTGACCCCGTTTGTCAAAAGAAACTCCTCGAATTCTTTTGCACGAAACTGCGGCCCGTTATCTGTGACTACCTCTATCGGCAGGCCATGACTTGCGAACAACGAGCGCACCGTTTAGATCGTGCTTTGCGCCGTCGTTGACGTCATGATTTTTATTTCCAACCATTTGGAATAGGAATCTACAGCTAGAAGAAACATCTTTTTTTCCTTTTCAGCAAAGTCTAGATGTACCCTCTCCCAACTGCTTGTGCACCACTTCCAAGATGAAAGCGGCGCTAGTGGCCCCACGGTTTGGTGCTTTGACAGATTTCACACTGCTTCACTGCTCGTTCGAGGCAGTTGTCTATCTGTGGCCACCAAACCATTGACCTCGCAAGTGCTTTCATCTTTGTGATACCGATGTGTTGTTCATGTAACAAGCACATAACTTCACTTTGAAGCGACTGTGGTACAACGACTCTGTTGTTCCACGCCAAACAGCCGCAATCGACTGAAAGCTCAAACCGCCTAACGAAGAAAGACTGATAAAGTGTGTCCACAGCACGCGGCCATCCGTGCCATACCATTTCACGAACAGTACTAAGAACTGGATCTTTCACAGTTTCCCGCTCGATATCTTTCGCAGTTAAGGGGAGTTTACTAACGGGCGAAAAATAAAATATTTCTTCTGCCTCGTCACCGGCTTCAGGCAGTGGAAGGCGTGATAAGCCATCTGCATTGGCTATCTTTGTTCCTGCTCTGTGCAAAATGCGAAAGTTGTAGTTTGCAAGGAAAATTCCCCAGCGATGCACGCGAGCTGCAGCGACTGCATTTGTGTGGTGCTTTGCCTCAAAAATAGCGGTGAGCGACTGGTGATCTGTGATCACGTTGATCTTACGCCCATACAGATATTTATGAAATTTCTTTACTGCAAAAACAACAGCAAGAGCTTCTTTTTCCACCTGCGCGTAATTACGCTCGGCAGGAGTCATTGATCGAGATGCGAACGCAATCGGTCGCTCTACGCCCTCAATCACGTGCGACAGCACCGCGCCTAAGCCGTAAGCAGAAGCATCACATGTCAGCTGTATTTCTTTCTTTACATCATACAGTTCCAAAACCATGTCTTCACTGATCAAATTTTTACACCGTCTGAAACATGCGTCACACTGGCTCGACCACTTCCATGTGCTGCCTTTGCGCAACAGTTGATGAAGAGGTTCTAGCAAGTTTGCTAGGTCAGGCAAAAATTTGGCGTAGTAGTTTACTAGACCCAAAAATGCCTTTAGTTGAGTCACGTTAGTTGGTTGAGGCGCTTCTCGAATCGCCTTTACTTTTTCTGGTGTTGGGTGTACGCCATGCTTGTCTAGCTCATGTCCCAAGTAACAAACATTTTCTTGGAAAAATTTGCATTTCCCTGGGTTTACCCGGATGCCGTGTTTACTGAGCGTTTGTAGCACTTGCTCGGAATGGTGATAGCACTCCGTCAGGTCTTTACCTGCTATTAACACATCGTCCAGGTAACAGGCAGTTCCAGGTATGTTTCGTAACACCTGGTCCATCACGGCCTGAAACATTGCAGGGGCGCTTGCCACTCCGTATGGCAGTCGCCGGAACCTGAACAGTCCCATGTGCGTGTTCACCGTCAGCAATTCTTGTGCCTGCTCATCCAGCTCAAGCTGCAGGTAAGCTTTAGACAAATCCAGTAAAGTGAACACGGTCCCTCCAACCAATGACGCGAATATGTCCTCTGGCAGAGGCAGTGGATAGTGGTCGAGTTCAATACCCCGATTTACAGTCACTCTGTAATCCCCACATATCCTAATCTGCTTTCTTTGGGACGATCACTAGCGGTGTAGCCCACGCACTGTGCCTCACTCTGTACACCACACCAGCCTTCTCAAGTTCAAGCAATTCATTCTCCACCTGTTCGCGCAATGCATATGGTACTGGTCTCGCCTTACAAAAAACTGGCTGCGCATCGTTTTTCATTTTGATGCTACCAGTGAATCCCTGAATAGAACCATAACCTGGCTCAAACACATCACTGTACAGCAGTTTTAACCTGTTCTCGGCTTCCGCTGCTACCATCTGCCTGCCATCCTGCACGTTATCAACGTCACGTTGCAACTGCTGAACAGCATTGTGCAAGTCAACTTTTAGTGCCGTTATCCAATCGCGACCTAAAAGCGTCGGCATGCGAGCTCCATTTTCTTGCTTTGCTATTATCAGAGGCAGATCGTAGCTTCGGTTTTGATAAGACACCTTGACGTTTGCTACGCCTTTCACTTTGAGTGAAGTACCGTTATATACGCCTAGACGTATGTCGTCTTTCGAACATGGACAATTTGGAAAATTTTCATCAAAGTCTCTTTCAGACATTATTGTCACAGCGGCTCCCGTGTCTAATTCCATCGGTATCTTCTTGCCATTTACTTTTACTTTAAGCACAATAGGCGGTGAGCCGTGAACTTCGTTCGTCGTACACACTGTAAGCAAGTCAGTTTCCGCCAAGGGCTCCTCAACTTTGTGCACCACCTTTGTTTTGCACATTTTTGCTACATGACCCGGCTTCGAGCATTTGAAACACATACTTTTGAGGAAAGGACAACTCACAGGCGTATGCAGTCCGCCGCATCTATGACAGACGCGAACAGTGCCTTTCCCACGTTGCTTCCTTGGGCCGTTTTGCGGGGCACGCTGCTCGTTGCTAGGGGCCTCCTCCTTTGTCGCGTGTCGCTGGCCTTGCGGGGTGGAATCCCGATGCCAGCAGATGTCCGCCGGACTGGTGGTTGACCCCTCCGGTAGCATTTCTCTGGTGTCTTTCTGAGCAGTCTCCAAGGCGGTAGCAATTTTGCAAACTCGCTCCCAGGTGACTTCATCATCAGACAGGGCAAGAAGACGGCATCGGATAGAATCCGCTCGCATTCCAGAAATCAGTCGATCCCGGAGCGCTTCTTCCAAAAAACTTCCAAACGAGCACGTGGCAGCCAGTCTCTTCAGCTCGACAATGAACTGTGCCAGGCTTTCGTGCGACTCTTGCTTTCGCTGGTAGAAGTGATACCGTTCGGTAACCACTGACCGCTTTGGTGCATAGTGCTGTCGGAGAACATCTGTAGCTTCTTCGTACTTGACTTCCGTGGGCTTCTTCGGCAGCAGAAGGCTACGCAGAGTCACATAAGCTTTTTCACCAAGGACAGTTAAGAAGACTTGCAGCTTCTTACTTGTGTCTATTCCGTTGGCTGTTGCGTACAGGTCAAACCTTTCCACGTAGATGTCGAAATTGCCAGAGTCCGGGCAAAACTCGCCCAACGATCCCAGAGTGGTGTTCATCACTGATGTTCCCGCTTGCCGTGGCGTCGTCGTCGCTTCTTCAGGAGGCTTGGTCACTGCCTCTTCCTGAACGATCCCATCCTCGTCGCCATGTTGTTCCGAGACGCCGAGAAGGCAAGACTTTATTCGGACAGCAACACGAACATACAAGCAACAAGGATTCAGTGGCTTCGGTTTATAAAGGAAGCCTGGGTGCAACCGAGGCATGCTATTGGCTGGCGCTACGGTCGCACACGCGAACCATGACTGCGTACATCAGATAGCGGCACACAGTAACCAAGCGGCACACAGTAGCAAGACAGCAGCAAGCTTGATAAGCGTTGCGCCGATATAACACCGGCTTAAGATGGAAATTAGCTGCTCAATATGCTTAGATAGTTGCTAACTTTAAAGGAATTAGAAAAAAAAGGCAATGTTTAACGATGCCCCTTCAATCCATTTTCTTCCAAGCAGTATGAACGGGCTTACGTGGCCTAGGGGCACCGTGTGTGACTCGAGATATGAGGGTCCAGGTGGGCGCGATTTCCCCCTGAGAAGTTGGTGCCCAAGTTGCTGCAGTCTGCCCGCTCGGCCATGACACGTGATCACGTGATGTCACTCAAACTGCGAACCAATCAGTGCTCAGCTATGTCACCTACCGACTACGCTACCAGAGGTATGCTCGAGAGGAGGAGTTCACGGAGCACCGGGCCGTTTTCTTGCCTGGCAGCCAACAATGACAACCTCGTGGCTTCCGGCATTATACGAAGTCAAGAATACGTATACACCACAGATAAAAACAAAGGGCGCTTTGCAGCAATACACAGCAACAATTTTGCGAAAGCGTTTCTATGCAGTCACATGTTCAGCACGCAATAGCTTTCTTCTCATACGTGGCATAAAACCCAACGCGACCAATTTGGCTAGGGAGCAGTTTTCTTGTTCACAAACAGCAAGTACTTTCGTAACGCACCGTTAATACAGAACCCTGCCAAAAGTAAGATAGAAGGCTCCGAATAGGATGCGTGAGTAACGTTTACACAGCACACGTATTGACTACAACTGGGGAGCAAATACCGTAATTGCGTAACGGGGGGAATACAGTGTTGTTAGCTATCGTCGCAGGCCCACTCTGCCGCGCGCACAGATAAGTGGAGTCACACCTGATGGGGTTTGCCTGCAGCGGCTTGTTTGCCTCGAAGCCATCGTCCCGGTGTCCCTCGAAGCAAGCCCAGTTGTGGCCCAGGATGTCGTGAGCCCATCCCGCCTTGGTGCCACCGCAGAAACTCTCGCTCTGGCTGTAGTTGGAGAAGGCGAAGTACCTGCGAAGAGACGTCAAGTGCCGCTTCTTAGCTCAACTTCAACACAGGTGCCAGAAAACTGATTTTTAGGTAAACATTTAGCGCAAAAAACAACAAAGCAATTTAGCGCAATTGAGGAGAGCATGATGCCGGGCTAGTTGGTGATCCATTAAGTAAGAAAAAAATTGTGCTAATTTTTTTACGTAATGTATCATCAACTAGCCCGCCATCATGCTCTCCTTAATTGATATTTAGGGAGTGTTAGTGAGGTGTAGCGCAGGAGGGAGCGTTGGCAAAACTAAGACGGAGCAGGCGTATGCACCCATTTGTTCAGTGTAGCGCATGGTGTAGGGCCTGTTGCTGCTTTGTCAGACACATTGCTGACTCTAATGTCTTTTGCCCAGATGGCCTCGGTGAAAACGTGACAAGTGCACATCCACCGCGGCGTTGATAAGTTGGCGAGTGGTAATTCATAAAAACATGCGAACAGCGAAAAAAAAAAACACAAAAAAAACGGAAGAAACACAAAGAGAGACAGACCTGCGCCGAGCTTGCAATCAGCGCTTGCATTAGAAAACATCACACATAAATATAAATTTTATTTATTTACAGAACATTGCAGATCGACATGGTCCAAGTAGTAGATGAACGTTCATTTGCTGATAAGCACAGTTACTTAGAGTCAGCAAAGTATTGCAATTACAAATGAATGTAAGCAAGAAACTATAGAATACAAAACATAATGACGCAAAATAGAGCGCATTGTGTGCAAATACATAAGGTAAACCCAGTATAGAAACAAAAGCACCGTTTAGAGATCCTAATAAATTATTACCAGTTCTAATCGTCCAGCCAGAATGTATATATACTCTCACAACATTGTAGAAAGGAGAGCTGTACACTGTGGCAAGGGGTTTCAGTCGGATATTGTTTCAGTGAAAAATAAAGTGCTTATTTTATTCGCTTGATGCTACGACGATGTAGATGTCTGTGTGGCCTGCCCATTACATTCCACCGCACACTGTGCACCCGCCGTACATAGTAAAGTGACGACATCTCAAGGCGGGGTGGAGCAAGACCACCCGTTACGTTGCAGGCTGACATCATGCTCCAAAGCGCAATCCTGAGCCCTGGCAACTCCCCGGAGCCTTGGCTAACGCACCCGCATATGCTCCTTTCACAAGACTTCTTTCGAGTTTATCCGCCCTATGTTGACAATTATTGCCATGTAGTGCGCCTGTGTTGTTCAAAATATCAATGCACTCAGAGGCTTCATAGTTCTGGCAAATGGGCTGAAAGGCAGTTTTCCGCTGATTTATGACGCCACCTACGGGTTCGTTTACGCACCAGCCTATTTAGGAAAAGCTGAGAATGCCACAAGGCAGCGTGTGAACCTGCATACCGCGCCCACACGCATTAATCCGGTAATGACGTTCTCTAACCAGTGGGTGCATGCATCCTTACTAGGCAGTTAGCTAGGATACTAGATGCTTACACCAATGATCTTTATGTACATTTCTGTCTGTGGCTGTATAAATGAACTGACAAAAAAAAAAAAAAAACACTACACTGCACGCACTCTATCCTGTGGAGAACAATGTACGCGCTCCTCGTTGCATTTTCGGGCGCTTCTCAAATATTATCGGATATTGCTCAGTTGCCTTGGAGCGGAAGGCTCGACTCGACACAGATATATTTTTTTTCATCATTTTTCAACTTCTTGGTTAGCCTTTGGCTGTTACTCCATTCTCTTTGTCCACAAATGCTCTATTTTAACGACTTCGTTCGCCAAAAAATCCTCTCACAGGTGCGCACCAGCTGGCATGTGGGGAAATTCGGAAGCTGTACACCGAGACCGCAGTGCTCGTCAGTATTGGCAGCTGATTTCGCGTACAAATAATTTCTCAAACCGCGGTTCTAAGGTAGCTGATACTAAAGACACGTGTTTACCAACTTCAATTTATCGTAGTCGAAATCATGCTAAGGTTTATGCGATTTTGGTGCCAGTCAACCTACATGGCTACTGTGGGATGTGAAATTCATGCCCAGCAACTGCAGGGTTTCTACTCTTAGGCATTTCGGAAATGAGATTCAGCTCAGATGCCTTGCTTTAAGATACTTCCACGATGATATTACTGATTCAGAGGCACACTAGTCTGTAACACCACAGGTTGTTCATTACATACCTGAAAATTCTTATGTCACGGACCTTCAGATCTTTAAGCACTAAATCCTGGAGAGTCAATTTGCACGTAAATTCACGAGTCCCCTATTTAAGATTAAAATGTCTTCGTTATATTCAGCAACATTTATTTGAACAGAACTGCTGTGGCTGGAGTAGATCGCGGATCCAGCTGCGCTCCTTCTGGGGCCAAAATAGTTTCGAACACTTCAGCCTGCAAAGGTGGTTCGAGTTACCATGTTTCACGGGGTTCAAAACTGAAAACGAGTCGTGTCCTGCACACGCGAAAACTCAGAAAGCCTTAAGTTTCAAGTGCGAAACGCTCTAAAACAGCGTGTCGAAAGACGTAAAGGTTCACTGTCACTGATGAAGTTCACTTCTCAGAGAATCACTGCCGTCCTGGACAAGTCCGGATTTCCGGCTGTCTGACTTTGCGAGAGAAAAAAAAAAGGACCACATATGGGCTTCTGTCGCGCGAGGCGGGCTTATATTTGTCCAATGGCGGAAAGAATCACTGCCCCATCGGCGCAACTATTTGGGCCATGGCCCCTTTTCCCAAGCATTTCATCCCAGAAGAGCCGAGCACCAGGCCGGGGGAAAGCTTGTACCCATTGAAAACCGGTGGGTGTCCGGCGGTGGGTTTAGAACTAACCACCTCCCGCAGCCGAGTCGTAGCCTAGTGGTTTGGGCGTCCGTCTCGGCTGCGGGAGGTGGTTCATTGGAAATCCGCTGCCAGACACCCACCGGTAAAAATGGGTACAAGTGTCCCCCGGCCTGGCGCCCGGCTTTCACACGGGTGTGCGCTTGGAAGAGGCTCCGCAAACCCCGCTGCGCTCCATCTGGGGCAAAATAGTTTCGAACACTTCAGCCTGGAAAGGTGGTTTGAGTTACCGTGTTTCACGGGGTTCAAAACTGAAAACGAGTCGTGTCCTGCACACGCGAAAACTCAGAAAGCCTTAAGTTCCAAGTGCGAAACGTTCTGAACCAGTGTGTCGAAAGACGTAAAGGTTCACTGTAACTTATGAATTTCACTTCTCTGAGAATCACTGCATTCCTGGCCAAGTCCGGATTTCCGGCTGTCTGACTTTGGAGGAGGCAGAGATAAAAGACGCGAAAATGCAGTTTTTAGAAGAATTGGACCCAGTTTTACTGGAACATCCGTGGGGAAGCAGAGCTATAAAATGCACCTGAACACTTCCTGTAGGAAACTGGGCACATATATAATCGGAATGTGGCATGAACAGGCTGCTTTTTCGAGAAAATAAAAACACTAAGCAGACAGTGTGGAAGGGCTTCTAATAGAAACATATAAAAAAAATTTCATGAGATAATACCTAGGCATAGAACTGTAAGGAACACCCCAATACTGAGAGCTTCATTCTGTGGAAAGGAACATGAGTTTAATTTAATGAATTTGATACTCTTGTTAAATTATTTTCAAAAAGTCGAGCTATTTTAATTCGTCCTATGTTTCATAATGTGCGACATTTCAGGGCAGCTTTTTGCCTGAAACAATACCACTTAACCGCTTTCCTTACTGTGAAAACGAACTCGTCAAGGCGAACGAAGAAACGATGAAAATTAGCGCTAGAAGCTACTCCGGGATGAGTGCGATTGACGGTCATTGCCCAGGTGTCGTGTATGTCAACGATACCCCAGGTGGTCAAAGATAATCTGGAGCTCTCCACTGTGGCAACCCTTTCTCTCACGCTGCTTTAAATCCCACCTTGATTTTCTCACGGTGCCATTGAGCTGTCCACCAAGAAGTGAGACAGTCTCTGCACACTTTCTTATTTCGTTACAGCGGACCAGAAGGTTGCATCGAAACAGGCCCAAATACACCACAACGAACTGATCCTCACGAGCCATCGTCAAACTTGTTTAAGCACAGCGCCATAGTGTCATTAGTAATTTCACGAGCCGGCTAGTGGCGGTCGTTTACAGCACCTTTCAAGTAAGTGCATGCTAGAATACCTGAAGTCAGTTAAAGAAGCATAGTCTTTTCTGGCCTTTACTCTACTTTGACAAGCTCTTGCTTTCACGACTACAGCGAAAACTCCGTGCTCCAAGTGAGGAAAGGGTGATAGTGCTGGCTGACAGGAATATGTGGTTAGTAAAGCTTTGATAAAGCTCTGACATGTCTTAAGCTGCGCAAGAAGATATCTCATTGTTCTGCAAACGCAGACTTTAGGAAGGAAAAGTTTGTTTAATCAGGTCTTCATTATCTTTCAGAGGCGTCAGAAAAGCGCTCCTCGTCGTAACATCCAAGTTATCTCGGTCAGCAGCAATGCAGGGTGTTGATACCAGGCTACAGGCTACATGCGTTTAAGGTGGAAGGCTCAAGTTACCACACCTCGTTTGGTCAACAGTAAACTGTCCAGGCAGCGTCCCCCCTTCCCCCCCCCCCCCCCCCTTTAGTGTGCGGCATATTATGCCCACCGAGTTGTCGTCGCTCTTGCTATAAGCGCATCCTGTGTAGGGCTGCGGACGACGTTGCCGGAAACCGCGCTTTGAAATCACATGACCATTTTATATGGACATTGCCACGCTCTCATACAAGGCCCTTTCTATTCACACTTGGCCGGCACTGGCATAGCTCTGTACAGGAGCGCTCTGTATAGAACCCCGATTTCGTACCTCGATAAAACATCAACCGGCGTGCTTTTAATGTTTCTCTCCCTGAACACATCAATTTCAGCGCTTGATGCTTTCCGGTTATCTTGTTTGTATTCTTTGAGGATGAGGTTCGTAAGTAGCCGCGTTTTCATGAGATATTTTTTTCAGGTGCTCCTCGGTAATTGTACATGGTGCCGAAGTGCTGCATATCTTGTCACAATCTTGTGTAACTTCGAAGTCATTTCAGGAAGAATGCACACCTAATCTAGAAACCTCAAAACTTTGCAAAAATCTAAATCACAAACATTTCGGCAATGGACGCCGGAACCTCCTATATTCAGGCCACTTAACTTTTCCTTGGAATTTTGTGTTTAGTGCTTCCTCTGTCGGTTTAAGGGATTAAAATTATGAAGTTAGAAACGAGCGTACACAATTCCAGGGAGGTTCCGCACAGTGCGAGGCGCGGATAGAGCAGGTAAAGTGCTCGACAGGTAAGCACAATAGGCGTGTCATGTGATTGATAATACTTTCTCTGAAGTTGTTCTGAATGCGTCGGTGCGCTGACATGATATACCTCTCAAGAGGACAATAGTTATAAGAAAGACCTCGCCCATTGTTCTGACTTGTTTCTCAATGGTCTTTTATTTCTGGCAATGAAGTCTGATAACACGACAATCGCACTGCGCACTGATAAATCACTCTGTATGCAGAGTCTTTAACAGTGGCGACAGGAATCATAATCTTTCTGTACGTAATGGGTAAAACATGTGATGTAGCATATTTTTCCTTTGTGTCGAAACTGCCTCTGTCTGAGACATCAGAAAAGAGGAGCATAGATTATTGAAGGGCAGAAATAAAAAAAAAATTCCCAGAAGAGCACAATAAGGAGAGGTGGGGGGGGGGGGGGGGTACTTTGTGCGACATTCTTTAATGATATAAAACTGCGCGAAGAACGAGACACTGAAATTAGGCGCACAGGGCGGGCTCATTCTGTTTGCTGCTTTTGTGACTTCCCTTTCGCGTATTAGATGTAGAAGGTGGTTATACAAAGTCCAAGGAAACCAAGCATGTGTTGTGTTGAGGGGTAGCCTCATTACGCAAGCCAACGCTTCGACGAGTGGTGACGTTTTGAATCCGTGATGACAGGGTTGCCCAGACGAAGACAAATCCCCTTGCCGAAATGTCTCTTGCGGAATGAGGCTCCCTATCAGCCCTGCTTTATTTCCTTTGACTTCGCCTTTTGCAGTTTTTTATGTTTAAAACATTGATTCTCGACTCTTTATTTCGAGACTTTGAGGACACTTAAACTACAGTTCCCCCCCCCCCCCCCCCCCCACACATAATAATTGAATAGAAGAGGAGAGTTGGCTCCTCCGCTATGCATTTTGCCAATGGTATAAAGCTTTTGACGGTAGAATAAGTGCTGCTTTTGCATTTTTCTTCATATGATATGACTTGGTTCGATTCTTACTTGGTTGACATATCCTACCTGAGAAACAGATGAGCTGCGAATTTATTTAATGCTTGGAAATGGCTTTTTCTGCCCCAGAAGTTATTACATTTTTTTTCCGGAGAGGGGCCATTTAGAGTTAAATTATTTGTTCACGCAGTGCTGTCATTTAAATATGCGCCCATATAATATATATGTCATATGGGCGCGCATCATTTGCTGGTTTCCTCGAAAGAAATGCTTACCATCTATTCTTCAGAAGGAATCCTTCATATATGATAAGATCTTTCTTTCAGCTAATTGATAATTATTACAGCTTGACTACCTCCAATACTTTGACTTATTCCTCAGGGTATCAAAAAAAAAAAAAAAATCGCTGTCCTGTTTTTATACGACTGTTAAGCTGGTGGGTAATTGTTCCATTTGCTTGATTTTTTCAAGGACCATCACTGACTGGAACCGACTCACTGATGCCGCGATGCAGTCTATCTCTCTTATTTGAAGAGCGCTTTAAGTGACTGTTTTTTTAATAAGCGTGTCATGTTATTCTTTGCTGAACCTAAATTTATGCATTTGTCGTCTTTTACTGCTCTATAATATTGTTTTGTACGCGGCTATATTTTTTGAATTTTGATTTTGACTTTATTTATTTCTTTCTTTTTCAGAAAGAAACAGGAGCAAGAGCAAAATGCAGAATAATGCCTGAATAGGGCTCTAGCCCCATGCACGGTTTGGCACGACACTCATTGCACATAGACACAAATAACAATATTTTTCACATTACCAACTTCCAGAAAAGTGATTTTAAGTGGATGCGACACAGCCTCAAGAACAGACATTAGCACGAAAGACATATCAGCCTTAAAAAAAATGTTAGTCTTAACATAATTATTAAATTGTATGTGAGAAGCAATAACAATATAACAGCAATATGTAATAACAAGATACCGAAGAGATAATGAAGACTGACAATACACAGAGACACAAGCATGAGCACACTAAGGTAATTGTTATTTTCAATAAAAATGGCTTTAAGATATTTTTTGGAGATACTGACATGAATTCGATTAATTTTTGTACTTGATTTAAAATGGTAGGCATCTGATATTCAGTATGTTGTCGTCCATAATTTGTTCTTGTTTTTGGTGGTCGGAGGTATTGTTTACGGAATGTGTAGGGAGTATTCGCATTCAAAGTAGGTGCGTTGTAGTAAAGTTTTTATTTCCTAATATGCTGTAGCAGTTTGAAATAATAAACCTGATTGGCTTATAACATTTGATGTTTCAAGAACAGTGGCTTTGTTCGCAGGCGTTCTGTTGGCCCGTGATAGCCCTCAAATATTCTAAGCAGTTTTTTTCTGCAAAATTTGTCAAATTGTAGTCTCATTTGGTGTGATTTTCGAAATTAAGGTTGCTGTAGTCATGTATAAACAATTGAAAAAAAAAAAGAATAATTACTTTTTATTTACTCCTAGTATTTATTTTTGTAGTTTTAAAGAGAAGCTGTATTCGTCAGTGGCACATCTTTAAAGGCACACACGAATGCAGTATTTGGAATGAAATTTTTATCACCACAGTCAAGGCGCTCTGTTGCTACAAATATATTTAGTGTGACCTACTTGGACGGAGTAGTTAGCAAATAGTTAAAACGAGAATTGCCATTTTTTACGAGAATTAGAGGTAGGCAGCATTGGTGACAGCCACTCAGTGGAAGTAGGGGCGCCATTGACTATATATTAACCCTAGTTAATGGTTAGTTATATGACGAACTAAATTTGATTCAATCCAGTTACATACTACTCACTCCAAACAATTCGATTATTACCGAAGAAACCGTATGTTTACTCTGTGCATCCAAGGCACAGCGTTCCAGTGATGTTGGCTCTTGTTGCATTTGTGCATATTTCGAACTCATCTTGCGGACACATTGAAAGATAGAGAAGAAGCTTACTTCCTGAAGTTGATGGTGACCTCAAAACCTTGGTTGTAGATCAGTGTCCATGTACCCCTGTTGCCGCTCTCGTCGGTCGCCAAGTTGGGGAACTCGAGGAGCACTCGCACCTTGCTGGAACCCTTTCCTGTCGCACAGAGAGGGAAACTATGACCTTTTACGGAAAACTAGTAGGCACAACACTATGCTGGAAGAGGCGTCTGAAAAGGACGGGCATGGAGAACTGGCATAGCAAAATTATTATTTCACATTATTCAACAACAACAACAACAACAACAACAACAACAACAACAACAACAACAACAACAACAACAACAACAACAACAACAACAACAACAACAACAACAACAACAACAACAACAACAACAACAACAACAACAACAACAACAACGACAACAACAACAACAACAACAACAACAACAACAACAACAACAACAACAACAACAACAACAACAACAAAATCCCTGTGTTTTCCTTGGCGTCAGAGGGTGCTGGCAGAAAGTCCCCTTGTGCGTATCTTACAAGGCTCCTGATTTTCTCTAAGTTTGTTTGTTGATTAGCCTAACGAGGACCTCGAGTGTCGCAGCCTTCATGCTGCCGCCTTCCGCCACGTCCGCCGCTATGGATGAGGGTGGTGCCGTCGAACACTCTGAAGCACAGGCTACACGCTAGATAAATACCTAAGAGAGTAAAAGACTCGACAGCAGCCGCCGTAGATCAGTCGGTAGAGCCCCGAAACCGGAACTCAGAGTTCGTGGGTTCAGATCTCACCGGCGGCATGTGCTAGTTTTTCTTCTATTACTTTGTAGCCAATTATAAGCATGATTACATTAATTATTTCACTCGCCCACGCTTCCACTCTTGCATATTTCACGTTGACCAGCATTAAAAAATAACTGTGCCTTCCTTCGCGTCAGTCGCTGTTGTCTTCCTTTGAATGCAACTGATAACGATGCCCTCATTTTCCCTAAATTGATTTGCTAATTTGAGGCATCAAGCCATATTAATGAAACCCAGCTAAGAAAACTGTCACGTGATTAGCTGCTGGCTTGTGTCTTTCTCCCAGCGAACGCGCAGAGTCACCCGAGAGAGACACGGGAGGAGCGCTGACTCTCAACTGAGCTTTTAATGCCATCCACTTTGCGCTTATAAAGGAAAAAACAATGCACATCCTGCATCACACTAAAAATCGATAAAAACAAAAGGTAGAAAACGCGCGCTCAAAGGCTACCAAGAGAAGCTACCTCTTAGTCACTTATAGTGACAGATGGTTTGCTGACACATTTTGGGTCTTGATTGATATGGAAGGGTTTCATTATTTCCCGCGTTGTCTGATCGTTGTGCGTGTAAGGTATATCTGTGCTACGCCACAAGGTTGTGAAGGTTTTCTTCTTTTTTTTCATTGTTTCACACTAGCCCAAACGAACATTCTGCTTATCCGAGAGAGCGCTCAATTGAAAAGCGGGTTTTGATCTCCGAGTCACAACTGGAATTAAAAAATGACACTGACGTGTCACGTTGAAATTTTTATCGTGGTATAGTTATCATGGGCTGGGTAAACAGCTGATCTATGCGAACGATAGCTTGGTGCAAACTTTTCAGCCATGTGTTTTTAAAGCGTATAACTTGGCACTGTCCGCTTGAAACCAACAATGAAAGGGGTAATTAAAGGGCTGCTAATGAAGATATTTGGACAAAGAAAGAAATGTGGGTGAGATTTAAGTTCCGCCTTCAAGAATATGACGCATCAGCCTTAAAGGTTCCCGTCCGAGGGATGGTTTCTTGTTCGCGTACATGCACTCTGGATTAACACTAATCCTTTATTTTTGTACTTGATGTTTTAATTAAAACTTATGTGTTGTGTTTATTGTTGCAAATAATCGCAAGCATAAAGTCTTGAGCTAATATTCACTGGCAGAGATGTAAAGCCTCGCTCGACCAAGCCGTATGAACGAGCTTGCATAGCCTGAGGGTAGAATGCATAACTCGAAATGCAAACGTGCTGTAAGGTGCGACTTCCCTCGTCTTCGTATCTAAAATTGAGAAGCCCAAGTTGAAAGCTCCTGGCAAATCGACCATGCCATCTCTCGTCGTGTGCACCACCCCGACAACCAGTCAGCGCACGGCCATGTCAGCGGCCAACTAACTCATGCCTGTAATTTTTCGCCCACATCGCCGGCGCTGTAATTTATGGAGAACGAGGCGTTTAATGCCGCTGAGTGAAAATGAGTGCAGCGTGCAACCAGTGAGCGTGGCTGACATTTCATTGCTGTTGATGCATTGCGTGCAAAGAAGGCCCATTTCATCGGAAATGATACTGATGATACTCTGAGCATGTTTCTTCAGCTGAATGCATAACTCGCTTTCTTGATTTCCCGTAGAGGAGACTAGAAATAACCTCTCAAGAACGGAATTCGCTATTCGCTTGGGAGGCAGTTTGCGAAGCCAAGTCAGCATGTCTAGAGTGGTCTACCTAAAAGGTGAACGCAAAAGCGGAGATAAAGTTAAATCACAGGTCCGTGGAGCGTCCAACAAGAGTGATGACCGCAATATGACGCAGGTGCAAGAAGCGCGGGAAACACGAGCTCTTCCTCGTTACTCTAAGGCAGCTTATTATATTTCGTAAGTTTCTGTGGCATGTTCGCTTTCTCCGGTCTGGATCTATTGTTCAGGAAGCCCGTATCTCTCATGTTTGTCAGTCTGGGCATTTTGGCCCCTATCTCACCAGCATTGTGGTTTATCGATATCTTTTCCCTTTGTAATTGAATGGTCACCTCACGTGGAAAGATATAGATTTAGGCCTACATGCGCGGTACCGAGTAACGAAGACGGGAAGGTGGAGGTAGCCAGTCGTAGCTGTCGCTCTAAAGTACCCAGTGAGAAGTAGCTATCACGCATTCCCTTCATTCTTAACTTCCTCTCAATCCGCGGCACGCGCCTTGCGAATACGGAGTGTAAAAAAAAAAAAAAAAAAAAAAAGTATGCGACTTGTCCTTTCTTTCACATTTCTTTCGTTGTATTCTCTCTATTTGTACGTGGCAAAATTTTGGCATTTAACTGCTCAAAGGGATTCCTGGCAATGAGGAATACCTCAGGGGCGGGGTATGGAATACTTTGGAACTCCTGTGTTTCTATTAACTGCAGTTGAAATTACACAGCCTTTGGGGGTCTTTCGTGTTGGGAGCTGCGTAAATACAAATGCTTGCGCTAGGACGTCAAGAAAAGGCGAGTGTCATAATTGGACGTCCTATAGGACATTTACTCGATACTGCGACGCACAAAAACACTGCATGAAAGCTTCTTCCTTGGCGACAAGCTTCCTTGCGTAGTTGCTTGTGTATGGATGTGGTGAGAACATTAAATAGCACCATGCACTACTTCATTGCGGCAATCTAAGCGAAGAACGAAGTAGACTGTAAATCATATTAAACTACTCGCTAACGATCTTCCTCAAAAATGATACAACTGAGGCGCTAAAGTTGCCGAAAAATTTGAAACGTTAACGCGATCTATAACTTTTGTTTACATGCATTTCTAAGCGTCCCAGAATACCAGTAAATGCCCTCAATCGGAGGCAGCAGTGCCACAACATCTCGCCCATGTCTCAAACGGGCGTTTGATCGTGTGATGACGTGCTCATCGCAGATGCGTTAGTTCTAGCATAGGGTGACACGTTTAGGGGATAGGTGAATAGTGGGACAGCAGCGTGCATACCCATAATGAAACGAAGAAATGGTGAAAAGTTCGGCTAAGTGATGTTAGCGTCCCATTATCTAATCCGACTCTATTCTCAAGTTGTCTAGTGCCTCCTTATTAATGCCAACGCAGCTTCGTGAAGTCAGCGAGATGCGGAGCTGCTGGCCGCGGCATCCGTGCTGCGACGCGCATCTAATCTCCTCTTGTCGTTTGAATGCTCGTTTTACTTTTCTGCTCTACAATTTCCCGCCTCCTATGTGCACGTGGCAGGGATAGTGGACACGGTCCGATGTTATTCAGGAGGTCTCAGCTCTTTCACATTTATTTTTCGATAGCCGCCTACTGCTACCACTGCTGAGTCACTCAATACGACACTTCGCAAGAGGATTTCGCTCAATGGAAGCTGCACGTGCCAGCATTGCAATGGCTCTTCAGTCTATTAAAACACACATGCAATCAAACACATCATCATCACCATCATCATCATCATAATCATCACCATCATCATCATCAGCCTGACATAACCAACTGCAGGGCGAAGGCCTCTCCCATATTTCTCCACTTAACCCGGTTCTGTGCTAGCTGCATCCACTTGACCCCTGCGAACTTCTTAATCTCATCCGCCCACCTATCTTTCTGCCGCCCCCTGCTACGCTCTCCTTCCCCTGGAATCCAGTTTGTTACCCTAAGCGACCATCGGTTATCCTCTCTTCGCACTACGTGTCCTGCCCATGTCCATTTCCTCTTAATTTCCACTAGGATGTCGGGAACTTGAGTTATTTCTCTGACCCACTGTGCATGCTTCCTATCTCTTAATGTTACCCCTACCATTTTTCGTTCCATAGCCCTCTGGGTTGTCCTCAACTTAAGTAGAACTCTCTTGGTTAGCCTCCAAGTTTCAGCCCCATAGGTGAGTACAGGTAAGATGCAAGTTGAGGCACTGGTGGCGTAGCGGTAGAACATCCACCTCGCATGCAAGAGGACCGGGGCTCAAATCCCGGTGCCGCGAAATTATCCACCGGAGTAAAAAAAAAAAGAAAAATCCGTGTGTCGATGGAATTGCATAAACAGGTGTGGTGTGCGACCTGATGCCGGTGAACACTTCCGGCAACGCACTCCCTCACCAGAACAGGAGTTGGCCACCTGGTGCAGTAATTGGCCGCAACCTCTCATGATAAACTCCACAAAACCCCGGCCCTCAGTCACCAGCGGCTGCGGAACAATCAAACACATGCTCTCCGTTAATTGGGCAAATTATAGTTTTGATAGTTGAGGCGTTCCACACCATCAGTGTTCAGTGGATATACCCAGTCATAGCGGTATAGTGGGAAACGAACGAGCTGATGCGGAAGTTCAGACGATTCATGCTGATTGGATTTGAATCGGGGTGCCGTTCTCGAGAAGTGACGTTGCTGCTTTACTGGCCCCTTCAGTGCACGCCGCTTCCACGCAGTTGCACTGAACCGAACGAGTTGCACTGGTCCGATCTGTGCCATCAGCAGGACCGCATCTCTGGTCTTGATGCTGGTTCACGTAATTGCTTACCATCTAATGTTATGCGACATCAGGGGAGTCTGTTCTATCGGTTACGGCTTGGCGTCGGGTATACCGAAAGAACCCCACAAGGTCGGAGCTGATGATAGCTCGGTTTTCTCTAACTGCAACATCCTCTCTAAAATTGATCATAATATTTGCGTGCGTCCTCACTACAGTGATGTGAGGAGGACCTCAAAATGACTCTCAGATTTTTGGACAATTGCCCTTTCTCCGAAGAAACTGCCCTAGGCGCCAGGACGAGACACACTCGCAGCTTCTCTGATAAATGCTATCTTCAAGTTTTTGGGCACAGGCTTGGATTCTCGCCTGTGACACTTGCAAGGGCTATGCTGTGCGCGCCCACATCGCACTGTTTACAGTGAAAAAAGCAGATGTGTATACTCGTTTTCGCAAGGACATGTTTCTGTTTGAGCGTTTTTATAATGGGCGCGTGGCGTGCGTGTATGTGCGCTTGTTCAGGAGTGTAAGGACGAGGCTGCGCAGCTGTGCGTGGCGTGGGTGCTCTGACAGCCTATTTGTTTGTGGAGGTCACGTGCAACATGCGTTACAAAGAGACTCTGCATGAGAGGAGCTCCCTCCAGTGCGTGCTTGGTCTCCACTTTAACTCGGACCAGTTCATTGTATACTCGGACATCTGCATCATCCATTCGCATGCACCGTTACTCTACTTTCACTTCCCCCTTCCCTAGTGCCGAGAAGCTGCCAATGGTCACATTTCATCGGTCGACCTCTCCAGCTCTCTTTTCATTAAAATATTCTTTTTTCTCTCTCTCTCTCTTTCGATCTGCCTGACAGTGGTACTTCAAGGCGGAGGAGAGTACGGAATGTGACAAAAGTAGACCGTCTGATGGCGCGAACGGCCTGCGCAATATTGCGCGGTAACAAATAGGGAACTCTTCGCCCAATGAGTTGGCGGAGGAGGGTCTCATCAAGCGCGCTGGCTCACTGTGCGGTCATGTGGTCGCTTCTGCTTTACTGAATGGCGCGCTAGGACATTCCTGTTACTTTAGAGAACAAGGGTAATATAGGCAGTTAGTTCATCGTACAGCTTTTGTCACCGTCCTTATAGGATACAGCTGTTGTGTCTGATTTGACTGCTCAGAACGGTTACCGCAGTAGTAGCAGAGCTTGTACATATGCATACGTAAGAAGCATCTTCCTTGCCCGCACTTTGAACACACAGTGTATCGAGCATGTTTTCCCGAACCGCCTTGTCCACGGCAATGCCTCTGCGGGGCCGATCACACTTGTCAAGAGCGCCCAGCACCACCACGTGGAGGAATTAAATGGAAAATTTAAGGAAAGTGGGGGAAGAACTTGGGCTTGTTGGTAATAGTTCGTAATGGATGGCAATGGAAGGCGTTTACTGATAACGCTTGCTCTCTGCAGGTGCAAGCGCGTTTCCCCAACAAACTGCATTAAGAACCGATTTCATTTTCTCCGCGGCACAGCGCTTGAGAGCTGTAGACAAGTGTGATCGATGTTGTACTCTCCGAATTGTTCGTCAGGTTACAGCGGTCAGATACGCGGCTAAGTAAGGAATTCTAGCAGTGTTACAGATGCTCTTCTTATTAGCATCAAAACCTGTATTGTACTTTCGAAGTATAATTTGAAAAATAAAAAAAAAATGAAAAAAAAAACTATTTATTTCCAGTAATATACAGAAAATGGGCCTCGGGCGAAAAGCTACATAGCTTGAGCTACATAGCGAGGCCCAGTAATGGCAGGGTAACAAGACGTGTGATATTAAGGCGAAGATATACATATAAAACATGAAAATTATGAAGCAGAGAAAGAGCACATATATACAAATGAAACAGCAAGTTAAAAACTAGCCCAGTAAATTAACGGCCCACATAAATGCAACAGTATGAACGAAACATGGCAAAGCATAATGAAAATGAAGTGAATATTCTTATAATAAAGTTTAAGGCAAGGAACGGAAAGTACAGAGAGACAGTGCGGAATTAATAAAATATAGCTTAAAGTCCTTAATTGAGGCGGTAATTATGTTCGGGTTGTGTATGTTACAATGATTTAATATGCATGGTAAAGTAAAACGAAGGCTCTGGTTACCGTATAACTTCCTCGTTCGAGGAACGTCCCATATTTGTTTACTTCTGGTGTGAAAGGGCTTTTCGTAGGGTTTAAGTCCAGATATATTCTTCATGAAGTCAGTTAAGGATTGAGGGGACAATTTAATGATACCCAAACATGGTATGCACACGATGAATCCTATATTACGGAAATAATGTTCTGTGTGGGCAGTGTAGCATGCACCAGCGATCAGTCTAATTGCCTTCTTTTGGAGACCGATTATGATGTTTAGATTTGTTTGGGATGTTGTATCCGAAACGAGGTGACAGTAGTTTATGTGTGATTGAAATATAGCATGATAAATAAGGAGCTTATGCTTTGGGGAAGATTCGTTCCGCAATCTCGAGAGCAAACCAACAGATCTAGTAAGCTTGCTTTCAATTATATGGTCAGATCACCTCATGCGAGAGTCGAATGCAACATCGAGCGATTTGAACTTGTCTAAAATTTCAATAACGTTATTTTCTAGATGCAGAGTATTGCTTACTCTAATATCCAGGCTAAGGGGACGAAAAAAGACTGCTTTGGTCTCGTTAGAGTTAACTACGAAACCATTTGCTGCGGACCGTTTGTGGAGAGCACAAAGAACCAGATTTGCACTATTGATTAGTTGATCGGCAGAAGAGCCCCTAAGAAAAAACTTGTGTCGTCAGCGTACTGAATACAACTTGTATAACAGGCTATGCTCGCAAGGTCGTTAGCATAGACATTAAAGAGGAATGGGCCGAGAAGGCTACCTTGCGGGACATCACATTCAATGAAAAGGGAGCTAGACTTGTGATTATCGACCGAAACGACCTGCTGGCGCATGTTTAAACATGAACGAAAGAGTTGGAGGGAAAGACCTCATACACCATAGCTTTGAAGTTTAGAGAGTAGTATTTCATGATTAAGAAGGTCGAAAGATTTTCTAAAGTCGATGAAAATACCAAGGGTCAAACTTTTAGCTTCGTTATTATTTAAAATAATTGCCTTTTGCAAGAGTAAAGCAGATTCCGATGACTTGCCCTTTCGAAATCCGAATTGACTGGCATTTATTAAGGCATGTTTAGAAAAGAACCCATCGATTCCCTTGAGCATTACTTTTTCAAGAGCCTTAAAAAAAAAAAAAACAGGAAGAATAGAAATTGGCCTATAGTTTGTCATTTTGTTTCTATCGTCTCCTTTGAAAATAACAGTTACGTTTGCATATTTCATTCGTGCAGGAAATATTCCTGGTGTGAGCGACAAGTTAAAGATGTAGCTTGAGCATGGTGCTAAGAGATCCGCAACAAATTTAACTGGTTTAATTTAGAAGCCATCGAAATCGGTGCAACTTGTAGCAATGACCTGGAATGGGAGCATCGCGGACTTTGGTACTATTATTAAATGTGCAAAGGGTGTGTTGACTTCGTAGAACATCTATGAACCCTCATGAACTATAAAAATGACTAAAAGCGTGGTGTTGTTTAGCAGAACAAGTCCTCTCGGAAATAGATCACGTGTGTTTCTCATGCGGTTATGTCATTCGTTACCCCATTTGGCTTGGCCTCCCTATTCCAGTGTCGTTGGCTAAACAATGACTGATCATCATTATGAATACTCTTTAACAAATACAGGCGTCTGTCATGGTATTTTATCAAAATGGGGGACACTAATAGCTACAGAGCAAAATTCAGTTGATATGACTGTAATACACTTGTCGCCATTTAATGTAAGTGATGGCCACGATGCCCTGAGTGTTCCAGGCAATTATTAGGCTGATTCTGTAGAAGGCTTAAATGTTATTTTCCGCATCAATCAGACTTATCGGTCATATGTTTCGTCTTTTAGCACTGAGAACGTCGTCACTGAGGTTAAGAACTTTGTGGAAATTTTATACTTGCTCCTTGAGAGCCAAAATCTCTCAGGCCGGCTTTTGCTTACCGGGCGTCCAGTTGTCACAGTCGATGCTTCTGTCGCCCGTGCGGGGCCCCTCGGTGAAGGTCCACCATCCCCGGGTCTCCTCGTAGGTGCAGTTGGCCGGAGTGTCAGCCTTGACCAGGCCTAAGCCACACACGACGAGAGCCAAGCAGACGGACCGCATCTTTCGTCGTCTGCTGCGAACCACTGACACGACTGTCCCCGTCTGCTTGCCTGGTGTCGGCTGACACTTATCGGCAGCGTACTTATCATCGCACATCCGCGGCGGGGCGTCACAAAGGATGCAGCTATAGCTGGAACGCAGCCTCACTGATACGCGGGGTTTCGATTACAAATGCCTGCACATAGGAAAACACTCGACAGAGAAAGCAGATGTGAGGAGAATAGAGAATTTTTCAGCCTCACGTGCCCGTCAGCGGATCGGCCACCGCCTCCAGCCTGCAGTGTCGAAATCACGTGTGAATGCTTTCGAAAAAAAGATAAAATTGTCAGGCTCTTTAAATGATAATATGAACGGTCTTTGCCTTATGATGGACCGAGATATGTACGGACACATCTGAAAGAGCATAATAAAAACTAAATAGAACGAAGTTTACAGCGAGGTTTCAGCGATAACTCTTCTTTGGGTTTTCCGGAAATTTCCTGGAAATTTCAGGTTACTAAATGAACATAGCTGATTCTTGGCTCACTGCGTTCGCTTTTCAGCGCTTTTGACCTCTTCATTAGAGATGCAGCGTAAAACAAATGGAGAAAGTTGGGAATAATGCGAATTTGTTTAGAACCAGTCGATCGACGTAACTGACGGAAGTGGGCTGCTTTAGCACGTATGAGAGTTGTGACTCGCACTATTGATGAGTGGTACAGGACAGGAAAGAAGAAAAGAATGAAAGCATATTATGATAATGCATTTCTGCGTAAACGGACGCACATTGAACGTACAGTCTTTGTCAAAAATATACGGCCCAAGGATTTTGCTTTCAAGTACCATAACAGAGCTTGGTACACATCGGCACCGTCCGAAATCTCGTAGAAGACAAATCTAATCCTTGTTCTTCTCAATGCTCACCTATATATTCTGGCATTGCTTCCAGGGGCTTAGTTAGAGTGCTTAGAAGCGAACCCCTTGGGCCGTATATTTTTGACAAAGACTGTACACTGACTAGAATTGTGCCTGATGTTGATTCTTATGAAAATCGACTCAACTGCTGCATCTTGAGTCTTCGTAGGCAGCAGAACTCAAGGTGGGTTATTTTCTGAAGAGGCTGCGTCAAGGAAAATATTTGAGAGCACTGCAGAAACCGCACTGGAGAAATGCCAAAGGGCGAGCGTTTTTGCTGCTGTTATCGTGATACCAAATGCTTCGTAATTTTATTTCTTTCATGAATTTTTGAATTTTCCTATTTAGTATAAATTTTATTTTTTTAAGTTTCACGTAGTTTCTAATATTTGTTTTTTGTATTTTATTTATTTCTTGCAACACCCTCCAGCGTTTTTACGCTAGACTAGGGGAATTATAGCGCACGTACACAGGAAATCGGCGTGGAGCAATGGTTAGTGAGTTTGGCTGGTGCACCAAAAGATGGTGGATCTATTCTTGGTGTGGTAGCGTTTCTTTCTAGTGTCAGTTCATGATGACACACGCTCTGGTGACGTCACTCCGGGGGCAAGAAATTATTTCGCATTAAAATGGGAACAGTACTTTTTCGCCACTCAATCCTAACACGTTACGTCAAGATCGGAAGCGACGCCGTGCTCACTTCTAGCAAATAAGTGCCTGTGTTACCAGGTCTCAGAAATTAGCGCAAAATAAAAAAATCTTTACGCAGTACTCTTTAAGCCCCCTTATCTGCAGGAGCTGCGCATGTGCTGCCACTAGAGCACTGCACGGGTGTCACCCGTTAATAATTAGGGGGATTATTAACGATGCGCCCTTAACGGTGCGCACACTCCCAGACACCCTTAGAGTGAGTGGGGGTAGCTGTTCCGGTCACAACGGAGCTGCCCTCGACTTGCGTGGCAAGCTCAGCTGGAATTCAACTACCTTGTAGTGACAGAAGGGGGTGGCCGTTTGGTGCTCAGCTGTCACCGGTTCAAGCCAGAGTAAGGTTCGAAGTCAGAAGCAACAAACAAAACACAATTTATGCACAGCAAGAGATGATACAAAGGAATACACAAGAACACTTGAAATGCACAGACGAGAGGTTCACAGAATACAAACGCTAAGCATGCAACTACAGAGGGATTCAATAGCACAGAGGCTTTACAACACAGATGAAACACGAGAGAGTCGCATAAACAAACACCAAATTGTTCACCGGGCACTGTTGCAGTCCGACGCCTCGAGAGTCACGATGTGGCCGCCATGCAAGACGAGCGCCGCTCCCTCGCAGGCCCGTGGGCTTGCCAGCAGCGGGTGATCCCCGGGAGTCCAGTCGAAGCACTAGCTAACACGCCGCAACAACTGACTGACTGACTGACTACACAAGCGGCGCGGCCTCAATAAATAGGGCGCGCCGCGTCTGTCTGTTAAGGCGCGCTAAGACTAGCGCGCACACACACTTAGCTTCGCTGGTTAGAGCGCTCTCTTTTCCTCCCGTCGAGCCGCGCGTCGTCATTGGTTAGGACCCGTAGAAAATTCCGGAGAGCTCTGGCATATTCCAGACTGATGAATCACCGTCATCGCCGGGTGATGAGAAAGAGGGTGACGGCGACGCGTACAAAGCTACGCTCTCTCTCGCGCGGGAAAGGAGACTTTTCTCGAACTTTGGTGGAAGTTTCCATGCGGTGCTTCGTGCGGAAATGGCGGCGACATAGGCGGCGCCAGCAACCTTCCCCTCCCCAACCTTCCCCTAATCCCAACTTCCCCTTCCCCCTGGTCACCAAGAGTGATGCCACAAAGATGGCTAACATAAGACGTGACCAGTACCCCCTCCCCAAAAATAAACCATAGTCACCACCACCACCACCACGCGCGGGCCTCGCGCCGTGCCGGCTTAGTAAAAATGTGAGCCGATTTCGTGACAACGGGCTCGGGTTTACCCGCTTTATTGGCGGGCCTGACCCGGGCACGGGCTTTACAGCAGCGGACCCGGGCCGAGCGCGGGCCTGTGAAAAGATGGGCCTGGGCCGGGCTCGGGCCTGCGTATGACCAGCTAGTTTAACCGAATACCCACTGCTTTTCTTTTACGTGGTTAACAGTTGAAGACAGTGCCAGTTGAATATAGCTCTGCAGGTGACCGCATGACATTCAGCGTTTGAGTTCATCAGCAAGCGATTTGAAGAAAAATCTGCAGTAATCGACCAATGAACATCAGATTTCCTGAGCTCAACAAATAGTACCTACGAAGACGACACCGCGACAGACACAAATCTTCATGGGTGTGTACATATACAGGAGGCATTAAAGAACTGCGCCGCAAGAATGCGCAGAGCACGAAACCTCTACACTTACAAGTTACCACAGTTTAATGACTGCCCTTTGAACAGAGTATTCTTAGGTACTGCTGCTTTGTTGTTGATCAGCGGAGATGTGTAAATAAATTTTATGAAAATTGGTACGTGTTCATGCTCATCGCGTGACACTGAGCTGCTTCATATGTAATATTTTCGCAGCAGGAGACCGCATTGAACTGAAATTAACAAGGTAGTGCTTTTTGATAATTATTGCTGACTCACAAAATAATTGAAGCCCATATTACAATAACAGAGGACTTGCGCAGCAACTATAGGCACGAATAAGTGGGAAATACATTATATTATTAGACTTTTTACCGGATCCCTACTGAGACTGTGACTGGAATGTTGGATGCACTCGGTGTGCTTTTGCCCTTAGTAATTTGTTTTTGAGTAAGTTAATAAACAAAAACGAGGATTTCCAGCAGAGCCCCGCCCCTTTCCCCCCCCCTCCCCAAAATACACTCCGAAATAGCCCGTGCAGACGTCTGACTGAGGAGCGGCTTCGCAGGCTTCTTTGATCACGTGATCGCGTGACCTCTAGCAGCGAACCGATTTTGAACTCAGAAGATGTTTCGCATATTCTTTTAAAATTTGTATCCAGCAGTACCAGAACTAAAACCATCTTATGAAAGCATTAAGTTCGTGAAATTCGCATCTATGGAATCCAAGCCCCTGTGCTTTCTTCGGACACAGAAACATTATAATCAACGCCACCAGAACTAGGAATTAAAGTTTCACGCCTCGCTTATAGAAAGAGGGCATTGACAAGAACATCTGCATCTGAGCCACGTTTAGCTCGTAAATTCGTTTCTCAGGCCTCGACCGGGCCTACCCACTTAGCGGGCCGGGCCGTTCCGGGTAGGTCATAGTTTCCACGGGCTCGGGCAGGGCGCGGGGTTGTATCAGAGAAAGCCGGGCCGGGCTCGGGCGGGTAACGTAAAAGGCAGCTGGGTTCGGGCCGGGCCCGGGCCAATAATTACGGCCCGTGCAGGGCTCTAGCTGCCACTGTACGCAGGAGGCTTTTCCTCGCACTTTTCGAATGCGACGCTGGCTTTAAAACGCTGCCCGTTGCAAACGTGCCTGACCGTAATGCATGCCACAGTCATTAAAACGCTCGACTGCTAAGGCGCTTTTCGATGGAGGCTGTTGTGTCGGGGCCAGCCGCCCGGATTCAGCTCAACCGAACGTCGGACTTCTCCCGCTGACACCCTCTGCCTGCTCTGGTGCTGCTTCTCAAGACAGCAGCGCATTGCCAGGGAACATCGGGCGGTCAACATGATCAGACACGTCTGGAATGGCAGACACCCGGGCTCCGGTTCCCAGGCATCCAATCGCTTTCGCACCGCGGGAGGTTTGAAGCGAGCGATCGGCGCGCTCGCTGATTGGAGACCGCCGTCACGTGCTGCCTTCGGACTGGGCATTTTGAGTGTCAATGACTTTTCCACGCTATATAAGAGAGCGCGCTGCCTCCGAAGAGCGAGACCTACACGAGCGTTCGTTCAGAGCCGTGCAGCTCGCAAAGGGGGGGGGGGGATGCGTCGCACTCTTCCCGGTCGTCACGGTGCGACTATATTTGTGTCTAGGGCTTGAAGTTATGGGGATCTGCGAGGGTCTGAGGCCCCCCCGACAGTATTTAAGAGGGGTCTGGGACCTTCCGCACTGGAAGGTATATGGACTGAATGAATACGAAGCAGGCTGCCATATTTTAATCCTGTCATTGGTTGTTAGAATATTTCTCTGTTGTTTCGGCATTTTGGCAAAGAGTTTTAATAACAACCGTTAACATATCTTCTATAGCCCACGATGGAAGAAAATAATTTCGCCCATTGGTATAAAACGATGTGCAAAGCAGGCCACTACCCAGGCAGCACACCAACATCGCACCAACCCCGGCCCAACGTCGGCAAAAATTGGTACCAACATTGGCGTAACACTGGTTTTTTGAGAAATTACTACATTTTTATATATTGGTCCGGCTTATATGCCAACATTGTACCTGTCTTGGCACAGCCAACATAGGCTATCAGCTGGCCGTGCCCCTTGTGTCACGTATTAGCATGCCACTAGTATCCATTGGCACATTTTGCATTGGCAATAAACCGGCCGTGCCGCTAGTACCACATATTGGTATTTATTGGCATGCAACAAGTATTCATCGGCACACGTGGCACTGGCACTGCCACTGTTAAGCCACCTTTAGCCATGCAGTTATTTCACCCTTGCCCTTACTGCTGCCATTTGCTTAACTGTTACTTTGACAATTGTGGCTTTCTTATGCAGTCATTTCACAATACTACCTTTCATGTCATCTCCCTAAGGAGCCATAAAAACCATGCAATTAAATGAGGCAAGCAAAATATTTTCCGAAAACATTTTATTGAGAGCTCATATACATGTACATGCCACAAGGACATCAGAGGGCCAAAATGCAGTGCAGGAGGCATTCGGTACAGGGCTAATATGGGAGAGGCTAGTAGGTGTAATTGGAAACAGGGCACTAAGCAGCACATGACCAGGTAGTGCAGGTAGAGGTGATGGGGTGTATTGTGCATTGCTCATGATGGAAGGGGCTGGACATGTTGAGCAGGGTTGATGCACTATAGCCTTGTAGTGCAAGAGGTGTTGCAGGAATAGGAGGCTGAGCATGGGTGCACTTCAGGGCAGTGTCCACCATGGATGGAAAATGGCAGTGGACTGTGTTGAGCATGATAGTTGGCAGTGAAGGGTCAATGGATCAAGTGATGAGGTTGAGGGGGCGGGGGAAGCGCATGGCCCAGGTAGTAAGCTGGGCACCCCGCAGGAAACAACCTTTCAGGAACAGTTTGTTGAGGAGATTGGCCCGTGGGTGTTACAAATGACATCTGCACAGAAGACAAGCATATATCACCATAAGATTTAAACTCACCTTCTCAACACTTATTCAAACACATATTTGAAGTCTGGGTGCTCTATACGATTGAGTACAAAATACAGAACCCCGCTATAGTAAAGCCTGATATAGTAAAGTGAAACTGAAGTCCCAGTTCATCTTCCATAGGCAACTGTACATTTTCCCCCTTTATAGTGAAGATGTTTTTGGTAAAAAACGGTTAAAGTGCTCCTGGCTTGGCGACGACTCCCGCGCACTAACTAGAGTCGCGAGGCCAAGACTTTTTGATTTGAAAACAGAACAATAACCCCGAGTGTTCGTTTAGGTGGCTTTACTACTAGCCGTAGCAGCAGTCAGAAGAAGCCTACTTTACAGAAGCCTTGGAGCCGTGAGGGAAAGCGCGCAGCGCGAAGAAGAAAAAAGTAAAGCTGTCTACAAACATAGCAAGCAGGCGGCGTGTTCCATTCAGAAAGTAAAGAGTAAATGTGCAGCACGAAATAGGGAAGGGAAAGAAATGGGTCAACATTCACTGCAATCTGCAGTACAAATCATGAGGCAGTGGTGGCAGGAAGTGGAGGTGCAGCGAGTAAGGTCTTACAGCACTTGAGTGCCATGCGAATTTATCATTTATTGCCTTTTAAAAGACAGAAATAGCAAAAAGAGACACCATGTTCATGCAAGGCTTTAGTTTTTACATGAAATCGAACTTGGTTGCATTCGTAATCACGTCTTTATGCTTCAGAGGTGCTTCCACAAGATGTAGAGACATTTTATAATGAAAAAATCACACAAAGAGATGATAAAAGCGAGATGGAAGGTATTTAGGCTTTTTCTTTTCATTAAGCAACAAGACGTGTTCAGTAAGTGCCTATTTAACTACTAGACAGCACTTTCAGGACATGTCATCACAGGCCACTGATACAGTAAAGACCATAATATAGTAAATATTTTCGCTGGCCTCAGTGGATTTAATATAAGGGGGTTCTACTGTATATATTGAAGGCCTATTGCCACACATTCTTCTTTTAGAGCACTTTGCGACAGGTTTCTGGGCCTGCAAGGGCATGCAGCATCTTATAACGTAGGAATAATAAACATATATGCAAAATAATATTCATTCCAGATACAAAAGAAAGATATTTGGAAGAAAAAACCTGCTTCCGGCAAACCGATAACTTCAGGTGGATGCTTAGTGTGCATATAGAATTACATTTCCTGAAAATATGACGGTTCAGGCTCGAGAACGTTCAATTTTTAAAACCTTCTTAAACATTCCTGCAATAGACAATATGGATTACTAAGCATGCAAAACTGGATATTAAAGAACACATTAAAGAATATTTTTCTGGAGTACACCAGTTACAGGCACGCATACATTACTGCGGCCAGAATGAAGAAATAATTTCCCTGACAGAATCGATCAAGCTATCTTCAATCAGCTGAGAGAGATGTGTACATCGCAGATATTCTCTAGGCTGCGCACACATATAATATTCTCAAGATAACAGTACCATTTCAAGTTCCAGCTTTTTAGTTTTCACAGCTTTATTGCTTGCTGCATTCTGCTATAAACAATTGCCTTACTTGTAATGTACCAAGGAATAGTTTTCATACAGTGCTCATTATAAATTAAAGACACCAGAACAACATGCACACAAACAAAAGAAGAACGGGACAGAGCGCCATTCAAAACTGATTTATTGTGCAGAATAAAGTACGCGCAAGGAACCCATTCAGCATCATGTAGTTTAAGATCAGATATGTTCAAGAAGCCCATGCCTCATACCATAGCCTCTTTCTCTGAGAAATCATTCTTGAACTAGCTTATCTTAAACTACAAGATGCTGAATGTGATGTAGCTGAATGTGTTCCTTGCGCATGTGCCGGCAGTGAGATATATATGTACTTGTTCTGCACAATAAATCAGTTGTGAGTGGAACTCTGTCCCGTTCTTTTCTTGTGTGCGTGCATTGTTTTGGCGCCTTCAGTTTATAATAAATAAACACGAACAAGCCCAACAAGAAGTTCTAGTAATCATACAGTGCATGCTTGTTCAGCTAAAATTATTACAGTCAGCCTGCAATGAGCAATTGAGCAAGTACTAGAAATTTACTTTGCATAGGCAGGAAAACGTTATGCTAGATCTGAGTACAATGATATCGTACTTCCTTATCAGCTAGCAGCCTACCAGGTATGCATTTACCCTCATCGCAGCTAATCATATGGCCATACCATCGGCAACCTTCCACGTGCAAGATTATATTCAGTTAGGCATACCTGGGTGATTTTATGTCCAGGTACCAGGTGTGATGCTCGGGCATCTGATTTCTTCAAACCAATTCATAGTAGTTGTTGGTATAGAGAATAGTAATCTGCCTGAATATCTGAGGCCAAATATTATTTCATTGCCTAAGCACACCTTAAAATACAATGCATGATGTGACTTTGGGATCATAAAAAAACGATACATCTAGCATGACAGTGATTTTTCACTTCCACCCTATCACAAGTTCCTTGAAAAACCAGTTTAATCCTGAGCTGAAAAGTTTTTTCGCACACATTTTATATTTCAGTATCTATAAAATGTTGATATTTTGTGAATATATTTCAAAATCAAAATTCCTTAACAGCCTCACAAATTATTTTTTTTTCAAAAATGGACAATATTTTGTACTCAAATTAAAAATAAGATTGTGTCTGGAGAAATAGTATTGTTTGCAGAACAAAACAGCACAGACGCAAAAAAGCACACATATCGCTCAAATTTAATCTGCAATACAAGAACTGAGAGTTCACCTAAAATTACAGGTACAATAGCCTTGTATACATGGACTCGACAAAACGGGTTGAATCAGCGTTGAGTAAGCAAGGTCATCATTCTCGACACGGCTGATGTCTACATGAACTCGCTTTCTAGTGAGTAAGTTGGTAGCAGAGCGTAGCATCGAGATTCGAAGTTATTGTGCAAGTTCTTACTCGTATTTGATCCCATTGACTTTTACTATCGAGAGCTTCGATTATTTTTTATCGTTGATGAGCGCTAAAAAGCATTCATTTCGAGTGACGCTCGTCGCCGCTCCAGAGGCTTTTTCCTATCCCAGAATTCCCCATAACTATACTCCCTGACTGGACAGCGTCTACATGCATAACTAGACTCCCTGACTGGACTGCGTCTACATGCCTTTAGAGAAATAGAGTTAACGCGACCCGCTCCGCCGCCTATTTTACTCGACCCGACTGTGTATACATGAACCCCACAACTGATTTTTCACTCGACAGACGTACTCGACGCAATTCTGCCGAGTTCATGTATACAGGGGTGGAACACACGTGTAACAAGTAACAATGCAGCTAAGAATCCAATCTGCTTTCTTCTGGCTCATCCAGTTTTCTAAAAAAATATCTTGTCTGACAAAGAAGGATATTTGGAGTTAAGCAGCTAAGCAACACAAGATCCATATGCTTGCTCTAACGCATGACTCCTCAGTGCACTTACAGTTGCAATTTGCTTGGTCATGTGGCAGTTCACTAAACCGTCTGACTAGATATGACAATAAAAAAGGACTTCGGGGGATCATTTCTACTTTTATTAAGACATGCAAAAGTTTTTTTGTTGTTGACATAGCATTCAGAGACTGCGGGAGTTTCGCAGTTTTATACGTCTTATTTGGTTTGGCAGTTGCAAGGGGATGTAAAAAAAGAAATATAAAGAATATAAGGGGTGACAACATCCCGAAAGAAAACTAATGAACCAATGATGCACACTACGTATCTTAAATGGCATCACTGGTAGCATCAAACACAGAAAATCGTCCTTGAGTATGACAAATTTGAAGCCCAGGAGGTGAGTTGGTTGTGAGCAGGTAGTTAGAAAAGGGCAGCCCCCCTGAGAGGTAGGCGGCAAGATCACTGCCACCCATTATGGGGAAAGCCCTGGCAAGCATGCAGGCAAAGGTGCACATATATAAGAGTAATAAATGCACAAGGAATGCACGCCTGAATGAGCAGCTGCACTAATAATTTCCTTTTGTCTTTCAGCCCACCGCTCCTGAGAAGCATATGCAAAAACAAACAATGTTCTCTAAAATTTACAAAATTTGAACGAGTATTGCATGATGATCTTTCTTCAAATGTCTTGCTCTAGGGTTACAGAATAAATTCATTGCAGCTGCGAATAAAGCGAGTTGGGAGCTAATGGCGAATCTCAATGGCTTGGGGAGAAAATTATTTAAAATTGTCACTTTGAGCAAAGTAAATAGCCTGGTTTAGATCAAAGCAATATTACATCTATATGGCTGAAGCCAGTGTAGGCAACCAGAAATGTACAAGCAGTCAGTAACTGCATGTCTGTATGAACAAATACATACAGTGCAGGCAACAGTAATGAAGGGAGAGTGGAAGGCAAATAACCTGAGCAATACTGAATGGCTTTCTTCTCTGCAACCTCAATACAGGCTTCCTGCGAATTCTTGTAATGCAAGCATAATCAAGTATGCTAAATATTCCATCACTTAAAGCACCTACACTCCCGTATTACGCAAATGACAACTACTTCTTCAGTTCACAAGCTATGTCTGTTATTGTGCTATTACACCACAGGTTCACTCAATCATGCCTCAACTTGAAATAGTCACATACTGTTGAAATAAAGCAATGAAATATAGCACCAGCTATTAAAGCACTGACAGGGACATGAAGGATATTATTTTCTGCATACTGGTGGGCAAGACATCTGAACAAGTAAGCCTTGAGCTAAAAAGCCAGAAAAAATCATATAACATGCAATCATATAGCAAAACGCCAGCAGAGCATTTAAAGCCTTTAAATAATGCAAAACAAAGGCAATGTGTCATACCTACCGAGGCAATGTTTCCTTACACACAGCATGTTTCATGGCAAGGCTCCCACAGTTGTTGACAGGTTTGAAGCACCAGAATGTTGACGATGTTGTCTGCCTCACATTCAGGCAGCACCCCTTTGATGGTAGATGATTGCTTGTGCAAAAGCAGTGCGATGATACAAGTGGAGCAGCTGGACTGCGGGCGTTATAGAGCAAAGAGCCCTAAATGCAAGGAAAGAAAGTCTCCAATTAATCGATGCCTCTAAATCATGATAACAGCATACCACGGCTCTTCTCTGTTTAGTTAATCTCTAATTTCAATTCAAAGCTGTCTCAAAAAATGGACTAATTGCAACTCTATGTTACACATGGTATAACATAGCTGTGCCAGGGCGGTGGGGCGATCAGTTAGCATAACGACCGGAAAATGCATACTGATGTTTCATGCAGTCTTGATGCTGGAGCAATGTGTCATGGTGCGAAGAACAAAATTAAAAGCAGGCACGGGCGCCAAACGTGTGCTACACAACCGACGCGACTAGAGGTGTGCACGGGCATAAATTTTGAGCTCGACCCGGGCCTCATGCTACAAACCCGAACCCGGCCTGGAACTGAAATTGCCTGAGCCCACCCAGAGCTCACACTTAAGGCTCCGGCCCTGCTGGAGATGCTATAACAGACCAGTTGCAAAACCTACAAGTCGGCTTCCCTGTGAGGCAGGAATTCGTGCACAGTGGCGACAGAACCTGATTCGGGGATAATAGTTAGGTGCAGTACATGCATCTACCACAGTTCACGCTGCTTTGGATGCACTTCCCCACGCACAGGCCATTGTCAGCGAAAGGTTTTTGGGCATTCTTAACGCTGGAATAAAGGGGGGCGCACTGTCACCCTAGGGGTGAAGAAAATTTAGAAAAGGAACACTAACCGGAGAGGGTAATAGTGGGGCGACAATGCGCACGCGAATAATACTGTGACGAATGGGCAAGAGGTGCGGGGATTACCCTACCCTACCCCTCAGGCGATGTGCTAGCACTGTGCCCAACTATTACCCCAAAGTCTATGCCGCCATTGTGCAGGAATGTCTGCCGCACCAGGAAGCTGACGTGTAGGTTTTGCAACTGATCTATTGCAACTGAAGCAACGATACAGAAAGATAAAAATAGGCGACAATTCCTGGCGATGCATCGCGCGACGACGACGCCAACGCCTGTCGCTGCTGCTGGTGCACATCGCACAGAGCGAAGGACCTCAGCGACAGAGACGCGTTTTCAGTCTTGCTTTGTTAGCGCCGCCTCCTCGTTTGGTAAATGAGTACAGTTACGCTATATCCAGTTTCTTGCACTAAACAGCAACACTGATGAAATTTCGTGAAAAGCGTCAAGCCCCCTCCCCCCCCCCCCCCCCCCCTAAAAAAATGGTCCCAGTGCAGCGGCGTGCTACTATACTGCGATGCATGATTTAAAGCAGCGGCGTTTTTCTGCAACTTTCGAAAATTAGCAATATCTAGCCACACTAGCATTTTTTGTTTTGCAATACTACCCTACCAAGTTTTTACTAAACCGTCTCGATGCGCTCATATATGCACGGATCAGACGAAATGAGCGTCTGCAGGATTTTTCGCTCATACCGGACTGGGAAAACAAACTTTGCATGCAAAAAAAAAAAAAAAAAAGAAACAACTAAGGTGAGTACCCCGAAGCCTTTTGCGATTGGCTGCCTCGCGAGCTGGTTCCAGCATCATGAGCGATTTTCTAAAAACCCAGAACCTGGGCGACAGCGCCGAGCGGCAATGCATTAGCGGTCCTCAGCGCACTGCGCATCGTGCTGCTGCGCGACTCATGCGGTTAGCGTTTGATCGCACCAGACACGAGAAAATATGCTTTTGCCCGGACTCCGCTGACTCCGCTCGAGGTCACCCGAAGGAACCCGAGCGGCCGAGCCACGCAACGGCTATACGCCGTTCCAGCCACTGTAACGCCGTGAATACCCGAAGTTGGCTTTTAGGGCTACGATGCCACGCAGTTGTTTAATTTAGAAAATCAGTACTCTGCAAAACAGTAACGGTTTAACTTGAAATAAGCTGCAAAATGATCGGCATCAAGTCGCGCACACTTGAGAACCACTTTTGAAAAGTTAACAACGTAAGAAATATACTAAAAGAAGACAAATCTCTCTAGCACATGGCTTACGCAGCCTGCAGCAACAATGAAATGTAAGACAACGCTTGTAATTTAAAAAATGCTCAATCTAAGAGGCTAATATTTTGCTCCAATATACACAAACGCTTTATGAAATCTGAATGACAAAATTTGAAAACTTATATGGAATATTTCTTGAAGAAAGAAGCATTTTCCGTGCGCGGTGCCACCGAACGTCGAGCCGAGCGAACGAGTGGCCGTTGGACGAAAGAACGGAGCGCCCTCTTTGAAACAAAATACAACTGCCGCCGTCATGCCGGCTAAGCGATTGTCGCGTCATCCTTCGAGCTTTTTAGCAATCGCCTTTTCAGCAGCAGCAGCATAAATGCGCTCTGTGGCTGCTCATCTATGTAGGGCTCTGTGCCAGCAGCGAAGCTCGTCGTCGCCCTGGAGAGGCGCCTAGCTGTTTTGTTTCTAACACCCAAACCTTTTCAAGTTGTATTTTGTGAATGCTGTGTTCTACTACGAATAGTTTGCTCACTTTTAGCATACCAACGAAAATTCTTTCATACAATAGTGCTCAATCGAGTGGAATATTTAAATCACCCTGAAATGAGGATTTGAAGCAAGTTTGTTGAAAATTATTGAGCTAAGCATCTCAGTACCACGACTTGCCACCTCTTTATAAGCTAGTTGCATACGATGCTTACATTTTTTCTCATATATCCGCACCGTCAGCATAATTCTATCTCATAGAATAGTCGTTTGTTGGCCCGATTCATTAGGCGCTTGTTTCTTTCTCACAGTTTAGTTTCTTGCGTATATTTTATTGGCCAAGAAAATGCGGTAAAAGCACATTTCTCTATGCAATCTGTTATGAGAGCCCGGAAATGTTTGAAAGAAGTCTCCAGTCTGTTAGCGTTCGTGTTTTTATTACTGCGCAATTCCTTCCCCTGGGCGGCGGCCGTCCGCCCCTTGGACCCTGAGTGGTGCGTCGACCCGTCCTCCGCTTTGGCGCACCTGCGTGGATTTCGACGCGCGCATGCAACCTCGGACCTTGCTCGCATCGCATGCGGTGAGAGAGTGCGATCCGGGGAACGACAGGAGTGCGAAGTGCGCGAGGATGGGATTGAGCGGTGCGTCAGCACGGAGAGCAGGCGGTTGAAAACTGTGCGAATGAGCGTGTGCGAAACAAAGATGTGTCATTGTAATCCAGTTGTTAATATACCCATTGTACCTTTTCGTATTTTATTTGTCTTTCCAGTCTTTTCTTTCACATTATTTTTTTCGTTCTAATGCGAACAAGTCAGTTTACATGTGGGTAATCTTCTCTCCATACACAATATTTGTAAAAAAAAAAAAAAAAACTCACTTCCCCGCGCACGTCTGTAACTGTCCCACCACGAAGGTAGTTAGAGAATAATAAGCTTTGATACCGAATTAAGCTTAATTGTAAAATAACGACTGCTTTATTTAGTTTTTGAACTCTACAGTTATTCCTTCTTGCCATTTGTAGCGCAAGCATTGTAATGCAGTGAACGACGACGGAATCGCGAAATTGGGGGTGTGAATAAAAGCGGAGAAACCTTACAGACCTATTTTTTTCGCACTTGTGCAAAAAAAATAATCCAGAAATTCAAAAATTATGCTATCAATGCACTTGCATGGCGTCCAATCAAATGTTGTTCTGCTGAGCTGCCGTTCTTGTATACTGGCTGCTACACGAAGCTATTTTGATTTCCTATAAAATTCAGTGTGACAAAGCCTTACGCCGATATATTTCGCGTTTCAAGTTCTTGTGAAATGTGGAAGCCGGCCCGTTGCCGTGCCGCGGGGACTCTAGCTGGCTCTGCGATCATTTTTGCCACTGCAGTGATTTGAATATTCGCGGCTTGTTTAGCAAATAATAATAATAATAATAATACTTTATTCACTTCAAAAAAACAATACAGGACGCGGACGCGCCAAAGCCGCAATTGGGCTTGTAGGGCGCCGTCCGGCAGCAGCAACAACCTCTGTTACCAAATCACAGAATTATTATTATTTTTTTTTGTGGACGAAAACAGCATGAACTAGAGCTGCTCAAGCTCGGCAATAGCACCCCGTAACTGCCTGCGAGTGTTCAAGTTGAAAACGTCATCAGGCAGCTCATTGAATATACATGGGATATAAAATGACCTTACAGACATACCAAAATGAGTTCGCACTGTAGGCACGAAATATCTAGGAATGTTCCGTAGTGGAATAGGTTTAACATTAGGCAACCTAAATTCGGTGTTCCAGAAATATCTAAGTACAGTGATTTGTTTGAAAACAGTGTCAAAGGATGGCAGACCTGAAGAAAGGAATACACTTTGCAGTTTATGGGGTGTTGAATAGATTACACTCTTAGCCATATTCTTGAGAATACGGTTTATCCTATTTTTCCATGTTTCAGAACAGTTAAAGAAACAGCACATGCCATATCTCAGCAAAGAATATCCCAAGGACTGTGCAATTAAACGTCTTATGGCAAACGGCAGGTAGGCCCTTAGAGCATAGAGCAAGCATGCGACGCCTCTAAGCTTCCTACTGAGGTGCGCCATATGTGTGTTCCAGGATAAATCGCTGTCCATGTAAATGCCAAGATATTTCACGGTCGGAACACATGTAATGGGGCAGCAAGAACATGCAGTGCACCTGGAGCTGTGCAAAACAACCGCTGCGTTTTTAGGGATTGGTTTGTGTGCATTGTGAAAGCACACTAGTTGAGTTTTTTGGGGATTTATTTCAATCAAGTTACACTGAAACCAATCAAATAGCTTGGTGGCATCCTCTTGAAGTTGTCGGAGTGCGCACGAAAAATCTGCATTAGCTGAGATGAGGAGGGTGTCATCAGCATATTGATAAATCTGTGATGAAGTTATAACACTGGGAAGGTCATTAACATAAAGATTAAATAAGAGAGGTGATATGATGGATCCCTGAGGAACACCACTTTGTAAGTCTATAATACTGCTTTGCACAGGTCCAAGTTGCACCATTTGGGATCGCTGAGACAAATAATTTCTTAGTAACATTTGAAAAGGACCACGAAACCCATAGCAATACAACTTCTCACATAGAATGTCGTGGTGTACAGAATTAAACGCCTTCTTAACATCAAGAAAAAGACCAAATGCCACTTCATTTCTATCAAAATTAGAATGAATAGAATCCGACATGTTTTCTAATAATGTTTGGGTACCAGAACCAGCAACAAATCCGTATTGATGCGGGCTGAGCAAATTATGCCTCAGCAAAAATGCTGACATAGTAGATGAGATATGTTTTTCTAAGATTTGTGATAAACATGACACGATAGAAATTGGGCGATAGTTCGAAATATAATTCCTTTTGCCACCCTTGTAAAGTGGAATAACACGTGCTTGTTTGAGAGAGTGTGGTAGGCAGCCACTTTCAATGATACTATTTAGCATAAAGAGAAGGACACACTTTAAGCTTTGAAAGTTTCTGGAAAGGTCGCTGATAAATATCCCATCAATTCCAGCCGATTTGTTGTGCTGTAGGCTGGAAATTATACCGAAAAGCTCTGGCTCTGTTATGGGTGGAAGAAATGCCGAGTCAGCCACAGAAGAAGGAAGTAACGGCGGACGTGATGCGGCAAGCGTAATGCGCTGTTTCTTAGAAAAAAAGTTATTAAAATCATTTGACAAAGATGATGTCAAGTGACCAAAACTAAGCTCTATTGCGTCCTTGACAGGCCTACGCTGACGCCCACGTAGTTCGTTCACGATAGCCCACGTTTTGGCCACGTCATGGTGGCAACTGTGAAACTGGCTAGCGTAGTAGCGTCTTTTAGCGGACCGAAGAAGAGCGGTTACTTTGTTCCTAGCAACCCGAAATTCAATTCTTAAGGTTGTATTTTTCGGTGAAGCGCGGCATTTCGACCAAAGGGCTTCTTTCTCTTTGATGGCTGCGAGAATGTCAGGTGTAAGCCAGTAACATTTATTATTTCGTTTTTTGGTAATTATACTTCTTTTGCAGGATTCCTTTAAATTTTTAAAAACCAAAATGAAGTTATCATACGCCGTATCTTTGTTATTTCCTGATAGAAATGAGTTCCAGTCGACGATTACCGCATAACTGGCGTACTCGTTTGCCGAATGAGTGTTTCAAGATAATCATAGAGCATTTACCAGTACCGTATGTGTGCGATATTTCATCAGTGATTAATGCGCCATGGTCATTTCAGTCGTATTTTTGATTATACACGTATGGAATGGTCTACTCTCGCAAAGCCTAAGACGTAAGGTACGCTAGCTCTACGTATGTCAAATAGGTATATGAAAGAAATAGAGCCTTAAAGTATAGCGGCTGACGCATTGCGTCGTAAATTCCCGCCGGGCGGCGGCCGTGTGCACCTTGAACCACACGTGGAGCGTCAGGGCCAGCGTCTTGGATTGCATCGCGCAGCGTGTAACCCGACAACCCCACCTGCAGAGCGCATCCACTCGGGCAAGTCGGCGCCGCTGTTGCTGGCGCCGTGCCTCCATGTTTTTCTTCCTTTGTTTGTGATGTTTTCAATGCACCTAGCAAGCAGCGAACAGAGCGTTCATATTTCGGCGCGAGTGAGTGCCATCAGTGGACTGGAACAAAAGTGCGCGGTGTGTCGTCAACAAGGGCGGACGCTTGAGAAAAATCAAATGTGCGAACGAGTGCGATGAAGAAAAGTGAAACTGTAACCCATTTATTTGTTTCAGCATGACCTTAATATTATTCATACTGAGATTGTACCTTTAGTGTTTTCTCTCCATTTTTTTTTCTGATACTTCCCTTCTTAGAGCGACCACGAAGCAGGAAGCGTCGATACGATTTGCCATATGTGGGAACGTCCATGCATGTGCGGACCGACGTTTAATTTACCGCTCAATAACCCAGCTTTAATTTAGATCACCATTGTTAAATCGTTTAAGCGAAAGTATGTGCTGCGATGCTTCGTATTCGTATAGCTTAAATGGACTAGTGTATTTTTAAAGTTTATTTCGATGGAAGCGCGCTCGCCATAGTCGATCTGAGTCACGTGCTTATCGCTCATTTTTTGCATCGCACTGCATGCGTGTCCTGCGGTAATCGTCTGTTTGAAGCCACTGTTGTTAAACCTAATACACTCGGGGGCAAAGAAATTTGCTACAACTTTTGGAATTCTCTTCACCCAGAGCAGCAGGAATCGCCACGGGAGCAGCTATGAAAGAACCTAGACCATTTCCGAAGAGAATACAAAAAATAGCAACCATTGCCTACGCACGATATATGACATGTCGTTTTGATTCTTTCTAATCTACCGGTCGGCGTGGAGCTATTTATCGCCGCCGCCGCCCTGACGGACCAGCAAACGGGGGTGAACTTATTGATATTTGACGCCGTTGACCGATTGTCGGTCTCATCCAAATTCGTCACAGTATACATGTGGATCGATTACAGTGCCAGCTTAAGTCAATGAAGATCTAGTGTAAAAGAACATGGTGTAATCCCGAGCAACATCAACAACAGCTAGGTGGGATGAAAGCAAACGCGACTGAAACCAGCACCGCGGAACTTCACAAGACTATTTAGACACAAGATTTCCGAAGTATTTAAAATTGCAAAGGTAACTTGAAAACATCGATTATAACAGCACAGTTAACGACTCCAGGTATTAAACGAGCCTGCCAACCGCAAAAGCACGCTAATGCGGTTTCCCACGGAATATTTCCACCACATGCTAATTTGCATCTAGTAGTGACCAGTAGGTGAAATGCACAAGAAAATGTTGACTGAAGTGTGTGCTAATGCATTTGGCGGGACATGGTAACAGAACTGACAGTATTGTCCAGCATATGCCATATATTAGCCAACGTCAGTGGAGTAATGGCTAACGCTGTTCGATATAGCCATCCTTATGAAAGGGCAATGCCAATACTGTTGATATGTAAGGTATGCCAGTGTATATCTGACATTGGCGGGCCATTGTAACGGAGCTCACATTATTGTCCAGCATATGTCGAATATTGGCCAACATCAGTGGACTGATGGCTAATGCTGTCCGTTATAGCCATCCTTATCTCATGGCAGCTCCAACACCGGTGATACGCCGGATATCCAGGCCCATCATTGCCATCCTCGTATAATGGTACCACCGATATTGTCAGGGCATCGGATATGACGGGCCAATGTTGTTATCAATATAAATAGGTACGAACAATATTGGTTACCAATGGAATCCTCAGGGCCAGTGTTGGACGTGTTATAGAATGGCACAACCAATACCAGCCATAAGATGGCAGCGCTGGGCCTACATAGGGCTGATCTCTGCCAACTCACTGACAATATTGGCCCGGGCTCTTGTGCTGCCTGGGTAGCCACTATTTATCTTTCCATCTATTTCCCTTTCCACCTGTGCTGGAATCAACAGAGGAGACTTTAAGCCCTGGTTGTGTCTAGCAGGTAGTCCTTGGCCCTCGTACCGATTTTGCTGTAAAGAAGCTCTGTATATAACGTATAAAGACGCCTTGTGTTCATCTCATCGGTGCTGACTTGGTTTCATCCCTACCGTCGAGGGAGCAGGCAGCTCTAGTTCACGAAACGGGTGACGTGAGCTACGGGCCATACCCTCTAATACCGCAAGGAGAGGAAGTGATAATTGGTCTATAGAGCGTAAATTAGTTATCATTTGTGAAAATCCTGGAATTTTTTCGATCAGCACGACATGCTTGTACAGTTGTATAGTGGGACAAATTTAGATTATTCACGTCTCAGATTAAAGGGGCTTCCTACGACGGAATACATTGCAGGCGGAGCTCCTTTGGGAGAAATGGGGAGCGCCAGAAAAGAAACCGTGCTGGATTTCACTCTACCAGGAGAGGCATATAGTGAGGGGAAAATTACTTTCACGTGTGCTATTTGCTTCCATCTATTATACCCTCCTAGAGATAGAAGCCCATGATAAAAGTTTTAGTTCATGTTGGAACGACTTCCAGTTTTGTTACTACATTAACATCCTAATGTTTCCGGGAATGAAATTTTTCTATAAATTTTTTTGTAGTGGACTGCCGCCCTGCCGTGGTTAGGGCGCTTGACTGTTGTGCCCGAGGAAGCGGAATCGAATCCCGGCCGTGGCGGGCGTATTTATATGGAGGTGAAAAGCAAGGCTGCCGAGTGCTGTGCGATGTCGATGTACGGTAAATAATTTCAGGTGGTCGAAATTTCCGGAGTCCTACACTACGGCGTCTATCATAGCCTGAGCGCTCTGGGGTGTTAAACTCTGCAAACCAAACCAAAGTGGAAAGGCCATAACGTGGAAAGCGGGTACAGTTATATATTTTTCTCAGCTGAAGCTCATGTGAACAACAGGTTTCTGAGTGGGCTTATTCCATATAATATTTTCTCGTTCTTTTATTCACGAGACACGATACAGTACTCTTCGCGATTAAGCAGTCCGCTCGAATCCCAGATTTAGCGGATCGTCCGGCCGCCGTCCATTAGCGGGTGGGCAGCTGCCCGGAATTACGCTGTCCTTGCATGGCGTGGCCGATCTCTCCTTCCATGAAGGGAACCCACACGTTGCAGTGCAGCGTCGGGTTGGCGGCCGCCGACGGCGGTTTGTTCAGAGGTGGCCTGCCGCTGCCCTGAAGCTCCTGCAGCCTGTAGAAAAGCCGGGCCAGCACCTGCCAAGAGTGCACACGAAGAGCGGGGTGGTCAGGAGGCTGAGGATGTCACTCACAACGGGACTGTGAGGATACTATAACCAAATATTTTGGACAAACTCAGCGAAAGAGTTTTCGAACAAATTGTTTTCACGCATTGTATAACTGCTCCATAAAATCAATATATTCTAATCCTCTCTAGGCGGTCTTTTAGTTTTTCTACTTATTTCTAACAAAACACCCCAACAGTTTTCTACGGATATATTAACTACATATTGCCGCTGATATAAAATTATTGCAAGCAAATTTTTTGCTACGCGTCGTTAGCTCAGACCGTTGCCATCACCATGTGCATAAGAGTGTTTTGCAATATCAGAGGGATTGTCTCCCGATTAAAAGGTATCTTTGTTGTGTACCAAGGACAAGTAAGGTACAGTGACGGACGGAGGACACGTCCACAACGCTGCTAGAGAAGGAATGAGGAAAGGAAAGAAAAAAATCAGGAAGATATATTTTTGTGGAGGTGTTCGAATAAAAGTCGAGGAATATTGCAAATCGCCTACTTTAGTTTTGTGTGATGATATTGGTATGCAAAAAAAGTATGTATTTTCTATCCCCCTGTCTTCACGACAGCCAAATCTAAAGACAAGCTGAGAAAGCCCACAGTGATAAGTCCTGAAATTAAATTTCAAGATGTCGTATTTGGCCGTACCCCACAGCGAAAATTGAGGGTGAGAAACTACATGGAAATCGCAGTCGCAAAGATCCTTGTCACAAGAAGAGGAAATTCGCATGCTGCATATACATTTTGTGTATTATAAATCAGTAAAGTCCTTTCCAATGCTTTGAGACAGCTGATCGCAGAGGCAGCTTTGGGGAATGGGTTGTGTGCAGGTTAGACTGTGACGATTATACGTATGAAAATAGTTATAGGTTGCGGGAATTTCCTTATATCAGTCACAAACTTACTAATATATTTTGTTTCGTTGGTTTATGGGGTTTTACATCCCAAAGAGACACAGGCTATGAGAGACGCCACGTAGTGGAGGCCTCAGGAAATTTCGAACACTTGGGGTTCATAACGTGCACTGACATCGCACAGCGCACGGACGTCTTGCTTTTCGCTTCCATCGAAATTGGGTCGCCGCGGCCGGGATATTCGATCTCGAATCTTTGGGAACAGTAGTTGAGTGCCCTAGCTACTGCACCACCGTGGCGGGGCTAACTTCCTAATAAAATCCGCCCACCTAATTCAGTGATCAATTTCTCTTCAAATGTTTTCGTTACCTTGGAACCCTTCGGTTACGTTACAAGCCGTGTCCACGCAATTTCAGCTTGGTTTTGACCGGTATGTCATTATACGTTTTGTTCTCTTCCTGTATCTTAACGTTACGCATATCGGATGGCTCTTCATAGCTCGCAGGCTTGTTCTAAGTCTGACTCTGGTTTCGTTACTCTCCATGTTTCCGCTCCATAGGTGAATACCGGGAGGGACAGATTTTATGCGCGTTTCTCTTTAGGGATATTTGTAAATAAAATCCTGCTCTTTTAGCAGCACATGACAACACCTGCCGCCTCAACTATGACAATACCGTGCACCCACCTTCAGGCCGTTTGTCATTAAATCTTTCGCTTTTCGTAAAAACGCTCATGTACTGGAATAATAGACTTTTCTGATGCTGCCGTCATCATACGAATAACGACAATTCCAAGCGTTTTGTTCAAGAAATCATCAGCAATTAATTCGGACTCCCCATGCAAGCAACCTTAACAGGGGCGCTTGAGAAATTGAAAAATAAAATAAAGTTAAATAAAATGAAGATCTAACGGCGATGGCTAAATGCACTCTACCACCTCATCCTATAGGTGCTGCTTTTAAAGCCCAGTGTCGCCCCGCTAATACCAATTTACTGAGAGGTTTCCGATTCCCACCGGTCTGGCGCGAGACTCTTCTAATGTGAAACTCTTTGAAACTTTCGCAAATGTTACCCTTGATCGAATCAGAGGCCAACACTTGGGTCGGAAGCACTGGTCACACTTCGCAGCCTCAATCAAGACTGCATGCACATGAATCTTTCTCTCCATTTTTCGAACGAGGTAGCGGCGGCCAGGATCTGGAGTCTGTACCGGCCGTAAGAACACGTATTCCGTCATACCTTCTAGCAAATCGATGCCTTTTTATTTCAGATAAAAGAAACAGAAGTTGTTCTTGTCCCGGGGACCTGAAATCATTTTTTTTTGAACTACGATAAATTTTTGTTAAACCATTCCAAGCAAAGTCACGGATATAACTTCTCTTGTGCGGATGCTGAGGACCCCTGATGCCTTTCAGTGAAAGTGGTGCGTAATGGGACAGCAAAAAGAAGCTCGAATAAAAGGATGTATATCCTATACTTGTTTCATCTGATTAGTTGCCGGACCCGTTCATAACACTTTTATGCACTCGGCACTCTCCGCAAACCGACGGCTGCCGGACGACGACACAATTATGAGAACCGGGTAACTGTGCCGATTTAATAGGCTGTAGAAGTGCAGTATAAATTCACCGACAGGCATTTACCTGCGCCGGAGGGGGGAGGGGGACAACATGATTTGGCGTGCAGACAGCATCGTTGAGGACCAAGTGTGAGGAGTCGCTTTGTTTAGTAAGCATTGGTTTCAATAGCTGCATGCCGGTGATATTTGTGGCATATATATACGTTCTGAAGCTGCACATGGACAGTGAGGGATACCGCAGTGGAAGTTGCAGACTAATTTCGATGAAGTGAGGCTCATTCAACGTCCGCTCACATCGCACAACGCATATGCGCCTTTTGTTTTTTAGTTTAGTCTCCACCGAAACGTGTCCGATGCTGCTGGCATCTGATTGCACGTAATTATTGGACTCAGATGCTGAACATTATTGGTATATAGCCACTGCAGTGATTGTCCTCAATATCAGGTAAGGTAGCATTATAAAACAAAATTGTAGCCAATCACTAGAAGGGCGCTGAAATGACAATGACAACTATGCCCCTACACGTGGTTTTAACAGATACTTTTTGAGAAGGCTTTGATGTATGTATACAGCCGCCACGCATATTCTACCGATGGTACAATGGGTACAAGACGTCCTGAGGCCCGGGCTTATCGATGATGATTTGCGGGGAAATGGGTCTTTAATTCGACTTTGTGGGGACGAAACTTAACTTGTGTCATGGCGCTATTTGATCGAATATGCCTTTGCACCGCGCAGAGCTATCGCCATCATCAACAGCATCTGCTTGTGCTTAGGTTTCTATTAAACGTGCTGATTTTAACGTGATAGCGTTAAAGGCTGAACGTCTGGCGTCGTTTTTGTGAACAAAAAAGCACGAGCATGGAGCTGGCAGGTGGCGTGGGCCGGGCACTAACTGGACGTAGGCTTGCTTGACGTTACGTTTGCCAAGAGCTGTCAACTTGAGTCTCTTCTTTCATATGGGAAGGGGATATCAGAATCAGCCTACCAGAACCGATTGCATTCTCGTTACCCCTGCGACAAGCAGGCACGCCCATAAGGCTTGGTTAAAGCGTGACTTCATATGTGAGCGGGTAGCTTACGTTCTCGCGTCATACCCTTAAAGGATGAGCTTAAGTGTCTCCATAATTTTTATTATGGTGTAAGATATATACAAGTGTAATAGGAGTCCTTGAACAGGGCGCTACGTCGTCAACAGTCAATGGAACGTTCTGCGATCGGTCGTTGCACTTCTGTAAGCGCACGCCCGAGCGTCGGAGAGAGAGCTTCGTTGTCGTTTTCTTTCCTGACCGTCACGCGCGTTGAACATGGTTGCCGTTCTCTTCAGAGCATCAGGCGCTGAACATATCAGAGCCGATTACCTGTTTTACACAAGCATGATTAAAATTGTTAGTGGCGGGTCTGCCGTGCGCGACAGTGGAAGCCGCTTGTGTGAAAGTCGGAGCGCCATAAATTCTCGCTGTCTGCCGCGTTGTCCGCGAATTTACTGGTCGTCCTATTTTAAAGGTCTGAAACTTAGTTTTGAAGCTATGTACGCACCAACCAGAGAATACATTAAACGATGCAATTTTTATGACGCTATTTCCTAGTATGTGAAAAACAACGGATACTGTTAACGTGATAAACTTAATTACCCTCAAAAGGGTGGCTTTTTGGGCTTGTTGGTGCGTGAACATAGCGAGACTGTAGCGCAAAGCAGACAGGACACACGAGAAGAACTCGTGTTGTTCGTTCTTCTCGTGTGTCCTGTCTGCTTTGCGCTACAGTCTCGCTTAAATACCCTCTTCTCCATAAAATGAAGCGTTGGCGTTATGAGACAAATATCAGGGACATAGCTCTAGAAGGTGATAGCAGGTGCATGGCTGACATGGGTAGCCACTAATTGGTCGTAAGAGATTAGCAACTATGCGAGCAGCAAAGTTCGTGTACAGGGTCAGTCACACTTAGCGGGAACACGACTACACATGACCATGCACCTGCGGAGCGTCATTTCTTTTACACCGGTCCCGAATAAATGTACAGTCACGCACAAGAATTACCTCGATGCGATGCGTCATGCCGTATGCCACTCTGCATCAGCGATTTGAGCGCAATGACGGTCCGCATGCGTGCAGCCATGCGGATTCATGTTCCCGCTAAGTGTAATTGACCCTGTACGCGAACAAGGATCCACAGGAGAGTTGGAAAATGGGAGTCATTAATGCTGCTGCGTCATACCCTCAAAAGCGGAGATTAAATGTCAACTTACACTTCCCCCAAGTTTTTTTCAATGCTACTGTTCTTAAACGAAAGGGATATTTTGATAAACTTGACGCATAAGATTTAGTTCTCTGTGGCAATATAGGTGCCTATCAATGGCTTATCAATTCCATTATCACGCATCGCTATTAGGCAACAAAGTGGACACTTCTATATTGCCACTATACATTCACAGCTCAAGAACATCGCCTCTGCACACATCACACATTTTGCTGCGTTGGAAGTAATTATTGAGACGGAGTAAAGGTTGCGCAGGCCTGGTAACAAAGTCGTTTAGTAGGTAGCCGACTTGCTCTCTCAGTCATGTGCGCTTCAGTGGTGGTACGCCGATCGAGGTACCCTAGACCACGCTCCGCCGTGTGATGCAAAGTATTCAGAGACAACCTACAACCTTGCTTTCATGTTGTGGCCCCTGTCCGCAAGTTGCGTCTCTCTCACCTTTTTCTGCAGGATGGCAATGTTCCTGCGCTCACAAGGGTCGGTCTGCAGGTCGAAGAGGCACGGTTTGCGTCGGGGTTGGCAGCTTTCGGCTTGCGGAGGCCGAGAACCGCACTCGACCGTCACTAGGGCGTCATCGGGGCTTCGCGAGGAGCCGCGGCCCATCGACCACAGCGCCTTGAAGACGACGCTGTTCTTGATGGCTTGTGACACCGATTGGTTGCGTTCGGCTGAGCCACCCAGTTTACCAGAGGAATCGCGCGTCTCGTACCTGCATCCGCCCGAGTAGGCAAAGCAGGTTAACAAATTTCGATTAAGTGGTTAGCCGCTGTTCCTTTAGCAGCGTGGGGGAAATTAAATGGAGAGAAGTCACTTGGGTCACAAAGACCGCCACCCTTCTGAAGTAGGCAGGAACCTTATATTTTTTTTTATTTGACATAAGACATCGATGGTAGCCAGCAGCATTGAATAATGTATCTGACAAAGTATTTCGGGGTCGTTAAATTGAGAGGATGTCCCAAAATATTGCAGAAGTTATTACCGGGGGCACGAATGAAATTGCTATCTCACAACAGCTTCTGAGAAGGATGACGGTGCAGGTATAGTACGTAGTGGAGCTGCGTGGTACAAATTCTAGTAGGAGCAGTTTGTTTAGTCAGGAAATACTTAGGAGCACACCCTCAACTACGCTACAAATATGCCCGGTAGAAATGTTTTTGGAAAGTAAATTTATGGAGAGGTGTGTATATGTCCATGTACCTACATGTACAGGGTGATCTTCTGTGTATAACACGGTCACTGCTTTCAAAGCAGCATTGCGTCGGATGCAGGCCCTTATCGAAGCAAAGCGATATATGCACAGTGGGACGAGGAGGTGATGCTTCGCATGACCTACCGCCTAGATTCATGGAATGGCCGGGTCGGACGCAATGATGCCCTGAAAGCAGTGGCCGTGTTATAGCTAGAAGTGGATCAGCCGTACCTCAGAAATGAAACATAGTAGGCGATTGAACAAAGTTTTTTTCTGGTTCGCTCCCCCATCGGATGCGCATGCACAGGGCTTAGGTGCATGTGGGAGATCAGTATGACCAGTGTGACACATTTCATGTTCGCCTCATAAGCAGCCTGGACAAAGGAGCGCAGTTTGTCCACAGGCCTGTGATTCGTTTTACGTTTGCAACACGTATGTGTTTGTAACGATACCAGAATATTCAGCAGGAACATTCAAACAGCTTATGGAAAAGACTATCTCATTGCCGAAACGAATCATATATAGGGAGCTTGCATGAAGCGATGCATGCCGGGTAATCCGCCATGATGTTGTCGCTGGCAGCAGACGGCGGGCAGCGCAGCCAGGGTGAATTGAGCAAGTGTCTTGTATTTTCGAAGGTCCACCGAGCAAATATGCGGCTTTTCGTGCGCTGCTCTTAAGTGCGTGCAATTGTTAGCAGATTCCTGAGGAACGTATGCGTCTACTCTGTGCCAGAAAAATCAGGCGCGCTATGAAGAAAGGCAATTGCAGTGCGACGCGGACCTGTTCAAGCTATACGACAACGACTGACTGCACTCTGCGTGTGTTGGCCCGTGCGAGCCATTCGCGTCGGCGTCGCTAGAGGAATCACTTGCCTTCTCGCCCTCATGCAGACGTATTGTTGAAATCATGAAGAACCCGAAGTCGGCCTGTCCGATCAAGCCAGCATCTTATGGGCGTACTACGCGACTATGTAGACGAGCCTGTGTGGCAGTGCCATGCTGCGTCGTCTGCTGTCAACGACAACATCATGGCGGATTACCCAGCATGCATCTCTTCATGCAAGCTCCCTACAAGATTTAGTTTCCGTTTGCTTATGCTTGTTGCCGTGCAAAATACAAGGAACCGAGTTCTCCATGAACTATTCTGACGGACGGAATTCTCAGCTATATGCCACCGCAAAGCGTCTAGATCAATTGAGTACCTGTATCAAGGTCGACTCAAGCCTATGCTACAGGGAGCGCGTAGATTAACACATGGTTCTGACAACTTTCTTCCTTTCAATTTCGGCTTGCGGAATCGAGAAACCTCATACGCACCAGGTACGTCACATGTAGGACGAGTTTAGTGGGCACTGCTTAGCATGCGCAATCTTCGAAGTAAATGCATCGAAACACAGGCGCGCTTTGCGTACCTTACCGAAACCATAAGCCTTGGATATCGGCCGTTAAACATTAAATATAAACATACATACTAACTGCAGTTAGTAGACTGAGAGTGGCAATTAATCTCTCAATTGGCATCCGTCTATTTACCGGGCCTATGTTCAAAAACAGGTTCATCACGGTTTACGTTTTTTTATTAACGCGAATGCCCCATTTTGAGCACAATGAATTGTTTTAGAAGTGCGAATGAACAAGGATGACGGCTTGTCATGTCAGCTTTATGCACAAGGTGCCCGAATGTCTCTGGCAGTGTACCGTATGTGCGCGCTAGCTGACGCGACCCAGTGCTTTGTAGAGTGGTATAGTCTAGTCGATTTAAAGCGATGACAGTTATAACGAACATTCGTTCATGTTAGCAAGGGTGGTGCTTCCATCAGAATATGCATTACGGGATTGGAACGACTGGCGTATCAGACGCAATGAACTACCGTGGTCGCATAACTCGACCAAAGAAAATGTGAAGGTGCAGTACCTAGCCGCTGCAAAATGATCCCTTAGTAGAGCTATTCTTACTGGCTTAGCGCATGGATAAGAAAAAGCTGGTGTAGCTTTTGGTTGTAGTCACACGGCCTTGCATTATGCCCCAGAAATATGCTCGGGTGCGAACAAATTATTTGAATTGTACTAGCTCATGTATTCAAGGCAGGCGACAATAAATTAATTTAGTGCAACTTAACTTCCACCTAACTGAGCCATTCAATTCCGTTCAATGAACGCATGGCCATCGTAACAGGTGTCAGTGAAATAATTTCAACATATGGTTAAACACAGCTACACACTCCAGAGCTGCATGGCAACGTCAGCTCTATTAAGGCTCTCAACATGAAAATGTGCACTGCCAGCGAGGGTGGAGGGAAATGAACGTATTCTATCCTTCGTGACCCCAATTCAACTAAAGAACGTGGTAACAAACAATAATGAAATTAGTTGTGGTTTAGTTATAGTTAACCCATGTGAATTGCGAAGGCAACAGCGGAATATTTTTTTGCCTGCTACATTATTCCCCTATCACGCCCTATCAGTGTAGGTGCTACATTATTGGGGACACGTAAGCTCATCCTTTAAGGGTATGACGCGAGAGCGTAATCTACCAGCGCACATAAAAAGTCACGCTTCAACCAAGCCGTGTGGACGTACCTGCGTGTCGTAGGGGTAATGAAAATGCAAACGATCCTGGCAGGCTGATACTGATACCACCATCTGATATGAAAGGAGTGACCCGAGTTGGCAGCTCCTGCCCGTGGCATAGGGGTAACGTGAATTACAATGTCATGGCATGCTGAGGAGACCGTAGCTATACCTCCTCACGACATAGCTGCGGGCACCCAAGGTTTTGAAAGCCAAACGCAGTGTAGCTTCGCTACAAAAGCCGTAATTGGAACTGCAGATACCGCCTGGCAAGCCTTTGCAGAAGAAGCGTGGTCTGGGAAAGAGAGGAAACGTTGGAAAAAGCAAACACTACCTACACAGTTGGCGAACAAACAACGGCAACGATTCGAGAAACTTCAATTCTAGCCCGGCGGCATGCCTTTTTGGTCTAACACCAGTTACCTAGTCGTTTCTCCACCATTGGCGATGCTGGTGCGGGCAAGGAAGGAAGATTTCTTTGATAAATCAAGAGGCAGTGCCCTACATTTTGAAGCTAGATCAGGGTGCCTTAGAACACGCAGCTACAAAAAGAAATTTAAAACATGAAGATGACACATGTGCAGTATGTGGTAAAACCACAGAAACAATTAACCATATTATATTCGAATGTAATGGTATCCATCCGGAAGTCGATGCAGGCGCAGTCACTCTTCCTGAAGCTCTGGGGTTTAGAGGTGCCAGTGGCCGGGTGAATGAACCTGCGGTGCAAGCTTGCAAAAAATGATTGGAAGACTGGTGGCTTAAAAGCAGAAAAGTAACATAATGTTAGTAATGTAGAAACAAAAATTCAATAAATAAAATGATGTTACAGTTAACCAATCCAAAACAACCATTAGGATATAGAAAAAAAAAACGAGCATTGATTGAAACTCCCTACCGCCCCGTTTCAAAGGGGACGCTCCTATATTCCATCCATCCAGGAGCATGCGAACAGCGGACTGTAAAGTGCGTTCTGTGCGCACACATGACGCGTTAGCTTCATCATGCGTCGTTACACCTTCGCCGAGAAGTGCAAACAGGGAACAAAGGTATCACTTCTGGGGCGCGAGTGGCACGCACTGGGTGCAGATCCAGATTGCCGGGCTGCTTCGTTGTGTGCCGCTTACTTTAGTGACACTTTTGCGATGCGCATGACCTATACAAGTGATTTTCGTCTATCTCTTACAAAAATGAGCATTGCAAAATGTTGACAGACTGTGGAAAACTTGTGGAGCCAACCGCTTCCACACAGGTTGTTGACTGCGGTAAACAAGTGTAAACGAAAGGGATATTTACCTTTAGTCAACAGCGTATACTTGTTGACTAACATTTGTGTAAAGTTTGTAAACCATGTTTTGCCCTAAGTAAATACATATAGTTGTTGACTAACATGTGTGTAAATTTTGTTCACTGTCGGTTGACTGGCTGAAGCATATTGTCACGTAGTGGTGACAAAGCCGTTGACACTGAAAGAAGACACAGGCTTGATGGTACTGAAATTGACTATTTACTGGGCTGACTTGCGCCCGCAAAAGAATTAAGCAACTCGGCGGCGGCGATAGCAACAACCGTGCTCATCGATCGTCGAACAAAGAATGCCCGTCACACTCGTCAATGCTCAATTTAAAGGCTGCTGAGAACATTCTAGATAATGTCGCAAACTGCTACTAGCACAACCTGGATTGTAGAAACATACGAAAGTGATCGGAATCTTCGATACAGATCTCGGCGCATCGTTCGCGACAAAGAAAATGATAACGCGTCGTATCGCGACAACGAACATGAACAAACACGGGATACAAAACTTATACGCGATCCAGAATCAGAGTGATAAGGCCACATGCCGGCGGCTGTTAAAAAACAACAAATACAGTTTTGAAAGTTTCGCGGCAATATATGGATGATGAAAAAAATTGACCTCCTGAGAAGACAGCTCTATATACTCATGATGATGATGATGTGTCTATCCCTTTGCATCGGGGGGGGGGGGGGGGGGCACACGATGTGCACCCTAGCCGTTTACATGTCATAAATCATAGCATACACACAAACACAGCAACACAGAGACCACTGTGAGTTGAGCCAGAGTAGAGTAGCTGCGTGTTCTAAGGCACCCTGATCTAGCTTCAAAAAGTAGGGCACTGCCTCTTGAGTTATCAAAGAAAGCTTCCTTCCTGATCTGCATTTTCCACTTTCGGTATAATTCCACACTCTGTTTCTTCTCCATCGAATTTATCCAATTTTTACCTTCTGTGTTTTTCATCTATTGCTTAATGCTCTTTATTTCTCCGTCCTTGTGACTAGCATACTTACTAGTTAGTTTCCTAGTTCATTTCCTCTATTGTGAGTCAACGCTTTTTACGTACACGTATTTAAATACTTTAGCTGCCTATCTGTTACTGTCCAATTTCCTCAGGCGTTCCTCATATAATATTTTACTCTGAGCTTCCCGTACTTCGAAAGATGCCCAGCCCATATCTCCCTGTACCGCCTCATTTGTGGTTTTGCCGTGGCCACCTAGTGCTAATCGTCCAACGGCTCTCTGATTTATTTCTAATGTCGACTGTACCTCTGATTTTAGGCACAAAACCGCATTTCCGAAAGTTAGTCCGGGCACCATAATTCCTTTCCAAATACCCCTCAAAACCTCATACCTGTTGTATCCCCTATGGATGGATGGATGGAATATAGGAGCGTCCCCTTTGAAACGGGGTGGTAGCAGTAGCTATCATGCTCATTTTTCTCCCTATATCTTAATTATTGATTTAGAATGGTTAAGTAAACCACCATTTTATTTATTAAATTTTGTTCCGACATTATTAACATTATGTCACTTCTCTGCTTTTAAGCCACCAATCTTCCAGTCGTTTTTTGCTAGTTTACACCGCCGGTTTATTCACCCAGCCACTGTTATCTCTAGTGCCCAGAGCTTCAGGAATAGTGATTGCGCCTGCACCAACTTCCGGATGGATACCATTACATTCGAGTATAATATGGTCAATGGATGGATGGATGGGATGGATGGAATATAGGAGCGTCCCCTTTGAAACGGGGTGGTAGCAGTAGCTATCATGCTCGTTTTTCTCCATATATCTTAATTATTGATTTAGAATGGTTAACTAAACCATCATTCTATTTATTAAATTTTGCTCCTACATTACTAACATTATGTCACTTCTCTGCTTTTAAGCCACCAATCTTCCAGTCGTAATTTGCTAGTTCCACCGCCGGTTTATTCACCCGGCCACTGTTATCTCTAAACCCCAGAGCTTCAGGAACAGTGATTGCGCCTGCATCAACTTCCGGATGGATACCTTTGCATTCGAGTATAATATGGTCAATTGTTTCACTGGAGTTTCCGCATACAGCACATGCGTCATCTCCATTGTTAAACTTCTTTTTGTAGCTGCGTGTTCTAAGGCACCCTGATCTAGCTTCAAAAAGTAGGGCACTGCCTCTTGAGTTATCAAAGAAATCTTCCTTCCTGATCTGCATTTTCCACTTTCGGTATAATTCCACACTCTGTTTTTTTTTTTCCATCGAATTTATCCAATTTTTACCTTCTGTGTTTTTCACCTGTTGCTTAATGCTCTTTATTTATCCGTCCTTGTTACTAGCATACTTACTAGTTAGTTTCCTAGTTCTTTTCCTTCATTGTGAGTCAACGCTTTTTAGGTACAGGTATTTAAATACCTTAGCTGCCCATCTGTTACTGTCCAATTTCCTCGGGCGTTCCTCATATAATATTTTACTCTGAGCTTCCCGTACTTCGAAAGATGCCCAACCCATATCTCCCTGTACCGCCTCATTTGTAGTTTCGCCTTGGGCACCTAGTGCTAATCGTCCAACGGATCTCTGATTTGTTTCTAATGTCGACTTTACCTCTGATTTTAGGCACAAAACCGCATTTCCGAAAGTAAGTCCGGGCACCATAAGTCCTTTCCAAATACCCCTCAATACCTCATATCTATTGTATCCCCACAATGCCTTATGCTTCATTATTCCGGCATTCCTTCGCCCTTTGGCCTTAAGTGATTGCTCATGCTTTCCAATGTATGCCAATCCTTCGTTTACCCATACCCCCAAATATTTATATTCTGCTACTCTAGGTATTTCAAGGCCTTGAATTTTAAGACCCTGATCAGTTGAGCCGTTGAAAATCATCAGACCCGACTTAACTGCGCTGAAACTGAAGCCTAGAGCGTCCCCTTCGTCTCCGCAATACTTAACTAGAGTTTGCAATTCTTCCAGACTCTGAGCTAGCAGCAGAATATCGTCTGCATACATCAAACCGGGGAGGCGCTGCTCTACCGCCTTTCCACCTAATCTGTATGACAGATTAAAACCTAGGTTACTGTCTTGTATCCTCCGTTCCAGGTTTATCATATAAAGCATGAACAGCACCGGTGATAGAGGACAGCTTTGTCTTAATCCTTTGCATACTTTGACATCCTCCGTACTTCTTATCCCTTCCCACGTAATTTCTACTTTGTTATCCCGGTATATTTCCTGTACGAACTCTATTATCTCATAACCGATACCTTCTTCTTTTAATATGTTCCACTGGAGTTCCCTGCTTACGTCGTCGTACACCCCGTTTATGTCCAGGAAGGCCAAATACAAAGGTCTATTTTCCACTCTAGATATTTCGATGCATTGGGTAAGCCCGAACAGGCAATCATCTAAGCGCCAACCATTTCTAAAACCGTTTCCCTTTATAAATCAAATTCATTTTATTCTGCCGCCAGCTGTCCGGAATTTGCTTATTCGCTATGAGTGTTTCCAAAGCATTTAACAACGTTTCCTTACTTTTTGGACCGAGTTCATTAATCAGCTTGATCGGAATTCCATCTATTCCTGTAGATGGGGTTTTAGGAATATTTTTTTCTGCCTTTTTCCAGTTTAGATTGGTCAGTTCTAATGTGCTTTGTATTCTGCTACCTTGTGTTGCTTCCTGATTTGCGGAGATTACCCTATCGTCACTCTTAAATGACTGGACTATAACTGGTGTAATGTAGTTCACTGCGTTATCTCCCTTTAAAAAATTTGCCGCGTTATCTTGAATCCGATCCTGCTTTCTTTGATTCTTCCCTAGCCAGCTTATATGGTGCCAGAATTTTCTTGCTCCGCCTCTAGAGGCATCGTGTATATCAGCCATCCAGCGATCGGTGGACTGTCTTACTTTACTTTGGACGAGGGCCTGCACTTGAAGTTTCTTGAATGAGCCAACTTGCACTGTCACCAAAGCAAAACATTTGTAAGTTTTCAGTGTTGGTCAATACGCAATAATATTTTAATCAAAACTATGATTTATTAGAAACGAAGAGTAAAAAGCAACCGCATGTCGCCAATGAGTCCAGAACCTACGGCCTCCGAGTTTCCCTCCCGACGCTCTGCCATCTGAACTACGGCGATGGCTGTTTTTTTTTTTATACGTTCTGATATATTTATGCTGCGTGTAGCTTATCTGCTGAGAGTTCACAACTGCCATCGTTAACCATAGCGATGGACGTGCAACATCCTGTCCATGTATTAATGTGAGCTGTGCAATAATCTTAGCTTTGCTATTGTATCAAAGCTGCTAGATTCGAGAACTGTTTTGAAGAAATGGAGTCGATCCAAGATATGTCGAATTATTGCTTATATTGAACTGTCACAATATCCCCTTTAATGTCACATGCAGAACTACAGGAGTGGTGTTCGCGTTTATCGAGCTCCCGTTCACCAGGCACATCCGATATATCGAAATGCGTGCCTTACCTCTGCAAGATGTGCTTCTCCCAATGGCGTCGCATGACCATTTGTCGCGTGCGGAGCCGCGTTACCTGTCAAGCTTTGGGTACTTGCTGGCAACACTTACGCTGTAACACAACGTTACGAGGTAAACTCCAAGTTCGCTTGAAAGTGGACTTCTGCCTGGAGTACTTGTTTTTAACGCGACACAACTGTCATGCGAAGAAGCCAGCACTCTGTGCTCTAGCTGTCGCGTAGTGAAGCCAGCCTTGCTGACCAAACGCTTGCGGCGGCTTTCGTGGGGCCTGATACGCTGCTGAAGGCGCGCTGAAGGAGAACAAGAAATAAATTGCACCGGATTGCACTTAAGTTGTTATTGCGTTTATACGGCACCAGTACCAGAATGAACCTCTTATCGTGAGTGGCGGCGTCTCCCAAATCATCGTCCATAGAATCTTTGCTGTGAACCCCAACTCCAACGGCACTTGTGCCACGCGGCGCTTGACGCGAGGTTTAGAGTGCGCGCTCGCGATCACGGAGTGCACGTGATGCAGCGCCCGGTGCGCCACTTCTTATGATGACTGGCGCGAGGTGACGAACGGCATGCGGGTGCGCACACCTGTGCTTTGCTGGTAGCAGCGCCCGCGGCGAGCGGCGGACTATACTAGTATGCCAGGGAGCAGCCCTTTGCCGCAGGAACATTGCTGCTAGAGCAAGTACACCATTTCCAAACTTCTGGGTCACAGAGGAGCTCATCAGCTGGCACTTTTCGTATATGCAATTATCTATATATCGAACTGTTTGGAGATACCCTTTGAATTCGATATATTGTCACGTAGTGGTGACGAGGTCGACGACACAAATGAAGGGGTCGATGACTGCACTAAAGAAACTCTTTATTTGGGCTGACTGGCGCCCGCAAAAGAACTAAGCAACTCGGCTGCGGCGATAGAAACAAACGTGCTCGTCGATCGTCGAACAAAGAATGCTCGTCACACTCGGCAACGCTCAATTTAAAGGCTGCACAGAACAATCTAGATAACGTCGCAAACAGCTACCAGCACGGGCTGGAACATTGTGGAAAGACACCCGAGTGGCCGGAACCTTCGAGACAGATCTCGGTGAGTCTTGCGCTACAACAAAACTGATAAAGGTGTGACTCACGACATCGAGCAGTAACAAACAAAGATTACGGAACTGATACGCGGTCCGGAATCAGAGTGATAAGCCTGTATGCCGGCGGCTGTTAAAAAACAACAAATACTGTTTTGAAGGTTTCGCGGCAATATTCGGAATGGACTCTATGTATAGTAACTCTGAATTGGTAGGGGTATGGTATATATCGTACGGTGCATAGAGTTCAGCGCTTTGAATTTACACTTTCTTACGTGTATTCTTGCATTGCAAAGCACATGGTCACTTTCGCATCGAATCTCAATGTAAAAGCTGCCGCCACAGTCAGGATGCGTTGGATGTGTATAGAATAATAGAGACACAAATAATAGAAGACTGCTGAATACGAGAGTAGCAAAGTGAACGGACGCGAACGAGGACCAGCAAGGCGAGCTGGCCGTCAAAAGAGGAGCCTAAGTGCCTCCCCCTCCCCACCATTTTATTTAAGGTTACACAATTACTACACCAACCTTTGCCTAGCAGAAAAAAAAAAACGCATTACTGTCGATAATATTTGTTTAGCGACCTTCTTACCTCTTTCTTAAATCTCGTCGCGTCAAGACCGCGAAATAAACCACGATCCCCAGTTTTAAGTGAACAAAGCTTTGCTGCTTGGCCTTCTGTTTTAGTAAGTGCTACCAGTCGTTAGAACCATGCGATAGATCATTGGAAGCCATTTCAGCTTTTCCTTGGTGTCATTGTAAGTTCACACATGCCCTAGAATCTGACCTGCGCTCGCGTAAGCTCTACAGGGGCTGCCACCGAGTGGCGTCAGCTGACCCCGGTGCCCTTACCAGCCGTCGCGTTCGTCCCTTAATGATCCACCGAGAACCAGCTTGTGCCATCCGACGCGTATGGCAGCCAGCTTGCGCTGGTAGTTGATGTTGTAGAGGAGCTCGGTGCGCGGTGAAGGCCGGTCGTCGACCAGCACAGTCCACAGGTCCTTGCCATCGATGGCTCCGAGGTCGGTGATGTCCCCGCCTGGCAGAAAACCGCACATCCCTTTCTATCAGTAGTTGAGCAATACTGCTTGCTTGTTTAACGCATTAGCGTTAAAGCGCACTTTTGAGGCAAATTTCGACGTCGTGACAAGTGAAACTTCCTGTTTGGTCAGCGCAGTGATGACGTCACCAGTCGCGATGAAACAAAACCACCATTGCGAAGTACCCTTTAAGAAAGAAAACGCTATTGCCCAAAGGAAAGGGAGATGTAGTGGGAATCCAACCACTGCCATTTCGTTTACCAGCCGGGCACGCTGAGAAGCTATATAGTTCAGTATGATAGTTTAGATGCCCTATACATTTATGACTCATAGCATAGAGGGGACCAAACTACACTACAACCTACTACACTACTACAACCAAACTACACTACAACAATATTTAGTTAGAATTAGGAAATTAATTAGCACTACAAATGCGCACTAAGTAGGTGTAGTGCTTTCATTTACTGCTTCGCATTACTGATTAGCACTAAGCAGTATTAGTTCATCATCATCATCCTCAGCCTGACGATACCCACTGCAGGGCGAAGGCCTCTCCCATATTCCTCCAATTAACCCGGTCCTGTGCTAGCTGCATCCACTTGACCACTGCGAACTTCTTAACCTCATCCGCCCACCTAACTTTCTGCCGCCCCCTGCTACGCTTTCCTTCCCTTGGAATCCAGTTTGTTACCCTAGGCGACCATCGGTTATCCTCTCTTCGCACTACATGTCCTGCCAATGTCCATTTCGTTTTCTTGATTTCCACTAGAATGTCAGTAACTTGAGTTATTTCTCTGACGCACTCTGCACGCTTTCTATCCCTTAATGTTACGCCTACCATTTTTCGTTCCATAGCCCTCTGGGTTGTCTTTAACTTAAGTAGAACTCTTATGGTTAGCCTCCACGTTTCAGCCCCATAGGTGAGTGCAGGTAAGATACAATTAACTGCTGTATACCTTCCTCTTGAGCGATACCGGTAAGCTGCTAGTCATAATCTGCGAGTGCTTGCCAAATTCGCTCCATCCCAATCTTATTCTTCTTGTTATTTCCTTTTCATGGTCCGGGATCTGCAGTTACTACCTGTCCTAAGTAGATATATTCGCCTACTACTTCCAGTACTTCGCTACCTAATGCAAACTGCTGTTCCTTCCCTAGGCTATTGAACACTACCTTAGTCTTCTGCATATTGATTTTCAAGCCTACCTTTCTACTTTTCTTGTCTAGGTCGTCAATCATTTAACAAAACGCATTGCTGGTTTAGTTGGTGAACCATGTTTTCGTAAAATGGTATTCAGCGCTACACAAAGACACGGACACAGCGCCTGCCCTGTGTTATTTTCCAGTGTCAGTGACTTTGTGTAGCGCTGAATATCTTTCTACGAAAACATCGCCAATCATTCTTTGCAATTCATCCCCTGAGATACTTAGCAAGACAATGGTATCAGCAAATCGCAGATTACTCAGGTATTCTCTATCTACTCTTATCCCTAACTGCTCCCTTTCCAAGTCTTTGAATACTTCTTCTAAGCAAGCTGTGAATAAAATTGGGGAGTTCGTGTCTTCTTGCCTAACGCCTTCCTTTATAGGAATTTTGTTAATTTCTTTATGCAGATCCTCCAGCACTTTCACGTACGGCTCGTCTACACCCTGATTTCGCAATGCCTGCATGACAGCCGAGGTTTCTACTGAGTCAAATGCTTTTCCGTATTACTTAACATTAATAATTAGCACTTTTAATTAAGACGATAAGTAAGCAACAGCGCATGATGTACATACGTCGACGCTATCTCATTTGCTTGGAAGTATACTGAAGTGTTCCCTGGTTTTAAAATGTTCTACTGGCATATTCTGATCTCCGGACCGGAGTGCGAGGCTAAGACTTGGAGAGAACCAGCTACCGCGTGGAGAAGGATAACAAACGTATGGCGAAAACACAAATTATAACTTAACGACATTGGGCAGAAGGCATCGCGAAGATTCATGGAGAACTTCGGATAGTATTACCTTAAGTGTAAGGCTAAGAAAATTTTTAATACAGTTGATGAATTTGAAAATGACTCATTTACAAAGGTGGTGAGAAGTCGGGCCCGGGCAGTGGCTATAGCGACAAAGATGAAGTAACCTAGCTAAAGCTGTCTTCAACTAGGAACCGGACAGAGCATCAGACTGAATAGTCTTCCCGAAAAATAAACTAAAAAACGCCGCTTTCATGTAGCGTCCAAATCTCCCCAAATTAGCTAAAAAGGAAGGTGTGCTGACAGTACTTTTCGCGGGGCTAGTGGGTGAAGCATGTATATTTTTTGAAAGTAATGCAGCGCTACTTTTCGAACATGCACGCACAAAGATAGGATGAGCGCTATAACTTCACCTATGTTTACTGAAGGGCACACGCGTTGCATTTATTTAGCCCTAAGATGGTGAGCGCATGCGCACTGCAGACATGGCTAACACAAAAACGTCTTTGTAGACTGAACAGAACAGATTACACTTTACTGGCTATTGCCTGCCTATCTGTGTTCAGGGAGATAGAAGTGTCGCTTCTCTCTGTGATAAAAAAAGATATATGACAATTCGAGAGCGCCCATTTCAACCGACGTATACTTTGTCACGTATACTTCGTGCTCTACGAGATCCAGAAAAGTATATATCTGTCGAACTGGGCGCTGCGCCAAAGGACGTGAGGGTCAACACGTAAGCTTTTAAAGGAACGCGTAGTTAAAGGAACGTATAGGACGTGTTCGATAATCTGCCCGCTCACTGCCGCTTTTGGGTTCAAGAAAACGAAAGAAAGAAAAAAAAAAAGCTCTGTGAGCCACGGCTCGAATAAATGAAAACTGTAAGTAGAAGTAAATACAGATTAGGGAACCGTTAGAAGTGATTTTTATTTTATGAAAGACTGAGGCGACATGTGGGTCAGCACCATTTCAATGTCCCTGCGAACAAATGAATACAGATTGCTAAAAAATAGGAGGTAAATTGTAGCTGTCTTCCTTAGACCACGATAATTTGTTTCTACCATGTCTGGAGAGCACATGCGCTTCCCACCTTCGTGCTAAATAAATACGTAAGGTGTGCCCTTCACTAAACATAGTTAGAGTCAGCACCCGTCCTCGCTGTCTTCCTGTATGAGTGTCTGAAAATAAAGCGCTGTTTTACTTTTGGCTCAAAGTTGAGTGCGTTACGACATTACTGTTTCCATCAGGCCTGTTCTATTGTCAATAAGTGAAAAAAGGGAAGCGTATTTAAATATTGTCATCATTAGCTCATTGTTCAACAAAGAAACATGTTGCCTTCGCGAGAAGATGAAGAATGAAATGGGGGCACCAGAAACGATGGACACAAAATGAATGCGATTCTTCAACCGAACCCTTACATTAAGCGCACTATGCGATGGGAACTCGCTCCGATAAAAGATAGCAGATCGCGTGAAAGGCAAAAAAAAAATATAAGAGATAAACTGCAAAAGGTAAATATAGAAAAAGATAACTACGCCAGTGGACATTTTAATGCTCTCCTCAAGAAAAAGAGCTGCAATGTCTAAAATGATCTATGATCCTGTTCGTAAGTAGACTGCCGATACATTTTCCTTTGTCTTATTCTGATAGTGTTAACGGCAGAATCACATACTACACGCTTGAAAACTTTAGCCACCATAGTGTAAAAGAAACCAGTATGTGATTTCGAAAAGACTCATACTTTAACCTTGACATGTCCAGCCAGTTTGAACTTATTTAGCATTACGCCTGAACAACCGAACTTTCATCAAGCCCTCGATTGGAATGCACAGCTTCCCAGAGCCACAGCGTTGACCGTACGTAGTGTGCGACTGCGCACATGGGCTTTATTTGGTTTGATTTTCAAAAAGAGTGGGATAGAGATATGAACCTCGTACTAGGCGGTAACAGACTGTTGACCTCCCTTAGAGTGAAAAGTGAGAACGGTCCCTCGTTATCGGGGCGTTCGTTTAACCCAGCGCTGCGCGTTTCCATATCACCGCTGCGGCGATCCGTCGCTTATGCTAATATTTCTTATCCGACCATGTACATACGTTCTTCAGAGGAAACCAGCCAGACAGATGAAAAAGAAGGATAGACTAAAAGCGACAAACATAATACGCGAAAGACATATTTCCTTCAGTAAGTCACAGTTGATAGTCCGGTCGTTCTGGTGCCTGTGTGCCTCACTTTCCTTGTCCTTCGTCTTTTTGACTTGGTTGACTCTTGAATATGACCTACGCAACCTTTTTACTTCATTCTCTCTTGCTATGTTTTTCTGTCGTTCATAGTTACTGCGTACTTTGTCTTTTCGTGTTGGTGTCATAGTTAATTGCATCAGAAGCAACCAAGTCATGCAGGTGTCCGTTTTCTATTCACAACTCCGGAAAAACGTTACGTGCCTGGCAACAGTGGACAACATGAACAATGAGGGCCGTCCTATGCAGGTTCGTGACGGCAATTTTACTTGGTACTGTGCTTCGATTTATAGGTTGCGGTGTCGAATTCGCGATGCTTTGTCGAACGAGAGCAGATTACAGCGGCCAGCCACTTTTGCCTGACCGGACTGGATAACCACAATTTCCGAAATCGTCACACTGTAGACCACTGTACTTATATAAAGACTGTCGGATTGCAGAGTGATCCGCACCATATCGCTCTCAATATAAATTGCCTCTTCGGACAATCAAACCGTGTGGGAAGCCAGTGCATACGCATTAATGGCTTTTCTGAAAAATGCGAAATCTCGTGCGCAGAATTTATTCCGTGCTACAGGAAACTGGTTTCGATGTTTCCCTTAAACTGACTGCATACGTTAATTTTCGTCTTTTCAAATCAGCTTGATGGATGAAACTGCATATCTGCATAGCCAGATATACAGTTGATGAGCATGTAATGAAGGCGTTAGAAACAACAAAAAGGCTGCTCTTGATGTAAAATTTGAACATCCGTAAAGATGTTTTGAAGCTTAGAATTCTGAAACCATGTTTTGACGCCTTCTGTGGGGGTCCAGCCGCGTCGTCATCGGATCACACAGCATTGTGTTGCAGTAAGCAGTATCATGAAGATATTTTTTTTGTTATTTTTGGAAAAGCCAGTGTTATGCGTGCTACAAAAGAGTGAAGTAAACGACTATTCATCCAGGGGAACATGCGAAAAGGTCGTTTCGAGTTAGTACTAATTCACACGGGCTAACTTGCGCTTGCAGATTGATTCTGAGTTTTGATTCGATGACAGACAGGTATATATTGTGGAAGCCCGGTCAGCTTCAGGAGAGCAAACTGCATAGGAACACGAAGTGGATAGTTTTGCGATTTCGTTTTATAGGTTCCAAACAAGCAACAATTTAAATGGAAGTAAGCGGTGGAGAGAAGGGGGAGGGAGCACAGGAGGTTGAGCAAATAAGGCCAAGATAAATCCCGAAAGTGTGACCTAGTGATGCGCTATGAAAGTGCTCCCTGTTCAACCAGTTCATCGTCTACTTCGATTGTGGTTGACAGCGCCTAAACACACGGACAGAGCACAGAAAGCGAAAGGACGACGACACACCTGCGTTGCTGTTACCTGCTACCGCCTGTGTCGTTGCTCTTTTCGTCTTCTATGCTCTGCCCGTGTGTTTAAGCGCTGTCAACCACAATGAATCAACTCCAACTAGCCCGATATCTTTCCCTATCTACGTCTTCCACATCACGTCTTACCACGTCGGCCCAGTAGTGCGCGCATGGTGGCAATGACACACTGGCACGCTGAGCGAGAGATTGAGCGCACTGAAATTTTAACCGCATGGGTTAGTTGTCTAGGCCAGCCACCAATTAAAACAACGTAAAATCAGCTGGAGATTCTACTGTAAACTCTAAGACAAATTCAATCCTCAGTGACAGCGCGTAGAAATCGAAAATGCGCGATGATAACATGATGAAGTAACAATAAATTAGTGGTTAAAATGTAAGGTCACTATTTCTGAGAAGGCAGAAGTCGTTTGGAGTGAAATCATTAGCTACAGTGGTCACAGCCAAATTTTTTCGAGTGAACATGTTCATCCATAACGTACTTGCTCCGGGCAGCGTCGTCTGCTAACCCAAATGAAGAGAGAAAATACAGTTCGCGTACATTTGAGCGAAAAGGCACATAAAATAGAAAGCACGAATGACCGAAGATGGCAATAAGAAAAAACAGATACTGAAGCGCTAGCAACGAACGACACATTAGAACACAGCACAGTGTCCCCTCCTATGCCGTTCTTCGTTAGCCGTCAATTATTTTTCACGATGGACGTTTACCAATGAGCTCAATTATCTACTTAGCATTTGCAGCATTTGCTCTGAGTCGCTGTTTCACGAAAGATTACGTTACTGTTAAATTAACACACAACAAATGACAATTTTTCAGCGCGGTAAGGTGCAATTAAGTCAATCCAGCAGCAGAACGAAGTGGTTAGACCTTGAAATACATACACAGCACAGCGCAATAGAAGACGCACTTCAACGGCTCGCCGTATCGCCCTGTCGAGCGATGCCCTACTCCGAAAACCCCAAGCTCCTGCCTACTTTCCAGCACCCCAAGATAAACAATGCGAAAAACCGACACAGTTTACGCCTGTGCCGTAGTACCCGAAATCAGCAGAAGCTGTTCGCCAGCCCGCGGCACACCATTCCGATTGCGTGCAGGCTAACCTTTTGTGCTCTCGATCGCGTTCGACACAGAGCGACTTTGTCCAGTCGACGATTAGTTCAGTCTCCTGTCACGTGGGAACCGAATGACGGCAGCCCTGCGGCAACCACGCCATACTCTAAACATGATAGTCCAGATCGGGCATATAGCCAGCTTTGATGTTAATGATGTTACCCGGGTTAATTGGAAAAATATGGGAGAGGCCTTCGCCACGCAGTGGGTATAGTCAGGCTGAGGATGATGATGATGTCACTGCGTCGAGACACTAGTGCATACAGTTTCCTGCGCCGCAAGCAGAAGCATGGACCTCCACGAAGTATGACATTCAGGAGAGAAATCCGTGCGAAGCTTCAGAGTGTACAGTGAGTGCAACTTTCTGCGGTTAATCAGCAAGGCAACGGGGGTGCGTCTTTCCCTGCAGTGTTACTCCGCCCATTAATTCTCGGATATATGACCTCTTTTATGGTTTCGGTTTCAGTTCTAGCTTTGAGTTGAAATACTAGTTTTCGAGCCCCAAGCTACACAAATGTTTTCCCTTACACCTCAGAAAGCCTACGTGAACATACATTCGCGGCTAATCAGTAGCTTACAAGGCGTACTTTGTCATAACAGGTTCATTGTGAAAGCTCACAGGAATCGGCAGGGAGACAGGGCAGACACAGCCAGCATACGTTTGGCGGGATTGCCGACAGGTACGTAGGCATCCATATGAGCCCTGTGCATTACACCGAAGAAATAGTGCGGTACACTAAAGATGTGCTGGTTAATTTTACAATACGATCTTATGTAATAATAATGTTAATAATTACAGAATAGTACAAGTTTTCACAGCAGGATCCGCGAAAGTTTCGAAGGGACTATATTCTGCAGAGAAGTGGACTGGTGGGCTGCATAGCCGCGGAAAGTTGTCGCCGAGTACAGTGTAAAATGCTACCGCTTTAATCTGCGAAACAAACGCTCGCCCCTCGCGACGCACCGGCGGCCGAGTAGAGGGTAGGAAGCCAATCGGTGATGTGCATAAGTTGTGTGGCGGTGCGCGGCCTGGCCACCTTGGCGCTCCAGACAAGCGCCGTGGTACGCGTGGCCCCTTCCCACAGAGAGAGCTTGGACCCGCGCAGAGGCCAGTTGGAGCCGGCGGCTGGCTCGAAGGCGTCTCCGCCGCCCGTCGCGACGAACGCCAGCACGGTGTCCTCGAGCACGTGGCGATCCCGCAGCGCCCCGAACACCCGGCCCATAGAGTCGTCCAGCGCCGAAACCATCGCTGCGTCGTCAGCCGCAGTCGCGTAGAATTAAAACCAGCGAGTGTATCGAAAGAAAAGGGTAAAAAGACAACCAATGAGGTAAAACCTAACCAGGCTGTGCATTGTGTGCTCTGCACAGGCAAAGGTTCTGCCCCGCGTACAGGCTAGCGCTCTATTTTCGGGATTGCAAAGAATGCGGAAAGTACGCCTCAAGAGAGAATTCCGCAAATTACGACTCTTATATAAGGTTAATGGTATTTAAATTTGCATCATGCAAAAAAACATTTCATAGTGGCTTCTTTAGATTTTCAAGCCCCGCTCACCTTTCCTCTCCAGAGGAACGTTTTCCGTCAGGAAATTTGATGAGCCCAATAAACTTAGTTTTACAATGAAAGCCATCAATGATCATCTACAGGCATGTATGAAATTTCATGCAAAGTTCCAGAGTGGTCGCCAGCTCTGTACCTTAAGAGCTGGAAACGGCTAAAGAGAACCCTCTATGCACTGAGTGGGACACTATCATTTTTTAAGCTACAGACAGCGCTGGAAATTCTGAAAAAAGAAAGTGTTGATGAAAGACGCATTTTATTAAATGCGTCGAAGAATTGGCATCTAAGCTCACTGTTTTTAGATATATTGTTGTCCTTCTAGGAAGCATGAAAGGGAAGCCCAATAACAGCACAGAGAGTGCTAAGTTATAGTATAACACAGACAGAAGCTATAGTAGGTGAACTACTCTCTCCGAACCGACCTCCTCCTCCTCCTCCTCCTTCTCCTTAACTACAACAACAAATAAATTTCCGAATTCAATATGGCCGCTAATGTGTACATGATTAAACGGTTCACAAGGAACGGCGGGGCCATCATTGCTGGACAGTAGCACATCAATGTGACAGCAATAGAAAGATAGTGGAAGAATGAGGGTTAGAAGTCTCTTTCCTGAGGAGATGAAGAAAGGTAATGAGCCTACATAAATATGTGATCTGTACAGTAACGAAAGAAAACGATTGCAGTGCGAATCGATCGAAGTGTTAAACAGGCGATTCCGATCAACGTTTATGCTAACCGCATAAAAATAAAAGATGCACTAACGGCTACTGAATACGACAAGAACAAATATGGGAACAGCGTAGGTCTGAAAGCTTTTTAAGCAGACAAACACGAAAAGAGTGATACAAGAAAGCGGACCGAGGATGTGAAAAGATTTTTCGGTTGGGCGGGTCGATCTATCGGTAATCTAGAAAACGTTGCTAATTTTCCTCCAGTGTCATCCATTCATTGTGGCGTGGAGCCGGCGATATGTGTCGTGCATTCGATTCGCGTTTTGGGCCATGGAACGAAAGTGTTCCGAAACAAAACACAGTATACCACGGATCTTACCGCCATATCTCCTTGAAATTGGAAATTGGGCTTCATACTTACCAACTCCCCACGGTTATTTCATGGTGGTTAGCATAGGTAGGCGCCCGATTGCAGCAGGAAATAGAAGCGGCCACCGACTAACAAGTGCTGAAACATATCTCTTGTTTTGATATTCAATTTACTTGCGGCAATATCGGAGTTTTAAAATTTCTTTACAGCACCCATTTTCCTAATTTTGTGTTGATAACATCTCTCGGTTCAAAAACTTGCACATAGTTTTTATTGCTGCCCAAAGACGCCGTGACAGTCAGGTATGCTCCGAGTTCTGGCCTTAACAGACTGTCGGATTTCAATTTTGATGCACTGGCCCTGAGCGAATTTTCGCCATCGGTATAATAAAATGAAAAGTTGAAGCTTTCCACAGTGTCTTCAGGCCGGTGTAATTACTTGGTCCTTACCGGCGTGCATGCGTCGTCCGAAGTCGTTGATATGCTCCACCTTCTTGACGTTCTCGGTGGGTGCTTCAAGCGGGTGATAGGAGTTGCCCACGTGAACTGCTTGGTGGGACAGGTACAACAGCAGCGGCTGCATAGGAAAGCAACACTCGGGCCATGCAGGAATTCACTGAGGCAGAGGAGCCGAAGCCGGCGCTATATCACTTGCCTCTAAGGACCTCTTCACCCATTTCCCCCAGAGCATTCAAGCCGATTGTCCGTTGTGCATGCTTTTATTTATTTGGTAGAAATAAACGCATTCGTTGTTAAATACAACAGCAACAACAACAAATAACAAAATGTAAATTTCAAATGAACTCTGTCTAATTTCGTCATTCGATTTATTCTTCGGTGTCGACTCCAAAGAAGAGCTAGCAACCGCACTATAAACGTGGATGGGGGTGTAACCGAGCTCAAATGTCTGCGCACAGAACACTGTCCTTTGCGAATAGCGTTTCGTTTTTAAACAGAATTGAATACGAATAGTTTTTCATGATGATGATGATGATGATGATGATGGGTTTTAATGGCGCAAGGGCGTCTCAGGCCAAAGAATGCCAAACACAAGGTGAACGATGTACTCAAGTTGGGGTAATATGCTGGCTGTGACGTTTCGTGAAAAGATAAAAAAAAGTGGTGTATAGGGCCTAAAAATTCATTCGCTCGGTACAATCTCTAAACACAATCTCTAAAAAATGATATATACATGCTTTAAAAGATATAATATGGGGTAATATGCTGGCTGTGAGGTTTCGTGAAAAGATAAAAAAAAGTGGTGTATAGGGCCTAAACATTCATTCGCTCTGTACAATCTCTAAACACAATCTCTAAAAAATGATATATACATGCTTTAAAAGATCTCATCCGTCTTCCCAAGGAGGAACGGGCTGAGACCCACGTCGATGGGAAATTTCCTGCAAAGCCTACTTTCGATAGGAATTTGAGCACACGTTGTAAAGGAAACATTGGGTTGTCACCAAGAAAAATGAATGGGTGGACAGGTATTTAGTTAGTGTACAATGAGGGAAAATGACGCCTCCTTTCTGGTTCGAGTTGTTCACATATAATTAAAACATGAATGAGAGTAAGCCGATCACCACAATTCGAACAGTCTGGTGCCAATAGGTTTGTTAAAATATATGTGTGTGTTGTGTATGAGTGACCAATTCTCAGTCTGCAAAGAGCTACTTTTTTAAATCTGTCTCGTTTTTCTGTGGTGCAACTGCTTATCCTTGGCTTTATTGCATGTAGTTTATTTTCTGTTGCAGCGTCCCATTTTCCTTGCCATTGTTGCCGAATCATGTTTTTTATGCGTGGCTTGAGGTCATGATAACTTATCTTGTCAGTTTCTGTGTTATTTCGAAGAACAGCTGACACAGAAAGCCTATCAGTTAGCTCATTGCGAGGTATACAACGGTGGCCTGGTACCCAACATAGTGTAACTTTCAGTTCTAATTTATGGGCATACATGAGGTTGTAAAAGAGAGAATTTAGAACTGGGGTTCTTATGCCATTTCGAAGAAGATAGAGAGGTTAAAATGCTTAAGGTGTCTGTGTAGATTACCGCTGTACGTATCTTGTTTTCAATAATGTGTCTGACAGCTAGCAGGATTCCATAGCATTCAGCGGTAAATATACTTGTATGTCTGTTCACTGTTCGTGAAAGGGAAAATTGCATGTCAATGTGCTGCACAGGACACTTGAGCAGACTTTGAAGAACCAGTGTAATACTCATCGCAAGTGTACTTCACCTGAAGCGACATGAAGTGCTGCTCTATGGCAGTGGGGTTGCGTGTTTCCCCACTACAAGAAACGACAGTTCACAATTAACAGCGTGCATTTCCTAAGGAGCAATTACGTCTTTTATTAAGGCTGTATGAAGACTGGCGAGCGTAATGTCCAGATGTTCAATATCAGTAGCTAGTCTGATTGGGTAGGGTGGTGTTATTGATGGTTTTCTTGAGAAAATTTCTGTACTAGTTGTGTCGAGCAGGAGCCGTCGACATGGATGATCCACTTGGCATAGTACCATTGTACCATACGTTACACCAGTAAATTGTCTTCTTCGTTACAGTGACCACCGGTTCGCCTCGACATAGAGGCTAGCAATCGGGCTAGTTCTGAAAATACCCCTGGCGAGGCGAAGGCTAAGGTGGTGCACCGGGTCGAGCAATTTTAGAGCAGAGGATGATGCTGACCCATAGACCATCGAGCCGTAGTCAATGCGCGATAGAGTTACGTTATTGAGAACGCTCAGGAGGCAGCCACGGTCTACGCCCCATGACTGGTGAGACAGAATTTTTATTAGAGTCATTGCCTTGAGACATTTCAGTCGCAGCTGTTTTATGTGCGCAATGAAGGGAAGCTTTTTGTCGATAACTATGTCAAGAAATTTATGTTCTTTTTGAACTACAAGGCTCTGACCATTGAGTGCTATGTTGGGGTCAGGTCTGATGCCACGCTGCTCGGTGAAAAGTATGCAAACACTCTTTCCAGTGTTAAATTTAAACCCATTGTCATCAGCCCATTCAGAGTTTTTTAACACGCGGCTGAATCTGACGTTCACAGATGGCCAAGTTGCAAGATTTGAAGCTTATCTGGACGTCATCAACATATACAGAGCAAGAAATGGTTCTTGGCAGCACGCTTTTCAGAGAGTTCATTTTGACTATAAAAAGGCTGCAGCTGAGGACACCACCTTGAGGGACAACATTTTTCTGTATGTACAACTTTCAGTATGTATTGCCAATACAAACTTTGAAGACAAGTAACTTCGTATCATATTCAACATGTTCCCTTTGATGCCGAGAGAGAAGAGGTCGCGGATAATACCATAGCGCCAAGGGGTATCATATGCTTTTTCAAGAATGAAAAAGACCGATAAACAATGTTGTTTGTGTACAAAATCATCCCTTGCATACGACTCAAATGCAATGAGCTGATCCGCTGTTGACCGCCCAGCTCTAAAACCAGCTTGGGTTTCGTCGAAAAGACCATTGTATTAAAGGAAATGAAGAAGGCGACGATTTACCATTTTTTCAAAAAGCTTGCATAGGCAGCTGGTTAGAACAGCTGACAGCAAATGTGGGCTCTTTTTCGGGTTTTATTATTGGAATGATTGCTTCCTTCCATGCTTTAGGAAAGCGTCCTGTGGCCCATATTTTATTATACAGGCAAAGTAGGGTTTGAAGCATGTCCACATGCAGCTGCCTCAGCATTCCGTATGTGATTCTGTCAGGAACTGCTGCTGAGTTCTTACATGTGCCTAGGGCAATCTTCAGCTCCTGCAAGGTGAATGGGCTATTGTACCCTCCAGTGCAGGGTCTTTTATCGTGTATAGGCTTCCTCTCCTCAGTCGCCTTGTGCCGCAAAAAGGGATCTGTATAGTGCTCCAAGCTGAATATGTATTCAAAGTGTTTCCCTAGAGGAATAGTTTTTCAGCTAGTGTTACGTTCCGAGTAGCTGGTGGCTGTGAACGCTAGAAGACTTGAGCATTGTGCTGCGAGCGCGCCAGCAGAACCTCCGCGCCACGGGGTGCCAGCGAGGGCACGGTGCTCTCATTAGGAAGGAGAGCGTCCTGCTCGGACTTGACATGTTTATGAGGGTCGCGAAGAGCGACCGTCACCTTCTCCTCTCCCTGCATTGGAACTCCGGGGTGGGCCCGGCTCGGCCACCCACGGACCATCGCTTCCGGGAACCGCGGCTGGGTCACGTGACCACGTTGTGCGGAGTGCGGCCAGCAGAGGTGAAGAAGAGTCTTCCTCCAGCAGCAGACGAGAACGGCTGCTCGGGGAGCCCGCTACCTTTTTAGGGCCTGGGGCCCTCTTCGTTTCTTTGGGTCGCTTTTATTTAAATAAAGACCCGTTTTAAACCTTCACGGAGTCTGCAGCCCGTACCTCGCAATAATCTGGTTGGCAGCGGTGGGATTAAGACCAAGGCTGTGGGACAACTGCTGACGGGAGAGCGTCTTCGACGATCCGGGATCGACGGAGCTCCGCTACGTGGCTCAGGGAGTCACCTACGTCACAGCGCAACGTGAAGACCAGGCGTGAAAGCAACCGCTCAAGTGGACAACTGCTGACGGGAGAGCGTCTTCGACGATCCGGGATCGACGGAGCTCCGCTACGTGGCTCAGGGAGTCACCTTCGTCACAGCGCAACTTGAGGGCCAGGCGTGAAAGTAACAGCTCAAGAGACAACTGCTGACGGCAGAGCGTCTTCGACGATCCGGGATCGACGGAGCTCCGCTACGTGGCTCAGGGAGTCACCTTCGTCACAGCGCAACTTGAGGGCCAGGCGTGAAAGTAACAGCTCAAGAGACAACTGCTGACGGGAGAGCGTCTTCGACGATCCGGGATCGACGGAGCTCCGCTACGTGGCTCAGGGAGTCACCTTCGTCGCAGCGCAACTTGAGGGCCAGGCGTGGAAGCAACCGCTCAAGGAGCAACCTCGACGATCTGGGATCGCCGGACTTGGCAGCTCGTGACTCCGGGAGGCACAGCGGCCATCGCAGACTCTTGGTTGGGTGAGTGCTGGAGCGACTACGTATTGCCAGACGAGCTAGAACTGGGTTCTGTTCGGGCAAAATTTCATTAATCACCACTGGGTGTGCGATTAGTTGAAGGCTTTGTAGTCGGCTCTCGTCAACCATGGACATTAAGAAGTTAAGTAAGGATGAACTGCTGCTGTTGGCAGCTGAACTTGGTTTAGAGATAAGCCAAAGTAGGAGAAAGCCAGAAATTCGCCTCGCTATTGAGGAGGCGGGCTTTGAAGAAGACGAGCTAACTGACGCTTGGGAAAAGATATGCCGAATCGAAAAAGAGAAAGCTGATGAACGAGAGAAGCAGAAGGAGAAAGAAAAGAGGGAGGCTGAGTTGGAAGCTGAGAGAGAGAGTAAAAGAATGGAACTCGAGATTGAAAAGACAAGGCTCGAGCGGGCAAGGATAGAACGCGGAGAAAGTGCCGTCACACCTCAGGGAGGTAACGTAAAGATGACGAACTTGCTTCAGCCGTTCAAAGTTGGCGATGACATCGCTCTCTATCTCATCAATTTTGAGAGGATGTGCGAGAGACACAACATTAGCCGTGACATGTGGCCGGAAAAGTTAATGGCATTGCTTCCTGGAGAACCTTCGCAGGTCGTAGCACGCTTGAGTGCTAGTGAAGCGGGTGACTATGATTTGGTGAGATCAAGCCTGCTCGCGAAGTACAGGATTTCAACGGAAGAGTTCCGGAGGAGATTTCGCACGTCTCGAAAAAAACAACATGAAAGCTTCTTGGAATTCGCCTGTACATTAAACGACAATTTAACGCAGTGGGTGAAAGGTTCAAAGGCAGAGGAATTCAAAAAGCTGAAAGATTTGATCTGCCTTGAACAATTTTTTGAGACCTTACCTGAAAACATTCGTTTGTGGGTCAGGGACAGGCAAGAGGGACTGTCAGTAGAGAAAGCGGCGCAGCTTGCAGATGAATATGTGGCAAGCCGCAACTTTAAGCCAGGTAAGGCTGGGCAGGATTTCAGGAACGAGAATCAGGGGCAGAAACTCTACCATCGAGAGCAGCAGAAGCCTCGTGTAGAACCCCGCGTCAGAGAACATGGTTCACTGCACCCCGATACTTCACGCAGAGCCGATGAATCAGGTAGTAAGGAGAGTAGTGATCATTCGGAAGAATTTGAAAAAAGGAGGCCCTTGGCATGTTACAACTGTAAAGAGCCAGGGCATTTCGCGCGAAACTGCACGAAAGAAAGGCAGGTGTTCGCTTCAGTGAGAGACCACCCGAGTAACAACGAACTCCTGAAACCGTACACTAAGGAGTGCACTGTAAATGGTCAGTTGTGCAGAGTTCTCCGGGATTCGGCCGCAACCATGGACGTAGTCCACCCTAAATTTGTTGCAAAAGAAGACTATGTGTCGGAGTGTGCGTGGATACGTCAGGCAGTAAGTGAAGATTCCGTTTGTCTGCCAATGGCTAATGTTAAAATTGAGGGGCCATTTGGCACAGTAAACACAGTAGCGGCTGTGTCGAAGGGTCTGCCCGAAGGCTACCCGTACCTTTTTTCAAACAGCTCGGAATCATTGCTAAATGAAAAGGGTTGTGGCTTCGCTGACACCGAAGCCCATGTGATGACTTTAACTCAGGCTAAAGCGCGACAACATCCTCAGAAGTTGATCTACCATGATTGGGAGAGTTCAACTGATGCCAGCAAATTAGTTAATCCGGAGGTAGTAGTGGAACGGGATAAAAGGAGACCTGAAAGGTCGGAACAAAGTGAGGCTGACCAAGCGCACACGTCACTGAGCAGTCAGCGTTTTAATGAGATTGAGAGTGAGTTAAACACTTCTTTTGTCGCTCCTACTGCATGTAGCCTTGATCAGCTACTTGAGGCAAAAAAAGGGCAGCTGAGGTCGGAGCAGAAGGCTGACCCGACTCTAAAGGTATGTAGTGGCGATTTGGCTGAAGGAGTCTCGTCACAGAACATTTCCTTCCGGGAGAAGAACGGGCTTTTGTACAGGCATTATGAAGACAAACGAGGAAAAACCGATTTGGTAACCCATGATATCGAATTGATATCCGAGGTTTCTTTCAAGTTTAAGCTATACCTGTCGTCTGTTAGAACACTAGAAGTTGTGAGGAAAGAGGTCGACAGAATGCTGGAACTCGGGGTGATTAAGAAGGGAAGCGAGAACGAAAATGTAGATGGTTTGAGCAGAGGTTTTAAGCTACGAGGCGTTAAAAAAAAAAAAAGAAAAAAAAAGAAAGAAAGAAAGCCTCTCAGAACTCTCGTTTAGTTTTGTGTTGTATTTTTTCCATGTGTTGCCGAGGGCCGAATACTTGGTCGGGGAGGACCGGCATGGGGCAAAAAATTCTGTAAACGACGTCTGGCAGTCGTTCGTCGCTTGGGCACCACCGACCAGGGGTTTCCGCGAATGTGTGCGTGCAGAGCGAGCGCGAGTGTTGTGCTTTGTGTTGGCCTTCTTCCGACCCTGCATCTGGGGACGCAGCCTCGGCGAAGGACTTCATCCGGGGGAGGAGTCTGTTACGTTCCGAGTAGCTGGTGGCTGTGAACGCTAGAAGACTTGAGCATTGTGCTGCGAGCGCGCCAGCAGAACCTCCGCGCCACGGGGTGCCAGCGAGGGCACGGTGCTCTCATTAGGAAGGAGAGCGTCCTGCTCGGACTTGACATGTTTATGAGGGTCGCGAAGAGCGACCGTCACCTTCTCCTCTCCCTGCATTGGAACTCCGGGGTGGGCCCGGCTCGGCCACCCACGGACCATCGCTTCCGGGAACCGCGGCTGGGTCACGTGACCACGTTGTGCGGAGTGCGGCCAGCAGAGGTGAAGAAGAGTCTTCCTCCAGCAGCAGACGAGAACGGCTGCTCGGGGAGCCCGCTACCTTTTTAGGGCCTGGGGCCCTCTTCGTTTCTTTGGGTCGCTTTTATTTAAATAAAGACCCGTTTTAAACCTTCACGGAGTCTGCAGCCCGTACCTCGCAATACTAGGTTGTCGAATGGAATGCGACCAGTGCAACGTGCCTACCGAATCGTTATGTGAATTAAATAATGATACAACAGAGTCGAATACGAAAAACGTTTTGTACTAATATTCGCTACTTATGCCAATATTAGTGCACCAGTGGTGACGCTGCGTTCAGGTCTGTAAATTACGGGGCTAGAGCTATGTTAAAGACGCCACACTGCTTTAACCTAAAGGCGGAAACATACCTTCAGTGCGTCAAAACCACGAACTTGAAGTTTACGCATAGAAAAATTACCTCTGCTATTAAAGAGAAAGGATATAAACTAGAGACAGACCTCAGGAAATGAGACGGGCGGCAGCTACGTATGAGGACGAGGAGTAAAAAGTATTTATACCATTGCGTCTCAGCCTTAGGGTCCTAAGTTCATGAAGTTGGTTTGGTTGATTGTGGTTTAGGATAACTGAAATTGCCAACAGAACAATGAAGAAGGAAGAGACACGAGCGCTGCTAACTACTGACTTGCTATTGTATGCGGAGTGAAGGTTCGTGTGCTTGGTTAATCCGCTTGGCTTTCTTTTATATTGCTCCACGTGCTACAGAACGTCAGCTGTTAGCAGTGATCATGTCGTGTCTCTTCCTTTTATCCTGTTCTATGAGCGATTTTAAATTATCTATAGTACCATGTTTGAGCAATATGAACTCCTCCACACATGTGGACCGCGTAGTAGAGATGTAGCGCTCATCCCACGCATACTGGCTGCAGCGGGATAGTACATTGCGCCCGTTCGGGTGCTGGTCTTAAGCGAAAGCCTTTTTTGCCTCTTGAGAACAGTGACGAGATTCTATGAACGGAAGCTGGGAAGGAAATGTGTGAGCAGATATGTTGTTATATCTATATTTAAAAACAAAATGTTTCAATCCAGGAACGATCTCCCTAGACCTAAAGAAAATTCTCCCGACTTAGGGACAAGCAAGTAAATCTAGAGCGAGTTTCTCCCCACGTGGATATCACGCCGTGGCTAACAACAAAAGAGAGATGACCTAAGGACATGACGTCACGTTACCTAAAACAAAAGCAGAGCTCTTGCCGCAGATGTCACACAGCGTCGCGATGTCCGAGTCGTCTGGTACAAGGGGAGTTGCGATACGCTCAAACAGTCAAACCAAACAGATGAAAGATAGTCGTTAAACACTGAGAGACGCAAGCGTACAGCATATATGTGTACACTGCATTGCATTGGATGAGCAATAACGTTCCAACAACGGGACCCATATCTCCAAAATGTGGTGAAACCGCAGTTGGGATGGAGCCCCCAAATAGAACCTCCACGCTTTTGCATTACCACTCGTAATGGTACTAAGTGCACACCTTCAATTTTTATGACAATCCTAAAAAAATACAGAGGGCTTTATTCGAACCTTGTGCGAATCATTGGAGGAGTATTAAAAAAGAATTAAAAACATTTCATTCATTTTGAATAATTTCGAAGGATGACTATTTTCTTCGTTCGAAAAAGTGCACAGGAGTATATTCAGCTCAGTATTGAAAGCTTTCAAATGATCGAAGTTTTCTTGGCAGAATGGACGGTGTCGGTGGTAGCTACATGCCATGTCTCGACCTTTTCTAGGCTCCGTAGGCTCCGTCTTTATTTAAAGTACCCCATGTGATTTGAACGCGGTAAACTGTCGAAACTACAAACAGGAACTGGTCCTAAGTATTGCTCACTTAAGGCTTATCATTGAGCAAGTTGATGCACGTAGGCTTAGAAGGAGCGAAAAGCCGAAATTCACTCTAGAAAAGGTTTCAATGGTGGGTTGGATAGAAAACTCTTATTTTTGCCCGCTGAGTTCCCTAGGGACGCATGGGATAATCAGCACCTACCAGATGACACACACACACATTGGGAACTGAAGCCCGTGGAGCCATGATGCCCATGTAGTGATTTAGAGGGCTTAACATTGCTACTAGTTAAAGGACAGCACTGACGAAAGTCTACTTCAACTGCCGCCGTGATGCAGTTGTTAGGGCGCCCAACTGCTGAACCCAAATACGCGGGTTCGAACCCCGGCCACGGCGGCCGCTTTTCGATGAAGGTGAGAAGCAAGGCGCCCGTGTGCTGTGCGATGTCAGTGCATGTTAAGGAACTCCAGGTGGCCGAAACTCCTGGAGCCCTCCACTACGGCGTCTCTCTCAGCCTCAGTCGCTTTGGGACATTGAAACACCGGAACCGGAGGTTTAGGCATAGCTCAAGTGTAAAAGGGATCGCAGAGAAGTAGCAGGACTGTCAAGCATGTGGCTTTATTCGACGTTTTGTAGCATAAGCACCAAAAGCAGATGACAAACTAGATAGTATGTTACCCACCCTTTAAGACATACAGTTCAAGGCCTCCCGCGCTCGTTACCAGCCTTCGCGCTGGCTTGAACTTAGTCATCCTTCTTTCTAAGTGCTACTGGGTAATTGGAGCTGGATTAGAAGCGGATCAAATATACGAGGAGCATAGCTGCTACAGCAAGACTCATTACAACGGATGCTCGGCTCGAGTACCTTTGAGTAGTTATGAGAATGAATCACATCCACGGCTTCATCGGTGAACAAAGTGGTGGAATACTGGCCGGCCTTGTCGCTGACGACGGAAAAATCACGCCGTAGATCCAGCCCCCAGGACGACAGCTTTTTTCCATCGAAGGTGTACTCCTGCAAGAAGACATTGTCTGCGCTCAGAGCTGTTCGGTAATCAAGGCGGGCTGTTTAGTAATAAACTGCCTGTTTTCTTATGCTTATTGGGAACCCGGTCACAAGGAAGCCACACGATGGAGTCACTGTATCCTTTGCACGATATAATTCTCGCTGCAGACGACCGCTCGCGAAAGTGCAGAATGTGTGGAAAAGTTACCGAGGCATCTAAGGGACTAACATGCGGTTGATACGAAAACATTTTGTTGTAAGTGTTCTGTTTTAGATCGCAGCTCATTGGCGCCCGTTCTTGGGTTTCGCGTCGGCGTCGACCTCGTAATCAGCTCCGCCCCCTTTCAGCCCCCCATCTTAGCCCCCCCCCCCCCTCTTCCTGCGTGGAGCCGACCGCGCCTGTTATTTGATTGCTACGTGCGCTCCCCCGTTCGCCTCTGCTTATACACCCCCTCTCCCCCCTTCCCTGCGTGGTGACGAGGGTGCTCTCCGATTGCCGAAACGCCGGCTCGCTATCAGTGGATCACGGTGCGTGCATCCCAAGCCGAAACGCATAGTCACGTTCTCTTCCCTCGCTAGCGGCGTCAGCGGCATCAGTCAGTCGCTGCTATCTGCTCGTCGCGCAACTTTCCTATGGGCCCACGCGCTGCCTCCCGCAACCTCCCGATAACGTAATTGCTCTCTTCATTTCTCCGACCACAAAGCTTCTTTCATGACAGCCAAGAACTGTTAGTGGTGTGGGTCTTGAATGAATACACGGGAAAAATTAAAAAAAAAAAAAGATGTCTGTAATTGTACATAAGCGTCGAAATCTTTGCCTCAATCTACCGAAAAAGTGAAACAGCTGATGAGCTGCGCTCAGATTTCGCATTAGGAAGTAACATAATCGTTGGCAATTTTTTTTGGTGGATTGACGTGTCAGCCTGAATTAATATTGGTGATTAATGTAAATAAGTATTAAATATGTCAGTAAGTGTTGCTTATCATTGTTAATTCTGATGAAAGTCTTTATGCTCAGCCCTAGTCAAAGTTAATTATAGAAATTGTGAATGACCTAATTAATATGATTATGATTTTGCTAAATTCTATCGATAATTATCGTTATTATGTCTTTATAATTAGGCGCTATGGATTATGTATTGATTATTCTTGTCTTAATGGTTTTCTCACGCTGCCATTTTTTTTGGCATAACAGTGCTTCCGCGCCTGCAAGTCATGAAATATTTTTGCACTAATAATGGACACCAGACTATTATGAGTGCCCTCATGGTTCTCTCCTCATGAGCATGCAAAACTGTAACTTTCTTCACGTTACGAACACATGGCATCAGCTGCCCTGCCACTCTGCAGCGCTCGCGTGGTAGTGCTTTAAGCTGCGACCGGAAAGAAAATTGCGAATGCTCTTCACCGAAGAGTACTACCATTGGCCATTAATTGCGCCTGAGGTCAAACGTAAAGAGTAGACTGACTTATCTCCCTGGGTGCTGATATCGCAAGTTAAAGATCGAGGCGCTTAAGCAAGCATGCTCTGGTATTCTAAGTAGCGCAAACATTGGCCTAAACAATACAATAACCATAGAAAAACATGGCAGCAAAAGAAAGAACTGGACATTAGATTGTATTGCCACGATTATTGCTGTTTTTATTTTATTTTTAAATATTTAAGCCGAATTGGGCCTGCCAACAATCACTGCATGCATAATGACCATGAAAAACATACTACCCCTAGACAGATTACCTCTCCGAAATTCAGCATTGATGGCACGATATGTACGCATTGGTGGATATAATGTACAGTACTCACGGATTGAAATAGGACATTCGGAGCGCGTGGCCGTCGCTGAATGCAAGGCAGTGTGGTAAACAGGCCGGCTTATTGGCGACCGGAAGGAGCAGTTCTGCTTCTTAGATGTTCTCCCCCTCGAGCTATACCACAATGCAGCACCTTGGTTCCATGAGCATCCCCGGGCGGCGCTGCATGCAGCGACGGCCACGCGCTCCGAGTGTCCTATTTCAATCCGTGAGTACTGTACCTAAAGATATGCGCACCGAAAGGAAATGTTTGCTAATGCCCAACCCGGCCACTGGAGGACGAGGAGACGTTTATAATTTCGGGTTCTCATTTCAGGCTGCTCTTCACTGCTTGGCTAATGGTGCGTCTGCCGTTAGTACTTTTCCAGCGCGTCTTCGAGGCTTTTCATGTGCCGTAGTAAGCTATTGCACGATTTTTCCCTAAGGAAGCCGACAGCGACAAAATTAAAGTACGTTGTACAAGGGAGGGGGGAGGGTGTACCGATGCGTGTAAAGGGCAATGTGTATACTGGATGACTACTACCCCTGTACTGGCACGGAAATGTCAAACGGCTATTGAAGTTGAGCAATGCGAGCATTGAATAGAGAAGCTAGTTTGTTCAGACGCACGGGTCAATCTAGCTGCCCTAGGATTTTGAAGTCTGTGGAGAAGGGCCCGACGCAGGAACCACTAGCGCAGGTGGCCCGTTTTCAAGTATAGTTAACAGTCCAAAAGATGTGTAGAGTTAAGCTTAACGGCTTAGTGCATCCGTCATTTGCTGCATTCCTGGGCCTTATTACGTGGGCAACTTGCGGTAGCCGCCATAGCAGCCCGGATCAAAGAATACTTTCCAGAAGGCCGCTGCGTCGAGGTTCTATAAATGCGGCACTGGTGCCTGTTTCGGGCCAGCGCTAAGTGACGGCGAGGCTGATGTCGGCTGCAGGGCCACCTATCGTGCCCGGGAAGTGTGCTGCCTCGTGAGAAGGGAGGCCCATTGCCACGTGGGTCTTCAGCCACTACGTTTCAAAGCTACATTCCGTGTAAAAAAATGCAAATAGATCTAGTTGTTCTTTCGCGTGCTGCTGCCTTCTTAGGCCGGCGTTCTTTCCTGCCTTTTAGGCACAGCAATGAGACACCCGTATCCATGTGTCTGGCGTCCACGCCCCCTACCTTCTGGCGCAGTTCTATAGTTTTGTGGAAGTGAAAAAAGCGCATTCCTTCCCGCTAGGTTACAACTCGTGTGCTGACGCACTTACTCTCTCGCTCTAGAGTGGAAAGCGGATAACGCTTGTTGCGCAGCATGGTTGACCAAGCGGCTCATGATGCGGGATCAATCTGATGCACTTTTTGAAGCCCTTCAACCCGCAAGGTAGGTGACGCGACTGAGCAGCCACTGGTAGAGTTACTATATAGGCTAGCTACATAGTAACTCTAGAAACTGTATACCGTGCCCGATGCACAGATGCGCTCATCGAGGCACCTGCCACTGGCACGGTCGTGAAGTCTTCAGGGGATGCGCGGGGGGAGGGAGTGCCCCTGGTGTGAGCACATTAACGGGGTGGATCATCGTACTTTCGCGCCAAATGTATCTCCATGGGTCCCTCGTACTGACGCTCTACCGCTATCGTTCTGGAGTGATTTCGGCGACGCAATGCTTCATGGCATCATTTACTCTCTCCTCAATGGCGTGGCCAGGACAGCCGCTTTAAACATTGAGGAAACGCTCTCTCCTAACAAACCACTGCGCATCAGTGCCTCAGAAGTGACAGATCTGGAAGAAAACTAGCTCTAAGAACGAACCCATACTCGGATGACGTCTAGGGCTTTCTTCAAAATCAATTTCCAATTTTGAAAGCATATTTGCGAAAATCTGCATTCCAGAGATTACCCGCTTTCCCATTGCACTGGTGAAAATGCGCTGTGCGTTATCGCTCAAGATGGCGGGTGAGACGTGCCTCGTGAGAGCAGTGGTCGTAGTAGCCGCTGTGGGAGGTCCAGAATCCGAAGTGGTGGTCGAAGCCTCGCATCAGTGGGGTGTACTCCTTTTTGAAAAACCCAAGGTGCCACTGCGAGGGAAAGAACAAAAATATACAATGAGAGGAAGATATCGACAAGCAGAAAGATGAGAAGATACAGACAGGGATACAGATGCATGATATCATACCTACTGACACAGTGATATAAAGAGCAAGGTCCACCGGAAGAAAGGAGAAAATGGTGCCAGTAAAAAGAGAAGCATGAACTAAAAAAAAAAATGAACCACCATTATGGGAGAAAAAATCACTGATGATGAGTGAGATTCATTCGGCATATACGTCGCAGCGTTGCTTTTGCACAATATACTGCGTCGTTATGACTTCGCCTATGTGAAGAAATGAGAGGCGCATTGATGCGCGTTTCTGAGTCATTTATTTTACGTCAATTATGTTTTCGAGGAATGGACTCCATGGGATGTTCTGTAGTCGCCGACATTTCTTTGAGCGGAAGGTTTAGAGCTCTGAGGGATGATCATAGCTTTGTCGTCAAATAACTATACACACTTCCATGCCACAACCTCCTCGACGCATGCTCGGTATTGTCGATGCTGTGAACCGTTAGACTCGCGCGTAAGGCCCCATGTGTTTGGTTCCTATCTGACCCTTCAATGTAAAACAAACCGGCCGAGTTAACAGCTCCATCATAATCGACCATATGCAATCTGGTCGTGTGACTCCACGCGACAAGAGACCATACAATCACAGGTGCGACGACTTCCATGAATGAAATAGAAATGAGCGCCGGCGTGGCATTTTGCATCGCCAACCTAATAATAATAATAATAATAATAATAATAATAATAATAATAATAATAATAATAATAATAATAATAATAATAATAATAATAATAATAATAATAATAATAATATAAAATAATTGTTCGGCCATGTCATCTTCCCACTACCATGCACCTGTCACAGGCATGTTCTTATCTTTTCGAGGCTGCGTGGCTTCAACTAAAAGAAGCAAGCGTCCAGATGTTTCTCGCCGGCCAAATACTAGGTGACGAAGGCAGGCTTGTAGTTTTTCGAGGCTGTGAATCTTGACAGTTCGAAGCCGACGCAGAATTTTGTCGGCATGACGTGCTATCGCTCTCGCATAAAAAAAGAAAGCCGCAAAATCGCGAAGGAAGGGAAGGCAGGGCGGAAATGATGTCAGGAGGCAATGTGTTCTATTCTCTAATTGTGCGGGGAAAATGCATGCCTAAAGATTTTTTCTGCCACCCCGGCCAGGTGGTCTAAATTACTCCGAAGCCCTCCACTACGGCTCCTATTTCTCTCTATCCACTTTCAGTCCCACCTTCATCCCTTCCCTTACGGAGCGGTTCAGGTGTCCACAGAGCAAGTGTGACAGATACTGCGCCTTTCCCTTCCTATGAACCAACCAACCAACCATTTTTTCTGCTGTTGAAATCCCGCAGTTATTTGAAAGGTCTTTACGGGGTAAGTGTACTAAGCATTCATGCTGTTTAACAGCGCATCACAAACAGGACAGAAGAGAGATGCCTTTCTACTAGCTACACTGCTTGAAATCCAGAAATCCCACTAAGTAAAACTGAAAATTGGGTAAGCTGTTGCATATTCATATAACCTTCAACAGCATATCATTAAGTGGCACCAATTTTGCATTTACACTACGTGGTTGCTTTTAGTATAATCTTCCCATTATTCCATGGCCTTGTAAACATGCCCATATCCTGTTCTTTGTTCTCTATTTTAAACGTTTACTGGCTTACCTGTATTTCAGGGCAAAATAAATATTTTCTTTACGATCGCGGTGAAGTGATAGCGGAAGTGACCAAGCCCGCGTGCTTGTGGAGGCGAAAACAGATCTTGAATTCACGAGGAAGGCGTATTATCGTGCTTTGTCAGAGTATGAACTTCGGCTTAGTAAACAAGCCCTAAACTATTCATTGACCGTTTGGTGAGATCACATGCGCTGCGAGTGATTTCACACCTACAGCTAGGGCGCAGAGACACTATACCGCCAGACAGCAGCTCCCGTACCACCTCGGCTTGCATATCGCCGTGGTTCCCTCGCTCGCAGCCCGCTTCAGATCTTGACCTCTCAGTGACCAACATGAAGGTCATTCCCTTTCCGCAGCTGCCTCACAGCTAATGAGAATTCTCTATGGAAATAGTGCCGCAGCAGCGGCAATGACCAAGATGATGCGCTCGTTGAGCTGAAGAGGGAACTCGAGGCAGGGTCATGTGACGAACCGGAAACAGCCAGCGACAGTCTTTTTGGCTGGTCACGCGGGCTCTTGGCAATGCGCGAAGTTTTCTGTTGCACCAGATGTGAGCGACAATACAAGCAACATGGTAAAACTCCATTCGCACGACGGCGTCGGTCATCGCTTGCCACCGTCGCGTTCAAGTGAGTTTCTGAGTACGTTGAGCTCATACTTAAATATCTTCGGATGCGCTCATGTTCGTCATTGCAGGTCGTGAGGCTATGGTCGTGTGGATGTCCGAGCGAAGCTAGCATATTCAAAGATAGGTCACACTCTGTCGTATATATGACAAGTGTCTGAGTGCCCTTGGTGTGGTCTCAATGTTTCGACGAAGAAAATTGAGGACGCTGCCAGATTCATTACTTGCGTAATCACAGTCATTCTAACAAAGATTATAGCAAAACTTGGTGTCTAAGTTTTTAATATTAGGAATTACCAAAACTATATGTTCCATCAAGTCAGCACAGCCAGAGGTTTGATACATTTTAGCCGCAAATAGGATTATATAACAGCTTAATTGGTTGAGGTGTATGTTGCATACTTGACATCATACAAGGTAAAATTTCATTCGTCCTTAGGGGATACTTCTTGATAAATGCAACAACCATCTGCGTAAACCTGATACTTTTACAAGCTTGTTGATCTAGGTCATGATATTAAATAATAAAAAATCCAGAGGGTCTGTTAGAGATCACTACGAACTCCTGGTGGTTTTCTATCAAGTCGAGAATCTTCGTCATATTTCAGGAGCGCGGCCGACAGCTTCCCAAGTCAGACAGCCTGTGACATTCTGTGAGCACATGCTGTGAAGAGCTCGATTACTGAAAAGATGAGTGCATAGTTACCTTGCCGATAGCGTGCGTTGAATACCCTAGATCTTTAAAGTATTCGGGCAAAATCTTGAACTTCAGCGGCAGACCCCAAGGCTCAGAATTCTTGATGTCGTCGTTCTGCATGCCTGAGAGAATATACAATGATTCTATTAGCACTATCAACAAACTTAATCCCAGCGAAGTGGACTTAAAAACAAGAACAATTCACAAATAGCCCGTACACTTTAACGCACAATTATCGTAAAACAGCGTAACTCTAAGCGGAAAGAAAAAAACATAATCAAACCTTGTATTCTAAACCTTATAAAAGTTGTTTATTTAAAATTCATGAAAAGCGTCTTGTTTCGTTTTTTGATAAGCGGAGCCGAATATCACATTGAATTTGCGTTAAAGTTAACGTTAAAGGGGGAAGTGGGGCTAAAGGGTCAACTTTTGAGCTGTTGCAATAATTTCTATAAAATTTTCAGAGATGACGTATCTTCGTTGTATTGAAATATACTCCAAGTATATTCTAGGGTTATATTCTAAGTTAGTGCTGGAGACGCGGCTGAATGAGTCCAGGGAAAGAAAACATTCACAGAGTCTGGAGTGGTACGCGAACTTTACACCAAGACCGAAAAGCGCTCAACCGCAGCTGAAAACTCTGCCGGAATCTTCATTAAGGCGTTTCCTCGTGGATGTTTTGTCAGTGTAGTAAAGAGAGGCGAAAGTTGTTCTGACAATGTGTACTGCTTGAGGTTACCCATCCAAATACTCCATGCGTCTATCAGCATCTATGATCCACCCTACAGACAGATATACTTGTGATTCGTCAGATTTGAAACGCCTTTCATGCAGTACATATGTGAATATACTTTCGAAAGTGGACTGCATAAGAACATTTTCGCACAAATGCTGCGCTGCTTAGTTGTACACGGACAAAGGAACTGTACAAACGCTGAGGTTAAGCGCAATTTCGCTTAACCTCAGCGTTTGTACAGTTCTTTTTTCTGTGTAAAACTAAGCAGCGCAGCATTTGTGAGAAGATGTTCCAACTAGCTCAATATCAAGCACTGCATAAGAACAAACTGCTTTGATCACCTATCGATTAACTATTGCCAATGAAATATTCAGATCAAGAATTATTTATTTGAAATTGAATTATAACGCAAACTGTGAAAGGAGCGCTGAAGAGAAATAGTCAGTTGAGACTGATAAGTCAGTGTCATGGGATAGCAAATATGTTTTTACCGAGGACAACGCTTTCATAAAGCAGAAAATTGCATACAACGAAAATATCTATGACGTCATCACTGGCGGGTTTTAGAAGCTTCCATGATAGACTGAAATATGGCAGCTCTCAAGCAACGATATTTCACCGTCTTAGTGGGCAATTACCGTAGAGATTGCCAGTAATGCAGGGCGGCGAGCCTAGAAGAGAATGTGACGTCTCATATTTGAAACGGACTACACAGAGAAAGGCTAGACAAAAACACGAGCGCTGGACCCTTCAACATGTGGCTGTTGCAGGCAGCATGTTCAGAAGAGCAAGCTCTCAATGACATTTCCGCTCTGTAATGCTTGCTAGGTAGCCAGTAGAGTTGTTTCGACCTCTCTCCAGCCTTTCAAATTGTTACCTTGTGTAGGCTACGGTATTAGAATGCATCTTGAAACCGCACAAGAAGACAGGGGATGAGGAAGAAACCAACAGGACAAGGCGCGGACGAATATGGTTTCTTCCACATCCCTTGTCTTCTTGCGCGGTTTCAAGATGCATTCTAATACTAGCCACACACTAGCCCGCCTCTCAGTATTATATTTGTAGGCTACGGGCGTGATTAAACTGCAAAGTTCACATTTCTATATTTTTCTTCTTTTGTGTAGTTGGCGCTGATGCAGTCGCGTGCATGCAGCGCGCTTTCTACATGCGAGCGATGCCAACGACGAGCTCTTCTTCCCCACGTTCTTAACCAGCGAAAAAGCCAATATACTTTAAAATAGGTTGCCATTATCAGAGAAGTACCACACGCACGTAGCATCAACTCTTTCTCGTTTCGCGAATTAAAAATTCCAGGCGCTTGTCACCAGCTCGCAGTACGTAGGGCTCCAGCACTCAAGAAAGGATTTTCCTCGAGAAAAGTATTCAGTTACCTGGTGTGTGTTCATCAAGAAAATGCGTGTATTTTCTGCGGACAGCGATAAGCAGAAGATGACAGAGTACAGATGGAGGGAACGTACTTTGATTCCTTTCCCCTCACTAACCTCCAGGAAGCGATTCACAGATGTAGAAATTGTAACGAAGAAAGCAGAGCCAATCGCAAGGGTGGCCTGAGATCCCACTTGTTGCGTGGTTAGTGAACAAACGAGCGATCACAGACAGCACAATGCGCAGTTGCATGAGCAATGCGTGTCCAATGTTCTCCTATAAAATGTGGTGTTAAAAATGACGGAGTTTCTGAGCACGTTTTTAAACAGCACACAACGCACCGAAGGCCACAATATCTCGTCGCTGTCCAAGGATGTCACAATGTCACATGTGACGAATGCGTAAGAGCGATCAGCAATTTATTCCCGAATCTAAAGTGAGCTCGATAACTCCATGTAGTTGTTTCCGCATACAGAGAGCGCATTCCTATAGCGCATGCGTGTTCAAACGAGACGTGCGCACTGCAGCGGAGACAGAAGGGAACACTTGCTTTTCGGTGTAGAGTGAGACATAGCGAGGGGGCGGAGTTTAGGACCTGCAGGTGTGAGAAGCGATTCTATCGTTCATATTGACTGCGTAAACCAGTTTCTGTTTCGACGCATTTTGCAGTTCCTTGAAGTGGTTTCTATGATTGGTCGCATTTAAAAGTAGTCATATAAATGACGTCCCTGCAGTTAATTTTTCGCGGGTATTTATGGAAGGATTCAGGAAAACGCATTTGTGATTTTCTAAGCAATATGGCCACTTTTTCAAGCAACAAAAACGCTGAGAGTGTTCCTAGAGAATAATAGATCCGTCTTTTTAATACGGTATTTTCCTTCAATATCCGTTTAAAGACCTTGTTCTGCATTAAATTCGGCGCTGGCGTTGTCGGCATTGCCGCAGTGAACGAAGAAACCCGAGCATAGCTCAATCAAGGTGGTGATTGGTAGGTGCCACAGCCAGTTAGTGACTGGTCGGCGAATTTGCGACGTCACTAGACGACATTACATAACCAAGTTTTCAGAAGCTGTGAAATCGCTTTGTTCCAGCGAGGTGGAAGGGTGAGAAGGGAATCGAATCCTCAGGAACCCTTGGGTGCCGAATTAAACACGTTGTCCCTTGGCAGCGCTGGTAGGTGGCGCTACTTGACCGCTTCTGAATAAACCGGTGGTGGAAACTAGCAAAAAATGACTGGAAGATTGGTGGCTTAAAAGCAGAGAAGTGACATAATATTAGTAATATAGAAACAAAAAATTAATAAATAGAATGATGGTTTAGTTAACCAATTTAAATCAAGGGAGAAAAATGAGCATGATAGCTACTGCTACCACACCGTTTCAAAGGGGACGCTCCTATATTCCATCCATCCATCCTGAGCCCAAGGCTCACGTGGTGGTGGCGAAAAACTGGAAGGGGAAAATTGCTCGAACTGTCAAGGAAATCAAAATATAGTTGAGAACTTAGAAAAAAAAAAAGGAATCACAGTGGGCCTGAAAATTTAGAGAAACGTCAACTAGATAAGTTATAATTTAAATTCACCAGTCAAGGTAGCACTCGCCAGTACATTTATTCGAAGTGAATGCGGCTAGAATATATCGCAATTATCACTCTTCTATTGCGGCGCCGTGCTTTGAAAGAACGAAGTCTGTGTAAATCGGTGGTGTGCGGGCACCTGGTGCTGGGCTAATGACGAGATGGTGAGCGCTTTACGCTCCTTGTTGAAAGGAGTGAAAGGCACGCGGTGAGGGCAGCGCACCTGTGTGTATGGGGTAGAGGCCGGTGAGCAGTGCGCTGCGCGAGGCTGTGCTGCCGGACTGCGCGTAGTGGTAGGCTAGCGCCAGCCCGTCGGCGGCCAAGGAGTCCAAGTTGGGTGTCGGCACCTGCCTCGATCCATGGTGGCCCACGTCCGCCCAGCCCTGCGTCCGTCACGCACGGCATACGTGACATAGGCCAGAAAGAAAATGTCCGCGGTCACTGCTTACCTCTTTAGTTTTAAGGTTGAGACATTTATAGGGAGGAGTGGGTAAGAAACATCAATAATTGCAAATAAAACTGTCAGTGAAAAAATAATAATAGTAGTAGAGCGCATTAGCTAACATTAGCAATGGTCGCTATGAGGGCAGTATGGTATACAATGGTATATTGATCAGCAAACAAATCCAGAGAAAAGTAGGGGCTTTTTAATGACATACATAAGAAGGCTACCAACAGCCATTGAAGCTAGTTCCGTGGCTCCCCTCTTATGTATGCCATCGCGAAGCTCCTAATTTTCCTCGCCTTTGTTTGCTGAGCAGTAAGGTGAGGATTGCCTTCAGCTGTGATAGTTATGGTGTCCATACATGTGCCATCTAGTTTTTCGACAAGAGAAATACTAGAATGATATTCCTTGAAAAATATGGACGAGAAGAATGCACTAAATACAGAGGAGCATTGGCAGATATTGCGGAACAGTACCGTTTAAGACACTCACTGTCTTTTTGCATATCAGATGGGTTAGACGTACGCTTTGCATTTTGATACAAGTACTTTGTTAATGTGTAGTTTTCGCAGAGATTAATAAACCACGGTTTATTTAGGTCTTTCAAGGTGAAAAGCAGTAGGAGGCACTTAGTAAATCAGAAATTTTATCCTTAAACAGCGACCAGTTGTTTTTAACAAACCAATCGTAAAACGAAGAAAATAACTCATGCGCACAAAAAGGCTCTATATACTTATTCATGCCATCACAGTTAGCTTTATTGTAACGTCTGATTTTTTTTTTTTAGTTTTGATACCTGGAAATTACACTATTTTAATTGTAAGCTGCTGAGTTAATTTTATGCTCGTTAAAGTCATGAAAATATGAAACTGGCCATATTGTATTAGAAGCATCGGTGAGGAACAGGTCAAAAATATTGTAGCCCCGGTTGGGTTGGTTGATGACTTGAGATAAAGTCTAAAGTAAGATTAAAACATTCAGCGGAAGAACGACACGGGGAGGATAACTCGGGCCACTTGCTGAGAGGGCAGTTGAAATCACCGAGGAGATAAATGCTATAGACATTCAAACGCTGAGAGGCCATAGTGATACAAGAGCGAAGGTCTTTCTTAAAGGTAGTCCTATAATTGGGAGGATGGTAAAAGACACCAATAAGAAAGCTGTTCGAGGAGTTGAAACATTCGCCCATAGAATTTCGAGGCTTGAGTTAGAATCAATTAGAGTTAAGGGAGTACTTTTATTTATGACGAGTAAAACACCACCACCTTTTTTAACTGCCCGGCCTTTATGCAAATGTCAAAACCTAGGAGTACCTGATAATATTTCGTTGCTTGTTATATGGGGTCTGCAAAACTATCATGCTGGAAGCAAAATCGTAAATATAGGGTTGCTTGTCCATGTGTAGTTTGCCAAGGGCAAGTTTTAAAGGCTTTCTGTCCTGCGATTGTACGAAAGCTGTCAGCTGTGTTCTTGGTTTTCGTATAGCAGGCGAAAAGTCCTCCACAGTGGTAAAATTCTTTCCCTGCTGATGACAGAATGGCTTGTTTATTCTTGAAAAGGGCGAGCTTCACAATTATAGACCGGCACTTGTCGTCATAAAATTGACCCAGCGTGTGCGCTCTTTCTAGTTGCAATAGGTGCTTGGGATCGTGACACCCAGGTGTTCAGAACATATATATATATATATATATATATATGAAAACAGGTTAGCTGCTCTAAAAAAATCCAGATGAGAGAGATAAGAAGCTGTCCTTGCGTCAAGAAGCACACAAGCAGCAGGCAGCAGTGTCTAGAGAGAGACCTGCCGCGCCCTCGTCTCTACCGGACTGCCCGACGGCCACATCTTAACCAGATGGCAATATATGAAAGCGCGATTTGCAAGGAATGAACATACAAATGGCTCTATGGAGAAATGATGAGAGGAGACCAGACGTGAATCACGACGCAGCGATGCTCGTTGCGGCTCCGGCTGGCAGAATTCAAGATGCAGCTTCGATGTAACAAAATGACGCAAATGGCTGTCCACGCACTGGGATACGTGGAGTGGTACCATATACGGTTTGTCATTCCGACTTGATTGTGTCACCGTGGATCCTAGGAACCAGCCAAATACGCTCTAAGAAAACTTCCCCGCGGCAGACATGTTGGTTTATGTTCCTTCTTTCCATTGTTTCATTCGCGCTGTTTTTCGGTTCCAAACAGCTAAATACGGTAGCTGAATTTACTGCATATAGCGCATTGCACCCCTGGCAGCGTGCTCCATCGGTAACCGGGGGGAATGTTTACATGGTCGCCCCAAAGGACACTACAAATGTCTAAGACGTGTGGAACAGGCAGATTGATGTGTTCGTTACCAGATGCATGAATATGTATTGGCTCGCAATGCCGTACTACGCCTAAATCACGTATAAATATACACAGCATACAAAGAAGGACAACAAACTGCAGCAGTCATGATGACGGCAATGATTCAAATCGTAATTTCGTAGAAAATTCCTTTTTACTCATATCGATTTTAAAAGCCTACCGCTTCAGCGCTCTCATCTGAGCTGCGAGCAACACTGCAGTTGTGGCGCCAAAAACAATATAACCCCGCGTTATAACGGAACAGTGTTAGAATACACGCTCGCCGAGAGCATTGGGTCACAACCGAATTCCTTAACTTGTCAATGCAGGGATGACGCCACAAGTAGTGGCGTTTTGGACTGCCGTTTAGATGTGACTTCTAAGAAATACAAAAAAAAAAATAATCTCGAAAAAGAAAATGAGTCGTGTGGAGAATCGCAGTGCTGTCTATTTAATTGTAAGCCGTGTACGCTGGTTTTATGCCATTAAGAAGCGCGAATACAATGCCGTAGCTAAAAGGCCTTATCCGATCACCTAATAGCTTAGAGCGGACAGCAATCACACGCTGCATTATAGCTCCACAAAGCCGAAATAGCATCCAGTAATGAGCGCTACTAGTACTCACTACAAAGGGGCACTACTGCTTTGCTCAACTGCTTCGCACTACTAACTAGGCCTAATAATTATCGCTCATATTTAAGAGCTTTGCTCGGCAACAACGCATATTCTTTATACGGCAATGCTATCGCCAAAGTGTCGAGGATTTTCAACTACACCTTAAGTTTTTCCGCTGTCACACAGGTAGGTAACCCATTTTAAAGCTTTAATTAGGGTTGTCCAGGCAATTTAGGAAATGAGTCACGATTTGTGGTCAGCATCGTCCCTGAACGAGCTTCCTTTGCTGCTTTAAAATACGTGTACTTGATATTTCAAGTGACTGTTACTTGTGCCGGAGGCGGGCGCTCTGAGAAATGTGACAGGGTAATTAACCCAGAATGATGCAAAACTTCTGGAGAGCCCTTCAGAGAAGGTGCCACATGCGTTAGCAGCACATCTATGGTGCTGAACGCGAGGTGCGTGTTCGTAACAAGTGGGGAGAGTTTTGCTCTTTCAGTGCATGCGTTTTTAGGGCATAATGTAGACATCGCTTGTCGGGGAAATTTGTGAAGTACTATATCAGCCCATAATTATATCAGCAACGCTACTTTTTGGATTTGATCAACGTCAAACAGAACGCAAAATTCAGCTTACGTGAGAGAATGTTATAAAATTATCTGTGAGAACTAATAAAGAAACAAAAGCCATTGTAAGAACTACCTCTTTTTGTTTTCAGCATCCATCCGGAGAAACTGGCGCTCTTCTCGCATGAGCGGAAGTTTGGTTTGGTTTATGATGTTTAACTTCCGAAAGCGACAAATCTTATGAAAGACGCTGTAGTGAAGTGCTCCAGAAATTTTTACTATCTGCGGTTCTTAAACTTGAACTAACGTCGCAAGCACACAGACACCTTCCTTTTCACCTCCATCGAAAAGTGGCCGCCGCGACTGGGATTTAAAGCCGCATCTTCGGGCACAGCATTAGAGTGCCCTAAAAACCGCGGCCACCAAGGCGGTGCGCATGGGCGGAGGCAAGACAAGGCATATACAATAGGCTGTTTGTAGGGAAGTATATGACAGCTTTATCCTGTTGGTGATCACTATTAGGGCAAGGAAACGTATAGTTTAACAAGAAGGATCGAACTTAAATTTAGGACACAAAAGCTTCCCGTGGAAAAGAATGTGAAAGGTGTAAGGTTAAGAGACAGGAAGAGAGAAAAGTGGGTCACGGAACGAAAGTAAGGAGATGACATAGTTGGAATAGAGAAGAAAGTAAGATAAAGGCTGTGCGTGCACTGCATGGAGTGCATTATATAGAAGGCAAGCATACGAGGATGTACTAAAAAAGCAGGTAAATCAGGTTAGCTGGAAGAAGGCTGTGCTGGTCACGAAGGCCCGTGTTAATTTCAGAGACAGGGGAGGAGGCTTGCATTGGAGTGGAAGTGGTTGCGCTGCGACTTATGACGATTGAACGAACCCTTCTCGCCTTCTCGCAGAAATGAAATATCTTATATGGTATGGTGCAGTCAACTTTGCAACGGTATATGCTGTTCAACGTCCCAAAGCAACATCGGTTATAAAGGTCGTCGTAGCGGTGGGTTCGGGTAATTTCAACCAACTGCGGCTCTATAACCTGGATTGACATCACGCTGTGCCCGGGCGCCTTGTGTTTCGACTACTTAGAAATGTGGCCGCCGAGGCAGGGATCGAACACTTGGTTTCGGGCTCAGCATTCGACCCGCCTAACCAGTAAGCCACTGTGATGAGGCCAAATTAGATCACATGTTAAGGACACTCACCAGGTCATCGGCGGTAATGATAATGACGTGTGGTCTCTGCGATGCTCGTGCTGCCACGCCCAGCGCCGCCATTGTGACTACGCCCAAAAGAAACTGCATCTCCACTGAAGACGCAGGATCGAATCTCTGCACCATCCAAACAAACATAGCATCATCGGCGAATTAGCAGCACATTCTGAAAACCCATCTGAAAATACGTATTTGACATTGCATTGCTGAAATTGTTGCGGTGCAAAAGACGTACATCAACGTTAACTAATCATTACGATTCGCCAAAGCAGTCTTTTTTGACAATAGATCGGAAGGGAGTTCGGAAGAAAATGCCCAAAGAGAAGCCCCCCGTATGCCTGAAATCGCCTAAAGTTATATATATATATATATATATATATATATATATATATATAAAGAGAGAGAGAGAGAGAGAGAGAGAGAGAGGGAGAGAGAGAGAGAGAGAGAGAGAGAGAGAGAGAGAGAGAGAGAGAGAGAGAGAATGAATGCCCCTAAACCTATGTGCGTGCTCTGAAGAAAAAAAAAACTTAGTTTTTAATCAATGCTTAGTCTACCCTAATCCAACTTGACACATCTTGATCGAAGTTATTCCACTACAATGCATCCTTAATCCACCGGGCCGTAAAGCAACTTGACTACTTAATATAGCGTGATTTACCCTAATGCAACTTAATACAATGTATTTCACTCTTATTTCACGACAATTCACCTTCACTGCATTTTGCATCAATGCAACCTAAGGCGAAGTAGCGAACTCCTGGCCCATAGCAGTCGAAATTAATCCACTAGTATATAGTAGTAATCCGTACTGCAAATCAATTCAATACAATCCCCTCTTACTGTACCGCAGTCATTCAGGAGATCCACAGCAATTCACCATATTCTTTATTAATCTAGCGACATACACCGTTGCGTAAATCACAAAGACCAGCTGTTATTTCAAAGTAAGCCACCCTCTAAACTGACGTATATGCGAAGTGACGGGGGTAAGAGGCGCTTTCGAATCTGGCACAGGTTGTTAATTCATCGTCATCATCGTCATTCATTGTTCCCTTAAAGGTCCCATCAGGGACATTGCACATAGAACGTTGGGAGGGGGGGGGGGCACGTGCATACAGGTCTTAGGGTTAAGCATAAAAATATAGAAAACATAAACAGAGCAAAATGAATACGATTAAAAAATTCAACAGAAAACGTCAGTTAAAAACAGAGCAAACTATATAAAAAATGCATTAAGATAAAAAAACAATGGTACGAAACGGGATGAACTACAGTAACTATCAGTGGCAAAACGAAAAGGCGAAATACAGAAAACAGGTGATGGCGCTACAATACATACAAATCTGATTGCTGGGAAAGGAGCGCAGGGAAAAGTGGCTAATGCCGGTTTCAATGGATAGTTAGTAGCTTCCTAAATTCGGAAAAATTAGGCTCCGTAGAAGAATATAATATTCCATTCTTACATGGCGATGGGGAAGAAGGATTTGCTGAAGCGGTCGAAGAACTATGCATATGCTGTAGGCTAAGGGAGGTAAATAAGCTGCGCGATTAGCGGAAAAGAGCGCGCAAAGATAGGTTCTCTCGTAGTGCAGGAAAGTTGAGTGTAATTATAGAAAAGGCAAAACACTGAAAGTTCCCATGAAGCGCCAAGGGTTCAAGGCCGAGAGAGGTTTTCATGCAGTAACAGTCTGCCGAATTGTACAATGTGAGGTTATGACGGCTGCTAAATGGTTCTGGATGGCTTCGTGCGAGTGGATCAAGTAGACTTGATGGGGTTTCTACATCGCTGATGCATATTTTATCTTAGGGCAGATGTATATTTCTTAGGCTAGTTGAATGATCGATGGAGGGGACATAGCCAGCAGTCTTCGAATGAAGGTTGATTATTTCGACACCGACGTATCTGTATGAGTTTGTAAGTGACAGTGTAGTAAATTTGAAGGGATGCGGCAAGTTAATAATGGAGCTCTTACGTCTCCGAAGTGAGGACGTCACAATCTTGCTTGACCACTCTAAAGTTTTTGTGGACTACTTGTTATGAACGTTGACGCCAGTGGATTTCGTTGAAAATGGGGCATTCCAGGCGCTCACACTCAATTCCCAAACATCACCACCACTCATGGTTCAGGAAGATAGTTTGTGGTGATTTTGGAAAGATGTAATTTTTTTTACCAGGTGCTACATATGCAAAGTTTTCTTCTGGCCAAGAAATCGGCATGAGGGGTTGATGCCTATTAAAAGTGAGCAGTTTTTCACTTATTGAGAAAGAAATGATCATCAATCGCTGAAAATTCAGAGAAGGTGCGTATTGGTAGTAGCCTCCTTTGTGCCGGCCACTCGTTACTGTGAGCGAAACGGCGGCGATGGCGGTCTCTTCATTTCATTGCGGCATAAAACAATGTCCGCATCAATTGAAAACCCTTGGAAAGAAATATACGAGCGCGTGTCAACAGGTCACTCACCTTTGAGGTTCACGTATAGAAGCCCGGATCTTGTTCCTTCCCTTTGGACCTGAATCTCCTGCAGTGATATTTCGGGTACTGTTTCTTCTTCTTCTTCTTCCTTGGTATTTGGCACATACCCACGAAGTGGGATTGGCTAGGGTTCAGTGCGGGCTGCCAAATGTCCTACACAAACTGAATTTGTGTATTAAAGTAATTGTCAACTAAACAAAAACATAAGATTTAAGATCACAAAAGTTACCGAAAGAAAAAATATGAAGCAAAAATTTGGAGTACTGTTGCTTTGCCACTCGTTCTTCTTCTTCTCCCTCGTTATAATGGCCCATACCCACAGTGGGGATGGGCCAGAATTCGTTGTAGGTGACATAATATAATTGATAATGTCGATTTGACTGTATGATAGATAACCTAATAATTCGAAGTTAGCGTTGCTGAAATAATTTGAAATTTTGAGGCGATACTAATAGAAAGCAATGAAAAGAGGAATAGAATTGTAAAATAGTAAAAAGAATGATAAGAAAAAAAGTACAATTCAGACAGATCAGTGCTAACACACAAATCTTCCAGTAGCAATATTATAACTATGAAGTAAGTCACACACCGGTTTTAGGGCATACCCTTTGACGGTCGCACCAAAGGAGAGGAGGACAGGAACTGTAAATGACAATCCAAGGCGAGTAAGAGGTATTTCTAAATATTTCCTTCTCTGAGTAGCATACCTGCGGCAGGAGACGATGTAATGTTCATTTGTTTCCACGTCATCACATGACGAACAAAGATTCGACGGCGTGAATCCAGAGCGACACAAATAAAGATTGAGGGAAGGAATTCTACAACGCATGAGCGTCATGGAGACATCATATTGCCTCGAGTTGCAACATCGGCCATTCCAATAGAAATTTAAATGGTTAAAATCCGTAGTCGCGAGCAGTGGCTCATGGCTCAAGGAGTTTAACGTTTGAAACCGTTCAAAACAGGATATCTTTAGCAAGATAATATTGGGTACAACATCGGCAACAGGCCCATTGAGAGCCGTATTTACTAAATAATCCGCCATTGTATTAGAAGCGATGCCACAGTGTCCCAGAACCCACTGAAAACGTACTTCCTGTAAATGTATCGGAAGAAAAAACATCAGGGTTTGTTTCAAAAGACGCATTTTCGGGCTTTCTAATGCTGCTAAGACTGACAGGCAGTCAGAGAGTATGCTAGTCCGCGTGACTAAAGATGCAGTGGTAGTGACGATGGAGATGCTTTTTGTATCCAGCCCTAGCCTAGACCAACGGGAATCCATATTCTCCGACGCACGATCTGGTGTAGCGCGCACGCGCAACGGTGCTGTAGACGAATATTAATTTGCAGCTACCGGCTCGTTTGAAAACTTTTGTAAGAGGGAGTTTAGGCTCAAAGCACCTTAGGCACCAACTTAAAAAATTATGGACGCATAAGGTCTGCCTTCGAGGGTATGACGCGATAGCGTAGGCTACCAGCCCACATATAAAGCCCCCTGCGGGGTAAGGTGAATGCAAGGGTTTTGGCAGGCTGATTGTGATATCATCCTCCCATGCGAAATGAGAGACACTATAGTTGGCAGCTCCTGCCAAATATAATGTCAGATAACCCTGCTTCCAGTTAGTGCTCGGCCATCCTGCCAGCGCCATGATTGTGATTGTTGTACACAATGGCGATACCCTGCTTTGCCTAGCAGATGAAGCAATCTCCTCAAAAGGCAACGCACGACCCGATGGGAATGGTAAATGGTTTGCGTCTGGGTAATCGGCGAGTAAATGGAACAAAAAACAAAAAGAGAATGATTGTAAAACTTATTTAATTTGAGTGGTTTAATTAGAGATTGTGGCTCAAAAACATATCTCAGTGCAACCTAAAAAAAGCCCCTTTGCAGGAAACCGAATATTAAATTGCGGGCTGTTAATGCTTCGCGAAAAATACAGATAAAAGGCATATTAGTAAAACCGTTCCGTTTAGACAGTTAGGACTGCGCACACGTGAGTCTGCGATGGTGTCATTTTTTGCGTGGCAGCAATTTGGCTGCTAATGTTTCTATATTTATTAAAGTCTTCTTTTGTAATGTGTTTTCTTGTGTGTCGCACGCAGGACCTCGTGCCTACAAAGCAACCGCTGTTTCCGAGCTTGCACGGCCTAGTAGGAAGACGTAGTGAAAGTGCACTCGAGGTTTTATCTGTTCGTTTTACGCAATGTTTCAGTGCGCTAAGGCCGGTCATCATCAATCAGCGCGTATTCGCGCAGTCATCGTACCCCGGTTGTATTCGACGTATATTATTACTGTAAATTCAGGGCGCATTCCAAACACTTGTAAGTTATGTATACCACGATACGTTCATTAGGTGTTCCTCTCACATGCTTGAACCGACTTCTCTTCATGGCCTAAACGTTGCCTGTGCGCCTGGCATGCGGAGAGCCTCGGTTTGAATCCTAATAACGGTAAATGTATTCTCTCTTCGTCACAACCTGAAAATCCTTAGCCGTCGAAGAAGCCGCTATCGTAATGGGTATGACCCATACTCGAGCCACCACCATTGTGAGTGACTCCAAACACATTAAATATATAAGATGAACTTGTAGCATCGCCAGGAACATATTGCTTAACCATAACCCTGAAATTGGTCTTATATGGTGCCAGCACACGCGAGAAAGCCAGGAAACGAGGCGCCACACATGTCTCGATCGACTATAAACGGCGAGCATTCCGCAATTTTCTCTTTAGATTTCAGTTTAATCAAATTCAACTCTGATGAGAATACCGGCTATGTATTGCATATGAAAAGTTGCTGTTGCTTAATGCTCCAGTGTGACATTCCACAGATCCATTGACCTGCAAGGGACGGCGCTTCATGCATGTGCCTCCATCGCACGCACTTTTGTTATGCGGGAAGTACTGGATGAATGATCATGAATCAAAAGCGAAAGTCTAGAGCCAGCCTTCACATTGCGCCTACTGACATATTGCACGAGGAAATAAAACATTCACATGCATTTTCATTGATGCTAATCCTACATTCTGGAAAGGATGGCTCTGTCAGGAATTACGTTGCCTCGAATCGTCAGAAAAACCTTATCACCCCCCTAAAAAAGACAAATTCGTACAAATTTTGTAAAAGAAAATGTTTTTTCTGAAATAGTTCGCTTTCTAGGATGTTGAAGTATCTATCCTTGAGGTAACTTTAGTGACATTTTTTTCTGAACCGCAGCATATTTGCGTGAAGTAGCTGTGAATGTAGCCAACCTTACAGTGCTGTTTGAATGACAAGTTTCTTGTTGATGTGCTCAAGGCGATTCATACTGTATTTTCTTAGCTTGTACACTATGAAAGCTTCTATGTATATGTGCATCATAAGTAAGCTGTTTAATAATATGCTTAGAGTGATGGTCCTCTATGTTTAGTTTTGCATTGCGCCATGTTTTGAATTCACCCGTGTTCTCTCTACTGCTTATTGTATCCACTCTCTTAAGCTGTTATTTTGGTCACTTGAATGTCTCTTGAAAAGTGTGATAAATTCTTTGTTCCACAGTATTTCATTCTCTTATTTTGTACCGCTTGTATTGCGTGTTTACTGTGTTCCATACCACTTGTATTTTGTGTTTGCTGTGTACCTTATACAACATTCATGCTGGCCTAGTGATTGTATTTATTTCGTTTTATTGAACCATAATTATATGCCTATTTTTCTTTTATATTGTAATATAAGAAATGGGAACTTTAATTATTTTGCTGCATGTTCGATTGGATTTTCTTTGGCTTGCAAACAGTGGTATGACATGAGATCATAATTCGAACTTCGTTGCGCACATTTTTTGTATTTTTGCATTTTTGCGGTGGTACGTGTTCGGAAACATACACTATATGGAATAAACTAGGTTTTATTTGATGTATTCAATACACAAGAATATATTTTTGTTTTGTATTTGTGTCTATAAATATATGATAAATGAAGTTTTGTGCCAACCATTACAGTGTACTAAGGTTACACGTATTGAAGCGAGTAACCTATACCATTTTCAATGATATATACTTCTGCAAAGGTTACACCGCTTCAAATACATGTAACAACCTTTGCTGTTTCTGAATTTTACAAAAGTTAATGAGGCAAACATTACATTTTGTAATCTTTAAATTATAGGTATATATGAATGCGAAAAACGTGCACCTTTACAAAGGTTATCCAAAGGTTACCGCCTTTAGAGCGTAGAAGCCGGTCCCAGATCTGGGCGTTGCCCTGGCCCTGGAGCTCTTCGGAGAGCCTCTCACCTCAAAACTACAATTGCATCACGCACTACAGACTGAAAGGAAGAACATTCCACGGCACAGCTCCTTATCCAAGGCGCTACAGGTGGCGTGGAGAAAACTTCAAACCGATGCTTTCCCTAATTCATACCCAATTTCCAGATTTTTTTTTTTTGTAACTCTGAAAATTGTCCTACCTGTAGCTTCTGCGGCCGAACACCGATATTATGTCAAATAATTGGTGTTTTTCAGGTCCGTATGCCTCCTCAATTGGTACCTACGATAATGTAAAGACCCGCAGAGAACCGATTATCAAAACCCGAGCCGTGGCGTGGGTCTGCGTCGCCCGGAATCTTCGTGATTTTTGATGGATTTGAAGAAGGGTGCCATCGGTTTGTCAAAGTAGGTATCTGCCGCGAACAAGCTCAAGTCATACTAGCAGAATTCAATTACGCTCTAGCTAACGAAAACATCGTCATTTATAAGAAAGGACGTATTAAAACGGTCCAAGGGAGGAATTGAACTCTACTATGATGTTTTTTGTTAGGATACAAGATGAAGAACCGAGTAAGTGCCACATTAAGAGAAGATGGAAACGATACGAGGGGTGACTACCAACTTCACGGTTCGTTGTCTGAATACAACTTCTTTGAAAGTGTGCATCACAAAAGACAACGTCCCAAAATTTGTCTCGTTGTGAGTTTTAGGGAATTATTCGGGAACTGAAAGACTTTCGCGTAAAGCTAGCTGAATAGCACTTTACGTGCGCTGTAAAGTTTGCTGGAGGGGGTTGAAATGGTAAAAAATTAGTTGTAGTTTTGCTCTGCTTAACCTTAGATGAATTGCGAAAGCGACGGCGGAAGCATTTTTTTCCTGCTGCATTATTACCCTGTGTGCCTGCGTGTATAGGGGTAACGAGAATGCAAACGGTTCTGGCAGGCTGATTCTGACATCACCCTCCCATATGAAAGGAGCGACCCGAGTTGGCAGCTCCTGTCCGTGGCATAGAGGTAACGTGAATTCAAACGTCATGGCAGGCTGATTTTTTTATGAGGGACCATAAACACGGACATGGCACACAGCGACGAGGGGTTAGACATGGCATAGTATTGCTTTCGCAATAAAAACGGACATCGCCTTCATGTTCTAGATGGTTTTGCGTAAAGGGCATCCACATTCACAGGCGCAGATAATATGGAGCTGAATAAAGACAGCTTCAGCTACGCAGTTCCAAAACTGTTTTTATTCCCTTTAAACTTTGTCGGGTCTATACGTTAAATAGTGAAGGCTGTGTCAGGCGTTATAAGTGAATGTGAAGAATCATGATTTGATGGTACAAAGATGGCTACTGTTGTAATGGACAGCTGGCCGAAGAACCCTCCGCGCGGTCCACCGAAACCGCCTCCGAAGCCTCTGCCAAAGCCAAGACCACGTCCAAAGCCCAGTCCTCGTCCGAAGCCTCCGAGACCGCGGCCATATCCAAGGCCACGTCCGAAGCCGCCGTAGCCGAGCTGAGCCGTGGCCAAACTGCAAAGGATGGCCAGCGCACTAGCACTGCTGCCAGGAGACACTTGGCGTTGCTGATGCAGTTCATCTCTGAAACGGGCTGCAGCAAGGAGAAAATAAACGGTTTGGTGTTAGTGAGGCACGCATGATATACGACGAAGGGAATGTTGAGAAAATGACAAGAAGACTGGCAAGAATTCATGATGATGATAATGACGCGGAATCAGGGGTATTCTTGGGGGAGGGGATATTGGAAGTGGGTTATGTCGGTCTGAATTGAGGCGTCACTCTTGGCGTCCCTTCCCTATCCTCCCCCAGAATATCCTACATTCAAGGACTTGCAGTGTGACACTCCACACCTCCTCTTTACTCATTTTCTCTCTCAACTCTAATTGGCAACAGTGGTACCCCTCTCGTCTACTCGTCCTCTTCCACCTCCTCCTCCCCTTCTCTCTTCCACTTTCCTCTCCCAGGTAGGTCGAGACATACTGGGCGCGAGAACATACCGTGGCTCCACCTCCCGGAAGCACCCGCGTGACGAAGTTGGATAACCCGCGTTGAACTGCTCCTGTAGGATGCTTTCCTAGGCAGTTCCCAGTCGAAAAAAACTACAGAACTGTGTCAAAAATACGACAAAATATCCTGTAGTTCTGTCGTAACCATCAGATTTTTCTGTAGTTCTGTAGTGCTTTTCTGTAGTTCTGTAGTTTTTCTGTAGTACATTTTCTGTTGTCTGTAGTTCTGTAGCACTTTTCTGTTGTAACTACAGAAATTTGTGATGTTACGACAGAATGTTCTGTTGTCACAACAGGTTTCCCGTCAAAAAACCGCACAGAAAGTCTGTCGTAACATCACAAAATTTTCTGTAGTTTTTTTCCGACTGGGTTCGGTTGCGCGTTAGCATTGCATTGCATTTATTTATTTATTTAATATACATTTTGGTCTGGGCCTGTATAAGCTTAATTTGAGTTAATAAACCCACTCATTGGACAAAAAAGCCCTTCACTGAGTCAGAGCTATCGAAGTTGGTGAGCTTCAGGACTACGACGACGCGCACCGGCTCCAGCATTGCTGTTAAAAAAAAATCAATTCAAGCTGCTACACAACTAGTCAGACGTAAGCAGTCACTGAACAGGTAATAGGACTTCTCTGCAAGAGCAGAGTGCTATCAGGAAGGAATGACAGATGCTGAGCGCATTTGCATAGCGCCGGCAGAAGCTGCACGCACCGTTCGCCTGCTCCCTTGAACCTAGTGGAACAGACAAGTTCGATTGCGGATGACGTTGATACATTTTTATAGCAAGTGTGAAGACGTGCGCTCCCCAAAGCGAATTCTTGCTTAGTCACTACCGGCATTGGCACTCTGTATAGCGGTTTTCCCCGCCCACAGTAGGTTTTTATTTTTTGTTACGAATACCTCGATCAGCACATTACAAGATGCATGCAATGCATTATCTTTCGTTTATTCACAGACTGTCAATTCTCACCATGCATACCGCTGCTCGAGGTGGCAGATTCTTCTCGTTCACTTCAGTGGAATTTCCGTGTCAACGCTTTCATTTAGAATAGTTTGAGACCCTGACTTTCGCACGATTCTTCCTTTCTTTGGAAGCGTACTGTTCCGTGAAGAAGCCAGGATCTTTTCCTTCCAGCAATAGTATCGTTAGCTTCACAATTGATAAGCGCAAATTAAAACGCGCGCGCCGTTTCTTCTCCCGCTCACCGAACTGTTTAGCTTCAACTCCATGGACGAAATCTTGCTTGCTAAAATGTCGGTCAATGATGATCACTCAATTCTTTGCCCATTCAAATCTTGATTAAGGAAGATTCTGTGAGCTTATATATGTTTCGGATAGCAATGGGAGCTGCTCCGGGTTTCCTCGCTTACGTCCGGGTACAGAGCAGTAACAGGTCGTAGCAAAAGCCTAAATAAACTTCAGCAGCCTCAGTAACAATGCAAGATCAAAAAGTTCAAGGCTGGAACTCTCTATCAACCAAAACTATACGATTTAACGCGACTATTAGCTTTTAAAACGCCCAAATTCAATCGAGCGTCTGTTTTAGCAGCAATAAGAGGAGTCACGTAATCCCACTCGCTCACCTAGGTCGACACCAGCGCCGTTCGCTCCAGCGGCGGCGCTCGCGCCCAATATTGCGCCTCTTTCTTTCCTCCAAGTCCAACAATCCAAACACGTTTAACACTGACTCACTCGGTGTCAGCCTCTAAAAGCCACAAGTTCGCGGAATGCAGAGGCACTGTTAGAGGCGCTATAGCGTCTACTTTTAAGGCGAAGCTTAAGAGTACTCTTAATAATTTTAGACAGTGATGAATTGTGGGTACAGCAAGAGTAAACACAATGTGGGTGCACAACTGTCTAGGATCGACTAAAAGTGATTTAGATGGACACGGTGGCAGAGCCGTGACAATGTCCCCCAAAGTACCGCTTTTTGTGCAGATCTTGTGCGCGTGCTACGCTTTCGCATTCGACTGGAAGGCAGCCCTCCAGGACGATGGATTTTTGCGGCTTCCTCGCGGCGCTAGCGCGTCGCTGCGCGTGTAGCGATTGTGACGCATCGTTCCTGAGGGGTTACGCGGCATTGCCACCGACGCTGCACGTGGGGAGCATCTTCTTCGCATCATCGTCGGGCACGATGATAGCGGGAACCGCCCCCTACAGGGATCTGCTGCTGCTTATAAGTTCGAACTCGACGACGTCCCACTTTAGTGGACATGGCCGTGACGATGTCACCCAACGTACCGCTCTTTGTGCAGGTTAGTCAAGATAAATACTGTTTCCACAGTGACGACGACCTTTGTCTTATAGTGCTGTCGTGTCCACATACTGTGTGTTGCTGCTTTTGTGAGTGTATATCATTAGTAGGTTTATTGCTCAAGTTGTCAGGCGACGTAGAGGAAAGTCCTGGACCAGTGACGGAAGAGATGTTTGCAGAATTGCTTAAGAGCCAGAGATACCGTCAAAACTATCCGAGGACCAGACAAATCAGGCTTCGTCTGAAACGAGAATGCTTGAAATGCAAACTCCACTTCTTGCAATTGAACAGAAGCTACATAGCCTACAAGATACTCAGATCAGGCTCACAAACATCGAAGCTCTTGCTGATAAGTGGGATGATGGCATGACGAGCCTCGGTCGACAGGTTAACTATTTGGACAATCGTTCACGAAGAAATAATTTAATAATGAGAGGTGTGACTGAAGCCGCCCAAGAAAGCGAGGCCGTATTGATGCAGAAAGTTACTGAAGAAATTTGTACAGATATGCTGAAAGTAGAAGTAAGCTCTATTGACAGAGTTCACAGGCTTCGAAGGAAAGCATCTGGAAGAAATCGCCCGATCATTTTCAGGCTAGCGGACTTTAGAGAGAAAGTAAAGATTCTGAACAATTGTACCAACCCTGAATATACAGGGATTGGTGAGGATTACTCCAAGCGAGTTGTGGAGGTCAGGAAGAAGCTTTGGGACTCCTGTGCAGAGGAAAAAAAAAAGCAGGCCGCAAAGTCAAACTTGCTTTTGATAAACTGAAAAGTAATAATATTTTGTATGGGTGGGATAAAAACAAAAAGGTGAGGTACCAAAATCCTAGCTTCGTCGAAGGTGCCAACTGACGCTAAAAAAGTAAATCGGATGGTTTCAGGATAGTAAATATAAATTCCCAGAGCATAGTAAACAAAGCTGACGCATTGGAAGTTGTGGTCATGGAACATGAACCTGACGTTATTGTTGTAAGGAGACATGGTTACATAACAATATCACAGATGCCGACTTTGAGGTGGTGTAGCCGTATTAGTTAAAAGTCGAGATTTTGTTGTACAACCCTCCCACAATCGGACTCTTTCGAATCTGTATGGATTGGTGATGGAACAGTTTACATCGGAGGGGTATATAGGCCTCCAAAAGGGAATTTATGGAAATAAATCTTCTAGAGGGAGACAGTATAATTCTCCTTGGCGACATTAATTTACCGGGAATAAATTGGAGCTCATACTCACCCGTGAAGGTGGATGTGGCTAGTAGTGAGCAGCTACTGAACTTGACATTTTGTTATTATTTAGAGCAAATAGTAACCGAATATAGTAGGCTATGTGATACAACCTCATCCATTTTGGATGTTATTTTAGTATCACATGGTTTCCTAAGGTTTTTGAAAGATTGCCATGTTGAAGATGGGATATCAGACTATAGGATGCCAATAGCTGCTTTCAGTATGTCTCCATCCACCTCATCGAGAGGCCAGAAAAGAAAAGTTTTTAACTTTCAGTCAGCAGATGATGTGGGTGTATTAGACTACCTTGAAAGTTCATTTGATGAATTTATGCATTCCTAACAATCAAACCTGACCATTGATGACTTGTGAATTTTTTTAAAAACGTAGTAACGAATTGCATAGATCAATTTGTCCCCCAACAGAATAAGAAGTGCGGGAAGATAAGACCTTGGATGAACAGAAATATTATTCACGCAAAACGAGGAATTAAAAAAAAAAAAACGGAAAGCATGTTCCCGAAATGGCAATGATGATGACGAAAATTCTATTCGCAGTATGAGACGTGATTTGAATCACCTAATTAAGGGGTCGAAAAACAGATTTTGCAATCTCACGCTAAAAAAGTTGCATTTCAAAGCACCGGCTATGTTTTGGCGTTTTGTAAATCCGCCACCAAGTAGCGCTCTTATAATGCTGAAGTTAATACTGCAGAAAGAGCCGATTAATTTGATATTTTCTTTGCGTCAGTTTTTACTAAGTATGATGCTTCACTGCCTAACATTTGCGACTACTCTGCCGTCCTGCCATTTCTGACATTGAGATAACCGAGAAAGGGGTTCTAAACAGTATGCTTAATATTAAAACAAGGAAAAGCCCTGGATCAGATGGTATTCCTAATGAATTCTTTGTAAGGTATGCTTAATGGGTGTCTAAGTTCCTTACGAAAATATATCCCTCTTCAGTAACGAAGGGTTTGTTCCCAGCCGCATGAAAACTATCCAGAATAGTACCAGTTCATAAAACCGGCAGCATTTCAGACATTAGCAACTACCGGCTAATTTCTCTCACAAGTACCAGCTCTAAGCTCCTGGAACATATTATATCCAAATACCTTTCGCATTACCTTGAAACGTATGACTTTTTCTCACCTGTACAACATGGATTCCGTAAAGGTCTGTCTACTATTACAGAGTTAGTTGTAGTCCACGAAACTTCGCAAGCGATAAATTCCCACGGACAGATGAACCTTATTTATTTAAATTTTTCAAAGGCGGTTGATAAAGTTTGCCATCCCAAACTTTAGCTGAAAATGAAAACAACGTATAAGAATCCTACCAATATGTGGTTCATCTCGTACATAAAAAGCCGCCAGCAGTATGTTGAAAGAGACGCGCGTAGATCTAGCTTACAACCTGTGATATCTAGTGTACCTCTGAGCAGTGTTCTGGGCCCCTTTTATTTCATATTTTTATTAATGATCTGCCAAGTCGGGTTTCTGTTCCTATAAAATTATTCGCCGATGACTGCGTTCTCTATAATACCATACAATCTTTGATATATGAAATCAAATTATAATACAGCCTTGAGAACATAATAAAATTGTGTAATGACTGGAAAAGGATAATCAATCCTATAAAATAAGTATGCATGTCTATTACAAGAAAGAAGAAGATCCTGCAATTTCCATATAGTATCCACGGCAGCGAGCTCCGAAGGGCAGAAGAGTACAAATATCTGGGATGAATATTCAGAAGCGACTTGCGATGGAATAAATATACATAGAAAATAAGTAACAAAGCAAATAAGGTGCTTTGGAGTTGAAGGCGTAATGTACCAAAGCACTACACCTGAAATTAAAAACTTAGCCTATACAACACTGGTTAGACCTGTCACTGAGCACACGAAAATAGTCTGGGACCCTTAAAGAGAGAAAAATCGTAAGAAACTGGATATGATTCGAAGATTAGCTGCTGGATTCATATTTAACAAATATAGCCGTCTTCATTCCTCTTCAGAATTATGTCAGCGCGCAAAGTTTCCTAGCTTAGAGTTAAGGTCCAAGTGTGATAGGTTGCAATTTCTGTTTCTTATTATCCACAACGAAATAAAGATCAATAGGATGATATATTCTGAAGTTAATAGCAATGAAACATCTAGACACCGCCGCATCATGTATATTCCCCCTCCAGCAACTCGTATTAATACATTCAAGTATAGTTTCTTCCCAGAACGATAAAAGACTAGAACATGTTCCCCGATTTCATAGTTCGGTCTACTTCTTTTAATGCTTTTCTGAATAATTTAGACAGTGCTATTTATTGTGAGACTGCAGTGTGTTCAATATGTGCGCTATTTATGTTATTTTGTCATTTTTGTTCAAGTGTATTATTTGTATACGTGGCTCTAAGAGAGCTTGACGTTTTGTTTGTAACGCAGTGTATGCTATGCATTGCACAAATTTTCCGGTCCTTGTAATTTGCTGTTATTTATACTACGTATTGCGCACTTGACCTAATCAGTTGTGTTGTCATTGCTTGTTTTCATTTCCTTTGTGTTTCCACTCCTGTAACGGCCCTCACAGGGCTGGCAGTATAAATAAGGAAAGAAAGAAAGAAAGAAAGAAAGAGAGAAAGGAAGAAAGAAAGAAAGAAAGAAAGAAAGAAAGAAAGAAAGAAAGAAAGAAAGAAAGAAAGAAAGAAAGAAAGAAAGAAAGAAAGAAAGAAAGAAAGAAAGAAAGAAGACGCACACGTTGCTTGTCTAGGAATGATAACTTGACCTCGCAATCAGTTTTACAACCGGTGGATCCGAATTTCATCTCCACGTGTCCTGTTCTGATCTATTGGCTTGTAACAGGAATCTCAGCTTCAATTGCAGTTCACAAGTCTTCAAAACATTTGTCTAAAATATTGAATCAAGCAGAATAGAAATACGCGAGCAAATCATGAGACACATGTTTCAAATGTTTCAGCAGACATTACGCACGAAGACAAGCTCTAGCGGCGAAGTACACAGCAATATTACTGAAAGTTTTCAAAAACAGTAGCAGGAAAAAAAGAAAATATGTGTATGTTCAAAATTTATGTACACAGAAAACAAGCATGCGTGCCTGAAGAAAGAATTAGCATAAGTGTTTCAAACATTTTAGTGAATGATAAAATACTGATGTCTTTGTCCAAGCACTTCACTCCAATATCGTAAAGGTGAACTTCACCGTATTGCTTTCATAGTTTTCTCGGCATGCTTTAACTTCTCAAAAATTAAACTAAATGTTTTAACATGAAATGATGTTTTATTATCCTTTAACATCAATTCAACGTGATAGCGGAAAGGCGGATTTTTGGAGCAAACCTCATTTTAGCGCGGCACGAAAATCGGGACCGGTCGAAAGAATCGTGACGTCACAACCAAAAACCTCACAGACCGTAAAATATCCCACATTACAACAATGATGACGTCACTGCGCGATTCATCGTTATATAGCATACAGTTTCATGACATCACACGAACATGAAATCGATTAGATGATTAGACAAACTGCGATTTATGCTAGTGAACTCTTTATAGCCTGTTTAAGAGTTCGTTCTGTGAACCTTTCTTACTTTCTGGTTTGGTTTGGCTGAAGTTATGTTTTCGAAAGGCTAGTAAGGCGTGCAATGTAGCTTTTGCAGAAAACTGAGGCGCCAATAACGATGGATACAGTATTGCATGCCCCCTCCGGGATGATGGTCTACGGGAACGATGCGATACTGACCATAAGAAGTCAGGAAGCATGATCCTTTCGAGATATTATGCAATTATTTGATTCCAAGTGTGAATACGACTAGATTCACTGCCGTCAGAGATAAATCGCTTAGGCTGAATATGCGATTCATGCAAATTCTACCGCGCAGTCGACCATACTGCCCTTTTAAGAATGTCGAGTAATGTAAGTAACGAAATATGCATGGATACATTCGGAAAAACACACTCGGATTCGGAAGGTACTTATACATTATGACCAGCAGTCTACCGCTATCACTAAAGGAGAAAATATATAATAGCTGCATCCTACTGGCACTGACCTATGGGGCTGGAACGTGGAGGTTAACGAAAAAGATTTTACGTAAGTTGAGGACAACGCAGAGGGCTATGGAGCAGAAAATAATTGGTGTAACATTAAGAGATAGGAGGCGTGCAGAGTGGGTGAGATAAAAAACACAAGTTACTCACATTCTAGTCAAAATCAAGAATGAGAAACGAGCATGGGCAGGCCATGTAATGTGAAGAAAGGATAACCGCGATGGCCTCTAAGAGTAATCAATCGAATTACAAGACAAGTTAAACGTAGCAGGAGCGGCAGAAAATTAGGTTGGTGGGATCAGGTTAAGAAGTAAGCATGGTCAAGTGGATACAGCTAACACATTACCGGGTTATTTGGAAGTAATTGGGAGAGGCCTTCGTCCTGCAGGGGGTATAGTCTGGCTGATTATGTTGATGCCATTGCGTCGATTGTTCCGCATGTTCTGCCTTTCGAACGGTGTATGGTCATAGAGCAACATTAGCACATCAGGTAGAAAGACAGCTAAAATTCCGAGAGCACTATGTAATCTAACAGCAGAAATGTGAAAGCGTGAGCGTTGGTGGTGCGCACGATGCATCACGTTTGCTTTCATTGTCATTATCAACTAAATGCAGTGTCATTGTCATCGGTCTATAATCCTCACTGTAGAAAAAGAGAATTATGATGTGTGTTTCACGCTCCCAGGCGTGGCGCTGTTGGTTAAAGCGCTTGGCTGGGGTTCCGAGGGATGGAGGTTTGATTCTCGATGGAGACAGGATTTTTATTTTTCTGATGACGTTAGTTTCGATTTCGGGCGATAACATCATTTAATTGACAGCTATAGTGTGACCGGACGAATGAGTGCCGACAGTATAAGCGGTTTGGCGAGAACACAACCAAGAGAAAAGGAAAATATGGCGAGATTTCAAGCCGTTCATTGATGCGGTGCGAACAGCAACTTTACACCCAATTTCTGTAAGATATCATGTCTTAGTGATGATTTCAGCAGGAAGAACAAAATGCTTTTGAAATGCTACTGCACGGCTGTCATAACTTGGAGTATTGGTTAATTGTTTTAGAGGTAATGTTTTACCCATTCAGCTTCTTTACATTGGTGCGAAACAGTCCAACGTGAACGTAAAAACTAGGCACGAATGGTACACGAAATCAAAACAAAGAAGTTCAGTATGGTTCTGTGGCAAAAACATTTCGAACAAAAAGTCCTATTGGTCTTTAGAAGCGTTTCTCATTGTTTCAGTGCCCGTTTTGCTCTATCACCAGAAAGGTAGCACTTTCTATGCCACCTTTCAACGCCTAGAGTTGGTATACAACAAGACGAATATATCTGGAGAATAAATGCTGATATGCGCACCTTTGATTATGCCTATCTTTAATTATAAGCAGCTTCGATCGTGATATAAAATACATGTCGAAGGAATTTAGTACTCCGTCGTGTATTGGCAATTAAGCAAAGAAGGTACAACGGGCTGTATTTAGGATTGACGAATTCTTGCTGACTCTGATCCTACCAGCAAAAGCTATTTCTGAAAAGTTGCGACTAAGAGGGCGTTTTTAAAGTAACATGTTCTCCAAGACTTGACACGAAAAATTGTCATTACCAGACTTGGCAAATAATTTCGCAAGGAGTACCTGATTCCAATGAGCTGGGTTAAAACTCACCAGTCACTGAGGGATGGATGGTTCAAAGTGTAGAGCAGAGTCCAATGTGGGCGCTTTTATATGGTCGCGATTTAGGCATCGTGATCAGCTGAAGGCGCTGACGTTGGAAAAAGCATCGGAATGCAACCATCGCTTCGCGCAGCGCGAATTAAACATCAACGAGGCAAGCACCACTGCAGTATCCTTTGTTTTTTGCCCTCATTCGTCAACAGTAAGTTCCGTGGTTACGTCAATTGTTACGTGATCGGCAGCGATATAGGCCAGTCGGAGAGCATTCTCATTCAAAGGCGCTGCGCTGGGCAAGGTCGGTATTGATAACGGGCTATCGGCGAGCAACGTCACGAAAAATAATTATTCTTTCTGTTCTTGAGGACAGTTATGCATACGCTTGGCCATTGAGGTCGACAAGGAAATTCTACTGCAGCACAAGAATTTGAAATTAGCACCAGACAATTTCACTACAGACATGCATCTACAACGTATAATCGGCGAGAAATCTTCGCGAAAATCGTTGAAATAAAACGATGCCTGCCGTAGTCAGCACCTGACTTTGTGGCCGAACGTAAAAGAGTGGCGAGTGCAAAACGCGATCAAGTATGTGTACCGTGATTAAGAGCAAATAAAAAAAAAGGGGGCAATCGAGTTGCGACCTCAAGGTTGTAACGCAACGGCGATAGTGACTCCATTTTGAAGGCTCCCTTGCGGGTTCTCGTTCGCATCCATTCACTTTGTTAGTCGGGTAATTAATACAATTTCATTTCTGGCTCAATTATCCCGCAATTAATAATTAGCTTGCAGTTGCAATATGCCACATTATTAGTAAATCAACAGGACATAGGTATAAAGCACCACTCCAACTAAGCGGTTGGAGCCTGCCTGCATGATATTGCGGTCAGCGTGTCTAACTTGGGATCCAAGAGTCTCAAGGCTGCATTCTGATTTAGGCCTGTAGCATCTCAAAAGCAAGATCCTAGACGGCAGAGCCTGCCAGTTGGGAGATCATGATGGGAGTCATGGGAGCTCATATGCCGCGTGACATAACGGTCATCAAGCGTACGCCCTGGTCACCTGCCCATTACCTCCTTCAAGAGCCATTCAAGCGGTTTTTCACACGTAACGCCGACAACTCCGGATTTTCAGAACAATCCTTTGTCTGCATCGCAAATAACGCTGACGCTACAAGGTGAATCCAGTGAACAGTTACCTAGATCTCAAGATAGGCCACGTAGTGCCGGCTACAAATCAGGTTACACGCAGTAATTTTGGACCCCTAAGAAAACAAATAGTGCGCGCAGCAGTGCGCCGAAACGGAGCACGAAAGCACACAGAGAAAGAAGTGCGTTTTTAGCTTGCTATCGTCCTACGCTTATGTGCGTTCCTCCATTAGGCTGCTGCTTGGACTGGCCCACTTTTCAATTTTAGCCAATCGAAATGCAGAGCTTGGATTGAGAGCAGAGAGAGTCAATTCGCGAGATTAAGAAAGCTCCCTCACAAGCTGTAATATGATGGAGCATTTAAGTCCCTGTTGTTCTGAAGAGCGCTAATTCTCAAAAGCAACCCCACACTGAAACCGAAACAAATTGTGTTTTATTCTTCAGATGCTAGCGCGTGTATTTGTAACCAATCCGGGGAAACTATTTTATCCGAGCCATAACGGAAAATAACGCAAAGCTTCCAAGCAGTTTTCTTTGACTGCAGGAAGAAATGCTAACCATAAATGCATGTTATAAAGACATGCATTGTCTGCATGACCAAGCTTCTGTCTTAAATGAAGCATTTCATCACCACGTTCATTCACATCTAGAGGTTCAAAATGTGCCACGGGAATGATCTTATCGCACTCCTTGGAACGTAGCATAACGAGGCATCGTTAAATACCGAACAGGTGTCTTGCCTCTTGTCGTCCGCGGTATACTGAAAGGCATGCATAACTCTCGCGAATAAATTTAAAGCAGGATCTTAAAAATTAGGTCAGAAAATTTGCAGGCTACCGAAAATTCGTGTAGATTTTCGACACTTTGCTGATGCAAAGACTACTGCGCGAAGACGTTGACCGTGCACGTCTGCCTTTCATCATCAAATGGACTGATATTTTCGAATGTGTTTTCACTTCGCACTTATCCTATGCTTGTTAAATGTTACGCTTATAGTTCGTGCAGGTGTATTAGTTGCGATGGATGAGAGTAGTCATGATTTACCAAAAAATAGACATGTTCAGATTGATAACAGGCAAACAGAGGCCAACTATGAAAAACAACAGAACCGTTTGGCAGCGATAGCCAAACGGTTCTGAAAGTCGACGTTGTTATGCGTCCCTTGTTTCGCACCTTCAGCAAGGCCCCATCCAGCTAATAAAACTTAGCACTATCAGATATAATAAAGACGGCTATTGTCAAGGTTTACACATAAGCTGTCCTCGCCTAATATGTACGAGGTTCTCGTATGCAGCTGTTCATAAAAACTGGCCTATATTAGAGCGCCTGCGTGTGGCTGTTTAATAAAGAGAACACAGCATGCCACTTCAAGAACACTTCATTTGGTACACCTGCCGGCTCAAAACTTGCAAGTCCGGCTCGCAAAAAATTGTGGAATTACGCTCTGTAAGCACAGCATTTTCGTCACTCCTAGGTTGGCAGCCAAAGAGAGCTGCAGCTCAAGGCCATCCAGATTTGTTTTTTAACCAGCTCCTTTCAGCTTTTCAGACGTTGCTAACAATAACCTCACATGCACTTTCCTATAGTGAGGGAGGCGATATTGTGAACGACTTTTATGCTGGAACATTCCCATACATAGCCAGACGTTCCACTCGAACATTAATGCAATTCAGTGCTTTTATATATCCGAAGTGAAGAGCATATGTGCATGATGTATCGGAGTTTATAATTCATGCGTGTGGATAAGAGCGAATGATTACAGATTCTGCTTTATATCATGCAGGTCACATCAAAATCAAATGTTAATGTTACATAAAGGATATAGAAAAACTGTGGGAAACATTTGAAAAACGCCTATATAGCAATTATTATATCTTCCTTATCATATGGATGCCATCTCTTGACATCTGGAGAGTGAAAAGAGGTTTTAAAAGTGTCACCGGAATGACCTTGTCGAATGAAACATTTCTGTATGGATCGATCAACTGGCATTTTCACCATCGATCGAAATGCTCGTTCTGCGATCGGTGCACTTGAGCTTGGTGACCCCTGTCACCTTTGCTTATGCTATTATGCTCCCAGAATGTCCACCAGCTGTAGGTTTGCAGGAAGACGATGTGATTTCAAAAGACGGAATTGCCCAGAAGAGTAGGGACACATGAAAGAGAGCTATGGTGAAGCGAACCATGCCAAAGTCATTTAGCAAATATTCAAGACCCACTACCGATGCGAATTAATCATCGCAGCCTGGAAACGTGTAAGGTTTTGTTAAGAAGGCAATTTCAGTTGATTATTCACTCCGAGGGGCGGTAGCAGGTCTGTTCGTGTGAGGAATGAACTACGTTGAAGAGAAAACTTTTAAAATAGGCTGAAAGGTGCATATCACCGTTAAGCCCCGCAGGGGTAGCGCAGTGGTTATGGCGCTCGACTACTGTCCCCAAGGATGCGGGATCGAATCCCGGCCTCGGCGGCCGCTTTTCGATGGAGGCGTAAAGCAAGGCGCCCGTGTGCTGTGCGATGTCAGAGCACGTTAAAGAACCCCAGGTGGTCGAAATTTCCGAAGTCCTCCACTACGGCGTCTCTTATAGCCTGAGTCGCTTTGGGACGTTAAACCCTAAAATCAAACTAAATCAAACCGATGTTCGCGTTAAGTAATTAACTGTAGAAGAGCACAGCACATCTGGACAGCGCTTCACACGTCACCGATTCCAGCAATTTGTATTATGCCAGAAAATGCGCTAGGCTACAGTTGATGCCTCCACACTTTGATGCGCCGCAGGTCCCATTGGCCTTTAGCGACATGTTCAGCCTATTGGGCCGCCTTTTCATCTTTGTTGGTGGCTACAAGAAAGCAACGTTGGGGGCCTAGGCAAGTCAGAAATTTCTTTCTCCTGACTCACGCATCTCCGTTGCACAGCTGGGGTGGCAGCGTTACTGTCAACGGCCTTTTGAAAGTGCGTAAGGAATCGATGAACGGCAGCGAATACGAATATTTCGAACACGCAATGCGTATTGTTCGCTCTGTCCTCCCGCCGTGGATAATTTACTAGGCACAATTTCAACGTCTCACCCGCAGGCAGTGGGACAGCCTTGAGGCTATCAATCGTGATGTTATGCGTGTCATAACATGTCTCCCCCATCTAACACCAATACGCGTGGTTCAGGAGTACGCTCAACTAAATACGCTCAGTGAACTCATTGACCAGCGGATGACAAACAGAGCTCGCAAACAGTCTTTACAACTCCATCGTTTAAAGACACTACCTCCGTGGTCTTATTGCCAGCTCACGAACAATCGTCTCACTGCTTCCCCGTCGGTATCATCCCCCCTACTTTGACTATGGAAAAGATAGTCAAAGTAGCCGAGGAGTTCTATACAGATCTTTACAGTAGCCAAAGTAGTCAGGACCGTAATGAGATTGGCGGTAGGGAAAAACAGTCAGACGTTCCACCAGTGACGAAGGACGAAATCAAGAAAGCACTAGAAATTATGAAAAGGGGGAAATCAGCTGGAGAGGATCAGATAACTACAGATTTGCTGAAGGACGGGGGGGATATCGTGCTAGAAAAACTGGCCACAGTGTATACGCAGTGTCTGGTGTCATCGACGGTACCGAAACCATGGAGCAATGCAAACATTATCCTCATTCACAAAAAAGGGGACTCTAAGGACCTTAAATATTACAGACCAATCAGCTTACTGTCTGTTACGTATAAGGTATTTACTAAGGTAATCGCTAATAGAATCAGGAGAACCTTAGACTGCAATCAAGCAAAGGATCAAGCAGGGTTTCGGAAATGGTACTCTACTATCGAATATATCCATACCATCAATCAGGTGATAGAAAAATGCTCGGAATATAACCTGCCCTTATACATAGCATTAATCGATTACGAAAAAGCATTTGACTCAGTTGAAACCTCGGCGGTGATGCAGGCATTGCGGAAATCAGGGGGTAGACGAACCGTACGTGAAAGTGCTGGAAGATATATATAGTGGATGCACAGCAACCATAGTTCTGCATAAAGAAAGTAAAATTCCCATAAAGAAAGGTGTTAGGCAAGGAGATACAATCTCCCCAGTACTATTCACAGCTTGTTTAGAGGAAGTATTCAGAGACTTGGAATGGGAGCAGTTAGGGATAAGGGTAGATGGAGAATACCTCAGTAATCTGCGATTTGCTGATGACATTGCCTTGCTAAGCAACTCGGGGGATGAACTGCAAATAATGATTGATGACCTAGACAGGAAAAGTAGAAAGGTAGGCTTGAAAATCAATATGCAGAAGACTAAGGTAATGTTCAGCAACCTCGGGAAGGAACAGCAGTTTACATTAGGTAGCGAAATACTGGAAGTAGTAGGCGAATATGTCTACTTAGGACAGTAGTAACCGCAGATCCGGACCATGAGAGGGAAATAACAAGAAGAATAAGATTGGGATGGAGTGCATTTGGCAAGCATTCTCAGATTATGACTAGCAGCTTACCGGTATCGCTCAAGAGGAAAGTATACAACATTTGCATCTTGCCTGTACTCACCTATGGGGCTGAAACGTGAAGATTAACCAAGAGAGTTCTAGGGCATTGCTACTGATGAGTTGTCCATGTTTAGCACACAAGCTGTTGCGCGAAGCTATCGCGGAGAAAAAAAAAAAAAAAAAAAAAAAACGAGACACGTGAATGCAACCATGCGACGATGCTGTCTGACCGTCCCTTCATTAAACTGCAGTCCATGTACGGATCGCAGATGACTGTCCCGACTGTTTTGTGCAAGGAAACAGAAGGAACCGTTTCATGGTTCAATCATGCTTTTTGTCAAAGCCCTATAGAAACTGCATTAGGAGCAAACTGCATGCAGTCACAGTTACGAAAATGGAATGTTTCCTTTGGTCGGCTTGAATTTATCTCTCCTCTCAATAACGTCACATTGAGCCGCGAGTTTTTATACAATGGAAGGTTACATCGTCGCGTCTAAGCTGTTCGTGCATCCGAACACATGCAGAGCTGTGTTGTATTAGGTGCACAACACGAGTTTGACGTGTTTTGTACGTCCGCAACGCACGAAAACGAGGAACAGCTCACGCCTAAAACCCCCTCTGCTGGCTCTGCTGGCTGCCTCCAGCTTCTCACGGTGACGTCACGACGGAAGGAGAAAACAGATTTCTTCCTCCGCTTTCCACCTCTGTAGCAGTCGCGCGGGGCACGGGAAATTTGAATTGCGGTCTTTCAGTCGACGATTGCCAGGTGTTTTATGCATAATCGAAAAAATAATTTTACAGGCATGATCTACAAATAATCTACTTCAAAAGCCTATAGTATTGGTACATTTGAAAACCGCCGCAGTGTCCCTTTAAACAGCTTAAGGCCGTTCGACGCACATTCCAGATAAGTCAGTTCATTCATCTGCTTTGTGAAAAGTACCCATGTCCTGTGCGCATGCAGCGGATTCGCGGCCACGCTCATGATCCACATAACATTCAAGCGGATGCTATGACCCACATTAACATATCAGATGACCCACCACTTTCCCTTCCACATAACATTCAAGCGGATGCTATGACCCACATTAACATATCAGATGACCCACCACCTTCCCTTCTTCCCCCAGATCCATTCCTAGCCCAAGTTTCCGATCCAAATTTCTGTGCCAGCGAACACGCGCTCTCATTCCTTCGCATTCGCACCCTCTCCCCCGCAGTCTAACTCGGCAGGAGGAGGTATCTGTGCACCGGATTCGGACAGGGGCGGCTCTGACCCAATCTATATGTCATCGGTGACGTGAAAAAGACCTGCCAGTGACTGATAGGTGCCCTCACTGTGACGCTGCACCTGAGATCTGTGATGTTCGTCACTTGTGGGCGTGTCCAGCAACGACTCCGGTTAGGAAACGGCTGCTCATGAAGGTGGGCCTGCGGTGGAACCGCGAATGTGATTATGAAGAATGGACAATGGACAACCACTATACTGCCAACCCCTGCGACTACCTCAGTGAAACTAGATTTCATTCCTTCTTTTAACTTTCTATCTCCTGCATTCCATTCCGCCTTTCACAACTTATGCCTCATGGCAAACTTCTCGAATAAAAACAAATCGCTGCCCATTTTTGTGTACTGCATTCGTTTGCTAATCTTCATTTCAGGTGATCAGGCTATATACGTGAATAGAAATGCAGTGCAGCTGCACACGAAACGCCAACAGAGGGAATGCTGAAACACCATTTGAGTTAGAATCGTATTTGTGCCTTGGCTTTGCCTTGATTTCGTTTCCAGCGGCGCTTCACTTGCCATCACTGCGAAATCATTCGGCTAAACACCTAGTTTGTTGTAGTAAAGAGAGTCTGAATGAAAACGAAGTTATTGGCGCCACTAGACACGCGTGCGACACACAACGTCATATTCCCCGGGTCAGGATCGATGTTAAGTTGTCTGCGGAAAAGAAATGCTATACCAATCAACACGAACTGGCAGATTACTTTAGTGACTCACTCTGGCGCGCTGACGAGCCAACCACGGGGGTTTGAACTCCTACCACTGTAAAAATGTTTTGTTGAAAAATACATAAATTTTCTGGCAGCTGTACTGCCAGAAATTTTCTGTTCTGCTTTATTTGCCGTTTTTACATTTTTCTGGGATTTTACAGATTTTTCTGTTTACAAATGATAGAAATTTTTTGTAAGTTGACAAACTTTTTCAGTTATACGACGTTTTTCTTTTTTTTTTTTTTTTTCCAGCGTTTTTTCTGTCGCAGTGAAAATAGATGCAAATATATCTTTTTTTTTCGCTCGTCTTTCATTTCACGTTTTCTTCCTGTAACAACCATAAAATTGTTTAAGCGCCAATTTCTTCAATTAACACTATTTTTAGGCGAAAGCCTTGCCAACTACATCTCACGAATATCTCTCGGCGCTGGTGATACTTGATGGCACCCATAAGGTTGGCCTCGCAACAGCCGTTGTCTAGCCACCGAGAAGAGGTAAGTGGAAAAATGCATAACAGATACCACCGTAGCAGGGAGCCAACGAACAAGGACCTCAATGTGGCGCCACTCGTTATCTTCTTTCGAATCGAAAATGTTACGCAGCTGATCATCGAACAGCGCCTTCGGGGTTGGCATACCATTTCGCTTTCTATTCAGAATTTACCTACTATTCAAGTGAAAATCAGTTTGTGGTAGAAAACAGAACAGATGGCAAAAATGTATCGAATTATTTGCCTTCCAAGCAAGCTTTCAGCGGGAAAACAGAACATTACAGTTTTTTTTCGTGAACGTATTTCGGTCAATGAAGTAGAACATATATTCTCTGTAATGGTACAGAAATGTTTTCTATAAATGCCTGTAATTTCATACATATTTTTTACAGTGCAGCCCTCGTAGATTCTACTCGTGAGCTCTTAAAAATTTCTGCTATATATGTTTCATTAGCAACACATTGTTGTGTGGCTGGGTCGATGGGTCGCAAAAGGACAAGACGAGACGAATTCATAAAATCTATTATTTAATATACCTGCGTTTCCAACCAAGTGCATTTTCACCGATGCACGTAATGTTCAGCCCATGAACCTCATCATGCGCATCCTGGCTCCTAGCATGCCGAGGCCGCCGCCGAAAGGCATCATGCCGGGAAACATGCCAGGAAACATGCCGGGTCGGAATCCCATGCCCATGAAGGGCATTATCTGCGCGCCGACCAGGCACCACAGGGTGGCGAGCACAAGCAGCATCCTCAGGAGTGGCACGGCGATCTTCCCAGCTGCTCCCATGATGCTCTTGCTCTTGTCTGCAAAGAATGTTCAGAATAACGAAACTGATTTCGTTATAACTATCATCACATGATTACCACCTTTACAGAACTCTTAAGCACCCCTTATAAGGGATCGGCTGGGAATAAATGTTAATGTATACCTCAGAAACCTGCGGTTTCATGATGACAGTGCCTAGCCAAGTTATTCAGTGAGTGAATTCTATATGTCCTTCATTTAATGATTACCCCAATTAAACTGACAGTGCTTCAACACGAAGGTTACAGGCACAGGACAAGATCATTGACACAGTACGCTACTGATCGGAAAAGCGATTTTATTCATTAGGCTCGAAGTGAAGAGGAAGTGGCTTACGTACCGGCTTTTGCATGTGTTAAAAAATCTCAAAAACAGTGTTCAGTACGAGCAGCAACGTAATAAGGCATATATACCTAAATATAGTTTGTTTAATATTTTCTCGTTTAATATTTCACAGAGGAGTTTACGATCCGGTTTTCTGCGTCGAGAGGAAATCATTTCCCATTCCAGCTAATCTCACTGGTGAAATTATGAGTTCTAGGAAGCAGCACAGGACAAATTCAAGTGCTCTCGTATGAATGTTCGGCAAGTTCTGTGATGACTGGTCCTTGCCAAGAGTTCCACAAAGAGCAAACGTAATTGACCACTGGTCGAACGTATCGTCAGTAAACTGTTTAGTTATAAGCGAGGAATCGTGTGTGCTTTATTTCACAATAATATGTTTATGACCCTGTCAGTCTAATAACGAGAATGAGAAGGGATGATCGAGAGCCAAGAAAGAACAAGCAGAGCGTTGAGTTTAAAAATAATATGTAGGAATTATATCCAGAAAAACTAGAGTACTGTTTTGGATAATTCGGGACCCGCTTTTCTCAGTTCCAAATTTTGTTCAATACAGAGGGCAATTTATTAACCTTTAAACCATTAACAAGCTTGCATTTCTAAAAGTACGTGATATACATAGGTGCGCTACGTGGAGGTGAGTTCTACACAAAGCCGGACAATATGTATGTGATGGAGCTTGGCGATTTGATAATTAACAAAAATAACTAATCAACCATTTACTTTTTACTTTAGGGGCAATAATATATGGCGCAGTTTGAGGCCGCCAATTTTCTGATCGGTAATGGGGTGCGAAATACCGGACTTCGAAAATTCTAATTTCAGGGCTCGCACAGTTTTCTTCTCCCATCGCCTAATTATAAGCTGACTTCCTCAAAAAGTGATAACCTCGCCAAAATTATGTTAAAGTCTTCCTCGTCACCTAAAACACAAACGGCGTCCGTATTGATGCTTAATAAATCAATAGCCGTCATTTTCTGAATGTACAAAACTAGAAAGCCGACTCGTCTGACTGTAAATAAGTGTTCGTGGAGTTCAATATTTGTAGCTACATTGCCGACGAAGAAAATTAAAAAAACTGGGTTCATGTTTGATTTTTACGACCATCAAGTTCGTAAATTAATATTGCCCCTTAAAATCTGCACAGCAAGTTTATTGGGAAGTGAGCTAATTAACTGCCTGATAACCAATCCCTACCCCGTACATTATGGTCGCCTTGCTGTAAACTCCACAGGTGCTGACCGCACAAACGTATCACTAGTAATTTTTGAAACATAAATTTCTAAACGAATTAGAGATCACTTTGTACGGGATCTAAAGCGAATTTCTAGCTTCAGATTTATACAAGGTAGTGCTTCGATTTTTAAAGGTGTTTGTTATCGAAGAGACCGAAATACTGTATAGTGTAAAGTTTCGCCAATATTTATTTTTTCATGCAATACTATCTTGGCATGTGTTGCTCAGATTTTACCCAGGATACTTTGTTTTGCAGATAAGGTCTAGTAATAACGAATGAAGATATTGAATGCTCATAATAATAAGAAGTGTACCTAAATAGATTTGGTCTAATGTACTGCAAAAACATTTCTTCGGAGTTCTTGAAACAAACAAGAAAGTGAAAATCAATATAATGCGGCCACTTTTTCTATGAGAGCGTAAAAATTCAACGCATTCTCATTTCTCCCAGATTTCTGTTAGTTCTGTCCCAACGCGCCCAGCTCCGCACACTTTCGTTCTTATATAGGTCATCTCAACTCTGATAAAAATATGCACCAGTAAAAATTTTGATCCCATCTTAGTGCTATCCGTCAGCTGATCTCAATGTTTGGAGTTCAATCTCAACCTCCGGGACCTTCTTTCGATGAAGGTGTAGTAAAAAGAAAAAAAAAAAAACATCCTTGCGCTGTGTAATGTCATATAACTTTTGCAAAATTCCAGGTGGCCTATATTAACCGCTGCGCTGACCTAACGCCCCCAGACCGAGACTACGGTGTCTATTAACCACCAGGTGTTACCACACTTTATACTTTGCAAATATTCCCCTTTTCTACGTGCATAGGTGGAAAGAGTCCGCTAGGTCCCGAATATCGTGTGTATCACCTGAAATTTCTGCCCAAAATACCGGCAGGGGATCAATGCTTAGCGCTGCAAGTGACTATACATGCGAGTTTTACGCTACATGATGTTTGCTCCACCGAATTAAAACCTACCTTCGAACTTTTAATTCGCTCAATTTCTCATCTATGCCAATAACTTCCGAAAGATTTTTTCATTCACGATTAACGTTGGGATATGAATTACCTCGGTGCCACGAGAAAACGAGGAGCGATTCAGTAAGTTTAGGACGCCTGCAGAAAGAGTCTACTGCCAGTGTTTCTAAAGAAGTATCGAGTCTGATGAAATCCTACCAGTTCCGGTGTAATACTGCCGCGAAAAGTAATAACCCTTGAAAAGGGCACTTTTAATAAATCAGAATTGAACTGAACTGTGAACAGTCGCGAAAGCAATCTCGTACAAAGGCGTAAAGTAAACATTTGATAACGGTTGCATCCTTTACTGCTGGATCGGAAGAAGGGATAAGTGGTGATACCGTCGTTTCTGAAGATTGGTGGGTAGAGAGCTCAGAGCAGTGCTTTTTTTTTCAAATGCTTCAGATCTGCTAAGAAAGCTAACTAGCAAACAGCTAAAGTGCGTTATACGCCCGCAGGAGCGCTTCCCATGCTGTTACCAGATTTTAGTTAGATGTTAGTTTGATCTATTTGGTTAGCCAACTCACTAAAAGTGCGGTGAAGTACATAAAGATTGCACCTGCAGATATTCTGCAGATTGAGGAATTGAAAATTTCTAAACATGTAAGGCCCATGCATTATACATGGATAATTACGGAATAAGAATTATTGGCCAGTCATTAAATTTCTGCGCACGAATGCCACTCACCCGTTCGATCTCACTGTGTCAGTTGCAGCGCGCGGCCGGACGACCTTGGAGTCGACGACAGTAAGGCAGCGGGGACCAACGCCTGCGGCTAGCAATCAGAGAGGCGGAGAATGAGGTGAATCGACTGCTGGAACTCAGAGAGGAAAGGTAGTGCGTCCACCACCACAGGAAAAGGAAAAGCTACCGGCGTAATCAGGTACCACAGAGAGCTCGCGCCAATGGGGCCCGCGGTGCCAGCCACTGGGGGCGTCTCGTTTTTAAGAGCTTCAGCTCTCGTACGCAGCGCGTCGTAAAAAGCACCGGCGGCACCGTAGCCGGAGCTCGCGCTCGCTTGACGGGGCCCCTTCTGCCGAAATGAATTATTCTGCACGGTCCGGCATTCGTGTGTCCCGTCGGAGCCGGGCTGTCCGGGCTATCCTAATTAGCCAGACGGGGGCGCCCGTAAATTGACGACGCTGCCCGTAAATGCGGCGTATAAAGAAGCGCGTTGCATTCATCCAAGGAAAAAAGTTTTCTCGGCGCGTTCTGCGGAAATCTCGTCGGTTGTCTTTCTCTCGCCTCTAATCGGGTCTTCGCGACTTGTCTGAGGGTCGGGCAGCTGAGCACGTACCCTCACGTATGAGGGTGACTCCTGTTGCCTGTGCAGTTCAACTTTCTTCTAGCTGGCAGTCGGAGTCAGCGCAGGAACAGCGCGCATACATGTCTCGGCTTTTGACACTACAACGAGCAGCGCGCTTTAACGCCGCATTAAAGTTTTCCCCCACAAGGCGGGAGCTTAACAACTGTGCACTTTTGTTTTCTTTTCAGACATCTATAAACCCGAGGTTGCAATTGTTCGTCGGTCTTTATGTAAGCTTTTCAGAGATATCAAAGAGAGCAGGCGTTGTTTCTTTTTTCCCCTGAATAATTAACACATTCCCAAGTTTCCACATTTTCTATGCATATTTTTATGCAAGAGATGGGTATAGAGCCAGGACATTTGGTGTCATCATCTTCAAAAGTGGAAGCTCGAAGGGTTTCTTAGGGCACACATTTCTTAGCGCAGTTTACTGATTTTGTGTTTTGTCATAAAGGATTTCTGCTAGCGTTTTGTTTTACTCAGAGTCAGCTTGATAGTTGAATCGTCCCGGATTCTTCTCCAGGTCGTCATGTATGCGTTCCAGTTCAGCTGATGTCCACGCCCTCTGGTTATCAACCACGAGGAGACCGCGCACTTTGGGAAGAACAGCCACCGCGGCTTGGCAGTAAAACGCAACATCGTGCACTCGAAATTCATCAGATGAAAGCGAATGTGCGCCGATGGCCGCCTTCTGGCCGCGCAACGATTGCTGGATCATTTACTTGGGCTTGTCACTTCCTGAGAATTTGCAGCCATAATTTACCTTTATACAGCAAACTCGATGGTAATTTCTGTGCTGAATTAAGCAACGACTCTTAGGACATGTCGTCAGACACTTTGTGGCATAGGCCCCAAGTACATTGCAGTGCTTTGCAGCGAGACATTTTCGTTGCCTAGGACATGCTAGGTACGAAGTACGCGTCGCCCCATCGGCTTCATTCTGCGTTAAGGTACCAGATGGAGCTCCCGTATTAGCAGTGACCACAAAAACGTTTGTTTCAGTATGGAACAGTTAGGGCGTGGAAGCACAGGAACATCTTGAGCTCCAGAGGTTGGCCTTGTTCGAATTAGGATCCCGTTGGCCCAGCCGCTGCCGCCTTGGACCCCTTCACCAGCATAGACCATGTGCTCAAATCCCAGTCGGTCAGAAGGGCCTCCCACTGCTCCAGACAAGAGCTGTTAATCTTGCTAATTTATTTATTTATTTCCTCAAAGGTCTCGATTGAGACATTACATGAGGGAGACTAGTAAAGGGCTCTTTATAAGTGACGTCGTACGTCGTGGCATAGCGCCCACACTACATGAACTTTTGTTATGTATCTAGTCAACCGCATACACCGCTTTACTTCGATAGCTGTCCTGTTGAGTGCAACAGGATCTGGATGGCATGACCCCGAATGCCTTTTTTTTGGAACCACATTTCCAAGATGCGCGGTTTATACGCCTTTCTTAAACGTGAATTAAATAGACAAAGGAAGCCAGCATACAGGTATATATGCTGTAGGGAGCGTCGAAAAGGACAAAAGAGCCGAAAGAAGAGATAACAACTAGCAATGCATACCAAAAATTCCAGCTGTATGTGCACGCCAAAATTAGTGGAAAGCAGTCATTCAATGCTCGTGGTTGGGGGGAAATTAGAGGCGCCCTAGGAGGTATTCCAAAATCGTATGGGCGGCTTTGGTAAAAAAAGATGGAAGCACGCAATATTTTATGCTCCATGGACGAAGTGATAGCTTAAAGAGTGTAATACTTCACGCTACAGTGTAGTGTTTAATAAAGAAAGAACCCCCTTGACTTGTTAATTGCTGGTAGGATTTCTCTGCCTGCCACCTTATTTTGGCAGTCAGGCTACATACGTTACCTCTTTATTGGTATTTCTCTTGTATGCTGCAGCGCTATTTATGTTATTGCCGAATGGTGTAGCTCAGCTTCCACCAGTGTCTTAGTACGCGTTAACTAAACTGCTTAGTTTCATCCCTCTGTGTATTTTACAACAAGACAGCCTTCGGCACCCCTGGACCCCGAAGCAGACATGGTACTACTAGGCTACGGAGATAATTTCGTACGGCTCGGTTAGAGCGCGACTTTATTACCATGCTACTCCTAGCAATTTGGGCAGCTTATATCACGCTCCTCCATAAGAGCAACTATCCGCCTAACAACAGCAAGCAAAGAAAGAACGAGTTGCCGTGCGTAGCCCACTATCTCGTCACTACCTCCGTAAAAGCATTACAAAGGAAGACGCGCAGCTAACCATGCCTAACCGTGCTTTCGCAGAATGAGACAGTTTTAACCGTAGCATAAGCCACGCCAAACCTTTTTATGCAATCCATATACTTTAGGTCAGTCGGAAGAGGACAGCAACGGTGCAACTCAACGCCTCTATGTAATCCTCGCAACCATCACTGGCGGCAGAGCACCGCCGCAACGCAATAAGCGTGCTGCTTATAGAACAACGGCAGTTTGGTTACTTTTTGCGTCGACAGCGATTTCGCGTAGCGTTTGGCAACCATGTTAATAGATTTAGCATACTGTGATCCGTGATCCACCACCGTGGCCCTCTACCACTCGTGAGCGGCGCGCACAAGGCAATTGGTTCCGATGCCGCAGGTCTATGTGCCGACATCCACTATGTGGCGCCATCTATCGGCATCAAAGTGATCTGGGCATGCGCGGTGGAACGTGCGGTGGCGGGTTACGGTAGCGGATCGCGGATCATATGTGCTAAATCTCTCTAATGGTTATGTCATACCGTGCACCCTGATTGGTGGCTAAGATTTAGGTATTCTGCTGTCTGCTCTGCATCCCAGTAGCTATGCCTGGTTTCCTTCAATTTTGTTTGTCGTTTATCACTACTTCATGTCAATTGTACATATTGTAGCCGTCATCGTTAGTTGGAATTTGGAACCGCGGTCTAAGTCCCTACTTTTGCCACCACGTGGCATATGTCTGGACGTGGTGGACAATTTGTCCACTTGGCTATGACTCGACGGATGTACAGACGTGCGCGCGAGTGGACGGAGTAAAAAACAAATTCGAAAATTTTGCATGAAACAGTGAGGATCCCAGTCACTATTCTATGCTAGGCTACCGAAATAAAATCAATGCAGCTATATATTCTTCGGAAATCGCGTGTTTGCCGCCCTAAAAGCGGTTGAAACTTTCTTCGTTTGCAGAGACGCTCTTTTTTATATACGGAATAGATTTGCAACAAGCGTTAAAACAGGCACCGAGTTCACGCTGCCTTTATCATGTGTGTTAAATTACTTAGAACTCACAGCCGACAGAAAAAGCCAGCCATATTTTCTATAAGATTGGCTATGCCAGCAAACATGACTTTTGCTTTTGAAGCGACATAGGGATAAAGGTGTGGAAACTCAGGCTATGTCGATTTCCCGTCAATACCCATTTTACCGCTTTCACTTTCCTCTGTGTATTGTCATGAGAAAGCCTTGGGGTAAACAACACACTACCAACAAATACATATAGCAGCCTGTTTTAGCTCTCCATTGCCATCAGATGACTCAGTTTCTCTTTTTTTTTGTGTGTGTGTGTCAGAGAAACTTCCGTTGTACACCCAGCCCAAACGTTATCACGTAATATCAGAAATTATATCTCCCACCTTATCCGCTGGTCCAGGGCTCTCGCAATTGGTACGCTGAAACAATAGCGATAGATAGATGGATGCCCGAGAACGTAACGAGATTCTAATGCAGCCGCAAGGCGCCTGCCATAGCCCGTTATTCCTGCCCGAGTGCATTGTTGGTGAGTTCTCCCTTTGGCTTTCTTTGGTTTCAATGTAATTCAACGTATGTACGTTGCCCGCAAATGGCTGAATAAAACTTATACCGCAAAGAGGTAACGAATGCGAAAAATATGGAACCCCGTTCACTTTTCACCTGAGATAAGAAGATAAAAACGGAAAGCATTGAATCTTAAGGTTTATGTCTTGCCACGTTTTGACATTCTGCAGCTTATAGGACACTTACTTTCTCATAAATATTTATTTGATGTACTCCAGCAAACGGTAAATGGAAATTTTGATGAGTGTCATTTGCACAAGGAACCGAACACTTAATGCATCACTCGTCTACAGACCCGGGGTGTTTAGGTGGCGTGATTTGCCTTGAATGTATACATATATGCCCAACCTTGTTCTCCTCAAAGTGCGTGCTTGAGTTTTAAATGCTGATGAGGATATCGAGATCTCAAATGCGTGGCGCTCCTCACTCCAGTGCCCTCAATGACTCGTTTTGTACTATGACCAAGGCGGTTTCTTGCTGGCAAGGGTTTATTTCAAGCTAAGGGTACTTCAACCGATATTCAATCGCTTTGAACTTTGCAGGAACGCAACACGCGCCATTTTTCTGACAGACCGATGAAGACAGGCTTATATGTTCTGCTCGGCTGCACGCTGGTGCTGGCGCATACGGCAGGGACGGCCAGCAAGCAGCACCTGGTTGCAGTGTCGTGGAACGCTCGAGAAAAACGTCTCATAGCTCACAACGACACACGCGTTGGGGACATCATAGCCATATGCGTATTCAGTGATAGCCGCATGGACTATGGGTGAGTTCAGCGACTATTTTTATCATCACCCCGAACATGACTATCATAGAATCTTTTGACGCCTTAATTGTCCTGTTATTCTTAGGAACCTATAATGCCGAATATAGTCGAGCAAGGCCCCACTCTCGTCGCACCCTGTTTGGTAGATCGTCATTTTACAATATGGCATCGCTCGAAGCCTGTATGCAGATGTTTGCTACAGTAGCAGCTAGTTGACAAGTTATATTATTGTTATTACAACAATTATACAACGGCTATTATCCTCCTCTAATGTTTCATTGCGTTCACTCTCTCCGCGAATAGTTTAATGAATGGCGTCGCCTGTGGTTTCTCCACAATAACGGTTACAACAATGTTACAATCGCAACGAGTTTAGAAACTCCTGCTCTTTCGCATCTTGGTTTAACAGTTGCGCAGCTTTGTGCTTTTCTGCTGTGCACAGCGTCTCATCCCATTCACTAGAAAATTGGCTTCGAAGATTTAAAAATGTAAAAGTTTATAGGTTTGTAACACTAATGAGTGCGAACAACTACAAGAGAAACCATGTGTATATATAGTTTTACAAGAAACACGACTACGTCAGTTTTAATGGGCACACCACGTGGTCTTTCAGCAGCTAATTCGCTGTTTTTCTGCGCTCCCATCATTGAGTGACTGCGTGGTCAGGCGGCTAGATTTCAATCTGGCTGGGGCAGCCCCATCTAATCCGGTTAAACACTCCACTACGGAGCATTACAGGACGACGACAACGACACCCAAAAGACAGCGCAAGCACTCTTCTTGGTTATACGTATTCAGTGCAAGTAATATAGCTTAAGTCTGCGTGCTAATTAATGAGTATATGCGATATACTAGCGGTACAAATTAAGTAATAAGCAACAAAGTGCTTGGGTGTGAACACGGAATCGCTTGGGGAGCTGCAGACAACTATTAAAAGCGTCAAGTTGTACGCTTTAAGCTGGCGTTTGTTTATCCCAAATCTTTAAACAACAAATTATGGTTGTGTGTCTTAGCGGACATGTAATGGTTATGCTCCACTCATGACGTCACCAGGTGGTCGTCTTTGTACGTTAAGACGGACGGCCGCTACAGAGACTCGCAGCAAGCGTACGCGGCAGGCTTTGCCGAGGGCAGCGCCACGCGACTCATGACGGACCAGCACTACGCTAACATGTATGCCCGATACTGTGACGCCGACCCAGCATTCTGCGAGCGGCTCTTCGCCTTCTACAAAGCCAACCTGCGCTGGCTGCTACAAATGGGCGTCGCGCATGGCGACGAGGACCCCTTTTGGCACCAGGTGAACACACTGCATCGTATGGCAGTCTTTGAACGATTACTTAAAAAAAAATCTTATCAGATAGATTGGACATTTCTGTCATTCGAAATACTAAAAGTCTTCTCTGAATAACAGCTAAAATGTCCCAACAAAAAAGCCCAAGAGAGCAGCAAAGGAAACAAAAGACAACAAAGAGTCTTAGGTCTTATAATTAGATCATGATAGGTAATGAGCAGATATACGTACCTACTAGAAGCCATATATAAATATTATGGCGACTTTATCGCTAGAAATTTTTCTAGTAATTGTTGCAGTGTTGGCTTGACTATGCGTACTTATAATACTGACGACTGGAAGGTTTTGAGAAGCGAATGCAATTTATTGGTTGGGCAGAACGAAGACATCAACCGTTTGTCCAAGTTGCATTTGCGAATTTTCTGTTGAGTTGTAAAGAGTCCGAGGACGTGAGGAATTGCCCACAGGGATATGTTAAATAATACGATCGCAAGACACGAAACTCACCAGAACGTTTTATACGATATTGGAACATTGGAAATATTTCTTTGTTTGCAAGGCAGCAATCTGTATCAGAAATGCTGCGTATAATGTTTTCCAGTATGTACGTACATCCTCTGAATATTTCTTTGCGGGGCGTTTAGCAAACCTTAGTTGCAATAATTGGTGTACGAGGCAAATAATGCGTGGCGTATTTGTAGTTTAGTTTTCTTTCGGACCTTTTGTTATGTTGGACAATTGATAGCAATAACCCACTTGATAGTGAACACTTGACCTACTTTTTTTCTCCCCCTCCCCCATTCTCCCTCTCTCTTCCTAGCTTTTCTTCTTCAGAAGCAAAAGAGTATTTGTGATGACTGCGCTGCTCAGATGAAAACAAGTTCACTCATCGAAACGTTGGCTCGACTTGCGACTGAGGATCCCCCTTTTACCATTGTTCAGTGCTTCTTTCACAGAAAAAAATCAAGCAATACTTGAAACATATGTAAGAGTTCAGGGAGTAATGACAAACAAGAAACTTCGAAAGCTGGCAGTCGAGCAAATAGTTCTAATAATAACTGAAAACACTCCGATAGATAATATTTGAAAAGAACGTACCTTGAATTCGGACGAACATTTCACGAAGTGACTTTAGGCATGCAATTAAAACAAATATAGCATTACGAAGCAATAAATTACGAAAGAGTTGTATGAATTCAGATTCAAGGACATCATTTAACTACAAATCTTTTCCAAATGGGTTGACAGCCATAAGGTCACAGGATATAATTTATTTATTCACGCAAAAGGGTCAATACACTGAAACGTATAATAATGGAGAACAGTATAGTAGCTCATGAAAAAGAAGCAGGATGTAGCGGTGCTACTCAGTCAAATTAATTCTCGCACTAGCATAATAACTAACAAGAATGAAAGGCCGCAGATATGAACCTGCGGACAGCTAGGTAAGTTGCGAGGCCAAACGACAGAAAGTGAAAAAAAAAAAAAAAACATGGCTATATAAAGGAATTTGAAATGCATGCAGTAAAATTGTTTATAGGTTATAAACCAATGCTGTGCTCGGGATAGTTTATGGGGTAAAATGTTTTCCATGTATTCTGCAAAGGTCAGTGTTGGTAATTTGTGTAAATGCAGAAGAGCAGTGAATAAGCGCTGCTTCAAGTGCAAATCTTCATGTACGCAATTCATGGTAGATAATGAAATGCGTTTAAAAAAAAAAGGAACTCTAAAATAATGTCTTGCATTTGTTTTGTTGCAACGATGATGGAAATTATTTATTGATGTTGATGTTAGGTGGCGAGAAAAAAGTTGGCGGTGTTTTTAGCCCAGGAAGCTGCAGCCATTGCATGTTGTGTTTTCCGAACGTCGGCTGAAGTTTTTCAACGCATTCAGGTTCAATAATTATTTCTTTCAAATTTCAGCAACAATGAGTGTAAAAATTAAACTGAAATTGCTGCAATCTTATTGGGGCACGTGCAGGAATGAATAGTGAATGAATGAATAGTAAACACGAAAATCTGACTATTTTGCTTACACATTGCGTATTTTTGGCCACAGAGCAGGTCAGAGAGAATCAAAGTAGTTTGCAGAGTTACATTTAGTGGACCCATTTAAAATGTTCTGTGAATGCTTAGTAGTTTGCAGAAATGTGCTGTAAGTCCAACTTAACGACACTGAGGATGTCTGAAACCGTACCAGTGGCAGTGGAAGATGGCAAGATGTCAGTATAAAATATTCCTTTGTTCGCGGCGGATCAATAGAAGCAAATGCAATATTTGCACAAACTGAATCTTCTGCTGCCGGTGTAAACGGGCAATGTGAGGTGACTCCATGATATGTAAAAATATTGATTTGTCCAAGTGGAGGCTATTTAAAGTCGCAACTGTTTTCTGTGATCTTAACTAAATGACCTGATTGAAATCATTGCTGGCCTTGGTGTCCGACCTCGGCTTCTTCGCGTACTGAGGTCGAGGCCGGGGAGCAGCCGTTGTCACTTCGCTGGGAAGCAGTGTCAGTTTGGAGTTTGGTCGCGTGGTTGTCGTTGCTGTCACCAAGTTTAGCGGCGGTGCAATTCTTGCAGCGTCGTTATTTGTCGTCGTCGGCGAATGATCTTCGTTGTTCGCCGTGTAGAACCCTCACTTACAAAAGATTCACAGCGGTAACAAAAAGGCATTCACAAAAAGACACACAGGACAGGCGCTGTCCTGTGTGGTGAGTGGCTATTTGTTAGCGCTGTGAATGTTTCCTTTAACGGTAATGACAAACGAGGAGACTGGTGTTTCACGTAAATGAACTCTTTATTAGGCTGACTTGCGCCTTCAAAAGGAGTGCCCGTTGCACTCGTCAGCCCTCATTTCAAGGCTTGCGAAAAAGCATGTAGATAAAGACGAAAAAGATGACCAGAGCCACCTGGCTCGTCTTGTTTCCTGAACTCGTTTCTCGGTTGGGAGCCTGTGTTGAGAAAAAGAGCTGCCCTGGGCTGGAATGCACAGTTATAAAATAACACAACTGTATTAAAAATGGATAATTGATAAAATATATCCCAAGCACCAACTGGAATTCTAGCCATGTTCCTCATACACAACAGCGCGGCAACTGCAACCGCTACTCCATCGGTACTTTATATTTATTTAGTGAACTTAAATATAGCAATTCTGTCAGGCTTCAAGTCAAGTTAAAAAGGTTTAACTCCATGACCACTTCTGGTTACGGTGGGTACATTTCTGGTTATCTAGGGAACTTTGCTGTTCGGTGCTTCGTATATTTTTCTCTGGTGGAGAGACCGATCACCCTTTAAACACGCCGAATTTTTCTCCTGGCTATCGCGAGAGGTCACCGAGGACCCGAAATCATTCGCAACACATCTCGGAGCACCTTGCGCGACAAAAAAAGAAATGATAAATCCGCATCTCGTGACAACGAGCATGAGCAGAGTACAAAATAATTCCTTGCGCTCTAGAGCAGTGATAAGGCCACATGCTGGCGGCTGTTGTAAATCAAAAAATAAAGATTTGAATGTTTCGCGGCAATATAGTTTGTAATATTTTTTAGAGGTATTTGTTTCCGATACAATAGTATGACAGGTTCCATATTTGCAAGTTTCGTATGTTTTAAAGTTCATTAATACAATGAGCAGGGAATATAGTTTGAGTGCAATCAGCGTTCATGAGATGGACGGTTGAGGTTAGTCCTTAAAGCAGGTTTATGTAGAGTAATAGAAATTCTAGGAACAAGAATATATGCTTGTGGTACTTCTGGGAGAGCATACTTATGACTGATGCCGCTTTATTCAGAGAAACAACTTCTCAAAGCAAAGTTAGGATGCAGCTAGATGAAAGTCAGTTAACTATAGCGTGAAATCCAGGACCTCTCAATTTATACAGTACAATGTCGAGTTTTACTGTGAATTTGTCTGTATCGACAGAGATGACACCTATGAGCCTGCTCTTTGGTAGATAGTTATTGAATAGTCATGGTTGCTCCTATAACTCCTTATTAAATATTATACCCACCATACATAGGATATATGTAGAGTCGTTTTAAATGGAAAAAAATGAGGCGGAACGATTCTTTGATATTATCTTGATATTATTGTGATCAGAATCTCAGAAGAGCAGTGACGCCACATGCGGCTGATTGGGTTCGCAGGGAGAGCTCACTATAGACCTTAAAATTGTCACAATGCAGGTAAAGGCAATTTCAACTGCGTGGTACAGCAATAATTTGCATAATGTGGTAGGGTACAGAGAACATTAAGTAACCATGTCCAGACTAACTATTAGCTACACTTTGATATGAGGAAATAACTGAGAGGGATACGTTGGAAGATTTTGAAACAGGTCTTTTCCGTTTATTATCTAATGCGACTGCAATATTTGCCCATATCCCTGTAAAAGTTGCCGATTTTATTTGTAAGAACGTCGCGGGGAGAGCCGAGCTCTTGCGGGTTTTGCGATCAGGTGTTTTCTGACACCTGTGAGGAAGCAGTGCAAAGCAAAGCAGATGTGTGTGTGCACATTCCAGACAGTGTTGAACAGATGCTCGTCAGTCATGAAAAAAAAAGATAATTTTGCAGCAAAAAAAGAAAACAGTGCACCAAGCTGCTCATTTGTTTGATAAGAAAAATCGTGAACTGGCCCTGGGCCGTCGAGTTGTTTTTTTTTTTGTACGTATGATTCATATTTGCGGCCCAAAATGGATCAAGTGGTTTTTTGTTTGGAATTGCGCGTATGCAGATTACGAAGAGTTTAGCAAGGTTTTTAAACGAACGTTTGAATTTACGTACAGGAGGTAGGATGCCCGCAGCGGTGGCGTAGTGGCTTTATCCTTGGGGTTCTGATCGCAATTTATATTGTTTGAGATGGCCATGCCGGACGCATATTTCATAGAGGCGAAAACCAGAGCGAAAGTGTACTGTGGTATGCCAGCGCATGTTTTGAAAACCAAGGTGTTCTAAATTAAGATGAAGTCCCACATATAATAATTTTAACATTAGCTGGTATAATATGAAGTCAATGACAAGTAAGGGTAGTGTGTGTTGAGGCCCAGCCAGGTGAACACTGTTGCTATGCAACTAGGCTCAGCCATAAGATAGCTGACGATAATTGCTGTGCCAACGGCACCCAGATGTAAAGAAAAAAGAATGCAGATCGTAGTGGATTAGAAGCCAACAGTTCCAAGTGGGAAACTAGTACGAAACTTCGTAGTCATCACCGCTTATAAACATTACGGTTATTCTGCAAGTATTGCATATTTCAAATGCAATATATAAAAAAGTCGTATATGTCGACAGCTACGCGTGTTAAACTGCAACCCGCTCTGGTCGACATAAGCTTGCATCTGTGAGCAAAAGTTTTCGCACGTTCTACTTACTGTACCTATTTAAAGCTGTAATTTTTTCTGGTTAAACTATGCGGCCCCTGTAGTTTGCTCCACTGTGGAGGTCATGCTTTTTTCACTGATTCATACATAATTGGGCGAATAAAGTGGTAAGTAAATTAAAACGCACCTAACAAATATATACTGATGAGATGTCGGTGAGAAAAGGCTCAAAAGCTGCCAAAATCCTGCTCACGAAAAACTTGCCTACGCTGTTCTCGTGTCGCAGGTCGAACTAGCCGTGCTGCAAATATCAGGCTTGCAGCGAGGGCTGACCGGCGCAACAGATATTCTGTACGAACCGCACGAGCTGCCGGCAGACTTCGAGAGGCTCGTGTGAGTAGGCCCTTAGAGCACCTCTTTTGCGAATAGTTGGGTAGTTGCCGCGTGAGGTGAAAACAGACCTTACACAAGACAGACCATAAGGATGGCAAAACAGGGCGCCGATTTGGCGCCACGCGTTTTCAAAGGATGTATGGATGGATGAAACATAGGAGCATCCCCTTTGAAACAGGGTCGTAGCAGTTGCTAGAATCCTCGTATTCTTTCCACTATATCCTGAATATTGTTTTAGATTGGTTAACTACACCATCATTTCATTTATTGTATTTTTGCGTCTACATTATTAAGCTATGTTACTCTTCTCCTTTTAAGCCACCAATCTTCCAATCGCTTTTAGCTAGATACCAGCGCAAATTCATTCACCCGACCACTGGTATGTCTGGAGTCCAGTGCCTCAGGAAGAGTGACTGCGTCTGCATTGACACCCGGATGGATACCAATACATTCGATTATAAGATGTTCAATTGTTTCTGTGAATTTACCACATACTGCACATGCGTCATCTTCTTGGTTAAATTTCCTTTTGTAGTTGCGTGTTCTAAGGAACCCTGATCTAGCTACAAAAAGTAGGCAGAGCCTCTTTAGTTATCAGAGAAAGCTTCCTTCCTGATCTGTCGTTTCCACTTTCGGTATAGTTCTACACTCTGTTTCGTTTCCATAGAATTTAGCCAATTTATAACCACTATGTTTTTTAACCTGTTGTTTAACGCTCTTTATTTCTCCATCCTTGTGACAAGCATACTTACTGGTTAGTTTCCTTGTTCTTTTCCTTCATTGTGAGTCAACGCTTTTTTAAGTATAGGTATTGAAATAATTTAGCTGCCCACCCGTTACTGTTAAATTTCCTCAGGCGTTCCGCATATAATATTTTACTCTGAGCTTCCCGTACTTCGAAAGATGCCCAGCCCATATCGTCCTGTACCGCCTAATTTGTGGTTTCGCCGTGGGAATCCAGTGCTAGTCGTCGGACGGCTCTCTGAGTTATTCCTAATGACGACTGTACCTCTGATTTTAGGCACAAAACCGCATTTCCGAAAGTAAGCCCGTACACCATAATTCTTTTCCAAATACCCCTCAACACCTGATACCTGCTGTATCCCCACAATGCCTTATGCTTCATTATCCCGGCATTCCTTCGCCCTTTCGCCTTAAGTGATTGCTCATGCTTTCCAATGTATGCCAATCCTATGGATGGATGGATGGATGGTATATAGGAGCGTCCCCTTTGAAACGGGGTGGTGGCAGTAGCTATCATGCTCATTTTTCTCCCTATATTTTAATTATTGATTTAATTGGTTAACTAAACCATCATTCTATTTCTTAATTTCTTTTTCTACATTACTAACATTATGTCACTTCTCTGCTTTTAAGCCACCAATCTTCCAGTCGTTTTTTGCTAGTTTCCACCGCCGGTTTATTCACCCGGCCACTGGTATCTCTAAACCCCAGAGCTTCATGAACAGTTAATGCGCCTGCATCAACTTCCGGGTGGATACCATTACATTCGAGTATAATATTGTTACGAGGCACGTCGAGATATTAGGAGGCGATGGTACGTCGTAGCCGCAACAGTTCACCGTCGGGGACACACTCACAGGAGAACCAGCCGTAGCTGCAGCGTCGTCTTTTTCTACTCGCCCAGCACTTCGTCATCGTCTCTTTCATTGCGTACCGTAACAATACCCCCCCGCGGAAGAAGCACAGTCCCGGTGCGTAGACTAAACAGGTGAGCGCGAGATATAAGGTTTGAGACGGGCGACATGCACGACTTCTGGATGATGGTTTGCCGGAGAGTGGCGGTTCACAGGGATAATCTCGTACGTCACGTCGGTAAGTTGCCGCAAGACCTGGTAAGGGCCCACGTAGCGGGGCAGAAGTTTCTCGCACATGCCTACACGTCGAGCAGGGAGCCAGAGGAGTACGAGGGAGCCAGGAGGGTAGTAGGCGTCACGGTGCTGGAGATCGTAACGGTGCTTTTGAGAACGCTGGGACGCACGAAGCCGGTCTCGAGCAATATGACGGGCGGCATCAGCGCGGGCGATGGCATCAGAAGCGTAACTGCAGGAGGAATCGTCAAGAGGCAGTAAGGTGTCGAAAGGAAGTAGAGGGTCGCGGCCGAAGAGTAGATAAAAGGGAGAGTATCCGGCGGTATCATGCCGTGAGGAGTTATAAGCGAATGTTATGAAAGGTAAAGAGATGTCCCAGTCACGGTGATGGTCAGAAACATACATTGACATCATATCGGTCAGGGTACGATTAAGGCGCTCAGTAAGACCGTTCGTTTGTGGATGGTAGGCCGTTGTGAAGTTGTGGCGCGTAGCGCATGAGCGCAGAAGGTCATTAACAACTTTAGAAAGGAAGCAGCGACCGCGATCGGTGAGCAGTTGACGAGGAGCACCATGAAGCAAGATGACGTCATGCAAAAGAAAGTCTGCAACGTCGGAGGCACAGCTGGTGGGGATAGCTCTGGTTATGGCATACCGGGTGGCGTAATCGGTCGCTACGGCAATCCATTTGTTCCCTGAAGTCGATGTGGGGAATGGCCCGAGCAGGTCGAGACCAACTCGAGAAAAGGGCTCAGTTGGAGCTGCGAGTGGTTGCAGGGGCCCACTAGGGTGAAGAGACGGGGTCTTCCTGCGCTGGCACAACTCACAGGCGGCGACGTAGCGACGAACAGAGCGGTAGAGGCCAGGCCAGTAGAATCGCCATCGAACATTGTCGTATGTGCGGGACACTCCTAGGTGCCCTGCTGTAGGAGCATCATGAAGGTGCGCAAGAACAGCAGAGCGTAGATGTGTCGGGACAACAAGCAAAAGGTCTACACCATCTGGGCGCATATTGCGTCGGTATAATGTGTTATTAAGCAGCACAAACATACTGATGGGCGGATCGGTGCTGTCGTTGCGCAGGTGATCAATAATGGGGCGCAGGGAAGGATCACGACTCTGTTCGACGCCGATGTGGAGAAAGTTCGAAATGGACAAAACGCAGTCGTCAGCAGTATTGTCAGGAAGTTCAGGAGGGTCGACGGGGTGGCGGGACAAGCAGTCGGCGTCTTGATGTAGGCGGCCTGACTTGTACACAACAGTAAACGTGTATTCTTGTAATCGCAAGGCCCAGCGACCTAAGCGGCCAGTAGGGTCCTTAAGTGATGACAACCAACACAAGGCATGATGGTCCGTCACTACGCTGAAGGGCCGCCCAAACAAATAAGGACGGAATTTGGTCAATGCCCAAACAAGTGCAAGGCATTCGCGCTCCGTAATGGAATAATTGCGCTCGGACTGAGATAGAAGGCGGCTGGCATAGGCAATCACACGAGAGTGGCCGTGCTGGTACTGGGCAAGGATGGCGCCAATACCATGTCCGCTAGCGTCGGTGCGCAGTTCTGTAGGAGCAGACGGGTCGAAGTGCGCCAGTACAGGAGGAGCGGTGAGCGCGGAAATGAGCGTTGTGAAGGCCTGAGCTTGTTGATGGCTCCACGAGAAATTCACGTTTTTCTATAAAAGGGAGGTAAGGGGACGTGCTAGGTCAGCGAAGTTCCGAATGAAGCGACGGAAGTAGGAGCAGAGCCCGAGAAAACTTCGCACATCACTTGTATTACGTGGTGTAGGGAACTCGCGGACTGCACGAACTTTATCAGGGTCGGGCTGCACACCATTTTCGTCAACCAAATGTCCCAGGATTTTGATCTGGCGGCGGCCGAAGCTGCATTTTTTTGCGTTGAGTTGAAGACCGGCGCGGCGAAAGAGTGCCAGTATCGTAGAAAGCCGTTCAAGGTGACTTGTGAACGTGGGAGAGAAAACGACAACGTCATCTAAGTAGCATAAGCACGTTGTCCACTTGAAGCCACGGAGAAGCGAGTCCATCATGCGCTCGAAGGTCGCAGGAGCGTTACAGAGGCCAAATGGAATGACCTTGAATTGGTATAGTCCGTCAGGGGTGACAAATGCGGTTTTCTCTCGATCCCGTTCGTCGACAGCTATTTGCCAGTAGCCGGAACGCATGTCGATCGAGGAAAAATAGCTGGCACCATGCAAGCAGTCGAGGGCGTCGTCAATTCTCGGGAGCGGATAAACGTCTTTTTTAGTGATCTGATTGACGTTGCGGTAATCTACACAGAATCTCCAAGTTTGATCTTTCTTTTTCACTAAAACGACAGGAGACGCCCAGGGACTGCAGGAAGGCTCAATAATATTATTTGTCAACATCTTGTCGACCTCCTTCTATATCACATGTCGCTCAGCAAGAGAGACTCGATACGGCCTTCTGTGAATAGGGCTGGCATCACCAGTATTGATGCGATGGGTAACGACAGATGTCTGAGCCAAAGGATGTCGGCAAAATCAAAAATGTCCTTGTACGATAGCAAAAGGTCGGAGAGAGCACCGGCTTGCTGAGGTGTCAAATCCGGTGCTATCATGTGAGTAAAAAGGGTCGAGCGAGAAGCTGATACGGGGGGTTCAGACAGAGGCACAGGCTTGAGGGCAGAAACTTCGCAGTCAGCCAACGGAAGTAAGTCAGCGAGTGCAATGCCATGGGGCAAAACTTGGACAGAACGGCTAAAGTTAAGGACGGGAAGATAGGTTCTGTTATCCGTGACGGTCAGGACAGTGTGAGGGAGTATGACGTTACGGTGGAGAACAACATCGGTGATTGGACAAGTGACGTATGTACCATCAGGAATAGCAGGAAACGGGGCCAAAGGAACATACATGGCAGCTTCGGGCGGTAGGCGAACAAACTCGACGGAGCAGAGGCGTGGCTTGATATCTGTGCGGTCGGAGCAGAAAGGCAGGTCTAAGCGAAGGAGGCCACTTGAACAATCAATCAGGGCAGAGTGCGCCGTTAAAAAGTCGATGCCGAGGAGCACATCGTGGGGGCAGCGGTCGATTACAGTGAAGAGCACAGGGGTAGTTCGACCACAAATGCTCACGCGCGCAGTGCAAAGTCCCACGACGGTAGCGACGCCTCCGTCGGCGACACGAACGGCTGATGAAGAGGCGGGTGTAACCACTTTTTTGAGTCGGCGGCGAAACGAAGAGCTGAGGACGGAAATTTGGGCACCAGTGTCAATGAGGGCGGTAACAGGCACACCATCTACACAGATATCTAGAAGATTGCGGCGATGAGCGAGGGTCAGCAGAGGATTTTCGGGCCGGGTCGTCAATGCAGCTTCACCTCCGGGAGCTGCATTGATCAGTTTTCCGGGAGCGGGTTAGAGAAGTGAGGATGAGGGGACGAGGAACGGTGAGGTAGGGGCGAGCGGGAACGGCGGGTCTGGGGAGACGGCGATCGGCTGGACATGCGCGGGGATGGCGGGTTAAAGTCACGAGAGGGCATATCACGGAGAGAGGTTGGGTGTGGTCCGTAGGCGGTGCTGCGATCATGATAGTAGCGAGGTCGAGGTGGCGGAACCCAACGGCTGCGGCAATGGCGAGAAATGTGGCCGGCACGTGAGCAGTTGAAACAGATGGGCCGGTTGTCGAAGGTCCGCCATTCTTCTGGGTTGCGGTAGCGTCGGGTAGATTCGGGGTATCGCGTCGGGAAGCGCGCAGTCGGAGCCGCAGCAGCTACCACCGGAACGGTGGGTTGGACAGATGGCTGTGCGGACGGCTGACCAGAGCTGAGGCTTACGCTCGCATTAAGGCCCACGTTCGCGAATTCTTGCCGAACGACAGCTTGGATCAGTGCTACAGTAGCATCCGCCGGCTGAGGTGTGAATGCGACAGGGGCCATTGCCTCCAGCTCTCTGCGAACGATCCTGGTTAAGTTTGGCTCATGGGACGGCTGCTGCAGTGTCGGCAGGTCTTCGCACGAAGACGTAGCAACTGTGTTTGGCAAGCGGTCGAAGCGGGGAGCAATACGACGATGTTTAGCTTGCTCAAACCGCCGGCATACCTCGAGGACGGAGTCGACCGTCGTACAATCCTTGCAAAATAGAAGGTTAAAAGCGTCGTCAGCAATGCCCTTTAAGATGTGGCCCACCTTGTCACACTCGGGCATGGCGCTGTTCACTTTGCGGCATAGAGCTAGTACGTCTTGTATGTACGACAGATATTATTCGGTCGACGACTGTGCTCGCGATGCCAGGTCCTTTTTAGCGCCGAGCTTGCGTCCGATTGGCTTGCCAAAGAGATCCCGAAGCTTCTCTTTGCACATGTCCCAGGATGTTAGATCTTCTTCGCGCGTCTCGAACCAGACGCGCGCCGTACCAGCCAGGTAGAAAATGACATTTGCAAGCATCAACGTTGCGTCCCATCGGTTGTGCTTACTGACTCGCTCGTACATAGCGAGCCAGTCTTCGACGTCGATGTCATCGGTGCCGCAAAAGGTTCCCGGATCACGAGGCTGCGCAACGACGACAGTGGGCGCTGGTTGTGCCGCTGTAGAGGTAGCTGCGTCGGACTGCATAGTGCTAGCACCAAGTTGGCGGCCACTACGGAGATCCAGCTTGCGGTATTGGTGTCTAACCCAGCAGCTCCACCAAGATGTTACGAGGCACGTCGAGATATTAGGAGGCGATGGTACGTCGTAGCCGCAACAGTTCACCGTCGGGGACACACTCACAGGAGAACCAGCCGTAGCTGCAGCGTCGTCTTTTTCTACTCGCCCAGCACTTCGTCATCGTCTCTTTCATTGCGTACCGCAACAATATGGTCAATTGTTTCACTGGAGTTACCACATACAGCACATGCGTCATCTTCATTGATAAATGGGCGTTAATAAGGACGCCATCTATCGTCAGTCGTCCCAACTGTGTACGCAGGTCACTCGCCGCGGATTCCCACTGCCAATTCAAGCACGACCTAAGTATGCGCGTCTTTTTTTCTGCTCGTGCGCGTCCCGTACACCTGATGTTTTTGGTGAACGCATCCGGAAAAGAATCACACTTCTTGGGAACGAGCGTGTAGGCGCCATTAGAGCAAGCCTTAATAAAACATTCATTCACGGTGAGTGTTGCTGGTTCAAACAGCTGGTTCTATTGCCCTCCTTGCGTTTTTACTTTGCACAAATGTCTACAACTGTGTGCTCTAGCAGAAATATTTGTTGTGTGTTTACAATGTTACTACTAGAATTATGTGCTTTTTGTGTGTTGTGACAGTTGCATGGGACTCGAGGCTGATTGACGCAGGTGCAACCTTGTGAAAAGTGAGTTCATGAAGCTGAGGAAAAATTCACTCAGTATTCGCAAGCGATTTCAATGGCCGATATTTGCGATTGATAATTCTGTACCTGTTGCTGAAGAAAGAACTTTGCTTCCACTTGAGTCAAATGATCAGCATAAGTGATTGCCGAAAGATTGTTATAATTAATTTAGCGGACGCGATAGTTTTGTCCCATACAGCTTGCCAACTAGAATTAGCATTACAAAACTGTCAATGATTTTAGAATTTAATGCAACCAGGCTCTAGTTTTCAACAAAGTTTCGGGGACATTTGTTTATGTACGGGACAACACATAAAATATCTCTGTCGTTGGGCAAATTTCGTCGTCCAGAAAGTTTTCGAAGAAGCGTACAAAATGTATTGCCACTATCTGAGCAATTCTTATCAGCAGCTGTGAGAATATTACCCGGTCCACAAGCTTTAGACGCGTTTCGACTGTTCGGCAGCATTTGAATACCAGAGACCCAGACGCAGACAAGTCCATTTATCGAAACGTTGGCTAGACCTGCGAACTGAGGCTTCCCCTTCAACCTTGTTAAGTGCTTTTTCATGTAGAGATGTTAAACATAACATGATCCATCGATAAATATCATAGGAGGCTGCATGTGTGGCTAGCGAGAATGAATTATCAAATATAGACTCAAAATAAATACTAAACAACTCCTCTTAATTTGGTAGTCAGACCTAATGAACAGCCAAGGAAGTCTGGTGTAAATCGGCCTGCTCCGTCCCTTCTCATCGATTACCATAGCGAATAGAGTTCAGCAACAGTTTGATACCAAAACTTGCCTATAAAGAAAAACGACGATCTGAAGCCGGCAGCAGGCTATAGGAGGGAGGCCTATTACATTATCCAATGTTGATCATAATATTTCAGCTTAAGTCATCTCAAATCAGCTGCAGCTTCAGGTAGTGCTTAGGGCCGTCGTTAATCTGAAATACATATCAACTTAACAAGCATATATTTTTAAACGCCTATAAAAGCCTAATGTTTCAGCACTTACCGGCTAAACATCTTGTTCATTATACATTATAATTGATCGATGATATAGCATCTCCACGCGAAGAGAATTATTTAGCACCGTGCCGTGACATTTCCGCCTATACACTTTACCTTGTGTATTTGCTAACGGAATCCCTTTGAAGTGCGTTTGGGATGATGCATACAACGAATACCATCATTTCTGCATGGGAAGAATTTCGATTCGTCTAACAAAATTTTCCACTGGTCTCCTATTCACACCAGATGTTCATTTGTCTATGAACACCGATTATTTTCACGTATGGGAAGCTTTTCATCTGCGCAGAAGTCTAATTCGCACATGGCGTTTCATAGTTCATAAAGCTGATTCAAATGATGGTGAAAGTAGAAATCAAATATTTCACAAATGTTAGTGACACGTAGTCGAGAGTTTTACAATCTCTTACGAATAATATTTATCTCGAAAAATTTAATTTGTCAGTCCGATCTGTCCGGCGAAGATTAAAAAACAAAATAAGCTTCCTATGCATCTGTATCTCTTCCCAGTTCGCAAAGCCGACGACTGCGCTACTCCGAAGAGCTCAGTAAGTTAACGGTGTTACACGATTTATCCTAGAGCTGTGACTCACTGCCATTTTAGAAGTCGCGGTAAGGCTATGTTCAGCTAGCGCTCCACCCAAAAAATGTCACATGGCACTCATCACATTGTCAGCTTGCTTACAACCCCTTCAGGGCGAAGGCATCTCCCATATTTCACGCACTAACTCGGTCTAATGCTGGCTGCATCTATGTAACCCCTGTACACCTCCTAGTCTTACTATTCTAACTTACTGCGCTCTCTGCTACACTTGTCTTCTCTTTGAGTCCACTCTATGCCTTTAGGGACTGTCAGTTAATTGTGATACCGCCAGCGTCACGTAGAACGTGGTCAAGAGCGAGGGCGAAAGCTGTGCTAGAACTCTCTTACGCTACCTATGGCTTCAAGACTGCCAGAGGGTCTCGGTTCTCGCAGTCTTGAAGCCATAGGTAGCGTAAGAGAGTTCCCGCACAGCTTTCGCCCTCGCTCTTGACCACGTTCTACGTGACGCTGGCGGTATCACAGGACGTTCCACGTACACCGCTATGGTTGAGGGCGGCGCTGGTGAACACTCTTAGGGTTCGTATACATACAACGTTAATACCCAAGAAAGTAGCAGGTGGGACAGCGGCCAATGTAGCTCCATTGGAAGAGCACCGGACGCGATATTCGGAGGTCGTGGGTTTGTTCCCTCACCGTCGGTACGTTGTTTTTCCTTCTACTTTGTGTTTATCTTTCCCCTAAACAGATTACATTACTAATTTATGTGATTACCGAAGTAAAAATTAAAAAAAAGACAAAGTAAAATCCTCAATGCTTTCCTTGGCCTCTCCGACTGTTGGCTTCTTCCTTCATGTATTACAACGAGTACCCTCATTTCTCCTTAATTTATCTGCACACACACACACACACACACACACACACACACACACACACACACACACACACACACACACACACACACACACACACACACACACACACACACACACACACACACACACACACACACACACACACACACACACACACACACACACACACACACACACACACACACACACACACACACACACACACACACACACACACACACACACACACACACACGCACACGCACACGCACACGCACACGCACACGCACACGCACACGCACACGCACACGCACACGCACACACACACACACACACATATATATATATAGAGAGAGCCCCACCGGGGTGGCTCAGCGGTTACGGCGCTCGACTGCTGTGCCCAAGGAAGCGGGATTTATTCACGGCCTCGGCGGCTACGAAACGATGTGGCGTCCGTGTGCTGTGTGATGTCAGTGCACGTTAAAGAACCCCAGGTGGTCGGAAAATCCGGAGTCCTCCACTACGGTGTCTCTCATAGCCTGAGTCACTTTGGGCCACAAACCAATCAACATATATAGCAGTTCAGAAGAAAGCCTTATGAACCAGAAATATGCGCTTATAAAATAGACTGATATATGCTTAAAGACACAAACAAGGTTTTACTGACGTTTCGACTGGGGTACAGTCTTCATCAGAGTGGCATATTACAGATCCAGATCAGTATTTATAGCGGTTGGAGGGAGGCAGCTACAGTGCGCCTGAGTCAGACCCCTAAAGAAGAAGAGAGAATAAAAACGAAAGAAGAAAGATACAAAAATACACATGACACGTGATGAGTGACTGTTCACAAAGATGCTCAGTAGTCATATTAAGTTGTACACGGGGCCACAACATAAAACTTCGGAATGCACACATACACACACACAAACACAGAGACCAGCCAGTCAAGCATGAGTTGCACAGGTGTCCGAAATTTTCTGTTAAGAATTTCGGACCCCTGTGCAAAAGACACCCTGCTGACACATTGTTCTCCTGCCCTTGCTATCTCAGCCGCTCTTTTTTTTTTTCTTTTTTCTCTCGTCCGGTCGTTGCAGTGGCGATAAAAAATTACTGCTTTATTGAGAAAAGGGTAGCAAGATGCCGCAAAACCACCTTCCCACCCTTGCCAGGGTACACGACCGCCCTCTTCTCTCTCCTTCTCATGGAATTAGGTTAATTTCTCGTTCTTTATCTGAAGGCAATGAAGGACGAAAAAAACATCCTACGGACCGAATACATCCCGGCACTTCGTCTTGTCATGCAATCATATATGTCCAAAGACCTGTACGCGGATGACACGGGTTCGTTGAAATGTGAGTTAACATTGTGACAAAAGTTATGCTCATTCGCGGGCTAGCCGAGGTTGCATTCCTCAGGTTCAAAATTATGACTAGCTAGCTGTATTGTGCTAAACATTACGCGTTTATAACCGAATAACTACGGTCTCATAGTGTTCCTTGCTAAAAGAAACAAACAAAACAAAAACAACCACGACAGTAAACAGGCGGAGCACGCGCAGATAGGTAAGGGACAAGCACTGAGCGCCATGTGTGGTCACTGCCTTTGGTTGCGAGTCCCATAACGTGAAAAGTACCCCCCAGCAACACCGCGCAAAATACAAAAGGAGATCACACAATGCTATGTATGCGCACTAGTTTGCGTTTCTTCTCAAGTTTTTGCATGTTTCCTACTTTACGCCAGCAACGTTGCGGAATCAAGTATCACATTTCTATGACTCTCCCCTCCAAACAACACACATGAATGTACCAAGCGCGAGACCAGGGCAGGGAAGCTACTAAGGCGCGCGAGCCGCAGGTAAACTCACCCCCCCCCCCCCCTCACCTCTGGGCGTGCTGGCAATGTCGCAGGTGAACAGAACCGATGTGTCCCCATGCAGGCTTTTGAATCTCTACAAGGACGTGGGCGACCTGGAGTGGGCCTTCGCGAAGCGCGGACCGAGGGCGCCCCGAGACCCCGGCGTCGCCTTCTTCAAGACCACGGACGGCAACGGTGATGCTATTGCGTCGCACGCCACTTGGGGTCACTACGGCGCCATGAATAAGGTGCTTAAGAAGTACTTCTTCCGCTACAGCTTGCTTGCAGGATCAGGTAAGCGGCGGCTGCTTTATCGTCCGAAATTGTTTAGAGCAATACAGAGCGAAAGGACTAGCTGGCGTAGCAGGGTGCACGGACTAATACCATTATATTACCAAACCCGAAAAACACGCAGCGTTGTGCCCTCTGCGTTCTTGTGTCCCCAAGCTTATGTGCAGTTTTGGATGTTTAATTTTTGCCCAGCGTGGTTTGAAAAATACCCCTCGGGGTAAAAATTAAAATCAGGGGACCGATTTCTCCTTTATTTATTCTAGCCGCGTAGTTGGAGGTTTCCCGAAAACACATTGTACCATTCTGGCTTTCAGTTGCAGATAATTTTAGCATTGTAGGGCCCTTTTGCCGTTGTAAAGCGGATGGCCCAAATAGGAGAACGTCTCAGCTTGGATACTTGAACCAGGGCGAAATGTTTTCAAGAACGAAGTTCCATTGAAAGCTTTATAGCTCATTTTTAGAGCTGTACTACAAGCTTGTGTATATGTTAAGGGGTAAATACGCTTTTTTTAATAATGTTTCTGAACGCCGTGTCACTACTATTACTAGAAGTATATGGTACAAGTTAAGAATGTCATGAAACTCATTTTGAGAGCCGCAAGAAAGGGCTATTGAAGATATCTTTATTATTATTCGGCACAGATCGGACGGGCGAAACATTTCTCAGATAAATTGGTCAGATGCAGGGCGGTCAAATGCAAGAACACTATAATCATTAGCATTGTTTAGCGACCACTACACAGGCGGCGCTGTCACATCGCTAATAATGGGCGGCCAGAACTGCACATGCGTCGTTCGGTTCGTTTATAGCGTAGACTCCTTCGCGCCGGCACTAGGAAGGCACTTGCTGACGCATGCACTGTTCCAATGGCAGAGCAGCGCGTTGGGACCAGTGGTGACTCATGGGAGTTCCCTTCTTGTTCTCCTCCGTTTTGGCGCCAACATCACCGTTGCTGTGCTGACAGCAGGAGCTAAACACATTTCGTGCAAGAAAGTGCCAGCCGCAACACATTCTTAAAAAGCAAACAAAGGACGCCGAAAAGGCTTTACACTTGGCATGATCGCAGCGTTCCGTGAAACGCATCAACGACTCCTGGCGGACCGAGATGTATGTTCGCGCGCCTTAAGTGCTATCTAATTGCAAATTAATAAGACTAAGTGAGAATTTTTGACAGATGAAGCATATTTAAGGCCGTCTTTCTTCCGACTTAATGGCGGGCGCTTACAAGGCTAATGATTCGGAGACACTGACACTGCCAGCTGTTCTCTTACTTTCTTCGAAGAAGTCGTGAACCAAAGCTTCAGAAGATCCAAAGGGGATTAGCTGCCGTTTTTTAACTTGTTGAGCAGATGCCTGCAAAGACTCAGGCGTGGCGTGGAAACAAAACAGGAATACAACAGGAAAGCATACGGACGAGCCACCAGGCTAACTCGTTATATGGTCAGCCCCTGTTGCAGAGGATAGGCCGACAAAAAGTAAGTGATCAGGGCTTAAGCTCTCGATGACGGCGTCATCGTGGTTGCGGGTTTCACGTCACTGATTAAACGAAGCAGAGGTGCGCTGCCGATTATTCTAGTTGTTTTCGGGGTCAGCATCCCAGCCTTGCCGATGGCACGACGATGGCCTTCGGAAGTTTAAGGAACGAATGTTTCAGTTTTTGGAGACCGGAGCTATATTTTAGGAGGCTAGATGGAGGGCGTTACTACACTAAACCAACGAAAGTATATAGTGCTTGTGTGTGCGAAGCAAGCTTTTAGCTAAAGTCGTTTAAATCTGTAAATGTGAAACGCTTCACCCCTCCCTCCGTCGCACACACACATTGCTTATCCTTCATTGTGGAACGGGAAAAATGGTTCCATGACTCATTGCTTCATGGAGAAAGACCAGTCTGTGCAGAAATAAAGCGGCACACCGTAAGCGTCGCGCGCTGTAAGCTTCCTGTTCGTGGCAATTTAGTAACCTGAATATGCTTAGCGAAAAGAGAATAAAGAAAGATGTGCGCTAAGACTCAGCTGGACATACTACTGCATCTTGTTCTGCTCTTGCCTTCTGCTATGTGCATCAAGTTGCCGTGCGGAATGGTGTCCCGCAACGACTGTGCGCTCTATCTGCTCAGGTCAACCAGTGCCAGCGACCACAGTGACCTTCTCCGGGTATCCGGGCAGCGTGTCATCGGGGGATGACTTTTACCTGACCAACATGAACCTGGCAAGTCCTATTATCAGGGTTGTTCTCACGCATTTGCTTCTTTGTGCGCTGCGATGTTGGTAGAGCAGAAGTACTTCGTTGTTGAGAGAAGCCAACTGAGTTCTTGTACTCGGGAAAGAAAGAAAAAAAGAAGAGTAATGCTTAACAATACGCATTTAGTTAACTGGGCGAGCAAATGAAAGGTAAGAAACGATTGCCCATTGGGACTGAACCCACAACCTGAACATGTCGCGAGCGGTGAAGCAGTAACCTGCTTGCGGACGGCAAAGCTCAAGGGCTACGAGCACTACATCTAAACAATTTTAGGGCTCAGTATTTTCCATTCAATGCAAGCTTCAGCGCCGCACAGCACCGAACAGCGCAGTGCAGTTTAAAGCCTGCTGCTTGCCATAAAGTACGCTCAAAGAAAGATAACCATACCTGGTTCGAATGACGGTCGATTCATAAAGTAGGCTACAAGGTGTGTTTACAAGGTGTTGGAGTAACAGCGCGCCTGATTGAGAGGTGATCTCGAGTTCTTCACTTATGAATGTATTACTTAAAATTAAGACTGGGAAAGAATAGAGAGGTGTTTTTTTTATTTCTTCGCTTATGTAGAGGAATCCCCTCTTTGTTCTTGCGATAAGAAAATGAGCACTATCCTTTATAAACTACCGAAACATCGAACTAATGGAATATATTTTTCGCACTACGAGGATCAGTGATGAGCATTATTATGACAAAACAAGGCAAATGGGAGAGGGGCTCTATCGAATTTGTTGGCCCTCTCAAATTAGTCATTGCTTTAAATGATAAGGTGAGTATTTTTATAACTATTGAGTAAATGAAAAAAAAGACGGGTCAAAGAAACATGTTGGATATTTGCGCGAACGAAGGTTAATATCTTTTGGCTAGAAAACTTCTGTAAGAACAGGGATGGCCATGCATTACAGGAGGATGAATGATGATCTGAACCCAAATTTCTTAATAATCAGTAGAGCTATGCAAACGACAAGGGCTGAAAGAACATCCCTATGCGCAATACTTTTCGTCACGATTGAACGGCCAGATAGGGAGACGACGAGAAGGCATTGTTATCCTTATTATCTTTGTGGCTGTTCTCAGGAATAGAGAGGTGAGACGTAATTGTTTCGCCACGACTTATGTGACTATGTAACATGCGTTGAGCAGGGATCAATACCACGCACGACATAATTAAGTTCGTCAGGCTAGTTAAGTTGCTCAGTTAAATAAAAATTGTCACAGCTGAACTTGCAGGGGCTTAGCGCATCAAAGAATATGAACTGATTGGCTTTTGACGTATAATATGTGGAATGGCTGAAGTTTCCGGATATAGGCCGGGCCATAGACGGCAAGATATGCTCTCTATCCTTGCTCCTACCCTTAAAAAAAAACAACGCAGCGGCGTCAGAATTAGCTATCGCCCTCGGCGCGTCACGGGTGTCTAAGAGGTTGTACCGCGCGTTCAAATTTCGGCTTCCACGTGCAAGTGCCTGCATGGTCTGGCTTTGAGGTTGAGCTGTGCTCGAAAGGAAGTTGACGAAGGCAACGAATGCCCAGAGCGTGACAGTGGCTGCTGGTAACGTGCGATGTTATGCTGCGGTGATAAATCATTCGCTTAAATCAGGGGCCGTGGAAGCTGAGCAGGATCCTTCTCCGTTAGTTCGAATCATATTCTTGACCGCGCAACTGGTTTATGTTACGTTTTATTTTCTTTCGGCCCCTCACGTGTCGCGTTACGTTCCATCTAAATCACTATGCCGTGACTTAAATGCTTCAGAGGCTCATACGAGACATTCTCTGTTCGCAACCTTTCGGGTAAGAGCGCCATGAAACTCGCCATTGTTTGCAACATTTTAGGTTTCAGTCAGTGACAGTTTCGGGCCACGATAACAGACGAGTCTGGAGTCTGGAACCTGAAGCCGGGGCACCTTTATCGTCGCGCATGCGCGGAGAACAATGCCCCGCACCGCTGAAATCTATGGGAGGTGCATTGCTTCATCTCCTCAATGGGTCAGCCCCGCAGGTGAGCTACCTTGGATCTGAGAGAAGCATGCAGCTCACGCCGCAGAAATTGCAAATCATGTGAGTGAATTGAAATTTGACCAGATCCCGTATTGGATCTGATACTAATAACTGGGACTTTGGACGATCTCTCCACTTATTATAGCGCGTATTGCGAGCGCAACACTGCTCATGTGGCACCGGAAGGCAGTAGATCAGAATGCTAGAAGGGGGATGCGAAGTAAATTGATTTTGCGATTGGGTCAAAATTTCACAATAGCTGTTACTGTGGGAAGTCAGAGGGAGCAGTGAACAATCGGTCAGTGCCACGCAGAGCGAGGGAGCGTATACTGAAGAAGAATATAGATATACTGAAGGTGCATGCTGCCGTAGAAGTGACAGATGATCTCCCGGAGCACTGCACCGGATTCTGATGACTCTGACTCAAAGTACTTCATATCTCTAGCTGAGAAAACGCTAGATAACTCCGTCACATGCCATCCATAGCTTTCGGTGGTCGCGTTTCAAAGCATCGTCACGGGAGCTGCTATATCAGTGTCAAAGCATTGTTTTTTCAACACAAACGCTGGCCTGAGTTTGCGGTGCAGTAACTATCAACTGAAATGGAATGTCACAGGGCTTAGTGAGGTTAGGAGGCCGAATGAGGCATATAATGTACTGAAGGATGGGCATGCACTGTGCTATCGAGGTTTACCAGAGAGGCGACAACTAGGAGTAGGTTTCCTTGTCAATAAGTATATAGCGGGTAATATAGATGAATTCTATAGTATTAATGAGAGGGTTGCAGGCATCGTAATTAGGCTTAATAAGTGGTATAAACTGAAGGTTGTACAGGCCTATGCACCTACATGTAGTTATGATGACCAGGCAGTTGAAAGCTTCTATGAAGATGTAGAATCGGCAATGCGAAAAGTAAAGACGCAGTATACTGTACTAATGGCCGACTTCAATGCCAAGGTAGGGAAAAAAAACAGGCAGGAGACAAGGCAGTAGGTGACTATGGCATTGGTTCTAGGAATAGCAGGGGGGAGTTACTAGTTGAGTTTGCAGAGCGCAATAACTTACGAATCATGAATACCTTCTTCAGCAAACCGAAGAACCGAAAATGGACATGGAAAAGTCCTAACGGAGAGACTAAAAATGAAATCGACTTCATAATGTGTTCAACCCCCGCCATTGTGCAGGATGTAGAGGTAATCGGGAAAGTTCGATGTAGTGACCACAGGATGGTGAGGTCCCGAATTAGCCTAAATCTGAAGAAGGAACGCAATAGATTAGTAAGAAAGAAACCCATCAACGAATTAGCGGTGAGGGGGAGGGCAGAAGAGTTCAGGATCTCGCTACAGAATAGGTATTCAGCTCTAAAAGAGGATGGCGACATTACCCTAGAGGCAAGGAACAATAATTTCAGAGCTATCATTACTGAGTGCGCGGTAGAAGTAGGCGGTAGGATAGTTAGAGAGCATACCGGTAAGCTGTCTAAGGAGACGAAAGATTTGATTAAGAAACGCCAGAGTATGAAAGCTTCCAATCCAACAGACCAGATCGAATTGGCCGAGATATCAAAGCTAATCAATAAGCGCAAGGTGGCCGATATAAGGAAGTATAACATGGAGAAAATTGAGCATGCTGTAAAGAACGGGGGAAGCCTTAAAGCGGTAAAGAAGAAATTGGGCATAGGCAAAAACCAGATGTATGCGATAAGGGACAAGGCGGGCAACGTCATCACTGATATGGAAAAGATAGTCAAAGTAGCCGAGGAGTTCTATACAGATCTCTACAGTAGCCAAAGTAGTCAGGACCGTAATGAGATTGGCGGTAGGGAAAAACAGTCAAACGTTCCACCAGTGACGAAGGACGAGGTCAAGAAAGCACTACAAACTATGAAAAGGGGGAAATCAGCTGGAGAGGATCAGATAACTACAGATTTTCTCAAGGACGGGGGGATATTGTGCTAGAAAAACTGGCCACCCTGTATACGCAGTGCCTGGTGTCATCGACGGTACCGGAAGCATGGAAGAATGCAAACATTATCCTCATTCACAAGAAAGGGAACTCTAAGGACCTTAAAATTACAGACCAATCAGCTTACGGTCTGTTACGTATAAGGTATTTACTAAGGTAATCGCTAATAGAATCAGGACAACCTTAGACTGCAATCAAGCAAAGGATCAAGCAGGGTTTCGGAAACGGTACTCTACTATCGATCATATCCATAGCATCAATCAGGTGATAGAAAAATGCTCAGAATATAACCAGCCCTTATACATAGCATTCATTGATTACGAAAAAGCATTTGACTCAGTTGAAACCTCGGCGGTGATGCAGGCATTGAGAAATCAGGGGGTAGACGAGCCGTACGTGAAAGTGCTGGAAGATATATATAGTGGCTGCACAGCAACCATAGTTTTACATAAAGAAAGCAACAAAATTCTCATAAAGAAAGGTGTTAGGCAAGGAGACACAATCTCCCCAGTACTATTCACAGCTTGTTTAGAGGAAGTATTCAGAGGCTTGGAATGGGAGCAGTTAGGGATAAGGGTAGATGGAGAATACCTCAGTAATCTGCGATTTGCTGATGACATTGCCTTGCTAAGCAACTCTGGAGATGAACTGCAAATAATGATTGATGACCTAGACAGGAAAAGTAAAAAGGTAGGCTTGAAAATCAATATGCAGAAAACTAATGTAATGTTCAACAGCCTCAGGAAGGAACAGGAGTTTACATTAGGTAGCGAAATATTGGAAGTAGTAGGCGAATATATCTACTTAGGACAGGTAGTAACCGCAGATCCGGACCATGAAAAAGAAATAACAAGAAGAATAAAATTGGGATGGAGCGCATTTGGCAAGCACTCGCAGATTATGGCTAGCAGCTTACCGGTATCGCTCAAGAGGAAAGTATACAACAGTTGTATCTTGCCTGTACTCACCTATGGGGCTGAAACGTGGAGGCTAACCAAGAGAGTTCTACATAAGTTGAGGACAACCCGGAGAGCTATGGAACGAAAAATGGTAGGGGTAACATTAAGAGATAGAAAGCGTGCAGAGTGGGTCCGAGAAATAACTCAAGTTACCGACATTCTAGTGGAAATTAAGAAGAAGAAATGGACATGGGCAGGATATGTAGTGCGAAGAGAGGATAACCGATGGTCGCTGAGGGTAACAAACAGGATTCCAAGGGAAGGAAAGCGTAGCAGGGGGCGGCAGAAAGTTAGGTGGGCGGATGAGATTAAGAAGTTCGCAGGGGTCAAGTGGATGCAGCTAGCACAGAACCGGGTTAAGTGGAGAAATATGAGAGAGGCCTTCGCCCTGCAGTAGGTATAATCACGCTGATGATGATGATGATGAACTATCAACTTTCTCATTTACTCCTAGAGGAATAACTGAGCGTGTCTTGATACGCAGGCCGTGCTTGGCACAGGGGTACGCAACCAGAACGACGACCTTTGGGTGCGTGTGGCACCCAACAGCAGCGTGCCTTCAGCATTCCGCAGCCTGGCGGCATCGCGACTCGCCCGCAGTGCCAAGGAGTGGGTGCACGTCTACTCCAGGGGTGGAGGAGGAACGTGAGTAATTGCGAGCTCTTCATGCGGAGCACTTTACTTTTGGCCACACTCCAATGGGAACCTATTCGATAGTTTCACCATGCTCTGCATATTTCTTCTCATACCTGGAACTTTTTTCTTATTCTTTCGTGGTATAGGCGAACAGGGAGAGAGCATTCAACGGCGAGCACGTTAATACGTAAGGCTGGAACTCACTACGGGGAGCCAATCGCTAATTTCCTCCTCGGAGAAGTGAATCTCTAATTGCAGACACATGATGTCCTTCTTTGTTTTTAGTCACAGAGAGGCATCTCGTTTCAACGCAGAATCGTCAGTAACCCCATGTCGACAACAATTGCCGGTCAGCTTTGGAGGCATAAATCTTTTGAAGCCTCGTAACCTCTAAATGTTACGAGCAGTAACATTTAGTACGTTGCAGTTGGAAGTGGTCATGGCCGTGCACTGATAGGCCGTTGGTGCAATCGCGCACCGGCGCTGATTGTTCTTTCGCTAATGGAAATGGTCGGACGAGGGGTCGATCGGCGGGTGGTGTGAAGTCATAGCACCTGAAGGCGTGGTCAGTTAGAAGGAGCCGCCAATATGGTAAATGCATAATATAATAGAAGGTTGGTACGTAAGGAAATCAAACACATGGGACCACTGGACCTGCAGTTCGAATCCTCGCCGCTTCGAGAAGATCACGCGCGTTTCTCTGGGAGGTAACCAGGGAGCGTCGACTTCTCTGACTCCAAGAAGCGATGACCCCGTGGAGCTCGAAACTTTCACCCTAAGATATGTCGACGGACACTGATTACCACACGTGGACTATTTCACCAAAAACGAAATCGACGCCGCGCTATAATCGATAAGAAGCGAGCCCTAATGTGTCAGCTGTCATTTCAATCCACATACGATAAAAAGACAACCATGCTTTTATAAGCCCCCCCCCCCCCCAAAAAAAAAAAAAAAAAAAAAAAACGCTCTCGAAGTTTACGCTGCGCAATGTAATTGATAGTTTAAAATTTTCTCCTTCTTTTCACTGTAATAATCTATTTGTACGTACAGAGTTCACCTTAAGCGTTTTTATTTTATGACCAAAATCATATGTTTATGTATACTTTTGCAAAGACATCCTGCCATAGCGCACCATTGCGCTTCCATGCCACGCTGAACTGTACCCAAAAGAATACAACTAACGGATAAACTGTGTTGAGAGATGATGACTCAATCTTGTAAAAGAAAATTGAAATATAACCTACAGATTACATCATGGCCGTACAAGAATGACGTTTGCAAGGCACAAAATAGGAATCCGCCAGAGCTGCTCTAGGTGCTCTTGGCATGGATGAGGCGACTAAGCGGCGTACCTTATTTCCATAGCGAGGGCTTGTTGAATGCTGAGAAGGTAGAAATGATCCGAGCAGCAATCTCGCATTTCTATTGGAACCGGATCAACTGAAACTTTCACACCTTGAAGGACTATCTTTGCATATATGTTCAAACCTTCATGATAGGTTGTTCTCGGTGTTGTACAGTCCCCAGGATTAACAAAACCACCGCCTAAGCCATCTTAGGTCGGCCTCTTCCTACCGACATAAAGTGAGCACGACCTTGAACATTGACTTGAGTGAAACGTTGTGCATGCTAGGAGAAACTTCTATTCTTTATAAGGCGGTATTTGACATCCAGCCCCATGCATATTTGCTGGCAGCGTGTCCGGGCATCAATAACAAACGAGAAAAAAAAAAACTGTGTACTTTGTCCATTGGACCCTTTACTAGCCTCTGGCTATGGGTCCAAGCAGTGTCTGCCTATTTTTCTGTAGCACACCAAAAAACAATAAAAAAATGCACCACAGAATTGATTTATAGCTATGCGACCGCTAGGATGAGAATTTCGGCTGGAATTTATCTTTGTCCATGAATTCAAAGGCTTGGTATGGAACGAAGAATATTTGAAATTACACTATTTCTCCTGAGCTAACGAGAATTGGCGAGATTCTTCTTAAAGCGCATTGAAATGAAACGGCATCGTGCCCGTGCATTGGCAGATGATAGCGCTTTGTAGTGGATATATAGGTCGTGGCTGGGGCTTCAGCTGGGTATTCCTTCGCAGACTGACGCCATAGAGAACAGAGACACGGTGGTGTGGTGCCTGTTGTAAAGCGGCAAAACAAAACTTGTGGTCATTGTTTTAACGCGTTTGGAGAATATCTGGCCAAGTATACTTCCATGCTCTCATCCTTCCATTTCATTGACTAATCCGGAAATTAGCACACACCAGGACAGTTTGTTACCCATGATGCCTTTATTGTCGGGTGAACAGCGAAGCCGTAGAATGGATTCGTGGCATATGATTCCCGTTGAAAATATTCTTTTAGAATTATCACCGAGAAGACCAGGTCATAGAGAAACATACTCACATAAAGAGCGGACACTTCCATAGGGTCCTGCGGCCGAGCAGCGCCAGCGCCCCGAGCGGCTGGTCAGACCGCTAATTATGTCCTCCGAGATTATCGGCGCGTGATTTGCTCTGTTTCAGTTTCGCTTTCGATAGAAATGCTTTCAATTCTGACTTACCTTAAGCTGTTGAAATATTCAACTACATCGTCTAGTGTTGCGCGCAAGTGCTTTAACGATGCCATGCATACGGAGGTATTAAAGTCGCGGATCGCAACCTCTTTACTGGCAATACCGGCAAGGTTCTCGCAGAAAATAAGCGTGGCTGACTTAGTTCATGCAGGTTAGAATAATGCGATCAGAGCTGTTGTTATTGCAATTTTTTGCCGTTATTGAGCCGCTTTTCTCAGTGGCCCACAAGGACGCAGTGGTTCCAAACAAAAAAGTTTATTTTCTTGTTTACATATTGAATGGCAGAGAAAGAATACTAGATCACACACTTTATAAAATACATCATATTACAAAGAGCAACAAGATTTGAAGGTATAGTGAAGCGCGCGAAACAGTGTCACGATAAAGAAATTTCGCATACCGGCTGTGTGTTTTTCCTCTGAAACATCACCCGTGAGAACAACAGAAAAGGAGTTGTGAACTGATAGACACAAGTAAGGAGGAAAAAATGCAGGCACAGCCCACGCGGAAATTCTATAAATCAGCCTTGAACAGTAGGCTGCTCAGACATTTAAACACAACACAATGAATACATAATAGTAACCCAATGCTTTGCTTATACCCATGATCGCGGACAAAATTGCCCTCTGCCCGTATGGCAAAGGTATAACAGAGAATCCACTGTTAGCGACTAATAGCAGTATATGTCGTCAAAATGCAGGCCCCGAACAAGCAGCAGCGCTTTTTAGACCCCAACGAGAATGCTTTAGCCATGACAAAGAATTCGGCATGTAAAAATGATGCTCATGAAGCGGAAAAGCCCATGCATTTTGCAAACACAACGAAGTAAACACCATTCACAAAACGATCATAAAGGCGCAACACGCAGTTCTTGTAGTGCCGAAAAAACGTTTGTGTTAAGATACATCTGAGCCACCGAAAAATTCTTTGTCTTAAAGCTCTCTTAGAAAAATACGCAATCGAAGGAATGCACATGTTCTTCAGAAAAACAGGACACAAAAACATACAGTAACTGTCCACTAAAAGTGTTTCACGGCTCCTATTTTATGTTACACGTGCTAAATACGTTCACGCTGCGCAACAAGCGACTTGCTAAAAGCGTTCTTAGCTCAAAAAAGAGCGAAAATATTTCTGCAGACAAAAGGAAACAAGTTACCGGCCAAACGAGGTGACGCATTGAAAAGCACAATGAAGTGGACGTAACCGGCGGCACATGACCGGCTCAGCATCAACGTTTATGTGGAAAGATCAAGGAAAGCATACGCTTTGGTGCAAGCCAGTGTATGTATGATAAGCTATCTACCTTTGAGGTGGAGTGGAAGCGAACATCGTTACGCCGCCTCGTGGGTGGTCAGACCCTTACTTGCTCGGCCGCGAAAAGGCTCGAGTGTCCGCTCTTTACGTAAGTATGTTTCTCTATGACCAGGTGTTGTATCACATGAGAAGTCACAACATACAAAAATTGCCAAAGTGCTCGCTGAGGTCCTGACATTCCTTTCACTAGATATGAAGAAGCCAATTTAAGCGGGGCAGAGGAAAATTTTAATGTGTTACAATATTCTTAATGTAACGTAGTGTAATCCCGGCGTCTGGGAAATGAGACTCCCATCAATAATCAAGATATTGCTCATCCTTTGCAAGCACACACACACTATGTTGACTCAGTATGCACATACACAGTTTGTGAACGTAGTCATCATGCTGACTATACGCACAGCCGGGAGAAAGGCTTCTTCCATATTCCTCCAATTAACCATGTCCTGTGCTAGTTGCAACCCCCTGACCCCTGCGAACTTCTTAGCCTCATCCACCCACCTACCCGCATGCATAGAAAACGAACACCGCGTCAGACAGATTTTGCACTTTTTTGTAGCACTAACCGCTGGAAGCCAGGGCCGGCTTGAACGATAAAGTCCGAGCTAAGTCCAGACTTAAATGGTGTCTTTAGAAAGATCAAGCTTATTTAAGACGGCTCGTGTTCCGAACGTCGAACGCTTCGGGTTCATGTTCACCAGAGTGTCTTCCCAGAACGGCCTCAGCAACCACTTGGGGCATTTTTCCTCGTAACACAATCTTAAACCGTAAAAAGCAATGGCACGCAAAATTGACGGAATGTGTACATCTTACAGCAGGGACAGTGCCAGCGCATCCCTGTATTTCCCTAATTTCTCTACTTACACAACTGGCGTCCTTGTGTCTTAACCAAGACAGCACTAGAGTCGTAATCATACAAGCGACTTATTCAAGTCAGGATATGAAGCCCAGTCTTGACTCCAGTCTTAAGCGGCCATGCTAGTGGCCTATTCTTTAGACTCCAGTTAAGTCTGCACTTAGCTAAGACAGTCGTAAGATTGTTTTGTGCAAGCGGGCCCAGGTAGTTCTTTTTGTATTATTTGGCCACCTTATGAATTTACTCCTTTTGCAACTTTGCTCAGTTTTATCGCCGCAGCTGTTGCTCTTTACTAAATACTGTGAGACGAATTTTTGTTATGTTGTCCCTTCTGCCGTTCGTTTCTTGCGATGTATTTAAGATTTGAGAATTGTTTAGATTCGCCGCACATTAATACACCTTTCCAGAGCCAAACCCAGAATTTACGGACAACCGCATTTTAATAGTGAGAAAAGTTTTACGAACGCACTTTCTCAGTATCGTAAAACATCAATATAACAATCAGATATATATATATGGAGATATTCCCTCGGGAGACTCCCATATTTTGCTAACAGCGCTCTTTCCAGCGCGGAAAACATTCCTAATCGGTACTATGGCAGTATTTACTGGATGGGCGTGATGGAAAAAACAAATAAATGAATACAGGGGTGCATATCGAAAAACTGAGTAAGCGTTTTCAATATTTCTGTAAAAGTATCTTGCAATGTTATTCACTTGATTCACGATAAAAAAAAAGTTATGTGAGGAGCCTGGTCTTAATTTCAAGTAATTTCAAGTCAGACCGCGAAGACTGTGCTTCCTTGTCCCAATGCGCATTACAAATGGCTAGTCTTTCGTCCTGAAATGAATGCGCCGCTTGGGTTCGAAATAAGGTTTATGCCGTTCTTGCCTCTCTTGTTTGATACTGTATTTACGGTCAGTAAATTTTGTTACGGGAATGTATCTAATGTAACTGACGCTGCGATGGGCGGAACTGGGCGCGAACACTTCAGGAGCCGAGCAGCATCCACTCTGTCAGCGTCGTCTTTCAAAACACTTCGTCATGCACGCATTCCTCGGTAGTCGTCGTTGTCTGTGAGCACAGCACTTCGGTCACGCGTTTCCCAATAACACTATCTTGATGAGGCCTGTGCTGCTCGTTACTATAAGGCGTGTTTAATACGTCGATGTGGGTTTATCGCCAATCGACGTTTTCTTTTTCTTCTTTCGGACAGCCTTTGAGAGCTATAATACATGCGTTTCACTACAAAGCGAGCAATCTAACCGATAGCTTTATATTACGCCATAAAAAAAAAAGCGCCCAGAGAACGCGTTTTTCCCCCACGTATGGTCTGCAGGTGCAAAAGTGTTCACTTTGAAATGATGTGCTCAAGTTTCGAAAATTTCCGCACGGTAAGAGTAATAATGAGTTGTGATAACGCTAGCAGTTTTGTTTGCTGAGCTGCAGGGTGGCGAAAATCACCGCCTGTAGAAAGTCATGTGGTTTTTAACCACTGTCCACCCATTCGCCAAGGCCCACATGACAGTTCTCTGGCTTCCAAAAAAAAAAAAGAGCCAATTTTCTCAGCCTTTGGGTGCATTGCAGTAAGCACGTGTAAGGTCACGTCAGATGAATCATTTAATTTGACTGCATGTTTTTGTCACCTTGTGTCCCACACTCTCCTAAATAATTACCGGCGAACGAAGGAAAAATATAGGCTCTGGAGAGGGCTCCATCACTGTTCCATGCTGCAGTCACTGGCAGTGTGTGAAAACAGCGTCGCAGTGAAAATTCCGCATTCCTTTGTTGTCGCCTCATACAGGCCTGACACTGCTGCTAATAACAGAATCTTTTTCCGTGGCTGTTCTCAACTGGGCCCCTAATGTTGCTTCGACGATCTACGAGATATGAATGATTAAAGGAATGAATCCAGTCCTCAAAATCTTTGCAGCGATCAGCAATCTTTTTGTTAATGAAGACGCCATTTATCACTTAGCTGTGAATTGCGCATTGTGTCAGGCATAACAGATGAAAAAAAAAAATCTGGAAGCAGCAACACGATTTCAGTGTCTGGAAAAGGAGCGCTCGTAGAAAATTGATACGTTGTAATTGCCAGATGCAGACGCTTGTTACATGGTCACCGACAGGAACTCGCTTTTCGTATATTGTGGAATGTGGTGTTTTGAGTGACTTGTTTCCTATAGGGATGAGTTCTTATTAACGAAATACTTTGATGCTCCCCCATGAATTATTGTTTGTACACCGTGATATATTCAGAGGCTAGGGTAAATAAATAATTTATTTTCTTAAGCACGGTCACGTGTAGCAGCGTGCACTTTATATGTTCCAACAAAAGTCTTTTTCACTGGCACTCCTTGCACCATTTGCAGCTAATCTAAAATTGAAAATGTTGCAAACAAATACATCTCGCCTGCACTATCCAACACTTGATTTCAAGTTACTTCTCCTATCAGATACTCTATTAAAATTATATTCGCGGACACATAGCCTTTGTTGTCAACCCGGATTGCTAGCAGAATTCCGATCTCACGGCACATTTTTCTCTTTCAGCTCAACTATGCCCTGTTCGATTTTTCTTTCAGAGGCAACAGCCAGTGGACAGCGATTGACTACAATCTATTCAAGCCCAAAATGAAGAAATTGGCCCCAGACTTTGTGTGGTATCACGAAGAGCTCCCGTGAGTGCACTAATTGTTTTAATGCAATATCGCACTGAAATGCTTCCTTGTGATGACCTGGAAGACCATCATCATCGTAGTCAATCACTTTGAGTCTATTTCGATTCGACGTTCAGTTGAGTTACAGCTGTGGCACCCCTACCCCAAGAAGCTATCTTATCAGTCACCATGATTTCCGGCGGCTGCCTACTGCGCTTTCAATATCTAATGGAGAATTTCCAACTGCCTTTAGGAGCTATTTCGCAGTCAGCAAAGCAGCAAAATATCCAGGTATCCAAGGGACCGTTCTGCGACGGTCTATTCAGAACACAGATTTTGCTCGAAATCCCCCATTGAAACTTCTGCTAGGTTACGGGGAGCAAGACAAGTTGCCCCGGTTCGGAATCTGCTGTTAGAGTCGGCTCTGTGGGCAGTCGGTTGCCGGCTCGAGCGACTTATTTATTTGGATTATTTCGTTGTGGAAGCTGCACTGGGGACAACTGAAGCTGCCTCGTATCACTGGATTGCTGAATTGTAAACAGGAATACCTTTCTTAAAACAGAGTGGTCGCAAGGTAGAAACAAGGCGAAAAAATGATATCCAGGTGTCATCAGCGGTCGATTTCGCAAGTATGCTATGGTGACGCCGAAATATTTGTTTGCGAATCTCCAAGGCCACGTTTGGCTTCCATACAGTGACCTGGGAGTGCATTTCGATAGTTACGCCGCGAGTTCAACTCGAGCAGTGAGAACATTGAATCTCTGCTAAAAATATGTATTTTGGTCAACAAATAACGCAACTTCTGTTGCTGTGCAATCGTAGTCAGAGAACGACATATAATCGAATCTTATTTTAGGAATAAACACTGGAAAAAGTTAAGGTTCCAGTTCGTGATCCGTTTAATTTTGCTTTAGGTATGTCACTGACTCCAGTTTTTTTCTCAGACCCGCGTCGCTTACTATCACTCTTCAAATCATATTCATATAAATTCTCAGTCTATGGCATGATGCACAACTTTCTATCAGTGTTGACGCATTTTCGGTGGCCTGCAAGGTTTGCCGCCGAAAGGCTGCAACTGCTATTGTTCTTATCTTTGAGGATATCATCCAACATTTGGCCATAAAATGAATAACGCATTCTGCAGCGCAAACACCCAGCGAACGACATGAATATCATATACATCGCCGCTGCTTTTGGTGCATCTGTTCTTCGTGCCTGCCTAGCCATATTGTGTCGTATGAAGCTATAATACCAAGTAAGCCATTCCCATCATCATCACTTGAGAGTGCCTGCCAGATGCGTTCGCACCAATTTTATCCTTTCTGAAATTTCGACTCCAATGTCGGGATCAGTAGTCACGCGTCAGCCTGAAGAGTGTGTAGAATCAAGAGTCCTGAAAAACTCAACTGGACGGCGCCAGGGACGGATGCGTCGTTGTTACAAAACACCACGAGCAGGGTGAGGAAGGAATGCTTTCGAAAATGTCGCCTGCTTCAGTGTCCCAATAGTGTTCTGTAAAATGTGTACATTCCCCCTGCTTCCCTGTTGTCTACCGCTGACAGTTTCACCACGCTTGCACGTTCATGTCATCCGCGCCATCGCGGCTAAGTGGCATTGGCGTACTGCTACTGAGCACCAGACCATAGGGTTCGTAGTTCCCTTACCATAGACCATTGTTTCCCTCAGTATTCAAGTTTCAAGTTTATTTCATACATGCATACAAAAAAGTATTGCGATTTGAGTAGAGCCTTCTGTTGCTCATCCTAATTCTGCCTTCATCTGAATATGTGTATTTGCACAGTTAGGGAGAAATTACTAATTAGTATCTACTTGAGGGGAACCGCATGACTATAAGGAAAGCGATTAAAGCTTCCTCAGAACCTTCGCGATGGAAAAAAAAAGAAGGTTATTTGGGATCGAACGCTGGACCACCGCGTGACAGGACAGTCACTTCACCAAATGAGCCAAACGGGAAGCATTGCGGATGGTGAGGCGAGGCCGATGTGAGGTCGAGAGAGGTTCACTGGCCTCCAGGGAGAAGTCCAAAGTGTATTTGATTTCAGTGAAGAAGAATACATTAATTATCATGCTACTGAATTCAGCCAATATGTCGGTGTATGAACAGGGTCTTGAGCAGAGAAAACTTCATTTAAGAAGCGCAAAAATGGAACACAGACGAAGTATAAATTGAGAACGCACGCTGGAGTTTGACTAATATGTTTACTTCAGAGAGTCAGATGACTATAATTTACTATATTGCAAGCACGTTGAACAACGAAACATTCCAATTGTCAAATAATCTTGTAACGAACTGAATATTCCCACTGGAAGAATTCGAAAATAGTGTCATTAAATGAATAAACTCAACCTTGACTACAGCGTTGCTCATAACCCATGTGTGTCGCTTGGGGAAGGTAAAGCCCACAATTTATCATATACAGATTAGTCAACTACTTGGTGCCACACTTTCAATGCCCCGCCGGGGTGGTGCAGTGGTTAGGGCACTTGCTAATGTGCGAAGAATGCAAGATCGAATCCCGGCCGCGGCGGCCGCTTTTCGTTGTAGGCGAAAAGCAAGACGCCCGTGTGCTGTGCGATGTCAGTGCGTGTTAAAGAACCCCAGGTGGTCAGAATTTCTGGAACCCTCCACTACGGCGTCTCTCATAGCGTGAGTCGCTTTGGAATGGTAAACCCCCCCAAACCAAATTAAACCAAACCAAACCAAATGAAACCAAACCAAACTAAACCAAACCAAAGCATACTTTTTAATCACGACAGCCCAGGATGAATCAAAAGTAATCAAAAGAAGGCTCCGCAACTGCGCTCCTCTCGTGTCTTATGCAGTGCCTCGGATGTGTTTTCGTGATATTTTCCAAATTTCTGTGCATTAACCTTTGTGGCGCGATTGTGGCTAGAGCATTTCACAATAATCAGGCTGAATACATTGACATACCGGAATTCTAGCTAAGTCTATAAATATGAATGTGTTCACTTTGCCTGATACTTCGAGCTAGTGCCGCATCTTAATAATGTACAGTATGAAACGGTACCATGCTGTCTACTAGCATAAGCAGATTACAATTCATTTGTTTTCTTCAAACAGGGGATATTCAGTCTCCGCTGACGTCACCACCATATTGGAGAAACAAGGCTACTGGGCTTCGTACAATATTCCGTAAGTGATATTAGTGAGCTCATCACCCACGGCGAAATAACAATACTTGTAAAAATCTATGTACGCTTTGCAACTGAGCAGTTGAGCTCACTACTCTTGATTTCAGCGCCGCTGTTATATCGGCGTAGGCCATTGTCCATACTTACAGGGCGAGCTTAGGAGGGCGGCCACTAAGCGGTAATTGGTTGGAAGAGAGAACATAATAGGAACGGGGGAATGTGATATTCTGCATGTGCTGTACATTTTGCCGAGTGCGCCATCCGAGAAGCATCAGCGGCGGAGATACCACGCATTTGCAGGAGGCTGAAAAATAGGGCTGGCCAAGAGACGACTGTGCGCGGGGAATAAGAGCGTGGTCTACAACTGCACATATGTGCCTGTCTAAGATTCTTCACCTAAATATGTCACGAAATGAAAACACCTCTACACCTAGGTGGGCAGAAACTTTGCGCTACACAGTATCGTAACTTGCGTTTAGATTGAAAGAGGTAGCAACAGTTTGTTTAAACGCGAAATGTTGCAACGGCGTACAGCTGTCGACCGCAGCTGCCAGCAGAATGTCTGGCGGGCTGCTTATCAGTATCCGACGCTTGTCCGATTGGATCCGGGCACTATACCGTTCTGCCACACTAGCGGTACGATGGACCCGATAGTAGACGATAAAAGCTGTAATTCTGAGCACTACGGTGTGGAATCCGCAGTGCTCAGTGGTGGCCGCCCTTTACGCAAAGGCGTAGATGGATGTGGCATTCAAATTTCGGAACTTTACATCATCTCCACCCAAAATATACTCGCGAAATTTACAATTCAAGAGCTGAGGCATATGTTTTGGGCTTCCGAACTCTTTTGTTCAAATTATGGGAACAATTTCACAGCGATATTGTGATGCCTACAGTGTCTACGCGTTCGGGGGAAAATATCCATTGAACAAAACGAAGATGGAGCTTTATGGGGTGCCTAATATAAAAATTAATAGGAAAACATTTTTCGACAATTTCAAAGCTGACGGTTTACTTTTCAAGGTTAGGGATTGATGATCGACGACGAAATGCTACCGGCAAAAAATTTTATGGTATAGATTACGTTTGCAGCTGATGCATACAAAGCAGGGAAACGATTGAACATATTATAAACTGTAGGAAATTTCAACCACCTGTGCACGACGCCGACGCAGAGATTCAAAAAGAGCTGGAGTTTCGGGACAGCCATGGAGTACTAAATGATGAAACATCGGAATCAAGTAAGATTCGACTTGAGGATTCGTATAGGAAAAGCCAAGAGAAATAGTTTTGGAGAGGGAATAATCAGCTAACTTAAATATTTTCAGCATACAACGTAGTACGAGCTATGTGACACTTCTCAACAAGGCACTCAAAATGGGAGCTAATAATGATCTATCTATCTAGGGTGTGGGATGGCGGGATAGAATAGTGATATGGATGACATGGGATGGTTAATTTTGAAGCCAGTTTTGGAGGTTGTGTAATAGGACGCAAATTTTATTTGAGCGTCAGGTACTCGTGGTTGCATGCTCACGTAACTTTGTTTACTAAGCACTCCAGCACCACTGCCCACCGCGATTTCGACACGGGATGCGGCAGTCGCTTTTCGCAGGAGGCGAAAAGTAAGGCGCCCGTGTTCTGTGCGATGTCAGATCAGATTAAAGATCCCGAGGTGTTCGAAATTTTCTGAGACCTCCTCAACGACGTTCCTCACAAATAGAGTGGTTTTGGGACGTTAAGGGTCATAAACCAAGAGGAAACCAGCCTTACTCTGACTCAAATACTAAAGGGTGGCATTAGCTATGATGTGTAAGTGGTTCTACACGTGATGCTTCCAGAAACTTTATCATTGCAGAAAGAACATAAGACAGGCAAAACATTATAGCATGTTCTTCCGCTCAATGGACCCCTTGCAAAAATCGTTAAGTAGGCTTTCCCATGCTGCTTCCTTCCCCAAACATGGCGTCACTGGCCGCCAGAAAAACGGCGATATAGATCTAAAATCGCATGTTGCTTCTACACAGATGCATGTAGTGGTAATAGAGCAATTATGCGAATATGTTCTGATGCATAAATGTTGTGAGTTATGGCCATAATATAATGTTTCAATAATTGCTGTTCCGCCATTAGAGGGGAATGCAGCACAGAGGTGAAGCTGACTTAACATTTATGAAAGGGGTCTATTACCATGCTGAAGGAAACATCGTCATAGGTTTGAGAGTTGCGGCTTTTTTACCACACTTACTCAGCGCAGAGACAAAACTCCGCCTCCGCCAGTGAGAACTTTCTTAGTAGCTACCGCGGCTTTTTTAATAAGGTGATTGCACTTGGTAAAAGACATCTTGTTGCTGCTAACCAGGGCCATGACGTCCCCGCCAGTAATCATACTTTTGATCCCAGTTGGCGGTGCGCATGCTTTTAATGTTTTGATTACAGCTTGCTATGAGTATTTGCAGCGCCTGCGGCCTTTTTACCCTGTGGCGTTTTCGCAATAGTGGCTGGTCTTGACATAGTACATTTAACGCAAAAGTTTTAAAGTCGACAATTGGCACTACTTCATCCTCTCTTCTGTAGTACTTGTTGCGGCCCTATGATTATATTTTGATACTGCGTGACTTTGGTCCTTGCAGGTTCTTTCCAGCAATCTATAACGCCAGTGGCTTACCTGGACTCGTGGAGCACCACGGCGACTGGTTCACCTACGACAAGTGTCCGCGGGCACTCATGTTCAAGAGAGGTTACAAGCAGCCCAAGGACATTGACGGAGTCCTCAACTTCATCAGGCATGTGCATTAACTTCCCATGAAGAACCCGCAGCCTGTAGGCAAGCTCTTTCCTCTCGCAATGAGGGGCGTCCAAGAGCCTTTTGTAAGCGTTTAGCAGTAAATTTCGACAATGCATGATTTTTGCTGGCAGCTGAGGTTGCCAGAAGACCGAAGCTAGAGGTGCATGCCGGGGTCTTCGCATGATTATGGCTGAACACGCGCTCCACGCGAAGATAGAGAAGGCAACGCCTGGTTCTCGTCTCATCTTTGAAAACACCTATGCGTGATCGCTGGCAGAAATTACGCCATAAACAGCTCTTGATATAGCATCGACTGGGATATGTCTCACATCATCACACGTATTTATAGTGATGTTTTAAATGTCAGTTTCTAAATGACTGCACATTTTGTCGCAGCCTTCCTCGGGGTACTCGCAGGCTGATCCTGAACGGCCACCACCTGTAGTAGTCTCTGGTTTCGGTCTCAACTACTGCAGCTCACCGGGTGGCTGTTATTGTTATCGGTGACAGTTGTTATCGAATGATATTTCGAATGATGAATGTGATTGCGAAAGAGAGAACAGTATCCGTACCCGCATGGGCAAGAGGACCAGCACGCCGGCACCAAAAACGCTGTGGCATCATACCTTTAAAGGCGGTGCTTAACTATTCCCCTAATTTCTTTGTGTAATATACCGTTGCTATGAAAGGATACAATACTGCAGTAAGCTTTACGCTGGACGCTGTGCGCTGAATTGGCGAAGAGGTCTTAATTGACTGAGCAGTAGCATATAAGAAATGTTTTATCCTTGACGGTCTCCTCCATAGGTGCTTTGTGAAAAGAGGAATATAATTTGGAAAGTATTTGGCCTGTGTTTCAATGGACTCCGTTTCCTCCCAGTACCCTCTACCAGCGCTAATTCATGCACACACTTGCCGCGATGTTTTGGAAAAACACCGCTTTTGAAATTGCATGTCAAACTACCACACTATAGTTTGATGACGCATTATTTCGCATGGGAAGCGATATCCTCATAGTGTGAAAATACAAAACTGTTTTCGAAACTGGTGTTAAATGTAATCTTATTCGACGTGGCCTTGACTGTTAACTCCAGCCGTGCACAGGCCGCGGCAGGAGCGCCTGTGTACCTTACTTACGTCAGAGTTAGGTTCCGGTCTATGCTTATCAAAAAACGTGATGGCCTAATAAGAAAATTCTTTATTGTTTAATTTGCTGTAAACATCAATTTTATGTATGACAGCACATATCCTGAGCTAGACATCTCTTGCCTTTTACACAGTAAAATGTTCATGCAACTGCGAAGGGGCCATTTTAGACACAGAGCTTCCTTTGAGAACCTCTGCCGTACCTGTTTCTCTCGCACTTTCTCGCAGCTATGGAGCAGAACGTCGTTGTCATTACCGGTACTCATACAGCAGTTGTAGCCGAGACCAGTAATGCTCATAATGCTCTCGAAACTCCCGTCGGTGTTTCAGTCGATGACAAAAGCGACAGCGAGGGGCGGCGCCGCAGCCGATCGAGGGGTTGCGAGCAGTCGGCCGGCCGGCCGCATGCAGTTCATTTGCACCCGAAATTCTTGCCGTCACTCCCGTGCTGAGCTTTACTGGTTTTATTACTTTGCCTGAAATTGAACCCTAGGTCCTCTATCCGCGGCATATCCGTGATCGTGGTCCCAATGACACTTATATGAAGAACTTGCTGTCGACGAGCCACATCTGGCTGCGGTCGTCTGGCTGCTGCGTGAGGATTTGTCATGCTCAACAATTGCCGAAATATGCTGTGTGCTCTTAACCTACAACATGCAAATGACCACTTAGCGGCGCGCGGTAAGACAAAGACAACGTTAGCCCTGTCGAGGTGGTTCAGTGTTTAAGGCGCTCTACTGCAGAGCCCAAGGACGCGGGATCGAATGCCGGCCGCGGCGGGAGATTCTCGATGGCGAAGACGAAAAGCTAGGCTCCCGTGTGCTGTGCGATGTCAGTGCACGTTAAAGTACTGCACGTGGTGTATATTTCCGGAGCCTACCACTACGGTGTCTCTAATAGCCTGTTTTGCTTTGGGACGTTAACCTCATTATCATCATCATCATCATCATGACTATACCCACTGCAGGGAAAAGGCCTCTCCCGTATTTCTCCACTTAACCCGGTTCTGTGCTAGCTGCATCCACTTGACTCGTGCGAACCTCTTAATCTCATCCGCCCACCTAACTTTCTGCCGCCCCCTGCTACGCTTTCCTTCCCTTGGAATCCAGTTTGTGGCCCTAAGCGACCATCGGTTATCCTCTCTTCGCACTACATGTCCTGCCCATGCCCATTTCTTCTTCCTAATTTCCACTAGAATGTCGGTAACTTGAGTTATTTCTCTGACCCACTCTGCACGCTTCCTATCTCTTAATGTTACCCCTACCATTTTTCGTTCCATAGCCCTCTGAGTTGTCCTCAACTCCAAACTGAATAAACCAAACAAAATCGAAGGCAAATTAGCAGACAGCTCTAACTGTATTTGGACAGCGCTTGGGGTGCTTGCTTGGCTAGCTCATGTGGTCGCCTGGGAGACCTGAAAGTTTAGCAGTAACTCGGTTCTTCCTGCAGCACGCTGATGACTAACCTGCAGGGTATTTTACTGGAGGGTATAACGCATATCTAAGCGTTTGAGACTGCAGCAGACGAACGCGCGAAAGCGACGCACTCATGATGAAAGGTCAGCGGTTCCGATCTCGCTCGTGATACTTGCACAGCAGAGAGCATTTTCAGTTGTGCACACTGTCGGGCATAGGTTTACCATATGTGAAAAGGTGACACGGTCTTCCTAACTACTCAGATCCCAATCGAATAACTCGTTTCTGTATATTATTGTGCTTGGTTACACATTAGATACTGTACCACAGTTTTTAGCGTAGCTACGTAAATTATTTTCTCCAACATAGCCGCTGCTTGCATTAGCGGTGCACTTGGGCAAAATAGAACAAGCAAGCGGCTCATTGAAAACGAACAACGTGTTCACATAGAGTTGCGTAATAGTGACGGCAGTTAATAAATGAGGAAATTAAAGAATGAGTTCGAAAAGAAGCCCGTTATCGCGCTTACTTGTGCCCACACACGCAAAAAAAAAAAACATACACATGGTGGCACCAATAGTAACAAAGTGCTTGGCGGTCCTCGAACTCCATGTCTGCTATTCTCGGCCATGGTCAGCTTAAAATTGTCGAGACACCGTCGAAACAAAGTGCCAAAAGTATCTACAACAATGTTGTACAATATGGAAGCAGTGAGGCGTGGCTTCAATCGATCAAGGTAACATTGGAATCGACATTAGAGAGTTTTAGAATAGGGGGCCCCACGCTTTGGGGCCCCCAAGGAGCTTGGGGAGTCGAAATGCACATGCGCAGAACGTAAGGTGCGCTTGGGGTCTTGGGTTAACGCTAGGGGCGGCCCCTATTTTTCGGAAATAGCGTTCGCCCCAAGCCGCCGTTGGCATAGAGTTTCTTACTCTTACCTAGAGGGAAAGCTGTGCTGCCGTCTATGGGCGTTTACATGGAGTTTCCAGACGGCCAGTACAGCCACCATGGGCGCTCAAAGCATCATGGGCCGGTGAGCTACCGAGTGCAGAACTACAACTTTTGACCAAAACTAATGCAAAGATAAACGTTGTTCTACCGTAAATAATGCCCTAAGATTGAATATTGTGACTATAAATTGTAAAGAGAGAGAGAAACAGCATGTCAGTGTGATATTCATCCAATATAAGCGATGGCTCTTTCTCCTATTGGCTTAGTTTTGAGCAGCACAAATACCAATATTTCGCACTTAATAGGCTTAACTTTGAAATAAAAAAACGTTATAAAAATATTTATGGTTGCGCAATCACTTCAGGAAGTTTTTAGTGGCATTTCGGGAAACAGAAACCATTTATTGGCGACGTCTGCTTTTGAGCCTTCGCTACTATGGCTTTCGCGGTCTATGTACGCACCTTCAAATGATGATGATGACGAAAAAGAAACATCGCAGTAACGCCACTCCACGTACTCGAGAAAAACCGACTGTCCCGCAACAAGTAGCACACCGGCCCATGATTCTTAGCGCGCCCATGGTGGCTGAAGTGCAGCGCCCTCAGCTTTCCCTCTAGTTAGTGTAAGGAACTCTATGGCCGTTGGGTCGCTTGGGTTACGGCAACATGGCGGCGACCGGCCAAGCGGCGGCCGCTCGCCTCGGCACACATTCGTCGTCACCGCTCCATGGTGTCACGCGTTCATGGCAAACGAAAGGCCAACGAAGCTTATGCTATGTCTCATGATGCCCGCACCACCAAATGTTAGCAATAAAACGCCCTATATTTTCTGATTGCTTCCGGATTTACCGAGCTGCTAGGCCTAGCGAATTCGCCTCGTTTGGTTGCCATGGGGACCAGACGGCGGAAAGCGCAGAAGGTTCGAATGAGTTTTCCCGGCCTCGGCCTGGATTGACAATTGGCCGATTTCGTCTTGTATGACAAAAACAGTTTATATAACTGGTAGTTTTAATATAGTTTTTTGCAATAGTAGCACTTTTTGATGAATAAAATAGCGTTGTTGGCTCTTATATATTTAAATGCGTTTTCTTGGTTTACCGTCGTGGCGCTTGCAATCGACGAACGCAAGCCCGGCTCCGCTGCGTCGGGAAAACCCCTATTCTAAAACTCGCCGCTCGGCTAGCACGTTGCGCCGCCGCACGCTATTTCCTTGGGGGCCCCAAGCCTTGGGTCCCCCTATTCTAAAACTCCCTATTATGTTCAAACAGTGCTAGAAACATGGACGTAATCTGGTTGTTCACTATCTATCACTCTCTGTGTATATGAAATGAAATGAAATCTTTTATTTGCCATCAAATACAGATGGGAGGATTGTAGAAAAAAAGCTGTCCATGGACAGCTTGACGGGTCCACAATCCCTTCTTTTCTTTCGGCAGCATGGCAGCATCACATATGCACACATACTCTTCATTAAAACAAGTATACAGGTACATATTTAATATTATGTAAACATAGTAATCATTAGTTAATATTTAAATGAAAACTACATAGAAACGCATTGTTACAAAAGCAAACAAATACATCAGCAGGGTTAGACAATCTTACATAGAAATCGAAAACATCTCCCGGAGGTCTTTGCAGGATGCCGTGAAAAGATCAAAACGAATTGAATTATAGTAATTTAAAAGTGATGGTATTATGTACTTAAGACTCTGTTTGCCGTAATTCGAACGTGACGTGGGTACTGACCAGTTTTCAAAATGTCTTGTGACGTAGCTTTGAGTGTTATCCTGTAATTGAGATAGGTTACGTAGATTGTTGACATTCCTATGGGTTTCCTTTTTATACATATGACTTAAGCGATATTTATATAAATTGTAAGCTGGAATTACACCGGAGTTCTTAAAGAAAGTGGATGTTGAAGCAGTATAAGAAGCATTATATGTGTGTCGGCGATACTTTTTCTGTAAGAGGTGGATGTGTTCTATATTAGTGGATGTTGTGTTTCCCCATACTAACTGACAATAGTTCAAGTGTGATTGAAAGAGTGAATTATAAAGCAAAAGTTTGATGCGTGTGGGAAGGATATATTTTAAACGACCTATTACACCAGATATTTGACTTATTTTGCTGAGAACATGCTTGACATGATTATCCCAGGACAGATTAGCGGAAAAGGTGACACCAAGGCATTTGAAATTCTCGACTAAATCGATGCATCGTGAGTTTATTATAATATCTTGATGCGGAGGTATGAGCTTGTTTTTTGGCCTGAATATAATCGCTTTCGTTTTCCTTTCATTTATCTTCATTGCATTTACTCTCGACCAATCCTCTAAGGATTTCAACGCACTGTTACATTGTTCAACAAGGAGATTAATATCATTGCCGGCGAAAAAAAAATACTAGTGTCGTCTGCACAGATGATAAATTTTATGATGATATATAATATAAAGATGTTAACTATAATGACATGCTTCATATAAACATATAAAGACATGCTAAATATAAAGACAATATAAAGATGATAAATATAAAGACATGCGTCCTGAATAAAACATCAGTTGTCATTTCAGCGCATTGTGTGTTTGTCTTCCTATCTATTCGCGTTTCTAGCGCTGTTTTAACATAATGTCCAACCAACTCGCCCAACAATCCACTTTACTGGAATCGAGTCGCATCACGGGTCGCAAAGGGATGAAGCTGAATACCGGCGTATTTAAAGCGTAAACAAACATTGTTATTCCCCGGAGAAATATACCTCAGGGGGCACAAAGGCAAGTCCCAACATATCAGATGTCGATGTTTTGACTCAGCTGGCTAGCTATTTAGTATATGCCCAGTTGCCCTGAGTGAGAAACATGTGAACATTTGAGTAAGAATAAAATCTGGCGTCACTTTGAAAGCGGTCGAAGGCATCGTTTGCTCATCGTACATACCGTGAGATGTCTTTTAATATTTTCGAAAAAGCTCAGGTTTCAGCTTGGGCAGCTTTTCAAACGCAGAACTTTCCAATTCACCAAGAACGTATCGTACCGGACGATATTCATAGTACGGGAATATTGCTCACAAACATGCACGTTTGGGAAGTCAAATTAAGGGTCATAATATACTGCGTATGACACGTCTGCTCGCCAGTCTTATTTCTGAAAAAAAAAAAAAAAAAACAGAAAACGACGATCTTCATTGTTGCTTCCACGGTCGTAGTGCGGCAGCCCGTCACACAAGATGACGGATTCGCTCACAAAACGCAATGGCTTTATGATAACAAGCGCATTCGCACACTTCTACATGATGCCAATTAAAACGGCGCGAATAAATAACCACCTCCCGCAACACGCCTCTTTCCCGATACGACCGCCCGCTCGGCCGCCCGCAAGAGACGCCCCTCGATAGGCTGCCTGAATACGTCCGCCTCATTGTGGCATCACGACTGACGTCAATGTCGCTGTGCGACCGCTCTGGACAGCGCACCGAGATCTCCCATAGAGTGGTGGAGAATTTTCACGGGCATGAAGTGGTATTGCCGGACTCTGCAAGTAAAGTACCTGGAAAGTGCTTGTGTTTTGGCATCTAGCATATAAAACGCACTGTGCTAACTTACCTTCTGACAAAGCTTTTGCACCGAGTACAGGTTCCGTTCTAAAAGTTAGGCAGGTTTAAGCACCGTTAAATCAATGGTAGTTCCGGTTGAACATCGAGCCTAATGCGCTTTCGATTGCGGTCGGTCAGCACCCAGCCTCACAGCCAGTTACGAGTCCGCCGCGGGATCTTGCATTTCGCATCTACGTCCCCGACTCACTGTGTACGCTGGGGCGATGGAAGCACCCTTGAGTTGTGCGTTGCTATGACAAGCGCCGTAATGCACAACAGAGAGTTCGACTTTTACATCGAGTAGAGTGTCGCTCTAAAAATACTGTGTCTTCGAGGTAGCGGGCTTGCTTAGCGAAGCAGGGGACCCATCTTCGTCTTCAGTCCCCACTGTTAGGGCAATTAACAAACTTTCTTTACAGCAGAGCGCTATTTTTTTGTTGTCAATCTTAAATGTACTTTAGACCTGGGTAATGAGAGTTGGGTTGTTACAGATATATTCAGCCAACATGAAACATCGTCGAACCAACGCCAGATTTCTGTTCGAACACAAAGTCTAACGCTCTCGCATTAACACGAATGCAATAATGTGCCGCTTTAGGGCCGACATTTAACCCCAATCTCGTTCTCACTCGCCATTACCTGTTCCTTGAGAGAGGCTTTATGTAGTATAAAGTTTCTGGAAGAGCTCCTTGTTGGAAGAAACGCTGCCAGGGTTCTTCAATCTCAAACGTGCCTCGAATGGAGAAGCGCCTATCTCCTCTCCGCGCAAGAGAGCTATAGCATGCAGTTGACAAACATCGGTGAATTCGGCGGTTATCCTCCCCTTCGGCAAGCCCTACACTATTTACGCCGGCGCTCATCATTGTTCTTGGGAGACATGGGAGCTTTTCTCGCTGTTTTAAGTTATTGGAGGGAGCCTGCACAGACCAAGGACACATGGGCCACTCCTCACACGTTCCTTTCTATAAAAAAAGTGTTGACGTCACATACATGACCTAGTCAAAACTCTTCAACACTACCTATTGCGAAACTTCCCATAGGTTCCATGAATAAAAAACAGTGGCTTTATTTGGCTACAATGCGGTTGTATACGAATAGTGGGGCGCCCGTGGCCGTTAAAGAAAACTTTGTCTAATTCGCAAACTTTCACGTGATTGATAAATACATAACAACCATGGGAAAGAAAATTAGTTGAAAACTTGCAGTAGCAAACTTTCTTGAAAATAACTGCCATATAGTTAATTAAGATGGTAAATAAGAGGGAAAAATGTGATTTCCAAAATGCAATGCTTCAACAACAAAAATCTTTTATTGTCCGCTTCCAGAGGTGCGGCAACTCATAGGAACCGAAAAAATGCATATAAAAAAAGTCTGTTTTTGAAGTTTTACATCTGGTATTACCCAAAAGCTCTGAGACGTAGTGAGTGGCCAAAGTTATTTTTCGAGGGGTGTTATACTCGCCGGTAGAAAAAGACGACAAAAAAAGGTAGAAAGGAAGGGGGATTCAGCAGAATGAAAATTTCGCGGAGTATTCTGACGCCAACCCCCTCCCCCTCGACCTCTGGCCTGACCACATGACGAGGCACAATGACAATCAAGGCCCGCCTTTATTTTAACCGAAGGACTTAATTGCTTTAGCGGTGTTGGAGAAATTTCAAGTTTTATTTAGGTGTAATGTGTCTGACAGAGATAAAATGTTTTGTTGTCGAGTGACGAATAGAATTTTCCAAACCATATTTTTTTATCAATTTCATCTATTCATATAAGATGCGATGTTATAACCCTCTCGATTAAGGGATGCTTACCGTTACGCCGTGTCATCCCAAAATTTCTAACGTGAGGACATTATTACTTCGTTGCGACCTCCAGCTGAATAATCACGAAAGCTGAGACAATCTGCCCCACCATAAAAAGAGTGGCTGTAGCCCTTCGTCTGGGCACTTCATATGTCGGCTAGACGGGGATGGCCGGTTATCCGAGGTTTTCATGAATTATAAAGCATTGTTCTTGGCAATTTCGATGGGGATTGGTTCGAAAGGAATATTTGATTTTTACATTTCTGATTTACTGACATCGGACAACCTCATATTATAAGAGGTTTACAGTAATGGGAATTGTAATGTAGCGCGTTCTATGCCAATCGTCGCACATGCCATTCAACCGCTGCCCGATATGCAGCCTGTGCTATCTTTGGGTGGCCAATGATTGAATGACCCATCGACTTCACGCGGAAGCTCGAAGGCTGCAGCTACGTCAGCTATGAACAGCGATTAATAACAGATGACTACACTGATCTACAATTGAAAGTCGACAATGGCTCTCCCACAGAAGACGCCGCCTGGTTTTTCTCAATGAACCTCTCAGGCCGTCTTGCTCAACGTCTTGATATCAGAACATAATATCCTCAAGAACATAATATCCTCGTTATCGACAGGTCCGGTCGCAAACATGCTGACGCAGATGGTGTATCCCACTCCCCTACTCACCCACAGTCGCTCGTCAACGTTTTGAATACCCTCTCTTCTCGTAGCCTTATATTCTAGAAACAGAGAAAAAATCCTTGTATCGCCTCTATCTTGGCATTTCTGTATCATCTTCAGCCTATATCATCCAGCAAAACATTTTGCCGATCGGGGCCAGATTTTCGACTGTTAAAACTGCCTCCCTGAAGGGCGGAAAGTGAAACTTATGGATCTCCATCCTGACGACGAAACGGGCGCTCCTTTTATAACGCATCTCCTCAATGTACTGATGGTGTATTCGAGAAAACGCCCGAAAGGTTCCGCCTACAGTTCTCCTGGCGCGGCGCATGTACTCTGTTCAGAAACACATGCCCTCTTACATCGACTGCCAGTGCCGCAAGTCTCCTCCACGTCATTCTTCGCCTCCGCTGCAGCCAATCTCTTATTTATCCTCACCCTTCGACCAAGTAGGCATTAGCTAGTATATTCACCGGCACTGTCAGTCGCTGGATGAAAGCGGGTTTGGATCACCTGGTCATTTATATTGAGACCACCATATAGCGAGAGATGGATATTGGACATTTTTCATTCTACAACACTTAATATTATGCCCTGACGAGAAGTTTTGAGCTACAGAGATGGAGCCTTCTTGTTCGTTGCCTCAGTTCATACCGCATTCATTGAGTATATAAATGTTCGCCGATGACGGCTGAAAACAACTCTTTGTATCGTTGCTGTAATTTCTTTCAACATCAGCCCAGCGCCGTTCCAGTTTTCTTGTATTACCCAGTGATGTCCAGAAGCTAGGTCGATACCTATGGGGCGTAACCATCAAACGGCTTGCACTGGAAAAGTTTCATAAAAATGCGTATCAGTGTCGAGAAAACTAGGTTTTTTTCGTTTGTTATCACACATGTCCTTCACATGTAAAGCTGCTTACGTGCTCCGCTAGAGTATGGTTACTTGCCATGGGGCCCTTAATTTAATGAAGACATGAATTAACTACAAATAGTTGAAAGTAAAGCACTTTTTTATATTCTGAAAATATATTGCCGGAATAATTCGATTAGAAATTATCACTCATAGCTGCAAAAAATCTCGATAAGTGAAAGCCGAAGACGTTCCTTATACTACGGTTTATATCTCTCCTCTACTGCTACCAAATTTGTATCCATTCAAGATTATTGATTCATGCGCATGTGTTCAGTCAAACACGACGCATCCTTCTTTGCTGCCTAGAGCCATGCTGTGCATGCAGCAAATTATGAAAATTCTTTTTACCCAAGCATCTGTTTCCCTTCGGATTGTATTTTCAGCAGATCTTTCTCGCCGATGATGTAACTGTTTTAAAAAGCATGTACATGAAGTCTTGTGTTGATTTGTATATTTTATAGTTTATTTTCTCAAAATTTGGAAAGCGCGGAATACTTGAAGACCTATAACGCATTATATAGCGTTTGACATTATACTTTCCGCAATTTTAATATATATGGTTTATTAGTCAAGGCACAATTGTCTTTCCCATAGCCTTGCCAGTTGTAAAGCCCATCGTGACGTGACTGTATCATGCTATACAGCCACGGTGTGCTAAGTAACAGACAGGTAAGCTACTACTAGTTAGTTCTAACCGTTACAGCTATCCTCAATATTTTTGAGGTTCTTGCAGTTCCCCGCATTTATTATTCATATCAGTTTAAGAATTTTGAGAATGTCATTCTGGTCGCTACTTCACTTTGGCGAAATCGAAACCGCGCGGCCGTAGGCAACGCCAGTCACACGTACAGTGTCAATAACACTTAGCGGGAACACGGCTCCGCGTGGCAGCGCATGTGCGAAGCCCCATTCATTGCGCCCAAGCCAGTAATAGCCCATTCCCGCAAAATGATTGCCATTACGAAACACTACTTCGGTGCACCGTAATCCTGCTCCGCTCGGCATTGATTCATGACCGGGTTATATGTGCAATGGGGTAAAGCACTTGAGCGGCCACGCGAAGCAGTGTTCACGCTATGTGTGATTAACACTGTACGAGCTAAATGTCTGAAGGCACCCTTCTTGCTTCGACTGCTTCAACCTAAGTGGAACTATGAATTCGAGTGGCCCAAGAGAACTTAAACCGGAGGCAATGTGACAGAAGCTGATGGCTACATCGTTTCTATGGACCCCCCCCCCCCCCCTCCTGCAGGTACAACAACTACGAACACGACCCTCTGGCCGTGTGTGATGCGTGCGATCCCAAGTACAATGCTGAGAACGGCCTCTCTGCCAGGAGCGACCTCAACCCATCGGTGGGCAGGTACCCCTTCCTCGAAATGGGCCAGCGCCCGCACGGAGGCACCGACGCAAAGGTACGCCTTAGATTTTTGCCGTTCTTTTAAGCATCACCTTTGTCCCACACCAATGGCTAGGTCACATGCTCACAAATTGGGATTCTGGCCAGAAAGAATATCAAAATTTACCATAAATGCCCACACGCTATCTAGGGTGATGATTTGCTTGCAGCTGATTCAGGAAGCTAAAAAGGAGAGGATATTTTTTTTTTGCATAGGGATTCGAATAGGTTAAAACAGACGCAACGCTAACCCGTAGCATCAAAAAGACAGTGGAAGAGAATTTGCTCCGAATGCAATTGTTATTGGTTTTCGTAAGAAAGATCTTCGCCATTGCTTAGCCCAGTTCACCCTCAATTACCACCATCGGGGGGATGTGCCTTTGAAAGAATCTAATAACGGTGCAGCAGAACACGAGCGTCGTGTTCGTGGTAGCAGCGCTCTCTTCCTCGTATTCTACGGATGTAGCGGTCTCGATGAGTTTATGCTAGCGGCGGTTATAGCGAGACGTGAGAAGTCCGAAATACTTTACTAGGTTTTTGTCGCCTCAGCTTCGACATGTCAGCAGAAAAAAAAAAAACAGGTGGAATATAAAAAAAAATCTGCAATAAAGTATACCTACGTAATGTGCGTTGTAGTACACAATATCGCATACGATACCATAAAAAAATTGATAGAGCACTGCAGAATCTACACTGCAGAAATGCGAAAGTCTCTGCGTTGCCCGCGCACATGGTGCACCACGTTTGCTGTCATCATTATAAACTAAATGCACCGTCATTATCATTGCTGATGTCATCGTCGTCATTATCAATAATTGTAGCGTCATTGACATCGCTACTATCGTCCTCACGGCAGGCAAGGAGAATTATGATGTGCGTTTCTAGATCCCAGGCGTGGCGCAGTTAGTCAAAGCGCTGGACTGGGGATCAAAGGGACGGCGGTTCGATTCCCGGTGGAGGCAAAATTTATTTACTGATTTCAATTATCTTAATGATGATGCGCGTTTCACGGTCCCGGGCGTCATTACCGATGACATCACATGTAAGGACGTCACAATCTCGCGGTATCCTGCGGATTCTCGAGAAGAAGTGGGACACATCTCGTAGCCGGACGAACAAGTCATGACCGCGAGTATGAGCTAATAAAGGCTTTATGCCTTAATATATTAAACAGAACTAGGACCACCGTGATAGTTAATCAGTAAGCATGAGGACATCCACATAATGAAGCTTAACATGCACAAAGTAGGAGATTCGTAGATGCCCAGGCTGGTTGTGGAAGGCTGCCTGTGGTTGTGGCCATCTCCATTTATTGAAGACGCCTTGGATTCCTGGCGGAGTAGCCAGCAGAGCCTGCCAATGAGCTGTTGCCATGCCCGAGTCAAGGCTATTACCTCGAACGCACGAGCTTGGGTGCCAAACTTCGCCTTCTTCGTCGCTGGTGCAGATGGCGATGGCAGCACTATAACATATGCGCTAAACCATATATATAGATAAAAGCGAACAGAAGGCGATTTGGCACACGAAACAAAATTTTCTGGCGCACGTTTAGGCTCCGAACTCAAGGTTATGACGCGATGACGTGACCACCCATACCCAGTTCCTCCTAGACCTTCTGTCGAGTATGTGCATCTAACCACTGGCTTAACCACAATTATTTAGGTTATGCCCCTGTGATTTAATTCAATTCAATTCTTTATTTCCTTTTTTAGAGCAAGAGACAGGACAAAAAACCGTGACAACGGCTTGACGCGGGGCCTGCCCCCTTACAAATTGGCATACATAAAGATACGGCAGTGGCACAAAAGTTTCACAGGTCATAAAAAACAGAGAAGGAAAAAAAAAGAAAAAAAAAATACTAAAAGGAAATACCGACAAATGCTACCGAAATGAACTTGAATAAACTGTAGTGATCAAAAACAAAGTTTGAGTGAAGTACTAAAAATATACTACACACTTCACAGAGCTGAAGACGATAAAAAAAAACTGAATCTTAGAATTCGGACTAAAAAAAGGGTCAAACGACTCTCGCTCCAACCGATTTAACAAAGTGGAGAGCTTGTGCGATAACGATTCCTTGCAGGAGCTCGTTCGTGGCGTGGGCACATTCCATGTTTCACGATAACGAGTATGCCGGCAACAGTCGTGCTATTTGAAATTCGCGATTTCTCCTAAAAAGTTGTCGCTGGTTTTAACAGAGGTCTTGAAGCGTACGAGCAACCTGTAACGATACATTCTGAAAATGGAAGCAATGTCATAACACAAGAAGAGATCGCGGGAAGTATAAGGCAACGAACGTTTGCCCTGTCCTTCAGAAGTGTTTTTTCTGGAGTAAGGAGAGATTACATAGGTTGGCAGGGGGCGGCAGAAAGTTAGGTGGGCGGATGAGATTAAGAAGTTCGCAGGGGTCAAGTGGATGCAGCTAGCACAGAACCGGGTTAAGTGGAGAGATATGGGAGAGGCCTTCGCCCTGCAGTGGGTATAATCAGGCTGATGATGATGATGATGATGATGACATAGGTTGGCGACACCAGTTGTGCCCCAAGCAAGGTTCCAATATTGAAATAAAGACAACACTAAGGAATAATACAGAATGCGTTTAAGTTCTAGCAAGCAATCTTGGTTTGGTTTGGTTTATGGGAGACGCCGTAGTGGAGGGTTCGGGAAATTTCGTCCACACTGTTTAGCGTGCATTGACATCGCACAGCATACGGGCGTTTTTCTTTTCGCCTCCACCGAAAAGCTGCCGCCGCGGCCGGGATTCGATCCTGCATCCTTCGGAACAATAGTCGGTCACCTTAACTGCACCACCACGGCGGAGCGCTTACTATCATAAGCTACCATATTGTTTAAAGAACCACACGCCACAATATGAAAAGCCACTTAACCAAGGCGTACAAAGATGCTTACCTAAGGATAGCATGTCTTACTCGGTTCCAGCTCCCTCACACTCTCAATTAGGATGAGAGTGCTAGTTCTCATCTCCTGCCAAATAGGCAATGTGACGCGACCAGTCAAACAATGCCGACCTGGCCATGTCGGCCGCCAGCCGCCAGAGCAAAGCCCGAGAGTTTTCGCTCACAACATCGACGCCAACATCGAAAACGCCGGACTTGTTGAGAAAGAGGTCTTTAAAGCTTTCACTTTAATAAGGTGTATGCTCTAAAGAGAAAAGGAGGATACGTGCTTTGGGTGGTGATGCTCTTTAGGCTTAAAACCGGTTCAGCAGATCACAGATTCTTTGTTTGCAAAGAATCGCCATTTGTTTTTTTCTGTGCACAGTTACCGTTGCTGGTTACATGTGTTATTCCATTTTACCTGCTGCTGTTGCTAATAAACGTATCGAAATTTGCTTCGCATTTATAGTTACTCATTCTTCAACATAATGCGAGTACCGGACACGCGATAAAAGGAGCCTGCTAAACTTCTGACCAGGTCTTGTTCTCACTGCATGTAGCAGAATCTTCAACTTGTAACAGCAGAACAAACATTCAGCAATGACCAAATCGAGCACACACACACAAAAAAAATGAGAGACGAGAATTCATATGTTGAATGAAAGGATCAGCAAATTTATCAGAATGTAAATGAAGCATTAGCATAATGCAAACATTCTTCCGGGAGGTGGTATAAACAGCAAACTGCACGCAAGAAAAAACAATGTATGCTAAAATACATGATGAGTTTGCGGCAATTGTTCATGCAAGGAAAAAAAAAAGCGAAATTGAGTGTACAGTACTCCCGGATTGAAATAGGACACTCGGAGCGCGTGGCCGTCGCTGCATGCAAGGCAGTGTGGTAAACAACAGGCCGGCTTATTGGCGACCGGAAGAAGCAGTTCTGCTTTTTAGATGTTCTCCCCCTCGCGCTATACCACAATGCTGCACCTTGGTTCCATGAGCATCCACGGACGGCGCTGCATGCAGCGACGGCATCGCGCTCCGAGTGTCCTATTTCAATCCGTGAGTACTGTACGCGCACGAAGTGTGAGCGATGATTGTCGTTCGCTTAACATCAGGGAGAACTACAAGTTATTATGAAAGAAGTGGACAATAGTATGTAGTACAATAGAATAGAGATACAATAACCTAAGGGTAAAGACAGTGGAAGGCAATATACGTCAGCGGTTTTAATTTAAAGATGTAGAGACACTGTACAATGGTCGCGTGTTTTGTTCTTTGTAGAAATGCATGACACGCTACTATGCGTCAACAACCTTGTCGAGTTTGTCTACTAATGCAAATTCATTTATAATTCAATTTATTCATCCAATTTAAGGTGGATGCGACTTCAAAGGTCAGTGCAGTGCACTTCATGCATAAAAACAAAACTGCGATATATTCGCTGCCTCATAACTTTCTGTTATTCCAGCTTTTGATTAAGCAGAGACTGGATTGTACTTTTCTAACCCTGTAGCGTCAAAAGTGACGTTACGCCGTTCGGTGTCGATGTTGTGACCAAAAAATTGCGGTCATGGCTCGGGCAGTACTAGCCGGCAGATTACATTGCCAGGCACTGATTCTTCGACGGTTTGACATAGCAAGGCCGCGTGATATCAGGAATTTAGAAGAAGCTACCACCCGTTGTTGCTCATTTGAGGTGGGAAGTTGGAGTCTTTTTCCACCTTTTTATCCCAACTTGAAGTGGGAAGGTGGAATCTTATTCCACCTTCCCACCTCAAGGTACCTTCCTCTTCCATTGGGTTCTAAGTTTCGCTGTTATAATGAACGCACGCTATCTAGCCAAAATATTTGATCATTGCTTATTTGTCTTACGCATCATTACAAAAAAAAAACACACTTCAATCTAAAATTCGCCTTTTACACACCTTTTATGATGATTAACGAAGACAGTTTTAAAATGTCAATCCTATTAGCTGGCACCGATTACAATGTAACGTCTGGTTTGGAAGCGTATTTTAATGAATATGTATATAATAAATGTGATCGTAGTTCGCTAACGCCGATAACCCGCAGCAACGCTACCATACGTGAAACTGGCTGCTGTTTGAATGTACGCCTATAGTGGATTACAACAACTCTTTTTAGCAATCATCGCTCTTGTAACCTGGCAGGCGACTGCTGTGAATGATATATGAAAGTGATGCCCGCCAAAATTCATAAATACTCTCGTTCCTTTCACCCGTCAAATTCAATCCATGTGAGAGTTAAAGGAAATGCTTCGCATCGATAAGCCATTTAACAATAAAAATTCAATTGATCACTATAACCGTATAAAATTGTTCGTTTATCGTGCACGACCTTGTTTCGTGGCTCTTATTTACGGTCGCCGTTCCAATTCTCTCAGGTTTTTTCTTCCGACAACCACACGTAGTGACCACTAGTGGCTGAATTCGTGATCCCTAAGCTTCGAGTGAGCTCTTGTTTGGTTTTGTCGTCCTTTGACACTCGTTAACCGTGAATAATAAAGCGGAGTTGCGGAGCTGTTACAACTGAAAAACCCATTGTCCAAGCCCAGGTCATAAACTCCGCCATGATGGTGCACCACGACCTCTGGACCCAATGTGGACCAGCCTGGTACCAGCGCCAGTTTTTCTACTGGAGTTCGTCTCCATTCGCCGCTGTGCCTCACGCCGGTCAGCCGGACAGATGGAGCTTCCCTCCCGCCCTCATGGAATGGCCCAGAGGAGACCGCCTACTCAATGCATCCGAATTTACACTTATGGGTTTCCGCTGACTGAGCTGGTTACACGTAAATTTCGACAGCCTCTGAGCAAGGCCGCAAGCCTTGACAGAAAACTTTAAACTCTATTCAAGAAAGCAAAAGGTTCAGCAGCCTCATTTTTATATCAAAGCCAATAAACGATTGAATATTCGCTTAAAACAGGTGATTATTCCTGAATACCTTTAACTATTACTGAATTAATAGAAAGCAGTATTGGAGCTCTTGACGAGACACCGTTCATGATGGAGTCATCCTATAAAAGTAGCTGCTAACAGTCACTGGCCGAAGGAAAAATTAAAAAGTTTACATTTCTGGTTCATACGAAACATCTTTCACAATAAAAGGTTGTGGCCTGTGCGGCTAATATATAGTCAGGACCAATTTCTCCGGTTCTTCCACGGAAACAACTTGTTTAAGATGTTGTAAAAACGTTACCACCAAACTTGTGGAACTTCAATTTCTAGATTTCAGTCAGCACAGATAGGTTATCACATCAATCCCATGATTCCAGATCATCGAAAGTTGCCCAGCATGACCTAATTGCTTTTAAAATATGCTGATGACTGCGCTTGCTTTTAGACAAGTTTCACATGCAACGACTGCGCAAGCGCAGTGATGGAAAAGACTGCAAGAAATGTGCTACCTACTGTATCACGGTAAGGCAAATAAACGAGGAGGTATGTGAGAAAAAACTCTAAATTGAGGCTTAAATCTGGATCTAAGAACGCACACAAAATCGATGAAAAAAAAAACACGCTTAAAAGGCAAAGGAAACAAAACTTAAAATGGAAAGACAGGTTCTTTCCGGTTGAAATGTCTGCTGAGCCTGCAAGCTAGTGTTGCACCCGGCCAGGTGGTGGTGCTACAGGGCATCGGCGCATACTGCGATGTTCCAGTCGCAGCTTGGACGGAAGCGTAGGGTTAAGGATAGTGTCCACAGTAGGCATATCAGCTCTGCAGCACGGAACAGTCACGGCTGCGAGACTCTTTCGCAGCCTCCAACTCAGGTAGCCCAGAGCAGCGGCGCCGGGTACGGAGGCAGGTCGTATTTGGTGACTCGGGTGGTGGCAATGACAGGGGTATGAGACTTGCATAGAAGCCATTGTCCCCCATTGGAGACGCTAGCGTCACTTCCTTCAACAGCCTCTGGAGTAAAGCCTGCATAAGCGTTGCATTGTTGCCCTGGTAACGATATTAAGCAGACAAAGTTCGTCGTCGGGCAGAGTTTGAGCCACCGCCGGAAAAAAGGGAGCACTTAGGCGCCGGAGCCTTCGACAACTCGACCATCGCGCGTATGCGCGCGCTGCGAGTCATTCCTTTTTAAACACCAGCTTTCTTCGAGGCTCCAGGCATGCGCTGCAGTTGTTGAAACTGAAACTTAGGAGAGTTTCCTGCCCCTGGCCACGGTACGAAGGCTGTAGGCAACGGAAGGCGCAGGTGGGGAACAGCGCATTTGAGTGTCATGGCTCAGGTCTTCGACCGCAATCTGCCCAGGTCTAGTAGTCAACACGTTTGTGTCAGAGGCCGAAATCTCGGAATGCGGGGCGCTTGCAGACAGAAGAAAAAAAAAAAAACAACCATTTGTCGCCATCGTTGTTGTCGTCGTTCCTTGGCGCATGGAACATACTAGCGAGGGAGGATCGGCCGGGGTTCATCGAGGAGAGGCAAAAGTACTAGATAAACTGGGTTCAAGCTAATTAGAGTGCTTAGTGTAATACATGAGTGAAAGAAGAAATGAGCCCGACAGCCGTATGCATACGATCAAGAGCGTCAACTCTATTCAGATAAGTGATATTGCAGAATTGTATTAAATCTTGATTACACACTTTGCTTCCATCGACTCATATTTATCAAAGACACTCAGCCCCCTCTTCCTCTTCGATTTCTTGTGCACCCTTCGATTCCATTTTACTGACGCGTTCTTTCTTGAGTCGGGCGGCACACTGATGTGTTTAAGCTTTCTGGCACGATGTATCCTCATGCGGTCTCTTTCGAGTCGAGCAGCATGCTGCTCCTCAATTTCGGTTTCTCAGCGGACACTGCGACTTCTCGATCCACTCGCACAGAGTTCTAGTGAAGCATCCTTTGCTCAGGATCGTCAGATGCCGCTTGGTAGTGAGGTATAACGTCAACGTACTCGGCGGTCCAGCCTCCGCGTCCCTCACGCATTGCGTCTGAATGAGCTCGTGTAAGGGCTCCATGTAGATGATGGTGATGATGATGCTCGGGGCCATACCCTTTTAAACGAGTCGGCACCAGAACTGGTACAAAGGCAAAAAGTGAAAAGAGGAAATAAGAAAGAAAAATAACAAACAAACAAAAAGAAAGGACTGTGTAAAGAGAAGCACGGAAAGGATGATGCCGCACACACTACACTCTTACACCATGCTGAACCACATTCATCCACTCAGTTAGTCGCCTCTTTGTCTCTGCCACTGGTCTTGAACTGCTTCCTGCAGTGGCGCGGGCAAAACCCCAGTGACTGCGGTAAAGTGGCAGTCTCCAGAGGCGGTGTTAGGAGGCTCGTGCACTGTTGCACGATGTGAGCCATCGTTGCACGCTCTTTTCCGCACACCCACACAGCACGCACTGCACTGACGGGTCGTACTTCCTGCAGTACTCCGGGGCCGGGAGAGCAATCGCCCGTGCCTCAAACAGAGCAGGCTGCTGCCTACAGTGTTATCGTGCCACCCGACGGAGCTGATAGACTGTTTGTGCGGCACGTTTTCTGTGAGGCAGGATTTCTCCTTGGCAGATGAGCCAGATGGCTTCCTCGGCTGCCGCTGCTTGACTCCGCACCTCAGCTCTCCATCGCAAGGCGGAGTCTGCTACCACAGGCTCTTTGAAGGACCAGTATTTCGGCCCCAGGTTGTAGATCTGGCGAGTCCAGGGGGTGCGGAGGCATGTTGCGGGCATGTAATCGAAGACGCGGCGTGCCCACCTGTCCCGATGCAAGAGACGGAGGCGGGTGTGGTAGGCTAGTTTCTAGACGCCTCTCGGGCCTCGAAGCACGACCAGCCCATATTTCCCTGCACAGCCTCGTTAGCGACTCGGCAATGGCATCCGAGCGCAACATGGCCAACCTCTTACTGTCGACGCTCCAAATAGTCGTGCGTACTAGCCGAGATACAGATCACCGCGTTCGCGAACGCCAGCGAGGGCACATCAACCAACTTCTACAACTCCCGCACCATGTGGTAAGGATTACAACTCCATTGGCTCCTGCGCCGGAGGATGCACTGGGCGCGGACGGCGGCCTGTCGGAGTTAGCGTTCGTGCAGGCTGTACATGTCTGGCTGTGTTCTGAGCAGCACACCGAGGTATTGGTGGTATTGGAGGTAAACAAACTAAGGAGAAAGCGTGCCCTCAGGCGACCAACCTTCCGAAGTCAAGTGCCGAGGAAGCCGTTCCCTCCTCCGTTTTTTCGCTCTCCAATTCAGTCCCTACTGTTTTGAAGCCGGTATGTTTTGGAGCGCGCGTCTGCCCTGGCGCGAGTGCATGGAAGAAGTAAAAACTAGGAGGGAGCATGACGTCACGCGACCAACCTTCGCAAACCAAGCGCCGATGAAGCCGTTCCCTCCTCCGTTTTTTCGCTCTGCCAGTCTGTCCCTATGTTTTGATGTCGGTATGTTTTATACGCGCGTCTGCTTTGGCGCGGGCGCGCGCTGCTGTCTTCTGCAGCGAGCATGGCTGATCGCGCCTATTTCCCGATGCTGCGAGCGCGCCAAACGCCGCGCGGCGCCGATTCGCGCATACGCTATGCGCAGCGGTAGTAGATATCACCGCGCGCTATCACGTGGTCTAATCACTTGGAGACCGACTCGCTCCCTTTTATTTTTCGCCGCCTGCATCGGCGCGCCTATAATGGCTCCATGACTGACCTCCATATCTGCGTTTGTAGGCCACCTTCATATTCACTGTGACTTTCTTCGATATGGTACACCCGATAACACACAAGCGACCTGCGGGGACATCTTTGCTGCATCGAACTAAGGCTGCATGCTGCGGTATCATCAGTACAGAATGTTGCCAAGAAAGTAATGTGAACGCAAGCAGAAACAACGAGAGGCCAAAGCGGAGAGCAGAGGCAGCGCTCTGGTACCGTAATCACGATGAATCAAGGAGGTTTTGGCACTTGTGATGCGCTTAACGCATGCGCGCGCCCTGAAGCGAGCTGCAAATTGAGGCGGTCAGCATCAAGAACGCGCTCCATCGTACATGTTTCCAGCGGCCGTCTTCAAAATACCGGGCGGCTACTGTAAGGCGCTGTACCGTAAAGAAGCCAGCCATAATTCCAAACGAATTGAGCTGCTCCCGAATCACATAAATGAAATGCCAAACAATGTCAAATTCTATCGCAGAGAAGGGGTGTGTTCTATAGATATGCAATATCCATCATCCATTTCATTTGGCGTCACTGCATCAGATGAAGGCAGCAAGGAGCCTTTCAAAGAAATCCCGATGTAGCGGGCACCCCGTCGACGGCAGCCTTCGCCAATTGCCTCACTTATCAGCTCACCGTTTCTTGCGATATACAACAACTGTCAGGTTTGCTTGCCCATTGGTGGCGTCCTGTGGACATTTGAACGTCATAGTTACGTCAACCAACAAGTGATCAATGGCAGGAGAGGAAATTAGAATGGAAGATAGATAGTAGGTCTCTATGGAATAGGTCTCTATAGACCCCAAGGTTGTGGTGACCAAATCAGAAATAGTCCACCGAGTAGCACTGGGGATGGCCTCAGAGCGAAATGTGTAGTTATGCATTCACCTAGAGTGCACAATCATTCAAGCAGTGACCGACACCTTCCGTTGAACTAGCCATAATGGGAGGCCTATATCGTGGAGAGAAGTGTGAAAAATTTTAAAGGTGTATGTAGCCGATCTATATCTGACAATGAATTGCTACGAGAATGTGTACAGTACACAGCTTTACACGTCAATATTTCTCAACTTGGCCTAGCGACTATCATGCGTTACTTTGCTGGGATAAGTAATCAGGAATTTATGTTTTTACCAAATTTTGGTTGCTATTGTAGCAATAACAAAAACACCACTGGTGACTACGACCTTGAGTAAGGCGATATTGAAGAGCGGACAGTGTCTCGAGGCGACTAATTCCAGGGCCAAGATCGCAAGCCTCCACATAGCCCGGGGGCCATAGATGGTACTAGGGTGGTCACCTTCGGTAGCAGCACATGTGCGCGGCGCACCCACCGGCTTTCGCTTTAGTGGTTGGCGAACTCGAGCCTTGCGACTCAGAAATCCGTCCAGTGCCGGAGACTTCCTGATTCGAGTCCTAGCATGCTATCTCAGAACTCCACACAGCACGAGACGACAATGCCCCGAAGGCCCGGCGCCGGCCCTAATTCCACTCATCTATTCTTCACGGTGTCGGCTGGTGCGAGGATGCAGTACGACTATTCCTTGCTAACCAGCAGCGCCGTAGAAAACCAGCTCGTCCTGATCTCCAGGGGCCAGGCGGCCAGGGATGCATATGGGTCCCGTTAAGAGGGAACCACTCCTATCGACGGCGTCTAAGCAGACGTCGTATTTAGCTCGAGCAAATAAACTTGTTTCTCTCTCTCTCTCTGGCGCTGGCGATAGCACCTGCCGCAACAAGGGCTCTTGAAGATATGTTTTTGCACGCAATTTGTTTTTGCGCTCGGTGTGACGTTACAGAGCGTATTCTATTTTCCACACACGGCAATTCTAGAAGCAACACTCATTTCCGTGTCCTTGATTGTGATAAGAAAGCCTTGTTGTCGAAGAAAAGGAAGGAGATACGTTCTAATACAGGTATTTCGCTGAGTCGTGACGGCAGTGCAAGGAGTTAAGATTGAGATGAACGATGTTTTTTCTCGCATAAGTAGTATAAAGCTCTTGGTTTTCGTTATATCTAGAATTATGTAACGCGTTACTAACATTGATGTGGATATTGTAGAAGATACGCACGCGCACTGTCTGCCAGCCATGTGGCTGCACCAATCAGCCATTGTAAAAGAGCACAGCTTCCCTAAATAAACGCTCATTCTGTTCTGACCTGTCTTGACTATAACAGATATATTTTCCGATAATTCATGGCATAGGAAGTGCACGATGTCGTTGGTGAGCGTCATAATTCCGTATGAGAATGGTAGGTTGCTCGAGGCCGAGCAGATTGTTGTGGCCTAGATTGGCCTTCCTCAGGTGCAATAGGGAGGTCACCCACTTTGTAGACCAGCTGCGGCGAACAGACTCTGACGAAAACGGCGACGCTGCTCAAGCCAGGAACGGTTGCCTGAGAACTGCGCTCTAAAACACGTTCAGTGTCGGCTTTTCATTCGGTATCATTAAAGGAAATAGATCTGTCTAGCGAAACACTGAGGCTCACCTTTTGGAGAGCAATGTATAATAAAGTACAGCTAGAACATTGGGAGAATGGCAGCTAGGTGAAATGATGAACTGACCAGACACGGCTCTGGCTTCTGACAGCGCTCATCGGAGCTGCGTTAGATAGCTGCGCTTCAGAACAGCAGGCTTTTGCTGAGGCGTGACAATCGAGACATTTAGTTTAGTGTTACTGCTTACCGCAACTGTTTACCGCTACCACGCGCCGTGACGGACATTTTCTTTCTTCCTTGGAACTGATTCTATCTGGGTGTAATGTCACTGACTCGGAACTGACCAAGAGCATAGTGGTAAACAAGTTATGAAATTTCGGGCTGATGATTGGCAGGATTTCCCGTGGCGGCGTCCTCAGACACTTGGGTTACAACATTGTGACATCCGTTGTAACGTGCATTTGGAGCAACTAGCACCAGCCGATAGACGCCAGAAGCTAGCACTGTGCGGTTGCACACTCGAGCATTGCATACCAAATTAAGTGTATTGCCTTCGCAAATATACCCAAAACAGGAAGTTGCGCTAAACATAACCAAAGCTGCCAGTGAAAAAGAGTGAAATTTATGATAGCCAATTAGAAACAAAAAGACCAATCACATTTCGACCACTCGTCAGCTCGGCTGTAGTGCTAGCAGGGCGACGATTGGTTAATGGGATCTAGACAATAATGCATTCTTGGCCAAATGCTATTTTAAAAACTCAACGTCAGTTGGATGAGATGATGAGACCAAAATTGTATTTTGTTCTTCTCAAAGCAACGGCATTCATTATATTCAGCAACCATTAGTACATATCTGATGGAATCAAAAGATTTTTAGATCATGGTGTTTAGTTTTTGTTTAGTTTTCAGAAGATGTGCTGGGATGATGCAATATCAAAGTAGCGATCGGTAATATTTATCGCCAAATGAACGTATTGCCTCGAACTATTGAACGCTTTATTTGTTGTTGGTTTCGACAGCCGCTAGCATGCGGCCTTATTAGTATGATTGCAGCGCACGGAACAATCTTGTTCATGCTCGTTGTCGCGAGATGCGGTTTTATCGCTTTCTTTCTAGGGCGAGATGCGCCAAGACTTTTCCCGAGTGATCGCAGTGAAGCGCAACTGTTTCCTTGTCGTTCAAGACGTTACCAATCTGCTTTGATCGGTTCGCCCATTTTAAATTGAGCGCTGACGAATACAGCAGTCATTAATTATTCGACGGCCGACGAGCACGCTTGCTGTTATCACTACAGCCGAGTTACTTATAGTCCTTTTCCGGATGCAGCTCAGCCCCAATAAAAAAAATTAATTTAAGCGCAACACCAGCTTCTTCTTTTGGTATGTTGCCTTCGGCATTGTCACGAACACATGACAATATTGCAGCAGTTCAATTAAAATTTCGCAAGAACTTTATCCCGTTTTTATTTGCGTTGCTATACACTTGACTGAGCAGCCAGAGAATACATACATATACAAATGATATGAGTACTTGAAAAGTGATACTTGTTATAATCTACGATTTACCTTTCGGACGTCTATCCAAGCATTCATTTACAAAGCTCAGTGTTATTAACAGACTGGATATTTATAATTGCACGTTATGTTACTAACAGAGAAGAAAACCAAGAGTATCGCAGAAACCTCTACGCTGGTTGTCTAGGAGCATTCACAGCAATGTACACAAACCGCGGGCAAAAACTTAGTATTAATACTGGAAGGCGATTCGTTGATGCTGAGCTGTTTATTGCCCATGCCTCGCGTAATAAACTTGCCTCGACCTTGTTATTCAAGATACGTGGTAAGACCAGACGTTCGGTAATGTCACTGATGGGGGAATTTTCCGAGCACAAGAGGCTGTTATGCTTAGGGAAGGCTTGGGAATCTTTTGTAGCGTAAAGCTACACTACGCGGGTCAGAGCCGAGTTTCGCGTGAGTGTGCCTCACCCGTTATGCGCATGCGCGAGAGCCGCGTCTAATTGCGAAGGAGAAGAAGAGGAAGAAGACGGAGAAGAAGAAAGAGTAGATGAAGAAGAAGAAGAACGCTCGGTCAACCGCAGCTAATGCCCTTGATGCATCTGTTTCATGTACCATCCCTAATATCACCATTTTTGAAATGTCCCGTTTCCAGCGATATCAATACCTAGCCGCTTCATGCAATCATCCATTGCTATTTGCAGCCGAATACCAGCATCTCATATACTCATGGAAAGTTCGTTCATGCAAATCACGGCAGTGTGAGGCAACGATGACTCATCTGAGATGCAGGATTCCTCGCCTAAATCTTTACCTTTGTGAGGCTTGCGGTGAAATTGAAAATATTGATCACTTCCTTCTCTCTTGCCGAAGGTTCTCACATCAGAGGAGGGGGAATTTAGAAACTCCAATTGCACGCTTGGGATTTACGTTGTCGGTCTCGCTTCTACTTCGGTGCGTGTGCGAAAGGATTTGCGTTGCCCCAAAGGACAGATTCCCTTGCTAATAAATTTACAAAATTCCAAATTTTTAATTCATATTTTTTCTTTCAATAACTTTCGTAATCTTAAATCTTATGTTTTTGTTTAGTTGTCAATTACTGTAATACACTAATTCACTTTGTGTAGGACATTTGGTAGTCCACACTGAACCCTGACCAATCCCCCTTCGTGGGTACGTGCCAAATATCACGGAAGAAGAAGAAGCTAATGCTTTCGCTACATATTCGGTTGAGCGGCGTTGAAACCTTCCATTTTTTTAAAACTTCCTTTGTACACTGAACAAAGCACGTAGGTAATGCCTTGTTTGGGAAGGCATTTTAGAATATCTCGCCATGTCGACCTTGTACGCGAGTCAGATCCGACGTCTACAGTACCCGTTGTAACACATTAAATCCGTCGTGAATGAAGTGGTTCGCAGAATATAAGCACCGACGCGGCATTAGACGGTGCTTCTGGCACACGGCTCGCTAGAAGGAATTGGGTAGCGAAAGCCAAATAGATGACTGCATGACGAGTGCGCGAGGCTTGAGTTTGGTGGCGCCCACTGCGAGCTGCGATGCCACAAATCTCGGGACATTAGGTGGCGTCCCAGAAACACGTGACGTAGGAAGGCGACCATCGCTAATTCGTCTGTCCTGGTCTTCATGCAATCCTCATGATAACAAAATTACCTGAGTGCAGCGTCTACATACGAGACGCGGCCAGATTGTAAGAAATTGTATGTGAAATTACAGGTATATTTAAAGAAAATTTCTGTCCCTGTATCGAGAATATCTGTTCTGCTTCATTGACCGAAATACGTTCACGGAATAAACAGCAATTTTCGGTTTTTCAGCAGAAACCTTGATTGGATGGCAAACAATTCGATATATTTTGGTCGTCTGCTACCGCAAAGTGATTTTGAGTTGAATAGCAGATAAGTGCTGAATAGAAAGTGAAATGGTATGACAGCCCCGAAGGCACTGTCCGACGATCGGCTGCGTAACAATTTCAGTTCGAAAGAACTAGTGGCGCTACATTAATTGAGGTTCATTGTTGGTAACTATGAGCATATATTAGGCCAAACAGAAGGAAGGTTAGCTTCCTGCTACTGTAGTATCTGTTATGCATTTTCGGTGCCATCGAGTATTGCCAGCGTCGAGAGATATTCGCGAGATATTTGGGAGATGTAGTTAGGAAGGTTTTCGCCTTAAAAATAGTGTTCATTGAAGAAATTCGCGTTTACGCAATTTTATTGTTGTTAAAGGCACAAAAACGCGTGAAATTAAAGTCGAGTAAAAAAGATATATCTTCATCATTCTTTTATCTGCGACAGAAAAAAACAAACATAAGAAACAGAAAACGCCTTATAAAAGAAGTTTTTGTCAATTTAGAAACATTTTTCATCAGTTGTAAACAGAAAAAACTGTAATGTCACAGAAAAAATTAAGAACAAAAAACACAGTAGAACAGAAAATATCTGGCAGGACAGATTCCAGATAATGTCTGTATTTTTCAACAAAATTGTTTTACAAAGAGCCAGACACTTGTGAACAAGCGCAGTATCAGTAATCTCAAATACACGCAAACGGGATAACTGTAAGGCTAGTGTTAGAACATATGACGTAGCTATAAGAGCTTAGGCAATAAGTTCAAAAGGGGGGCAGTCACTGCTTAGAAGCTAATGCGTCTGTTAAGTGAAAATCACCGCGATACTGCTCCTTTCCCTACAACTAAAATCTCGTCTTGCTATGGGTGATTCTATTGTTTCACTCGCGCTTCATTTGTCGCTGAGGGTAGTCAATGTGAAGCTACAAATTTATAGCAATTTCAGCATTTATTATATCTATGAAAATATCCCGCTTACAAGAATAACATACCTGTGTTACCTTTTAAAGCACATTCAGCTGACGTTGGTGCGTTAATAAAACGAAATATAAGTAAAGCACGCAGCAAAGGAAGCAGACCGAACGAATGCTTTGCAAAATGCGATTGGCTTTGAGGCCAATAAAACCTGACCCTATCAGTTCATTAAAAAAGCGCTGGGGCTAGATCCCGTTCGTACAGATGGGTATCCGCATAGCAAGCCGCCACTCTTGCGACGTGTCCGGGAAGCCGAGCACTAGCGCAACATTTTTGCATCATTGAAAATGTGCGCACGCATCGGTAATAAGTTTCTCAGCGAATACGCATCGTCTTCGCCATACTGTACAGCTTTACCACGACCATTAGAACGAACCCAGTAGAAAAAAAACTACAGAACGGTGTCACAAATACGACAAAATATCCTGTAGTTCTGTCGTAACCATCAAATTTTTTTTGTAGTTCTGCAGTGCTTTTCTGCAGTTTTCTAGTTTTTCTGTAGTACATTTCTGTTGTCTGTAGTTCTGTACACTTTTCTGTTGTAACTACAGAAATTTCTGATGTTAATACAGAATGTTCTGTTGTCACAACAGGTTTCCCGTCAAAAACCGTACAGAATGTCGTAACATCAGAAAATGTTCTGTAGTTTTTTCCGATTGGGAAATACTGACTATCTTGACACAGATGGTACACATCGCCCGCAGACGCTTGCAAAGTGCAGCCAGCAACGTTCAACCGACGCTGCTGTCGCACTCATCCCGCGTAAAAAAATGCTTCGCTCTAAACTTCGGTCTGCCTCGGTCACCAATGCAGCGGGAAATAAATGACTGAGAGAGATGACTTATGAAGAGGCAAAATATTATTAAAACGTAAAAGTTTTTTTTAGGCTCGAAACGTAAACTGCATTCAGGTATACGCGTAAGTATATCATATTTACTTTCTAATTCTTTAGTTATCTTAGTTTTAGTGCTTTAGTTTGTCGTATCACTGCTCGCAGGGGCTCTCTTCACCATTCATCGTTATCATGAAGTTGATGCCGCTGGTAATAGGTCTCTGCACACAATTTGTTCCTACTAACGGGACCTTTTACAACGATATTGGCACACGTCACTGCCTAACTTTGCGCATCTTGTAATCTACGTGCGGAGGGAATCCTTTTAGATAGAAACGGTTTGACATCAGAACTGGAGCGGGTGGGATGAATACTAATGAATTGCGCTGAAAAGAAAATGTACGAAATGCGTGCTCGAAATCACATCCGGGATTCTTCAAATCGGGACCCCGCGTCAGACGCGCGACTCTGTGGCCACGCAGGCCCGTTAATACGGGTTGAACAGGAGCGGGGTTTAAAATGTATGTAGTGTACTACCTTTAACAAAGACAACAGGGGTAACGCGTTGCAACCTTAATGGCTCGCGTTCGCCATCGTCCATTGTGGATTTTCTTTCGCGTCCCTTTACATTGCTACTCGGTTAAATAATACACTTAATTCATTAATAAGTTGCCACCCCTGTGCCACCCCCGCCGGGTAGGCGCTGTAGTTAAGGCGCTCGATTACTGCCCCAAGGATGCGGGATCGAATCCCGGCATCGGCGACCGCTTTTCCGTGGAGGCAGAAAGCTAGGCGGCCATGTGTGGTGCGGTGTCAGTGCACGTTCGAGAAGGCCAGGTGGTCGAAATGTCTTAAGCTCCCCACTACGGCGTCTCTCCATAGTCTGCGGAGCTTTAATTGGGACGTTTATCCCCATAAACCGAACCAAACCAATAATGCGAAATTATTAATAGGCTATACTGATGAGGCCAAACGGTGACGCAAAAGGGAAGTCATGACTGTGTATGCGAATCTTAGCACGGTGTAGTAGCATGTCATAACAAAAAAAAAAACAGTTTAGTATGCTGTAATCTTCGGCAATATTTAATAACAGGAATTGTCGTCACCATGACATGTTATCCGGGCATGACGTCACGTACAGTTTTCATGACGTCACCAAGGCCATAATGACATCCCATCCGGTCACGACCGATAACTTCACCAGGCGATTCACGCATATACGAATCTGACTTCGCCGGGCGCCCGATTCAGGCCTTTTGCGCGGTGTTGCTGCCCTTGCCGCTCTTTGTGCACTGACGCTACTAATTAAAGACTATTCGATTCTTATGAATCTTGCCAGGCACGTCAGGCACATGAAAGCTAGACTAAAAAGCAGGCGCGTCGTCTGCTGAGGCCATGCGCATGCGCATTGCACTAAACGTGCCCCGAGTTCCCAGTTTATTGTTTTGCGCAAATATGCCCTTCCGCTTAAAGCTCTAAATATATTGAAACAGGCTCGTGGACCAAATGAATGCCAACAGCTATCTGTGGCGTGGCCCATGTGTCCGTACTCTTGTATCAGGCGGTCTGGTAGGGTGGTAAGCGTGGCTTCTAAAGCGTACCTTGTGGGCCACGCGAAGACCAGGACAAGTTGTAAGGAAATGGTCTTGTGTTACCTCCAAAGCGGGAGCTGAGCAGAAAGGGCCGTTCAGGGGACAGTTACAACGTACTGAGCCAAAGCAATTAATTACTGATTACCCAGTACACAGTAGCGAATTATTATTTACCTGAATCAACAATGGCTAATAATCAATTACTAATTCACTATTTACAAACTACTAATTAACTAATCACACAATATATATTCTTTATTTTTAGGAATTTGTATATAGTCAGTGTATTATATAATAGCCAATTTTTAAAGCTACATCAGCTACACCAGTGCAGCAAAAATCTATTATAAGTATAGAAAATTTCCTACACTGGTGTAACTAGTGTAGGTTAAACAAATGGCTCTATAGTTTCAAAATACTACACCAGTGATGACGTCATCAGTTTGACAGCTATAGTGGGGCATGATCGCGACTGGACACGCTGGCGAGTCATTAGCTTATAAAGGCTTTCACAGAAAGGTAATGAGCTTGCGCAAAAAGTAGAAGAGTAGAAGAGACGTTACGACTGGATAGAGCACTCTGACCTATCGTCACGTCTCTTTCTTCTATTTTTTGCTCAAGTTGATAACCTTTCTGCTAGTATGAACCAACTCATCCAAACCAAATCACTTATTGAAAGCCTACTGCACCATTGATGGCGTCATGAGTTTGACTGACATCTATAGTGTGACAGAAACGCGACTGGATGCGCTGGCGAGTCATGAGCCTAACAAGGGTTTCGCCTGAACAGGCGCTGCATCTCACACTTCTCCACCGACGACAATAGACAGAAATGACGAGGGGCGAAGTATAATCACGGATAATATACTTGAACCAAACTGAAACCAGAACTCTTCAATACTACCAGTTGCGAAACTTCCCATAGGGCCCATGTATGAAAAAACGGCGGTTTTGAGTGGTCAAAATTCGGGTGTTTTCGAATGGTGGCGGCACCCGCGGCCATTAAAGGAAACGGCGTCTAAATTCCAAACTTTCCGATTGTTGATAAATGTACAACCATTATGAAAAATAAAATTAGCTGAAGACTTCCAGCTTCAAAAATTATTGAAATAACAGCCATATAGTTAATTAGGCTGTAAAAGAGGGGAAATTTGATTTCCAAAAGGCGATGGAGGCAATAGCAAAAGGCTTGTATTGAGCGCTTCCATACGGCGCGACTATTCACGGACACCCGAAAAATGCGAACAACATTCGGTAACTTTTTGAAGCGGGGCTTCGCAACTGGTATGATCCAAAAGCTCTGACAGAAACAGCATCGCTGTTTCATCAGTCTTACAAGAGAGTGTAATCTGCCCTAATTATTACATCTAAGAAGGATGTGTAGGAAGTCTCCTGGCTTGCTACAAAGTCTACGTAATGAAGAGAATTGGTACGGGTATCGGGCATGTGAAAGTTAAGGTTATGAAGCAGTCGGAGTCTGCAAGCTTCGCCACTCAGCGTGCAGAGGAGGCTCCTTTAATCAAGCCCGGAATGTAAGACATCGGGCTAGGGAATTAACCTCCTTGTTGCCAGGGAGACCGGCATCGGCTGGCGTCCAGATGAGGCTTATGTGGCGGCGGGGCTGCCGGAAGCATAATAAGCGAGCAGCGGTGCGGGATATATAGCTGCTGGTATAACTTGGAATGGCAGATTTGGAATCGGACAGAATTTTTGCGGCAGATGTAGAGACGAGAGTCAGCACGATGGCTGCCTCTTCTGCCTCTGTGGTGGAATTGGCGATTATTGAGCTGTAAGTAAGCAGCTTTGCTTGACTGTCGGCTACAGCCAGGACCATACGGGAGCCTGACGTATATTATGCTGCGTCCACGTAGACCACCTCTTGGTCCTCGCTATATTGTCTGTGAAGGACATGAGCCCTGGATATTCTGCGGCCTTCGTCTCGACAGGGTGCATGTTTTTAGGGATGGGAAGTAAGCCGAGGTTAGACCGGAGGTTAGGAGAAAGGGGGACACCGTCAATAGGGTGTGTAACGGGGCTTAGGCTTAACTGGGATGATAGAGTGCGGTCAGCCATCAGGTTGGATAGATAGGATATCTGTGCGTTAATGTAGACTGTCTAAGTTCCTCGAAAGTGCTATGCACACCGAGTTTGAGAGTCGGGCGTTAGATGTGCAGGGGGAAAGTCGTACAACCGTTTTCGTACAACTTCGTAGGAGCGCATTCACCCGGTCTCTCTCCTTTTGTTTGAGGAGGAGGTATGGGAGGCCATAGTGGCGCGGCTTATAATGTAAGCCTGGGTGAGGCGAAGTGTGTTTCGCTCGCGTAAGCCAGCCCGGAGGTTGGCTATGAGGCGAATCAGTCGGGAGGTCGGTCGAGTCTGTGTTTGGAGAGTATGGCTTCTCCATGCGCGCCATGGAAGGGAAGAACTAGACCGAGCACACAAATTTTGCAAACTAGTGGAATCGGATGTGAATCTAGCTTGAGCGAAATTGGCGGACTGTCTGAATTGTATTGCTTGGGGCGGTAGAGAAAGAGTTCTGATTTTGAAGGGGAATAAGTTAGGCCACGTTCCCGTACAAATGTGTTAATAGTGGTTAGGGCCGATTATAGGTGTTCTCCTCCTCCTCTATTTCGGCATTACTGCCACGGTTAGCCAAACACTGATTGTCGCCTGCGTAAAAGATGAAATGGATGTCGGGGATTTGAGGTAGGTTTTTCGGGTAGGTGAAGTGCTATGTTGAATAGTATAGAAGAGAGGACAGCTCTCTGGGACGTATCTCGTGCACCTATCGTGATCATTGGAAGGCAGGGCTCACCAACTGTAAGTGTGTCTGTGAGCTGGCTGATCGCTGACTCTCAGGGTTGTAAGGTTCTGAAGGATTGTTGAGTGTCTAACATTATCGAATGCCTTAGTAAGATCCGCACCTAGGATAGCTTCACTGTCATAGGTTTGACAGTCCAGAATGTGATGTTTTAGTAGTGAGAGGACATCCTGGTGTAGAAAGGCCAGGACGAAATCCAAGCATGAGGTGGGCATAAATTTTTTGCCGTCTAGGTATTGACAAAATCTGGTCTGGAATACATGCCCCATTAGTTTGCCGACCGATGAGGGGATAGAGATGAGCCTGAGGTTTGAAATGAGCAGAGGTTTCCCAGGTTTTGGTATAAAGACAACTTTCGCCTCTTTCCATTGATGCGGTAGGGTGCCCCTTTGCCAGCACTCGTTAAAGTATTTGGTAAGAGCGGCAATATATTGGGCATCGAGATTCCAGAGCTCCTTATTATGTACTCCGTCTGGACTGGGGGCTGAAGGTGTGTTAAGGCTCTGGAGCTCAGCCAGCACCTCTGATACTGTGGTGATTGGAAGCAGTGCTTAAATTTGTTTTACTGTTCCATCTGTTCTATACACTAGGATACGCAACAGTGCTTGCAACAGGGCTCGCCTCCAATACTTAGATGTGCACATGCACTCAACCGTTAGTTACCTGTTCGTCTGTTTCCTTCCATAATGCTTGTACCTGCACAGAAACTAGTACAAATTATAGCATAACAACAACGGTGTTGCTGCATCAACGTGTCGTGTGACTCTGGAGCAAGGTAGAGTACAAGTTGCGCAGTCTCGTTTGAGTATTCGTTTATTTTCCGTTACCCACTAGTTGGCTCTTCCTCACAAAAGTACTGTGAAAGTGCGCTCACGGCCAATAAAAACGTTTCGACGCCTGCCAACTCTGCATCGTTGCTACGCGAGAGATTTGAAGAGCAAGATACTAACCTGCCTCAAGATTCCATAGTAGTGTACGTAGATGGAAGCCTGCAAGGCTGTGAAGCCAAAACGGCAATCCACTGTCCACGGAGACCTAGCCTGAATCAGACAACCACGTTTCAGCTTTCGGAACCACTTACATCTTTCTGCGTTGAGCTTGTGGCAGTTCAAGAGGCACTCTGCTCCTCGACTTCTATAACCATGCTCCCTACAGCCCACATTGTCATCCACACTGACGCACTTCAAGCAGTACGTCTGCTCCGACGTGTCAGCCGCTGCCCTAAAATTTGCCAGGACATCCACCAGATTGCGGCGCGCATCCCACAGTCAATACGCATTGAGTGGGTCCCACGGGATCTGCTGCCTTCCCAAAGTCAAGCTGATTTTGCAACCCGCCTCGTGACCCAAGACGCATCAATCCCACGGTTTCTCGAAGTCGACGACGCTACCCTCCTTTTGTCAAGAAAGGAGCACCTCCGGCGCCGCACACGTGCACTTATCCCTCCGTGTGCGATATCCCTTCCCCGCGGTCTCACCCGTGCAGAGGAGGTTGCGCTTAGGAGGATCCGGGTCGGTGTTGCCCTTACACCAGCAGTAACTAGGACGTGGTCATACTTCCAACACTTATATCCTCGCCCAGGATGCCCGATCTGTAATAACGAAGATGTCGAGGCCGACATCCACCACTTTCTGTGGGACTGCCCAGCACTCAAGCCAACACGAATCCGGCACCTGAGAATAGCTGGCCTTTCAGCAACCAATCCTGCCTCATACGTCACTTGGACGCAGGGACCTCATCATCGCTCACTTCTGGACTTCATAAAATCAGCCAACCTTTTTCCATTCATTTAATCATTTATTCATCCTTCATCTCATAACCTACTGATGCCCTGAGGCAATAAATATCGACTTAAAAAAATAAAAAAAAAAGTTTCGTCATTTGTCACAGGAGTGTGTTCTTTTTCACTTGGAATCCTGATTCCGGTGCTCCGAAATCGAAAGAACAGGGCCAGTCGCTCTTCGTATAATTCAATTTGCGTCAATATTTGAATCGGCCTCACCGTGAATGCCGTGGTAGATCATTTTATGGCCTGCCCAAGCGAACACTAGCAGGACTTCCTGCCGTACTGTGCTCAGCGGGCTCCATTGCAACAGTGTGACATCCGCTTTTAATGCGCAACTCACAAGAGGCACGCCTATAGAAGTGTGAGGCACAGATCAGTAGGACACTCCCCTTAAGCATAACAAGATGCTGCGATTCTTGTCATGGCATATGATGCTCGAATGGAAATCAGGCTTCTTCAAGTCTCAGCATGTGCGATGTAATTCAGTTGTTTCATACAATGCTCAACGACAGACTTTTGCGAAGCCCTTTAGCGAGGTGCCCAGAATACCTGCTTTGCCTTTATTGGGAAGTTCTTGGATATATCTGCCACTCGTGGGTAAGCTTTGTTCTGCCTTCTAGGAAGAAGTTGGCTTTAAAATGAGCGGAGTTCTTTTTGTGACTGTTCTGGTCAAAATTCGAAAACAGCATATGCACTCCAAACGAAAAGAATTCGATTTCAGTCTTGCTGCAATACGAAGCGAGTAAGTTTGAGATTCGGTTCATATTTGTACCCCAATATCGTTGAATATTAGCCACTGTCAAATAACGCGCCGAATGTCGTAAATTGTTCCGTGGCACGACTGTAGTAGCTGTTCAAATCACTGTGGGCCAAGTTCGGAGTGCCAAAGAAAGAGTCTACTAAGGCGGGAAGGCGGGCTATTTCCTCTCTCCTCTGTAATTTATCTCGTGTACCAATCAGAATTGGACACTGAGAAACTCAAAAAATGTGCTTGCTCACGTTCGACATGTGACGAGAATAAGATTGTCAGTAACCCGCTTCGAGTCATCAATGCGAAAGCCGTCTTTGTTTTCTGTTTGATCGTCTCAATATTGTTCTCTTACATACCTTATGCCCGTTACCGCTCATCCTGTCGCTGCCATTACTCTTCCGGTGTGAAGTCCGTAACATTATTTCAGTCAGCTATGGTACACGAAAAATTTTGCATCAGGCTCCTGAAGGTAGCAGTGGAGGTTTCGGGGAATTATCAGCGTAACAATTCCGCGTATTAGGCAGTAGTATATGTGTATGTAGTACATATTATTCGCGGCGCTGTACCATGCGGCCCACTGGGTGTTAAAAAGCTGAGATTAAGAGTAGATTATGGTAGGGTCTGAATCGAATAAGAGCAGGAATAAAATTTTGCACAGATCTCTCTTTTGTGAACCACCATTTAACCGATTATATTGCAAGGGCACGTTGATAGCCGCCAGATTAAACAACGAATGTTGCATGAAATTGTGTATGAAATTTGCAGGTGGTAAATTTTTGTCTGTTTACTAATCTTGATTAATTTCCTCTTTCCGCCCTGCTGTTTTATCAATGTGCTTGTTCTCGTTCGTCCTTTGTGTACATTTCTTCATTCTTAATGGTTTTTTTTTTCTTGGGCCTATGCTCACGACATCTGTATTCTATTTATTCCCTTCATTTTATTTATTATTTCATTTATTTACTCTCTTGGCCGTTCGGTTTACACAGAGAGCAGTGGGCAGTATAAAACGAAACAGCAAAAACAAGAATACAGGTGCACTGGGCAGGTTAATGTAGGTGATCAAATACAGCAGACTTGAAGCAGTCCGGTTCGGGGATGAACATGACGGAGGTGGGAAGGTGGTTTCAGTCCGCGCTAGTCATAGGAACAAAGGATTAAAAATAAAGATTAGTTGTGCAGCTTGGTAAGCCAACTTTGAATCTGTGTCCCATGCGGGATGAGAAATAAGTAGAGTACTAAAAAGACATTGCTTAAGCTTCCATTGGTGAAATAATTTTTCTGAATAAGACATAAACAAGAAATGCGACGGCGTTAAGAAAGCCCAGGAAGATTTAACGTTTTCTTCATAAGTTTTATACTGGCCAAACGAAAATGGGTGGAATAAAACGAACACAGCCATTTGAATAGATTCGAGGGCTTGTATGAGTGATTTAGGTTGGGGATTTCTAACAGATGAGGCATACTCAAGTTTCGGGCGCACAAGAGACTTTTAAAGAAGTGCTTTCAGGGCCACAGGAGCAAAGTGAAAATTGCGCCAAAGGAAACCAAGCGTTCGGTTCGCGTTAGTAAAATATGCTCAAAATGCGGTTTCCATGATAGGTTGTTATTAATGTATACGCTAAGGTACTTATAATCAGGGACAGAAATTAAAGGAGTGTTATTGAGGAAACAGGCGCATAAAGACTGGCTAAACATATGTGTTACTCTCATCGCTTTGCACTTAACAACATTTAGTTTCATAGATTATGTGTGGCACCAGTTGGAGATATTATCAAGATCAGACTGAAGAGCAAGTACATATCAGGGGTTAGGTATTGGTCGATATAATACACAATCATCCGCGTAAAGTCTTATTTGTAAGTAAATGGAATCAGAAAGATCGTTAATATAAATTAGGAAGAGCAGAAGACCTATACTCGGATACACGTTTTTTTGGCAGTGGGCGCAAAGGTAGGGAGGCGGGGCGTCAATAAACGCGTCAATCCACCGTGTAGTTCGACCGCGAGGCTTTTGGTCTGCATAGACGTTGCAGATCATTTCCATCGTTTGCTTCGACAGCCAGCGTCTCTTGAACTTGAGTCAAATCTTGTCTGGTGAAAACGCTTCCAACCCTTGCGGAGTGGACGAACTAGAACAACCTGAATGACCCGAACAGGCAGCTGTCGCCATCTTGTCAACAAAGTCGGGGCGGCTCGAAAACCCGCGACAGACATCAGGCGAGAAAACCCGGTGGAACCAAGAAAAGTGTTTTAGGCATAACAGCTTCGTTTCGGAAAATCAGTTCCGTGACAAAAATATGCCGTAAATGACTAACGCTATGATTTCAATTTGTTTTTGCAGAAACTGCTCATGTAACTAGGAGCTATATTTAGCTGTGTAGGAAGATGATGCGTTTCGGCTCCGTAGCTTGGCTCGATTGCCAAGAAAAAGTGTTCCCGAGTATAGTACGGAACCTTGAAGAACGCCGGGTGTTACAGGATTTACGGGGGAGTCACAGTCGCCAATGGGTACGACCCTTCAAAAAGCATTCAATCCACTTCATAACATTAGTATCGATATCAGGTTTGCTAAACGTGAAGAGTAGAAGTTGATGTGAAACAGCATCAAATGCCTTCGCAAAATCGGTAAAAAATGGACTAACGATAAATCCAAAATGGAAAACAAATCAGTTGCGTTTCGCAGGAATGATGTTTTCGAAAACCTTGCTGATTGGATGGGAAGAAACCATTTAATTCTAGATGAAAGGTTAGACTAAAATAGAATATTTGTTCAAGCAAATTGCACAGAACTGACGTCAATGAAATCGGTCTATAGTTGAAATTGCTCTTCTTTTGATATACATTTTTGTTTATCGCATGTAGCATTGCGTGCGTTGTGCATATATATACACTATTCGCTCTTTGTCTTCAATAATGCTTACTGTTGCAAATTATTCAGTGGAAATTTATCTCTCAAAAGTGACGAAATATATACGGGTCCCTCCACGGCAAGGTATTTTATAGCAATTCTACGGCAAGGTATTTTATAGAGCCTTAATATAACGCAACTAATTAAACAAAATTAACTATGTAAGTATGTATTACTCATTTTAAGAGGCAATTTTGATTTGCTTAACTGTAAACCGTCTACATCAAAGGTGAACCCCCTTTTTAAATTTTCTTAATCGGTGTTGATGTCGAACATAAACATATACGCGTTCGAAACCTCGTTAAGATGGTTTTGGCGGTATACAGGTTTATAAAACCGCGTCGCTGCGCATGGCATTGCCGCCATAATAGGCTTATCTTCTGATACATCGTAAAATACACAACTTAAGTCTATATTAGACACAAAATAAATTAAAAGGAAGCCATCGCATGATTTTGAATCCCGTGAAAGGTAAATCAGATTTCTGATGCGTATTATGGCGGAAGCCTTTCTTGGCTCGTTCGCGCCGTGTAGAGAAAACAACCATTGCACTGCCACTTGTAAAAGAATCCTCTCCACCGAGAATCGGTTCACCGGGAATCGGATTTCTCCTATCCCTAGGCGAGCGCGCTAACCACTACTCCACGCAGGGTATTTTTTTAATTTCCTTTTCACAATGAAAATTACAGTGTGGTAAAAGTAAGGCTACACTCTATTCGTGAAACATTTTAGGTTAGTCAGATTGATAAAAACTGGCATCCATACAGGTTTTCACTTTGGACATGCTCGTGAGGAACATATCGTAATTCTCCTTGTCTAGCTTCGGGATAGTAGCAGCCAGAACAATTACTCTGCAGTTAGAAAAAGTGAATAGGGATATATGTGGCTTTCCCTTTGTAAATGGTGGTCCTTACAACAACAACAAAAAAAAAAAAGAACTGCTGGAAGTGTCCTAGCCGAAGAGAGTGTCCTAGTCTATCATAGTGATAATAATGATAGCGATGACAGTGACGCTGCAGTTAATAATATTGATATATTGATAATGATGATGGTAGCCATGGCAATCACGATGCGTTTAGTTGGGGATAATGACGATAGTGGTGACTGTGATGGCATGATAACGATCACAATGCCAATGCAGTTAATAATTATAATAATAGTAGCGATGACAATGAAGATGCAGTTATTGAAAACAGTGCGGCAAAGCGGCTTTCTCCATTCAAGCATACTTGCTTGCAACTTTTTTTGAACTTTTGATATTTCGAACTGCACTGGCGGTTAGCAAAATTTAGAAAAGGGACGCACTTTTGATGTGGAGGGCTGTCAGTTTCACAGTATACTCTTGCCACTTAAAATCAAAAGTAAAATTTTGTTAGTTTATTTAAATAATCTTCTACCGATTACACGCTATAACGTACACATTGTCTGCTCGCCCGGCAACTCAGCTGAATTAATCACATCGGCGCATCTTTTATGCGTTTTGAAAAAAAAAAAAAACGTTTTTACAGAATAATTTCAACCCCGTATAGATGCCGTTGGCGCTAAAGGCAATTTTATGTACAACCATCACAAGCATCGCAGCATGCTGAGCGCCATTTGGTGCAACCAGGTCTTCATTGGAACGAATCCAAAAATAATGAATGAAATAATGAATAAGGAATGAGTAAGTGCAAGTACAAATTCTGCAATTTCACTCATACCGTGCAGCCGTCTGGATACCGTCGTTCTAGTGTGATATGCTACCAGGAAGAGATGGAAAACAAAAACATATGAGTTCGAGCATGAGAAGGTGTGAGTCATAATAATGTACCGTCGTCCCTTTATTTATGGGCTATAACGAAACACGGAATTATAATTCGCAATGCATAGGGTGCGTCTCATCATGTGCGATGTGTTTTTCAGCCTCTGCAGCAGCTTGACTGAAGTCAACGAAGATCGCACACTATAATTTAGTTATCATCATCCACACAGCTTAAACTGCATCCACTTCGGGAGAAAAGCCTCTCCCATACCTTTCCACTGAACCATGCAATCAATCTGCTGCTACCACATTATTTATCCCTGTGCAAACTTCAGCAAGCCCTCCATCATATTGACGATTGAACCATCCAGCTTAGAGATGCGAAATTCGAGGAAATTATATGTCGCTTGAAAAAAAGAACCTTTTATGTTCTTTTTAATGACAACTCAGAAATTTTGGAAAACCTGAAATATCCTTAGCCCCGCGTGAATTTATTCGTTAGAAAGCGCGAACAGGAATAATGACATTATCAGATCATTCATAAGCAAACCAAGGACGTGAGGTGTATATCGAAAGCACGTGATATACTCAAATTAGTTGTAACAGTACCACCAGCTGCTAGCATGTTGCTGGCGTTATCCAGGACTAACGCCAATGCCTTATCAATTCCTTGCGTTTCAGTCCAGCAACACACAACGCAGATGACGGTCTTGCCTGTTTCCACTTATCTGTAGAACAATGGTTTTGGGGGAGTAACGACCATTTCATTAGTGTCTCACCGCGGTTCATCCGTTTATCAAAAGCGTCCAGCATGGCTTATTTTTCAAGCTGTCCTATACATGAGAAGCTATTAGCGCGCACTTCATGATTCGAGCGAAGATAGCTGCATTCACTCTGAATGCAGCTAGAAATTTGTGCTTAGATAGCGTCAACTTCTCTTTCAATTCTGAACGTCTGAAAAGACGCAGCCCCTTAGGTTTTTTTTTTCTTTTTTTCAGTAGTCGGCGCTGTTATTCGTATTTGTAAAATAAGGACTCATTATTTGAATTGATGTCTACGCTGATAAGTAATCCTGATGTTTGGCGTTTCACCAACGTTAATTTTCTTGTTGTCCAGCCGAAACCTCTAGCACAACAGCTGCACTGTCAAACTTGTCGCATTGAGAAATCGATACTCAACGTTACAATACTGTACTGCTCACTTATCTCCTTCACGACCGATTTCACGAACAGCAATGGCTTCCAGACATAAACCATGGGAGAACTGTTTTCAGTATTTGTAAAGGTATATCCCAATAATCGACTATCACGCACGACTAGTACTCTTCTTCTTGTGTTTCCTGTGTCTGGCAAAACCGCGCAACCGTATACGTTGAAGTTTTTTGCCTAGTTTCTTTGAAAGCTCATTAGATGGAGAAGTGGGATTATATCTCGCATATACTCTTTGTATATTGCACCCGAAAGCAACCTATAAACAGCCACTGTATCCTGTGAGAAGGTTTACATTCGGATAAATTGGCTGACGGGAACATGGTGTTTTGCCGCATTAATATATCGCAGCATCACATTCAGCCATTTTGCTCCTATTATGAGCCGTGAGGAAAAGGATTAGACCTATGGCATTCAGACTGGAGCATTCGTATCCCCTGCCTTCAGCCCATTTTCTAGTAGAGTTAACGTCTGAAAGATGGTGTCTTAACAGGCGATGACATAGGCACTCAAGTGCTAAGTCGGAGGACCCGGGGTCGATCGTTGCCTCGGCGGTCGCTTATCGACACTAATGAGATACAAGGCAACCGTCTTCTTTCCGATCTCAGTGCACGTTGAAAAATACCACTTAATTAAAATGAACGGCGCACTGCTCTACAGTGTTAAGCCCCATAAAAACCTAAAAACCGGCAACGGCATTTACTCTCTACTGCCTCCTCGAGGCATGCTGTAGTGCCTTGCAAATAAAAAAGGGAGCTAAACTGAAATCAAGCAGTTTTGAAGCTTTGTAATCGCATTAATAAATTTTGTTTTGGTTTTGATCGCGTTTTTTTCCACTAAAAAAAAAACAACAAGAAACTGCAACACATTTTTTCACCAATTTTTGTTCTTTTTTTCACCTTCACATCTGTAGTGCAGCTATGTTAGCCTTATCGTTTTCAATCAAGTCTGTGACCCTTAGTAACCATCGATAATCCTGCTTACGCAATTACGTGCCCTGACCATGGGCATTTGTTCCTGAGTTCGACTATAATATGCCACTAATCGAGTCTGTTCTCTCATCATCTCTGCACTCTTCCTTTGTCTCAAAGTAGCTCCCATCATTTCTTTTTCCATAGCTCTCTGCTCATTTCATATTTTATCTTCATCTTTTTATTTAGCCTTCACGTTTTTGATCCACTCGTGAGTCCCGTGAAGATACAGCTGTTATGCCAGAAGCCCCGCTAAATTTTACTAAGGACACATTCAGGGCTGTTGAATCTCTTGTAGCGTAGTCTGAGGTGTTATTTTCTCCATTCTTTTTTATTATTAAATACTAATTAGCCAAATTTTTATTTACTTCTTTCAGGAACAAAGTATCAGTAGTGGACTTTCAGATTGTCTCAATAAGCAGCAGACTGAAATTTCTGCGGCAAGCTTTCGTTTTACACAATATTCGTCATTGGATATCGAAATAATCTCCCTCAATGAAAAGCTTCCACATGACAGCAGGGCTAGTTGAGAGGCCAAAGACGCACCTGAGAGAATAATGACTGATTTTTCTTAGAACGCACTCCAGTAAAAATCTTTGCGGGCACACTGGGCGAGAAATGCATCACAGAAGCTAGTCGTCTAACAGGCTTCTTTAAGCCACTAGGAAATAAACCTGCAAAAATGTTTAGTTTAGTTTAGTGTTGTTTAATGGCACATAGGCTACTAAGGTCATCATGCGCCAAGCGCAAGGTTTAGTTTGTTATGCGTGTGATGGGTCTGAAAAGTTGCCTAAAAACATTTATAACTCATTTAAAAACCTTGCTTCTTTTAGGAATGAAACAACACAGGATGTATTTACAAGTGAGTCATCTCTCAGAAGTAGGCGAGGATGGAAAGGAATGTGTTCGTTGAAAAATTGTGGGAAGTGTTTTTGTCTCATCTTGTCCAGTTTTTTGCATGAGCATAAAATGTGTATTATTGTCATCTCTTTTCCACATAGTCCACATGTCGGTCGTTCCTGTTTTGCGAGAATAAAGCTGAGTATAAGGTGTGTGTGTCCGATGCGCAGGAGACATACGATGACTTCAATGAAACGTTCTTGATGAGAGCATGACTTCCATTCCCCTATGGTAGGTTTTACCAAGTGCAGCTTATTTTTCAATCTTTATTCCATTTTGACTGCCAGTTTTCTTCCAACTTGTAGTGCACTAAATTTAAACTGTCCTTGTAGGGAATGCGTACCTTATTGTTTCATGTTGTGCTTGCGCAGCACACTATTCTGCTCTCTCATTGTCTTTAATTCCAACATGACTTGGAACACAGAAGAGTATTATGCTCTGTCCCTGTGCTGTGGCGTTTGCTGTGTTTTGTATGATATTTCCAATCAATGGTGTACATGAATTTCTTGGGTGAAATGCTGTGAGTGCACGTAAAGAATCGGTGTAAATGACCATTTTCTTCATATCGTTACGGGAAATATTCACAGTACGGCAGTTGTCCGCACCACTGAGGATGATCACAGCACAGCACTCGCACAGCACAGCACTCGTCTGCGTCTTCTTCTTCTGGGAGTCTGTCGCACTTCTTTTTCGTCAGCACGGCCAGCGAATACCGCTCAGTAACACTACCCCCCCCCCCCCCCCCCCTCGGGAAAAGCACAGTCCCGGTGCGTTCTACGTTTGTGAAACAGAACGTGCATAATAGGGCTTTAGGCGGGACACATGCACTATTTCAGAGGATGGCGCTCTGGACGAGGATTTCGGAGGCACAGCTTCAACTTCGTATGTGACGTCTGTCACGGGGCGCAAAACTCGGTAAGGGCCTGTGTAACGGGGCAAAAGATTTTCACACAAGCCCACGCGACGGCACGGGAGCCACAGCAAGACAAGTGACCCAGGAGTGTAGTGGACATCACGGTGGCGACTGTCGTACCGGAACTTTTGAGAGTCTTGGGATGCAGAGAGCCTGGCATGAGCTATCCGGCGGGCATCATGAGCGCGGGCTACGGCACCACTGGCGTAAGTACTGGTGGCGTCTGCCGCGGGTAGTGAGGCGTCGAAGGGCAGTAACGGGTGGCGGCCAAATAACAGATAAAATGGGGAGTATCCAGCGGTAGAATGGACTGATGAATTGTAGGCGAATGTCACAAAGGGTAAATGAACGTCCCAATGCCGGTGGTCGTCAGACACATACATGGACAGCATGTCCGTGAGCGTACGGTTTAGGCGTTCCGTGAGGCCGTTGGCCTGGGGGTGATAGGCTGTGGTGAATTTGTGACGGACGGAGCACGAACGGAGAATTTTGTCAACCACTCGCGACAGAAAGCAGCGGCCACGGTCAGTTAGTAGTTCACGAGGGGCACCATGATGTAGAATCACGTTTTCTAGGAGGAAGTCAGCGACGTCTGTAGCGCAGCTGGTCGGGACGGCTCTGGTAATAGCATACCGCGTAGCATACTCGGTGGCGATGGCGATCCATTTGTTCCCTGAGGCGGAAACTGGAAAGGGCCCAAGAAGGTCAACACCTACACGGGAAAACGGGTCAGTGGGTATGGGGATCGGATGCAAATGGCCTGAAGGAAATATTGTGGGTTTCTTCGACGCTGGCACAATTCACATGCGGCAATGTATTGCTGGACGGAGCGATAGAGCCCCGGCCAGTAGAAGCGTCGGCGCAGGCTGTCGTATGTGCGAGAGAAACCCAGGTGGCCACCTGTTGGAGCATCATGAAACTGGTCAAGGATGGTGAAACGCAGATGTTGAGGAACGACGAGCAAAAGGTCTGCGCCGTCTGGTCGCATATTGCGTCGGTATAGGGTGTTCTCGTGGAGTACATATAAGGCAAGAGATGGATCAGGTCGGTCGCAGGTCAGACGGAGGATAATGGAATGGAGCAAATGATCTAAGTGTTGTTCGTCGGCAATGTTAGAAAAGGCCGACACAGACAAGACACATGCGTCATCGTCAGAGTCGGTAGGACTAGGGGAGTCGACGGGATGACGGGAGAAGCAGTCTGCATCTTGGTGAAGCCGGCCGGACTTGTGCACAACGGAAGATGTACACTCTTGTAATCGAAGAGCCCAGCGCCCTAAACGGCCTGTAGGATCTTTGAGGGGGGAAAGCCAACACAAGGCATGATGGTCTGTTATAACAGTAAAATGCCGGCCAAACAAATAAGTGCGGAATTTTGTAATAGCCCAAACAAGTGCCAGGCACTCTCGCTCCGTGATAGAGCAATTTTGTTCGGACGTAGATAAGAGGCGGCTGGCATACGCAATCACCCTTGTGTGGCCGTGTTGTCGCTGGGCAAGTATAGCTCCAATGCCGTGGCTACTTGCGTCGGTGCAGAGTTCAGTATTAGCAGATGGGTTGAAATGGGCCAAGACGGGTGGAGTTGTGAGAGCAGCAATAAGTTCCGAGAAAGCTGCAACTTGTTCAGGCCCCCAGGAGAATGAAACGTCTTTCTTTAGGAGATTGGTGAGAGGACGAGCTAGCGCTGCGAAATTTGGGACGAATCGTCGGAAATAAGAACATAGGCCAATAAAGCTTCAAGCAACGCTGGATGAACGTGGAGTGGGAAAATCTGTGACGGCACGAATCTTGTCGGGGTCAGGCTGAACGCCGGCAGCATTAACCAAGTGACCAAGGTCTTTGATTTGTCGGTGACCAAAGCTGCACTTTTTGTAGTTTAGTTGCAGTCCCGCGTGGCGAAAAAGCGCTAGGATTGTAGAAAGGCGACGGAGATGGCTTTCAAATGTAGACGAGAAAACTATTACATCGTCAAGGTAACGCAAACAAGTGGTCCACTTGAAGCCTCGGAGCAAAGAGTCCATCATACGTTCGAAGGTTGCTGGGGCATTGCAAAGGCCAAAAGGCATGACTTTGAATTGATAAAGGCCGTCAGAGGTGATGAACGCTGTTTTTTCACGGTCCCTCTCGTCGACAGAGATCTGCCAGTAGCCGGAACGAAGGTCGATGGACGAAAAGTAGCTGGCTCCGTGCAAAGTATCAAGCGCGTCGTCTATACGCGGAAGAGGATACACATCTTTTCTGGTTATCTCATTTAAATGACGATAGTCAACGCAGAATCTCCAACTGTTATCTTTCTTTTTGACCAACACAACAGGGGATGCCCAGGAGCTGCTGGAAGGCTCAATTATGTCGTTCGCCAACATTTTGTCGACCTCTGTTTGGATGACGCGTCGCTCGGCAAGCGAAACACGATAGGGCCGCCTGTAAATAGGACTGGCGTCACCGGTGTCAATGCGGTGACTGACAACTGTGGTTTGACCCAATGGGCGGGTACCGATGTCAAAAAAGGTCACTGTAGGTGAGCAAAAGCTGTTCTAACTCTGCGGCAAATTCAGGCTGGAGATCAGCTGCAATCATGCTTTTAACAGAATCAGTGCGCGATGTAGAGGACGAGAGAGGTGTTGCGGGAACGGCATTTGGATTATCGGTAGTCAGTGCTGAAATGGCACAATCGGTCATCGGCGACAGCTCTGCTAGTGAAATTTCCTGGGGCAGAACTTGAGTTGATAAGCTGAAGTTAAAGACCGGGAAAGTGGTACGGTTCTGGGAGATATGCACAATCAGATGAGGAAGGGTGACGTGCCGCTGCAAGAGGACATCAGTAATGGGACACGCGAGATAGTCGCCGTCTGGGACGGGTGGGAATGGTGACATAGGGATGTAGACGGCAGCTTCAGGAGGAAGGCGGCAGAACTGTACTGATCGAAGGTGGGGTGAGCAGGAGGGGTCTTCAGAGCAGAGTGGAAGGTCCAAGCGAAGTAGGCCGGTAGAGCAGTCAATGAGGGCAGAGTGGGCTGTTAAAAAGTCAATGCCAAGGATAACGTCGTGGGGGCATTCTTGGAGGACGGTGAACAACACTGGAGCATGACGACCACCAATGGTAACTCGCGCTGTGCACATGCCATCCACGGCAGCAGGGCTTCCATTGGCGACGCGAACTGTGGGCGAGACGGCTGGAGTAAGGACTTTTTGAGGCGACGGCGAACGGACAGTTGGGCGCCGGTATCTATGAGAGCAGAAACGGGAACACCATTCACAAGGAAGTCGATGTGATTATTTTGTAGGGCAGGGGTCAGAAAAGGTTTTTCAGTCCGGGTCACAAATGCAGCGCCACCTCCGGGAGCTGCATTGGCTAGTTTTTCGGTATGTGGCTGGAATAGGACGGGGACAAATGGCGGCAAGGAAGAGGAGAACGCGAGCGTCGGGTCTGCGGAGATGGTGAACGGTTGGCATCACGAGCAGGGACACCGGGGTCAACAGTGGTCTGGTCGGGGCGTGGTGAGGTATAGCGAGGGGCATAGTCTCCGCGGCGGTCGACGTAGGTGAATTGACGAGATGGCGTGTACCAACTGCTACGGTAGTGACGGGAAATGTGGCCAACGCGGGAACAAGTAAAGAAGATGGGACGATTGTCATGGGTACGCCACTCATTCGGATTGCGGTACCGATATCGGGTCGAGAAACCGGCGGTGGGTGAGGCAGCTGCAATTACTGGAGGGGCAGATCCTGAATCCACGGTGTCGGTGCGGCAGGTAGAAGGAAGACCCATATTGGCAACCTCTTGGCGAACAACAGCCTGAATGAGTGATATTGTAGCTAAGGCATTGTCGGGGGTAGGCGAGAGTGAAGCTGCAGGAGTCGTTGCCTCGAGCTCTTGGCGGACGATGCGGGTCAAAGTAGTGTCATTAGTTGGCGGTCGAGGAGGTGGAAGATCGACACAGGAAGAGGTGGCAGCCGTATTCGGTAGACGGTTGAAACGATAGGATATGCGTCTCTGTTTCGCTTGTTCGAAACGTCGGCACACTTGTAGTACAGAGTCCACGGTGGAACAATCCCTGCATAAAAGGAGGTTGAAAGCATCGTCGGCAATGCCTTTTACTATGTGGCCGACTTTATCCTCCTCAGGCATGGCGTTGTCGACTTTGCGGCACAGGGATAGGACATCCTCTATATAAGTGATGTAAGACTCTGTAGACGTTTGCGCGCGAGAAGCGAGCGCCTTTTTCGCGGCAAGGTGACGGCCAATGGGCTTTCCGAAGAGGTCGTGGAGCTTCTGTTTACAGATGTCCCAAGATGTGAGGTCCTCTTCATGGGTCTCAAACCACACCCGCGCTGTCCCAGTCAAGTAAAAGATGATATTAGCAAGCATAAGTGTGGGATCCCACCTGTTGTGCTTTCTGACTCGTTCGTATAGGGCCAGCCAGTCGTCGACATCAACGTCGTCGGTCCCACAGAAGGTTCCGTGGTCACGGTGATGGGCTATGACGACAGCAGGTGCGGCGGCAGTAGATGTAGCGGCGTCAGTAGTCATAGTGGTGGTAATGATGCGTCGGCCGCTGCGGAGATCCAGCTTGTGACGGGGATCGAAAGATTCACAAGAGATGTTACGGGAAATATTCACAGTACGGCAGTTGTCCACACCACTGAGGATGATCACAGCACAGCACTCGCACAGCACAGCATTCGTCTGCGTCTTCTTCTTCAGGGAGTCTGTCTCACTTCTTTTTCGTCAGCACGGCCAGCGAATACCGCTCAGTAACAATATTCTCGTTTATTGTTTTTTCTACTGCTACGGTGATCGCATAGCACTCGGAAGTGAAAATGGAAGCGCATTGAGGTAACGTTACTATTTCTCTTGTTTGTCTTCCACTATGGCACTGCCTACATAAAATGCTGTTTTAGAACCATCAGTGTGAAGTGATTTATAATTTCTGTATTTATCACTGAGGGTCAAAAAACAATTGTAAAAGGTGTTCATGTGGTGTCCGTTTGTTGTGGAATTTTGTAAGTGTTAAGTCACATACATCGGGGATCTGTACCAGGGCGGCAGTGGGTGGGGACAATGTGCAGCATCGGGTAGTGTATCGAGTATGTTTAATTCTGTGCACTTTTCTTCAAAACGAAGTAGGAGCGGCTTGACTGCTTGAGCCTTATTGTTAAACAGAGTCCTAGATGGGCATTATGTAACTGTTGTGTAACAAAGGCGTTTCGGTAATGAACGAATTTTTAGGATGTACGAAAATGTAAGAATGGTTCTTCGGTATGCAAGGGATGGCTCATTTGTTTCCACGTAAAGACTTTCAATTGGTGACGTCCTGTAGGCACCAGTGAATAGACGCAAACCTAAGTTGTGGACCGGGTCAAGTCGTTTCAGGCACGACAGTCTTGCAGATCCATACACTATACAATCATAATCTAAGCACGAGCGAACAACAGAACGATAAATCTGCAATAGGCATGTTCTATCGGATCCCCAGCGTTTATGTGACAGGACTTTAAGTATGTTCAAAGATCGGGAAGCTTTCTTTTTGAGTGCGTTTATGTAGGAAAGGAAAGTCACCTTTCTATCGAAGATAATGCCTAAAAATTTGTATTCATGTCTTACAGGTAAAACAGTATTTTTAAGATAGATTTGGGGATCGGTGTGCAGACCTCGTCTAAGTGAAAACAAAACGGCTACTGACTTCTGTGTGGAGAACTTGAAACCTTTTCTATCGGCCCGTGTGGCTAGCTTATTTACTGTTGATTGAATTTGTATCTCTCATGATGGCACACTGGAAGATGTACATGCTATTTGCAAGTCATCGACATACGCTGAGTACATGATGGACTTTGGAATCACTTTTTGCTATAGAGTTCATTTTTATTATAAAGCGTGTGGTACTTAAGATGCACCCCTGTGGAACACCATTATCCTGTGTGAAATTTCTTGACAGGGTGGCACCCAGACTTACTTGAAATGAACGGTGGGACAAACTGTCATTCAAGCATTTTAGCATTCTGTCGCGGATGCCAAGGTCTCCTAGGTCGCGCAGGGTTCCAAATCTCCATGTTGTGTCGTAAGCTTTTTCTAAAGCAAAAACGACTTCGAGGCAGTGTTGTCTGCGTATGAACGCTTCTCGGACTGTATTTTCTAAGCGTACCAGGTGGTCACTTGTCGAACATGTTTTTTTAAAACCACATTGGTGGGTATCAAGAAGTTTACGAGATTCCAGTGTAAACATGAGCCTAATATTTGTGACACTCTAAAAGGATTTTGCGAGCCAACTCGTCAGGGCTATGGGTCTATAATTGCTTGGAGAGGTTGCTGATTTTCCAGGTTTCAATAAAGGAATAATAAAAGATTTCTTCAATGCCGTTGGTATTTTTCCCGATGTCCATATTTTATTAAACAATTTCAAGAGCGCCTCAACTGCAGACTGAGAAAGATGGGCCATCATTTGATAATGTATTTCATCTGGGCCTGGTGCAGTCTAAACCTGCATAAATGGTGCTTTGGTGTAAACTCAGTACAGAACTGCTTTATTGCGAAAACAATACTACGCCAGGTCTGACCGCTCGTCGCTGTGTGCCGTGTTCGTGTCCGTGGTCCCCTGACAGGAGCTGCGAACTTGGGTCTCTCGTTTCACATGAAACGATTATGTCAGGATCAGCCTGCCAAGACCATGACATTCACGTTACCCCTATACGCCACTAAGGCACGTTCATACGGCTTGGTTAAAGCGGGGATTTATATGTGGGCTGAGGAAGAAGAAAAAAAAAGAACACTCGGTCACCCGCACCTAATGCTTTCGGTCCATATTCGGTTGAGCAGCGTTGAACCCATCTAATTTTTTCCAAGCCGATATTCAACTTTTGAATTGATACTGCTTCTAAAACCAGTAATTATTAAGATATTTGAGTTATACTAATTAACACTAGAGAGACGAGAAAAATGCAGCAGGATAGGCCGCGAAACTATATAAAAAATCAAATGCTGGTTTTACTGGTCTACGGCATTTCGCCTTTTTTTAGTAGCTTCCTAGAACTTAGCTGCGACGTTTTGTTTTTCTTTTTTTGTTTTCTTTGTGATCTATACTATTAAACGGAAATATAAAATATGAGAGCACTCACCAAGCGCACTTCTCCTTTTAATTATTCTAGTTATTTCGCTTTCTTAGGCAGGATCTGCAATAATTTGCTGGATTAAGTAAGAAATCACACAAGGTGGCCACCACAGTTTACCACATGCCAAACCCACACCCCGACCTATTCCACTATTCATTGACATATCCACAAGGGACGGTATAGTGTCATCCATTCCATTCCTTCGCGCTTCTTCCGGAAAAACGCTATGCTGGGTGCATAGCTGGTTGATCAGTTATACCGGTGGACCGGTCCCGGCTTGATGCGGTTTGGAGAGGACTTCGTAAGTGAGGAACTTTCACACAAAGTTCATAAACTTTCGATTTAACCCGTTTAATTCAAAGAAGTTCATTCCTCGTCCTCCCCCGGTTGATTTTTTTTTTCTTTCCAGGCGGGTACGACAAGTACGACATCAACAAAAGTGCGTGGCAGATGTACCGACGACACGGGCCCATAGTTGCTGAGACGCTAGCTGGGCGGCGCGTGATTGTGCATCTCTTCGACGCCGATGATTTCCGCACCCTGTACCAGGAGGAAGGGAAGACTCCGTACCGCATGGGAGCGCAGCCTTTCAAGCTCTACCACGACCGCAGACCGCAGCACTTCGCAAACCCTGGCATAATCAACGCGTAAGTGTGTATATGTGCACATTCACCAAGTAGCAGCATCCTTGAGCGGTGATTTTTTTCTCAAAATAGGAGGGACCGCGAGGACAAGCTAAAAAAAAAAGCTCCGGAAAGAACAGGAAAGCGGTGGACCAGTCGGAAAAAACTACAGAACATTTTCTGATGTTACGATAGAATTTCTGTGCGGTTTTTGACGACAAACCTGTAGTGACAACAGAACATTCTGTCGTAACATCAGAAATGTGTGTAGTTACAACAGAAAAGTGCTACAGAGATACAGACAACAGAAATATACTGCAGAAAAACTACAGAACTAGAGAAAAATCTGCTGGTTACGACAGAACTACAGGATATTTTGTCGTATTTTTGACACAGTTCTGTAGTTTTTTTCGACCGTACCTCAATTAAGCCCTTCATTTCTGCCGCAAGGTTATGTTCGCTTAATGCAGAAATCAAGGCGTATTATAAAAATAACAAAGAGAGGGAACAAAGCACATCATAGTACTTAAGCACGGTTAAAGAGCCGATCGATTGGCTTGAATTATAAGCTGGGTTTTTCTGTGCGTCTTGTTTGCGTTAGCGAGTACACGTTTGCTTGCAGTCAGCAGTTTCTATAGTGCGAACCAAATGACTGCAATCATGCATTTGTCGCTATAGAAAGAAAATCATTAGCATCCTGTTAATTTTCTACGGCCACGTTTTTTGGTAATATGCAACCCCACATCTGGCCGCCTGAAACTCTGAAGTATTTCTTAAAAAGCAATGAAAGTTATCGAAAAGGTACGGTATTCTTTCGACGTTAGAAGTCGTGGCACATCATTGTCCCATCAGTAGAAACGTTTCGAACACGTCTAATAGAAGAAACATTCATCTATCTTTCCAGGGAATCAAAATTTGTCTTTCGCCCCCATCTGACATTTTCTTCTGTCAGATATTTCTGGTATCTACATATTTGAATGACGATAGTTCAGTATGGAGATAGGTGCTCAGAAGAATGATAAGACAAACATTTCATTGCAACAAACGTTTATATTAAAAAATATAGATAACAAATATGGGCTCACAAGCAAATAGCGTGCTGTTACTTGAACACTCCCCACCGAAGCCAATTTCAATTCAACGTCCTTGTGTGGCGATAGCCCACTCAGCGGAAAAAATATCTTCAATACATTCATTTGCTCTTCGATATAATTATCTTTCCATTACATAATATTCTAGTAATCATGTTGTCCCCTGTTTTGCTTTTCTACTTCCAATTTTTTTCTCACAAGACAACTGCTTTTAGCCACCGTGCATGTAAATAGTAACGTTTTTCCTTACATCTCGGATCCCCACAAAGGATTTCACGGTACTATGGCATCTTCACCATAATTTCGCACGCTAACGCTCATTTACTTCCAGTTTCTCTCTTCCCCAGTATTTAGTAGCAGGTCAGGGTCTCCTTATACCGCCGTTCGAGCTCTCCACCTTTCTATTTATAAAATAACTCCTGTCTCTTGTATGCGCATAATTCAGTATTATGCTTATATGTCGTTGTTCTGTGACATTCCACCCGAGTGTACCTGACGAATAGCCACTTCAAACACAACCTAAAAATTCGTCAAGCACTTCGAGAATCTTCACACAACACTCGCAAGGCCTCTTGAACCGAACGTGTAACGGCAACTCTTTTCTATCTTGACCCCGCCGGGGTGGCGCAGTGGTTACGGCGCTCGACTACTGTTCCCAAGGACGCGGGATCGAATCCCGGCCTCGGCGGCAGCTTTTCGGTGGAGGTGAAAAGCAAGGCGCCCGTGTGCTGTGCGTTGTCAGTGCACGTTAAAGAACCCCAGGTGGTCGAAATTTCCGGAGTCCTCCACTACGGCGTCTCTCATAGCCTGAGTTGCTTTGGGACGTTAAACCCCCCCCAAACCAAACCATCTTTTCTATCTTGCTACTCAGGTTTAAAATAATTATCACATGCATTGCAGCGCTAGCAATTACATATGCATCTAGTGCTAGTATAGAACAGTTGCGTTCCTTGGAAACGTCACTAAGTGTAAAATGAGGCAACGTTATCGAGACTGCGCTGTATGTTTCGTTAATGCCGCCGTTCGAGGCGCCAACTGAAAACGGTGCGTGATCCCGTGATGTAAGATTCTGTAGTCTGAATAAGGTCGCCCACTTTCTATGTCGATTTGCATGCTGCCGGTGCTGCACCCTGAAGGCGAATCGGTGCAGCAGAATTCCACTGGAAGAACCACTGGTCGCAATAAGGAAAAGGTCCGCTTGAGCGAACGTTCTCTTAATGGAAATGCACGCGACTTAGCGTATTCTGATAATCGAGTGGAATAATAATCATTAAGGAGAGTTTTTCTGAGCCCCAAAAATGTAAACCACATTTTTTGCACCTAGCAATTTAGAGAAAATGCAGGAAGTTTATGCGGAACATTAATACCCAATATTGTCTCTGTTGGTAAACTGAGAGAGTTTTGACTGGTATGGAACTCTTATGGCTCAGCTTTGTGATGAAAGGCGAATGCTCTCGACTTTTGTAGCCACGTTATCCTCTTTTCCTTGAATTGTGTTGTCATCTTCTTCTAATTGGTTCCCAGCACATTTTATTGTGATATTGACAATATCAACCCTTTACCAGTGAGCCTTGCCCGAATCTTAACTTCGCAGTAACGGCGTGCATATTGTGGGAAAGGGTTATCGCTAACAGTTGATGCTGCTTTCCATAAACGCACACAGCCGTTTCAAAATCGTACTCTCTGCAGCTTCGCAAGCGTAAATGGCTGTGCGCCTGCAAAAATAAGTAGAGACCTACCCGGAGGTAGGATCTCATTATTTCCAAAAATATACTCTACGCTAAAATATTTGTTAATTAGTATAATTTTTTCAGAATCTCTCTTTCACTTTTCAGCACATGCAAATCTATTTCAAAAGAAGATTTTTGAAAGCTTTGTTAATCTGAAGAGTAAGTCCATATAAAGGTTCCTCGACTGAGTTATCTTTTACGAGGTTTAACGTCCCAAAACACATTAGGCTATGCGGGCAGCGTAATATTGGACCCCTTTAATTTTTACCCTTCCTATAAAACTAATCCAATCCAAAATAATTTTTGGCATGGCGAGCCTTTGGCAAAGTTGTTTTTTTTTTTTTCCAAAGGAAGGGTGTGTATCTGTCCCACGTCTGGATGGACGCCTACGCTTACATAAAACCGCATGCAGTTGGAGGTACAGATTCCTTTGGTTTGAATCCTTATCGCAAACAAGCTTTTAGCTTGACCAGCGGACTGGTGTTGTGTCGGAAACGAAATGGAGGGATATTACCCTGAACGCGGCACATTGGTGGCGCCAAAGAGGTTATAAATATAACCTAATTACTTTGGATGTTTTAATTATAATGATAATGGGTTTACAGGAAAAGAAAACAGTATGTGCCACACTTGTTCTGTGCAGACTGACCGCCCCATTATTGCAGGGAGGAAGGGGGGAGCGAACGTGGAAAGGGAGCAAAAATTGGCAGTGGCTTAGCTTGGTTAAGCCTGGTAATTACGAAAGCAATAGCTATGGCTACGCCTAGGTTCAGCTGGTGGTGTAGCTGGTTGTGGTGCTTGTGGTTGTGCTTATGGCTATGCAGTGATTCACTCTGGCCACGGAATATGGTTCAAATATTGTTTATGGCGGGGTGCTACCTGGTTATTCTATGTATAACTAGTAGCGAGGCAAGGAGTGCCGTGGCTGCAACGATATACTTGGTTGTGGGTGAGGCTAAGGCAGAATGTACAACTGCCGCTCCGACACCGGCTACAACGGCATTCTTTACGCCAGCAGAAATGAAAGCATCCCCGGAGATTGCGTTGGTTCCACCTGCCGCTAGGCCACCTCCTATAGTATCGAACGTTGCACCCCCGGCGGTAGCTGCGGTTGGAGCGGGAGTTGTGCCGCGGTTGGTAGCTACCACCTCGCGAGTTGACGGCGCGAGTTGGAGGCCCTGTTTTTGCGGCAGATGGATTGACGTCACTCCGGCTGTAGCGCTCCCCCAAGGAGGGAGCGGGAGTTACGCCGCGGTTGGTAGCTACTGCCTTGCAAGTTGAAGGCGCGAGTTGGGGCCCCTGTTTTGCGGCAGATGGGATGACGTCACTCCAGCTGTAGCGCTCCCTCACGGAGAGAGTGGGAGTTAGGCCGCGTTTGGTAGCTACCGCCTCGCGGGTTGACGGCGCGAGTTGAGGCCTCTGTTTTTGCTCAGCTGTGCTTGGCGGCGCGCCAAAGGTCACGCTAAGGTCAATGGTAGCTACCGCCTCGCTATGCGAAGGGCTGAAAAGTGATAGTAGTATTGCTTTCGCAATAAAAAGGCGCTGTAGTGGAGGGTTCAGGAGTAATTTTGACCACATGGGAAAGAAGGAAGGAAAAACTTCATTTTGCCCTATATTATTTCGGCTTTTGTTTGGGTGTCTTCATGGGTGTCTCTTTGTTGCATCCCTAGGAGTCTTATCTAATGCATACTGACATCGCACAGCACATCGACGCCTCCTAGTTTCGCCTCCATCGAAAAGCAACCGCGCCCTGCCGCGGTGGTACAGTGGTTAAGATGCCCGACTACTGTGCCGGAGTACCCGGGTTCGAGCCCGACTGCGTTTCGATGGAGGCGAAACGGTCCGTTTGCTGTGCGATGTCAAAGCACGTCAAAGATTCCCAGGTGGTCGAAATTACAACGCGGCCCTCCACTACGGCATTTGTTTCACTTTCTATTTTCACTCCCACCTTTCTCCTATTCTTCATGGCGCGGTTGCCCCGCAGCGGTGGCTTGGTGGCACGTTTAAGAGTAGTGTGATTGGTGGTTAACATTCTCGACTGCTAAATTGAGTACCCGGGTTCGAACCTGATTGGCGGAAGCTGAGTTTCGATGGGAGCGAAACATAGAGGCGTCCGTGCGCTGTTCTATGTCAGTGCACGGTAAAGATCCCCAGGTGGTCGAAATTGCTACGAAGCCCTCCACTACGGCTCCTCTTTCTCTCTTTCCACTTCCTCCCACCTTCCTCCATTCCCTTGCGGCGTGGTTCAGGTGTCCACATAAACAAGTGTGACAGATGCTGCGCCTTTCCATTCCTGTGAACCAATTATTATTATTATTATTATTATTATTATTATTATTATTATTATTATTATTATTATTATTATTATTATTATTATTATTATTATTATTATTATTATTATTATTATTATTATTATTATTATTATTATTATTATATTACTGCTCAGGGGTCCACGGAGGTTATCTCTATTGGAAAGAAAGACGCTGTATCAATAACACTCTGTAGACGCCTTATCAGAGCCGCAGTCGCGAAACGCCTAGGACCCATGTACCAATATTTGTACTTGTTTTGGGCCAAATAATGAAGTTTAATGGATTGTCTCGCACATGCTGCTTTCACCTTTCGATCATATCAGGTCGATTCTAAGCCTGATTTGACTTTCAGGTCTGCATGCCAGAAGTGGAAAATGAGCTCATACGGAATGATTTACAGGGTAAGGCGCAGCATCTGTCACATTTTTTTATGTGAACACCTGAAGCACACCGTAGAAGTGATTTTGAAAACTAATTTACCTAAAGTGACCAGGAAGGGTGGCTGTTCCTGGCCCTACTGGGCTGGGACGGTAAGTCAACGCCGCTTGCAGCGGGGGCCAGCCAGCCACCGAATTTTATCGGTTGTAGGTCGTCATTGCACCCGCTACTGCTTCGGTGGTGGGCGACGGCTGTTGTTACGGCGCGCGACTTTCTCTCCGTCTTCTTTTTCTTTCTTCTCTACTTTCTCTCCTCTGTCCGCGCGAGGCAGCGGGGCAGCGGAGGGCCCCGCCGGGGTGGTGCAGTGGTAAGACATCCTTCTACTGTGCCGGAGTTAAGTTAAATTGGTTCACAGGAAGGGAAAGGCGCAGTAACTGTCACACTTGCTCTGTGGACACCCGAACCGCGCCGTAAGGGAAGGGAGGAAGGTGGGAATGAAAGTGGAAATAGAGAAAGAGGAGCCGTAGTGGAGGGCTACGGAGTAATTTCGACCACCTGGGGATCTTTAACGTGCGCTGACATCGCACAGCACACGGACGCCACTTCGTTTCGCCTCCATCGAAACGCAGCCGCCGAGGTCGGGTTCGAACCCGGGAACTCCGGCACAGTAGTCGGGCGTCTTACCACTGCACCACCCCGGCGGGGCGTGCCGGAGTTCCCGGGTTCGGACCCGACCTCGGCGGCTGCGTTTCCATGGAGGCGAAACGAAGTGGCATCCGTGTGCTGTGCGATGTCAGCGCAAGTTAAAGATCCCCAGGTGGCCGAAATTACTTCGTAGCCCTCCACTACGGCTCCCCTTTCTCTCTTTCCACTTTCACTTCCACCTTCCTACCTTCCCTTACGGCGCGGTTGAGGTGTCGACAAAAAACAAGTGGTACATTTACCGCGCCTTTCCCTTCCTATAAATCAATCAAACAGAAGCAGCGGATGTGGCTCAGCTACAGGCCCGTGCATTTTCTTTTCCTTATTCCTACAGCCACAACAACAACATGAAGTGACCGCTAACGGAATGGTTTATATAAGAAAAGCGTAGCACCTGCCACACTTTCTTCTTGCCCATCTAAAACATGCCTTAGAGGTCATTTACACTTGACCTTCCGCTCTGTATAAGTGTCACTTTGCTGCAAAACACTAATATTGAAGTGACGAATATTGGTATATTTTTGTAGTACTACGCGACCATCTGCCTAGCTGTCCTGGAAGACGTCATGAATGATAGGCGCTAGCTGCCATTGTTTCTGTAGCATGTTGAAAGAACATGATTTGTGTTATTGCTATTATTTCAGATATATAATAGAAGACACGTACGTGACAGCATGTATCCCTAAGCGCCCGTATGCTGTGCGATGTCAGTGCACGTTAGGAACTCCAGGTGGTCGAAATTTCCGGAGCCTTCCACTACGGCGTCTCTCATAGCCTGAGCCGCTTTTGGGACGTTAAACACCACAATTCAAACATAAAAGCGATAGTTCACATCCATACAAGAAATAATTCAGAGTAATTAACAGGCATGAGAAATTATTTACATAACCATTTTTGCAGAATGTTTTCACAATAACAATATACAGTTTAGACAATGCTTCTATCGTTGACACCTTTATGTAGGTAAACAAGTGTATACACAAAAGCAAAACATTTACACAAATTCAGTGCACCAAAGTCTATTCGCAAGCCAGCAGAAATAAACAACAAAATCGACACACCCAAAAGAAACTCATCTTAACCCTCCGTCTTAGGATTCTTTAACACAAGAAAGGTATTGCTTTCTTTTATTGTATTTGGTAAGTTGTTGCAAAGTTTGGTGCTAAATTTATATACAAATACTAATTAAGTAGGTGGTATTACTTTTCCAACCTCGCTTATGCTGTATATGATTTGTGATTTCTGCAGCCAAGGAGAAGAGTGGCGCCAAATCCGCACCATGTTTCAGCCAAGCACCTTGCGGCCTCGAACAGTGCAGACCTATGCCGACGGAATCGGGCAGGTTGTCAGCGACCTACTCGACCTGATAACAGCCTCCCGTGACGAGAATGGCGATGTGGCTGATTGCAACATCATCATGAACAGATGGGCTTTGGAATGTAAGCATGCTACAGTCGGTTTGAAAAGAAGCGCCGACAATTACTGCAGTCAATTTCGAAACATTTCGGTTACAGAAAGACAGTGTTGCTACTAAGTAGTGGAGATTGGCGTGCCCAAAAGCAACAAAGAGGACGCCATGATGCGCAGCGTACAAAATGTAGCAATCAGTCATACAGGATATTTACGCTGCATTTACTAGTCAACGAGAAAGACACGCTTCAGGCAAGCCGTTTGTTACTGCTAACCGCTTTCTCACGCGGGAGAGGATGAGTTATTGCGAGCCCCTGCCGCAGTTGCAGTTACAAACCAACCGCCTTTAAGTATCTTGTACCGTGTCATATGTATATATATATATATATATATGTGTGTGTGTGGGGGGGGGGGGGGGGGGGGTTCGACAATCTCGCATACACTCATTAGCATGCGGTAATAAGATACCACATTATCTGAATGATCATCATATAAAACCGCTTTAACCAAGCAATGCGAAAGTACACCTAAGTCACCTAATGGAAGCGTGAAAGTTTTGGAATGGGGTTCGGCTCAATTCACCTTACCATTGAACATTGAATCCAGACTGAGAAGCAGAGCTGGCAGCACCTGCCATATTGGTCATGTCATGTGCCCGCGTGACGTCGCACAACCCTACGTCCGATCAGGGCTGTTCATGCCAGTTACCTCTCGCGAGAGCCAGGGCCCACTGGGAGACGAAACACGGCGTCCTTCAAGAACTGGAGTTAGAAAACCACCTGAGAACGGCCGCCTATCAGAATTATTCTGATAATTGAAGTTGAGGTGCGGTAATTACTAACCAGCTGTTACATTCCATGGCTGTTAGGGGCCGCACTAGGCGAAATCACGCATGTAAAATGTCCTAAGAGTAAATCAATAGCAAAATCAAGTTCGTTGTGTTCTTTTTTCTTCTATTTTCATCATCATCATCATCATCATCATCATCATCATCATCATCATCATCAGCCTGACTATACCCACTGCAGGGCGAAGGCCTCATCCACATTCCTCCACTTAACCCGGTTCTGTGCTAGCTGCATCCAATTGACCCCTGCGTACTTCTTAATATCATCCGCCCACCTAACTTTCTGCCGCCCACTGCTCCGCTTTCCTTAACTTGGAATCCAGTTTGTTACCCTAAGCGACCACCGGTTATCCTCTTTTCGCACTACATGTCCTGCCCATGTCCATTCCTTCTTCTTAATTTCCACTAGAATGTCGGTAACTTGAGTTATTTCTCTGACCCACTCTGCACGCTTCCTATCTCTTAATGTTACCCCTATCACTTTTCGTTCCATAGCCCTCTGGGTTGTTCTCACCTTAAGTTGATCTCTCTTGGTTAGCCTCCACGTTTCAGCGCCATAGGTGAGTACAGGTAAGATGCAACTGTTATATACTCTCCTCTTTAGCTATACCGCTAAGCTGCTAGTCACAATCTGCAAGTGCTTGCCAAATGCGCTTCATCCCAATCTTATTCTTCTTTTTATTTCCTTTTCATGGTCCGGATTTGCGGTTACTACCTGTCCTAAGTAAACATATTTGCCTACTACTTCCAGTACTTCACTACCTAATGTAAACTGCTGTTCCTTCCCGAGGCTGTTGAACATTACCTTAGTCTTCTGCATATTGATTTTCAAGCCTACCTTTCTACTTTTCTTGTCTAGGTCATCAATCATTATTTGCGGTTCATCTCCTGATTTTCTTAGCAAGGCAATGTCATCAGCAAATCGCAGATTACTGAGGTATTCTCCATCTATTCTTATCCCTAACTGCTCCCATTCCAAGTCTCTGAATACTTCCTCTAAGCAAGCTGTGAATAGTACTGGGGAGATTGTGCCTCCTAGCCAGCACCTTTCTTTAAAGGAATCTTTTTACTCTCTTTATGCAGAACTATGGTTGCTGTGCAGCCACTATATATATCTTCCAGCACTTTCACGTACGGCTCGTCTACCCCTTGATTTCGCAATGCCTGCATCACCGCCGAGGTTTAAACTGAGTCAAATGCTTTTTCGTAATCAATGAATGCTATGTATAAGGGCTGGTTATATTCCGAGCATTTTTCTATCACCTGGTTGATAGTATGGATATGATGGATAGTAGAGTACCGTTTCCGAAACCCTGCTTGATCCTTTGCTTGATTGAAGTCTATGGCTGTCCTGGTACTATTAGCGATTACCTTAGTAAATACCTTATACGTAACAGACACTAAGCTGATTGGTCTGTAATTTTTAAGGTCCTTACAGTCCCCTTTCTTATGAACGAGGATAATGTTTGCATTCTTCCATGGTTCCGGTACCGTCGATGACACCAGGCACTGGGTATACAGGGTGGCCAGTTTTTCTAGCACGATATCCCCCCCCCCCCCCCGTCCTTCAGCAAATCTGTAGTTATCCAATCCTCTCCAGCTGATTTCCCCCTTTTCATAGTTTCTAGTGCTTTCGTGACTTCGTCCTTCGTCACTGGTGGAACGTCTGACTGTTTTTCCCTACCGCCAATCTCATTACAGTCCTGACTACTTTGGCTACTGTAGAGAGCTGTATAGAACTCCTCGGCTACTTTGACTATCTTATCCATATTCGTGATGACGTTGCCCGCCTTGTCCCTTATCGCATACATCTGGTTTTTTCCTATGCCCAATTTCTTCTTTACCGCTTTAAGGCTTCCCCCGTTCTTTACAGCATGCTCAATTTTCTCCATGTTATACTTCCTTATATCGGCCACCTTGCGCTTATTGATTAGCTTTGATATCGCCCAATTCGATCCGGTCTGTTGGATTGGAAGCTTTTGTACTCTGGCGTTTATTAATCAAATCTTTCGTCTCCTTAGACAGCTTACCGGTATCCTCTCTAACTATCCTACCGCCTACTTCTACCGCACACTCAGTATTGATATCTCCGAAATTATTGTTCCTTGCTTCTAGGGTAATGTCGCCATCCTCGGTTAGAGCTGAATACCTATTCTGTAGCGAGATTCCGAACTCTTCTGCCCTCCCTCTCACCGCTAATTCGTTGATGGGTTTCTTTCTTACTAATCTGTTGCGTTCCTTCTTCAGATTTAGGCTAATTTGGGACCTCACCATCCTGTGGTCACTGCATCGCACTTTCCCGATTACCTCTACATCCTACACAATGGCGGGGGTTGGACACATTATGAAGTCGATTTCATTTTTAGTCTCTCCGTTAGGACTTTTCCATGTCCATTTCCGGTTGTTCCGTTTGCTGAAGAAGGTATTCGTGATTCGTAAGTTATTGCGCTCTACAAACTCAACTAGTAACTTTCCCCTGCTATTCCTGGAACCAATGCCATAGTCACCTACTGCCTTGTCTCCTGCCTGTTTTTTCCCTACCTTGGCATTGAAATTGCCCATTAGTGCAGTATACTGCGTCTTTACTTTTCGCATTGCCGATTCTACATCTTCATAGAAGCTTTCAACTGCCTGGTCATCATAACTACATGTAGGTGCATAGGCCTGTACAACCTTCAGTTTATACCGCTTATTAAGCCTAATTACGATGTCTGCAACCCTCTCATTAATACTACAGAATTCATCTATATTACCTGCTATATACTTATCGACAAGGAAACCTACTCCTAGTTGTCGCCTCTCTGGTAAACCTCGATAACACAGTACATGCCCATCCTTCAGTACAGTATATGCCTCATTCGGCCTCCTAACCTCACTAAGCCCTATGACATCCCATTTCGTGCCCTCTAGTTCCTCTAACAGCACTGCTAAACTAGCTTCACTAGCTAGGGGTCTAGCATTAAACGTTGCCAGGGTCAGTTTCCAATGGCGGCCTGTCCAGCGGAGCCAGGCATTCTTAGCACCCCCTGCTGCGTCACAGGTCTGACCGCCGCCGTGGTCAGTTGTTCCGCAGCCGTTGGTGACTCAAGGCCGGGGTTTTGTGGAGCTTATCATGAGAGGTTGAGGTTAATTACTGCACCAGGGTGGCCAACTCCTGTTCTGGTGAGGGAGTGCGTTGTCGGAGGTGTTCACCGGCATCAGGTCGCACCCCAAACCTGTTTATGCAATTCCATCGACATGCGGATTTTTTTTTTCCGGTGGAGCATTGCGCGGCACCGGGATTTGAGCCCCGGTCCTCTTGCATACGAGGCGGATGTTCTACCGCTACGCCACCGCTGTCTCTTCTATTTTAATGCGCCTATTCTGGGTGCCTGTTGATTTGGCGGGTGGCGTGTAGCTGGCATTCAAAGGGAGAAGAAGGACGACGGAGTTGATGCAAACAGGCCAACAACAACAGATGAAATAACTTTATCAACCAGGACAACACAGAGTGCAGAAAGATATTTACAAAAGACAAATGACTGCACTTGCACTACAGAAGCTGCCTGTAATCGAAGCGCAGCTCCACGAATTGAAATTTGACCTCATAGCTCTCCTATCCCGACTTCGCTAAGCCGGCGTCTGCCTTCTACCGCGGTCGGAACTTCGCCCAGAAACCGACTATCGCCATGCGGCGCTGACTCAAATTACCGCGACCAAACCTTCCAAGATGTCAAAGGGGTATTGGGAGAGGGCACGAACACCTCTCTCTCGAGCTATGCTTCTCTCCGCTACGCTAGAGACCTGGAATTCTCTGGAAGCCTTGGACTGCACGCGCGGCCTTCTCAAGGAGACGATGTTAGGAGGACCGTGTCTGCATCATCGGACGCTTGCGTGGACCACCATGCCTTCTCACTCGTGTCTGCGGGAGTGAGGAGGCACGGTGGCCCACGCATGCTTCCCACTGCGCGACGGAGGCGATGAGGCGCAGAGCGGCGGCCAGGAATACGTAATCGGCCGCGCTTGCTACTGGAAGTTTCTCGGATTTTCCATCTGGCGCCGGTTTCTCCAGCGAACGCACCGAGTCATTCAAAAAAGCGTTACTCTGGTGCCTTACATCAACTTTCAAAGAAATCGCATTTTAGACACTATGGGATGTCAGTGCGGTCGTATTAAGTCTGATAAGGCAATATAAGGGTCCGTATCAGGCTTTTCTTAATATTTTGCATACTGCCTTTCACCTTTGGAGCAACTGTGCATATTCTAGCTCTAGCGAATTCACGACAGCCCCATTTTTTCTGACAGAAAACATGGATGTGATGCGCATCGTTCTACTGAACCAGATAAAATGTTCAGAAAAAGCACCCCGAAGGGCATCATTTACAATATAGTAAGCTATAAGGACACACTGGATGCCTGCAAAGAAGCTTGTAGGCCTTCTTGCTTTTCTTTATATATTTTGATAATACCTTACAGTATACATATTGATACTCGGCGCTCACAAGCAGTCGGGTGAAGATAAGAGAAGAAAGAGTGGAGAGACACGAGCTGACAAGCGGACCATTCGTTGACCATTCGTTGACGTACCGACACCCTATAAATAAACGAGTTTTACCAATCGGCACTTCGTAGCATTTGGTGAAGGTGCTGGGTGTCGAACCTAGACCCATCATCCATCTGAAAGAGCTGACGCCTGGCCGCGCTGCCGCCATCGTTGCCCACTATGGATACCTCGGGAGAAAACGACCAGTCTGCAGGAACATCTGGGACGAGCCAACAACCTCTTCGGGATTGCCCTGAACAGATAAGGGCCTGGCCGCATCAACGCGAGCCGCTACGTGTTTGGAACGTCTGATGAGGATGTTGAGTGGCTCACATATTACCAACGACTAAGCAAGTATAATCGCTGGAACATGAGCATGCAGTTGGCAAATGTGCTGTTCTTTCTTGCAGGCACTGCACTCTTGTGGTAAGGGAACCACAAAGGTTCTTTTACCACTTCGGACTGTTTCATAGAGGAACTGAGAAGGCGCGTCGGTGACTTCTTGTCTCGCAAGAAAAAGCCAACAAACCCTTGGCCAACGAGCACAGCTGCCAGGTGAGATCTGCACCATATGTAGAAGTCCTAGAGCCTTGCAGGACTGTTACCGTGCCATGACGGAAAAAGATAAAGTTAGTGACCTTCTGAAAGGAATTGCTAAAGACGTGCACAATTTCTTAATTACAAAAGAAAACCTCGCCACTTCGTCAGGAGTCGTTCATTATTGCAAGGCGTTTGAGGCGTTAGAGACTCGGCGTATTGCCCCAAGTTCGGTGGTATTTTCAACGTTCCAATTGTTGCTAGTGTCGAGATACAACCATGATGACATGAATGACATGGCGTCTTTCATCCGGCGGATTGTCCAAGAAGAACTGGCCGAGAAATTCCAGTTCTACCGTCAGTACACCGGCTAATATCAATGTGTGCTGCAGCCACTACGTTTTGAATCACTGCCCTGCTGGGCCAGACCTAGCTGCAATCGTCCGCGACATAACACCAACAGCGATCCCGCAGCTGACCCTCTCCAGGATGCGTTTTCAAGCCGCTCTGTGGAAGGCCAAGCAGCAGTGCCGAGAAAATACTACCACCCTTCGAACTACTTTGCCGTTCCTTCACCTCGCCGCTACTACCAGCCCAAACAATGACTTTCCCGGACCAAAAGGTCATCGTGCGGCTACGGGTGTTACCTTTGTGGCTGTCGTGGGATCGTGTCTCGGTACTGCCAGCGTCGGGATCAATATGACTAACATCCGCGTCCGCACGCTAGTCCCTCTGGCCTATCTTCGATGGGGTTTCATGACTACCAGCACTAGAAAACCCCTTGTTCCCGGCCTCTGCGACAAGGAATCCTCCGAAACGACTCACCCGCCTCTGACCGCAGTTTCATGCCGCCTATTGAGCGACGCCATTCACAGTCGCCGCGCCGCCACTGTCTTGCCGCTTCCAGAAAAATAACGCCTGTGTCCGGTGGAGGTGACGTCGCCCAATGGTCAACGACCGGTCAGCTTGTTGTTGTTGTTGTTGTTCTCCTCTAATATGATGGCACATACCCACACAGGGGGATCGGCCAAGATTTGGGGGGCAGAGATATTAGATAAAAATAAATGTTAGGGAATAGAGAAGGAAATGTAAATATGAAAAACCAAAATAAAAAAGAGTACATACTAACGCATGCAGTAGGAGAATACTAAGATTTATATGTACAGATTAAAAATTCAAAGCATATTATCAAGGTAGACGCTTTGTTTCTATTAAGAAGTTTTGAATGGCGTTAAAAACCGGCCTGTGGCTGTACCCAAGCATGGTGGCACCGAACGATAATAAAATCTGGCTGCTCAAATTAAGACCCAGCTGTTGTAACGGCTTCTCTAAATACTGTTTTCTCATCATGGTAAAATGGCGGCAAAATATCAAGAAATGATCTATTGTTTCCGGTTCCCCGCAGAATGCGCAGACGGGAGAAAGCGCCAAACCAGACCTGTGCATATAGAAATTTAAGGGCGGAATACGACAGCGTAGCCTGGTTAGAGAGACCTCAGTCTGCCTTGATGGACATGATTTCCTATTCCAGGAATACTTGAGATGCAGGTAGGCATCCGATGATAAAACAGATTCAGACTGCGTGCTTAATAAGGCACGCCTTCGAAATCGTGCTGCTGTTATGTACGCTGTTGCCGGGAGGATGGGCAACACAGGGCCATTCAGTGATTCTTTAGCTAGTCTATCAGCAACCTCATTGGCTGTCACATTACTGTGGCCTGGTACCCACACTATATGTATGAGACTAAAATGTGAGGGGAGCAATGAAAGAAAGGTGTTTAAAATTTGCTAATCCATATTCGAAGAAAGCATCAAGCACAAGGAATAAGAGTCTGTAATTACAGCCACTGTTGAGTATGGTGGGTCTAGTTTGCGCAGAGGAAGCACCACCACCAGCAACTCCGCCTGGAAAATTGGGGTAAAATCCGGAAGACGGACTGAAAAAACCCAGTCTAAAAGCGGACAGTATATTCCAACGCCGGCCTTTTCATGAAATTGAGAAGCATCAGTTGGTATCATTATGCTAACGGGAAGACTTTGTAAATGACCTTCTAATATACCATTTAAAATGTAAGGTGATAAGTGTTTTGCGTTATTTGGGAAAATGTCATCATAGACAATTTGAACCGACGATGCACTTACTTTTGTTGGAAGGATGTTAGAAAGAACTACGTGCAAAGGTTGTAACAGGTTTTGCACTAGTATTACCTGCGGAGTATGAAATAGAGGCCATCTGACTCCAAAAAAGGAGTCTGGCTCGCAACAAAAAATTGATAGGAAGCGGTGGACTTGTGATTCATATGTTTTTAGATACGTCTGCACAGTCAAGAATTGTAATCTAGTTAACAACGATGGTATTCGGGCTTCAAGGTATAATACATTATTAGCCACGAATTTGGGGAGCCCAAAGCATAATCTAAGCGCTTCCCGCTCTAAAAGAACAAGCGGACGAATTTTGTAAGCAGGTTAGCCAGAAAATAACAGAGATCCACATTCTATAATTGGGCGGACATACATAACATAAATCATTAAAAGTGCGTCTCGCCGCATCCCAGACCTTGGATTGCTTAACCTGCGCAACATACACACAGCACAAGCCCCCTTCGCTGCAGCATGTTCAGTGTGATCCCTCCATGCCAAATGATCATCGTAAATTACCCCTAGATATTTAACTTGAGGAATCATTTCCTGCTTAAATGTTAGAGAAAGATTTACCGGATCCTGAATTTGGAAAACAAGGAAAGCGCACTTTTTAACGTTTAATGTAAATCTTAAGTCACATAACCAATTTTGAAGGGAGCTTAGGTATACGATTGCAGGCGCCTGTTGAGGGATTGAATGTCAGGTGCAGCCGTAAGGAACGCGATGTCATCCGCATAGACATACGTGCGAACATCTTGATGAATGGGAATTGAACTCATTAAAATGTTAAAGAGCACGAGCGAGAGAACTGCCCCTTGAGGGACACCTCTGGTTTGTTGATATCTGCCAGAATGCACTCCATTCAATGAACAGTAAAATTGTCTGTTTTTTAGTAATGTAGATATCCACTCAATTAAATATTGTGGAAAACGTAGAGTTTCTAATCTGTGCAAAAAAATTCGGGGCTCTACACTATCATAAGCCTTCTCTATATCGAGAGTCACCAATGCAGCTTTTTTGCGCCGCACAAGAAGAATTCGACTCTCAAGTTTGGTATTTGCATTCCATATTGAACATTTTGCGCGAAATCCGTTTTGACAGGGACTAAGAATATGTTTTTGTTCCACAAACTCGGTAACCCGTTGGAGTACGACCCTTTCAATTAATTTTACAAAGTTTGATGTCAAAGATATATGTCTGATAATGTCCAAAGTGTAGCCACCACCATTATGTTTCAGTAAAGGAATCACTTTGGCTAGTGTCCAGTCACCAGGTATCCAAGAATGAATAATTGAGTGATTTACCAATTCTAGCAAGGAATTTGGAGACACCTCAAAGAGGATCTTTAACATTTTTGACGTTACTCCATCAGGGCCAGGCGTAGCAGCTGGCAGTGTCATTACAGTCGAGGAAAGCTGAGAAAGTGTAATTTTAAGGACATCCTTAACCGTATCTACTGGGCCTACAAACATAGGGTATTTGGGAAGTGTTGACAAAAAACGCTTTTCTAAACCTTTAGCGATGTTTTCTACTGTTTTAAGAGCTTCGTTAAGAGTCGAAACACATGAGGGTAAATTTTCTGAGACAGAAACGTTTTTCCGTGATTTTAAAAACCTGAAAAGTGCATTTCGGTTATTAGATTGTGAAAAGTAATTGAATTGCTCAGTATCATAATTATCTTTCGTTTGTACGACTGTGCGTTTAAATGTAGCTGCAAAACATTTATAATCATGCCAATTTTTGGGGCACTGGTTGTGAAGGAGCTTCTTCCATGCAGCCTTTCTTCTTCTATAATCACGCGAACAATCTACATTCCACCATTTTGTTGATGTATTGCCTTTAGATGCACGTACGGAATTCACACTTATTACGACAGGATGCAATAGCCTGGCATAATGTTTGGGATTTTAACTCTTCCGTAGCCTCAACCACTGACTCAAGAGACGAAATCGAATATGAGTGAAACTGGCTACAATTAACGTATGATCTCAACTGAGATGTCGGCGGAGTTAAGCGGCAGTTAACCTCAAAAACAATAGGTGTATGGTCACTAGAGGTGCCACCATCAACTGTCGACCAATTTAGTATAGAAACACTAGTGCTTGAAAAAGTTAAATCTATCACGGATTGACTGTGAGCACGTACAAAAGTTGGTAAGGCAAAATTCATGCAGTTAAGGTTATTGTCTGAAAGCCAATCCCACAGACGCTTGCCGCAGGGATCCGTCCTGTAACCCCCCACGAAACATGGTGCGAATTAAAATCTCCAGCCAAAATAACCGAATTTTGACAATTGACTAGTAGGTGGTCTAGAGATCTGGTGCCCTGAACACCATGAGGGAAATAAACATTGGCTAATGTAAACGGACTGAACCCTGGAATTTCAAAATCTAAAGCCAATAATTCTGAATCTAAAGTAGATTATTAAACATAAAAATCTTAGCCCTATGACAAAATTTTGAAGAAACTAGAATTAGTGACCCACCACCTCTTGACTGCCGATCTTGTCGGAATGATCGATAATTTTGTAAGTGAAAATGTTTTTCAGTTGTAAGCCAAGTTTCTTGCAAAACAGAAGAATTTTTAACGTTGCCATGGTTATGTAATCCGGGCAGCAGCAACAGCCTGCCCCAAAATGTTTTCCTTAGGTTTAGAGCCTAGCTGTTGCTTTTTTGATTTTGCCTATGGGCGAGGTGATGACGGGTTTGACAACGGGGATTCACTGTGTTTTAGAATTCGCGTATCTGTCTCTCCCATATCTGCATCATGAGCTTCGTCTGACTTGTCGGAATTTTGCATAGGTGATGCGGAAAGAGACTCATTTTGCGAGCAAGACATTGCAGCTAATTAGTGCTGCACCGATAGTGAATGACCAGGTGCCGTAGGAGAAACCGTAGCAGTTTGCACAGCCTGAGAAATGTGAGCTGCCAGGACGTTGGATATGCATTGTGTCACTGTTGTCACAATCCTATCCACAATTTTGGTCATGGTTGCTTCCACAGCAGTTATTATGGCTTTAGACATCGAGGAATCTAATGATGCTCCAGAACGGGCTGACACATCTGCATACCCATGAGCTCTCTCTTTAATTTCTTGAATTGCCTCACGCCTCGAGCAGCGTTAGCGGTCAATAATCTCCAGAATTTGCATTTCATGTGCTCTAGAAGGACATTCCAAAGAATTTGCTGAGTGAAGTCCGTCGCAAATACAACATTTGGCATTTTGAACAGAGCATAAGTGTGCTTTATGGGCATCGCCGCATTTGCAACACCGCAAAGTGGATTTGCAACCGCCAGCAGTATGGCCATAGCGCCAGCAGTTGTTGCACTGCACAGGCTTTGATAGTAGGGGATCTACTCTGAGTATTAAAGCCCACGCTTTAACCTCTGATGGGCAGACTGTGCCTGCAAATGTAGCAATAACCGATTCTGTCGGCACACGAACATTATTGACTCCCGGATACAGCGATAAACCGCAACAACGCCTGCCGTGGAAAGAAGGTCAAGGGTTTCTTCTGGACTTAATAAGGAATCTGCACCTCAGACTAGGCCTTTCGCGCAGGCCAGGTTTGAAGGGATAAAACTGCTTATCTGATGAGATGCAAAAGTAGACCATTTTAGCAGATCCTTCATACATGACAGGTCTGGTGAACGGCAAAGAATCCCGCCGCGACCAAATTGGCGCACCTCGGCTACTCCTTCGTGGAAGGAAGTGGTTGCATTTAATCATTCATTCATCCTTCATCTCATATCCTACTGAGGCCCTGAGGCAATAAATATCGACTAAAAAAAAGTGGTTTCCTGAAGGACAGCTCGAACAGCTCCTGGGTTGTTCATTTTAATGGTGCCACCATCCTTAGGAACAAGCGCCACAGGGATGTTGCGGACACCGGAGCTCTGAAAAGCTTCCAAGGGCAGATCATCGGTCAGGAGGGAAGCCGACCAAGGGAAGCGCCCTTGGCCGGGGGACTGCGTCGACATTACCTTAAATTGACAACGTCACCGCGTGCGTTAGTCAACAGAGAACAAAAGAAGCAAAGGGGATAGACAAAACCAGGACCAACAACCCAATACTTAGCCAATCGTCAAGCGAGCTCAGGAAGCTGACAAGAGGCCAAGGATTCCAACGTCGTGAGCCTTAGCACGGGAAAAGTGACCAGACACAGCTGGCGGCTACGCTGGTGATCTTCTCAGCCCGCTTGCCTCAGCTCTTCCTCCTTCTCCTTTTCATCCTACTGGTTGCGAGCACCACGTGTCACTTCCCCCGGTTCAGGGGGAGCTCGTCCGCGAGCAACTACATAAATCATCAGTTAGATGACTCCAGGTAACTTAAGAGATGACGTAATTAACGTCACTGATACGCTCGAGAATAACGAAGGGACCGGTGTACGTGGAGATAAATTTCCGGTAGTGGCCGCCCCGCCGCAGAGGGGTTCAGAGCCAAACTTAATCACCGGGAGCATACGTGAATGTGATGCGGTCGTCATCATAGCGTGTCTTAATTCGACCTTGTGTGCTGAGGGCTCTGAGGCGAGCAAGTCGGCGCGCTTCCTCTGCATGGCATAGAGTCTGAAATGGATGTATCAAGGTGGCTGGTAATGGAAGAATTATGTCAAGAAAGGTGCATGGCGAGCGAGCGTCGAGCAGAACGGTGATTACCCGGTGATCTCGTGCTGGGCAGTATTATACGCATAAGTGACAAAGGGCAACACTGTGTCCACGCTGTGGCAGCACGTCGCACAGGCAGCGCTGTGGGCAAGACGTCGCCCGCCTTTTACCTTGCCGTCGAACTGATGATTAATGTAGTTGCTAGCGGGCGATTGAGTTTCCGTCGAATTGGGGATGTGACACGTGACGCTCCAAGTAGTAGGATGAAGGTGAAGAGGAGGAAGAGCTGAGGCACGCCGGCTGAGAGGCTGACCGTTCGTTGACCGTTTCGCGACGTTCACAAACCCTGTAAATAAATTAATTTTGCCAATCGCCACTTCGTAATAATATTATCAGCGAAATAAAAGTAAATCATAAATTTATAGTTTAAAAAGTAATAGTAATAAGTAGATAAGGTACAAATAAGAGTGTAGAACCACTCATAAGCGCTTAATAGACGCTTATCTAGACTTATTTTTTTTTTCTTCAGAGAATATCGAAAACCAAGCACACATTAAATTGTGTTTAAAATTTGGTGTTCAGAATATCATTGTCATGAGTCTGACTGCGTGAAATTTGCGACAGACTCCCACAGAAATTCGATTTACTCAGCCTTGTTCAAGATCGGGCATCTTTATCGCCGCAAACGTTTTAAACTTTTCCACCCACTGTACAGTGTTGCTCACTGCTGCCGTTATCATTTGTTGGAATGTACTCAGTTGTCTTCAAGGAGCACCCCTTATTTTACATCGAATTACGTGTGTGACGACGCAGATTTATTTTTAAGCTGTAGTAAGCTGCCTTTTGCTAGCACAAAGATCTATTGTGAAAAACTGCGCCGAAATAAACACACCACAAGACAGAGGACGGGACAAAGGCGCTACTCACAACTGAATTTATTGAAACCCACGAGTGATCTAAAAACCTCCGAAATTAGGTTTCTGGCCTCCGAAATTAGGTTTTTAGATTCTGCTATCCATTAACCGAGTTTTTTTTTTTCCTTGCGTTCTCGATGGTCGTTTGATGATTTCCCCTATCTTTCTCCCCATCCTTCTTTCCCTTTGGAAACTTCGCCTATATAAGATCACTCGTGGGTTTCAATAAATTCAGTTGTGAGTAGCGCCTTTGTCCCGTCCTCTGTCTTGTGGTGTGTTTATTTCGGCGCAGTTTTTCACAATAGAAATATGAACCAACTAGCCCAAGAAACGGTATTAAAGCACAAAGATGCCCATCATTATCATCATCATCATCCGGACTATACCCACTGCAGGGCGAATGTCTCTCTCATTGTCCTCCAATTAATCCGGTTCTGTGCTAGCTGCAGCCATTTGACCCCTGCGAATTTCGTATTCTCATCTACCCACCTCATTTTATCTGCCGCCCCTGATATGCTTACCTTCCCTTGAAATCCAAGTGATTACTCTTAGAGACCCTTGGTTATCCTTTCTTCGAACTACATGTCCTGCCCATGCCGATTTCTTCTTATTTAAGGCTAGAATGTCAGCAACGTGAGTTTCCGTTCTATGGTACGTTGTCCTCAACTTAAGTAGAATCCTATTCGTTAACCCCCATCGTTCAGCACCATAGGTCAGTACTAGTATGATACAACTGTTATACACTTTCCTCTTAACTGTTACCGGTAAGCTGCTAGTCATATGTTTGAGTACCTTCCAAATTCGTTCCATCCCAATCCTATTCTCCTAGTTATTTCCCTTTCGTGGTCCGGATCTACGGTCACAACCAGTCCTAAGCAGACATATATTCGCCTACCACTTCCAATCATTCGCTACGGGTTTTAAACTGCTGTTTCTTTCCCAAGCTGTTCAGCATTGCCTTATTCTTCTGAATGTTAATGTTGTGTGATGCCCGTGGAATATACCAAATTTTTATGTGCGCCCGCCATAGATTACGAAAAGCGTCTAATTGCGTTAGTTATATATATATATATATATATATATATATATATATATATATATATATATATATATATATATATATATATAGACTTAAAGTAGGTGACACACGGTAGAAAAAACAAAACAGTGTTGTTTTTTCTACCGTGTGTCACCTACTTTAAGTCTATGCCCTACCGGACCCATTCGAGCTTCAACCCCCTCCCTATATATATATATATATATATATATATATATATATATATATATATATATATATATATATATATTGCCGCAAGGCGTTTGCGTCCTTTGATTGGATACACATTGTCGATATATTTAACGAAGCAAAATCAAGAAAATTTCAATTGAAATCAGCGTTTTTTCAATGAAATTGTGTCGTTTTTTTTTCTATTTTGCTTTTAACTTTATGCTATCCCAATGGAAGCCGTAGCTATCTCGCCAGTATAACTCTTGCAATCTGCCTTCTCCCCTCACGGCACAGCTATCACGGCGGTGTCCCTCGGAAGAAGGCTGGGGCTTCTGGAGAAACAGAATTGGAGAGATTTGCCGGCTTTCCGCGTCTTCCAGGCCGTGGAGGACATCTTTGCAGGCCTGGATGCAATGGTGACGAAGTTTCCGTACTACCGCTACGTGCCGACTCCCACTAGCCGGAGATTTGAGAAAGCGGGCGACACGCTTGTGCCGTAAGTGTTCTCAGGTGCCGCTCTACGTTTCCCATTCTGTTTGCCGTGATCACAGACAGGAAATTATAAATTAAGTAAAAAAGAAACTCAGCTGTCATAAAAGATCACTTGCTCTGGAAAGGTGCAATTTTACCTTACTTGACGTTTGCTAACGCTGTGCTGTGCTTGGGATCTGTCACAACTTTAAATAAAGCAGAGGACAATCGGTATAGTTGTTTTTTCGCGGCATATGGAGCCGCTACCAATGAGGCAGTTCTAGATATTAGCGTGGGAGGCGAATATTAAGGTTCAGTAAGGTTTAAGGCCCGTCATGTTGCCGTGATCAACTTTCTCCTTAAATCCGCCATAAATTGTAAGTTTATGGAAATAAAGGCAATTCAATTGTGATGAAGAAAGATTGTAGAAAATGAGTAAGAAGCGTTGGTCGGCGAAGATTTTCAGGTACGTTTAACTGTGCATCATTGACACGACATGGAAGAGAACTGTGGACGACTTGAAACTAGATACAAATGTCATAGGGAAGAAAACTATTGAAAAAATACCTTGAAGCAAATTGTTCTATCTTCACGAAATGTCCGTTGGCAAAAGAGAATGCTGGAAAAACCGAAGATGGAGATTTGTAGTTCGGCTGGTACTAAACTTCACAGGGAGACATTTTGTGAGAATTCCAAAGGTATTGGTATAATTTTTAGCTTAGGGGTGTGTGCTTGAGGACTAAATGCTACCGGCAAAAAATTCACAGCAAATATGACATTGGCTGCTGTAGCATGTAAAGAAGGGAATTAAACGATTGGACGTGTTATATGGAGTGTAAGGCACTTCAACCGCTAGTAAACGACGCCAACGCAGGGAGAGGGTCATGGCCGGACCTCTGCTCTTGCTCTCAGCGTATCGTAATACGCAGTAAAACATGACATCTGTTTGCCTCATAAGACCTGGGCTCACCAAGCCGGCAAAACTTCCGCCCATACGAATGACGATGATTTAGACTACCGGGCACAAGAAAGTGGGTATGATGAGGGTGGCCACAAAAATACTAAAAGTATTGGCCCCAAACAATGATATTCTTATCACCGAATATTGAGAGGCGCTGATTCGCAGCTCTAGATATCCCTGCCGTTAAAGCAGGGGCTGTGAACTGGGCTGCAGCGGCCTCCATGGTTCAAGGGCTTCCGGCTGCCGAATTTACTAACTTCCTTATTATAAGCGATACATTATAGAGCTCGATCGATCTAAAAGTCGATGGCGTAGAAGTAGTAGTCGGCCCCAAGAGACGGAAATTATCGGGGGCTGCGTAAAAAAATCTTATCATGCTATTTTGTAAATCTTGTGATGGTGATTGATTGGTGTGTGATAGGAATGTCAAGGTATTGAAATCACTGTAGTTAATTGATTAATGGATGAATTGAAAATAAAAGCAATGAATTGAAAAAGGGGGTTCAAAAGTATCAGTGCCTAAAATGAAAAGACCATGCTTGATCAGGATAATTAGAAAATGTTGAGCGTGTAATTGAATAAATATTGCATTTAAAAATTTGAAAAAGAAAGAAAATGAGATAAAAGTTGTCAACCTGCTTAGAATGGGAAACTAATGTTTGCTGATGATAAGGATTCTAAGTATTGGCGTATAAAATAGACAAAAAAAAAATCAGATGAAAGTTATACAATTAAAAAAGTGAAATTACACCGTCCGTGTGTGTGAAACGCTATCGCGTCGTAGTGTTAACGGCAGTGCTTAAGTGTTCGTCTAATTTTCAATTATTATCAATAGCAATTATACAAAAGCCGCAAAGAGATAGCACTACTGTCCCATGGGGGATGTTCCATGAATGTAGTCAATGGAGAATATCCTGTCCCCAATAACACGTGCGCGAAAGGCAGGAGCCACAAACACGCGACATATCGAGAAGATAGACGAATGCTTTTGTCGAACCGTACGTTACTCTCTGTAACTCTCGCTGAGCAGAAACACATTGGGCCAACGTAGGTTCGAAACAAATACATTCAAGGAAATGCTACCAGTTGCAAAAAAGCTTAGCGTGGATAAACTGGCACCAATCACCTGCATTTCTACTTGTTTTATCACCGTTAATTTTCCTTATTCTAAGAGAATTCGCACAGAAAACTAGAAAACTAGCATGCATCGCCGAGATCTAGCTGCGTCTAGATAAAAACTGAAAAAAAAAGCATTTGTCTGTCTCTGGTAGTCCTGGAATTCATATTGTAGTGTGAAAACAGTCTCATGCACTGCAATGGGTAAATCAGATATTTCCAGAGTCAAAGTCAATTCGAGCAAGTTACACAGTGCGCACCATATTACAGTCTTTTTGACAACAGATGTTCGCAGTTTGATGCGCACAGTTGCATTTATTCCTTGCGCTATTCTCATTGATCTGTTGCGAATAAAATACAATTACATAGGAGCTGAACACAATAGCTCATATTGCGAGGCCGCTATGTGCATCTTGTATACTCGTAGGATGTGTAATCATAGCTCCCCACACGGCATGTCCATAGGTCTACAATACTCTTGTTTCGCCGTCTTCATGCGGGGTTCCGCATTTGAACTATTCATGATTCCTTGAAGAGTAAAAACACCTACGTTGTAATTCATGATTTGGTAAAAAGGAATCCTTGATGCAGGCTTACAATGAATTTCGATCATTGATATTTGATGAATTTCTTTGGAGGAGTGCTCATCCGTTAAAACAACCTAATGGAATTTTAAGTTGTCAGTGAGTTGCCGTCTCTTCGGATCGCTGAAGGAAAGCGAGATACATATAGCACAGACCGCACTTAAATGTAATACGACCTCCAGCGCACCAACCTTCACATGGCAATTAGGTATACATCCTTAAGACCCAAGAAATGAAAGTGAATCAATTATACGGCTCATTTGGGAACTGCCAGAAGCAGTGCAGACGGTGTTGGTACACCGCTTCTGAGCAGGAGTTAATGCACGACCAGCTTGGGCGACTTTGGAGCGCACGCTAACACGAGAGATGTTTATTCTGCTTCGTTACATATTTATCTGGTGCACTTCCGGCACTCAAGACAGGAAATATAACAACACCATTTGGGTCAGCACTTCTTGCAACAGAGTCTGGGAAATATGTTGGAAACACGCACCCCGTTGTCTAGAACTAGGTCGCGATTTTGCTTGAGCTGTCTTTAAACAATGTGAAAGCGGAAGCTAAAACAGCATCTAGGGCGCACCGGAAGTCAAAAGTTAGGTCAATGTTTTGTCTTTTTTTTTTACTTTCAAAATAATCGAAAGGAGCTATCTTGAACCTTAACTGTCTGCATGCGGCACTCACAGATGAAGATTGCTTATGATGGTTTATTATTGGTAATAATATTATTTTTGTTCCCCATTATCAATGTTTTGTCGTGCAAGGAAGCAAAAAAATGAATTAGCGTTTACAGAACCTTCGCTCAGCCAGCAGCGTGAACCATGCAGAGTAGTGAAATATCTCAAGAGAAATAACGTTGTGGCTTGCACAGTCAAGCAATGTACCGACATGCCAAGAATAAAAAAAAAAGTTTATAGAAATGCCTGATCACGATAATATGAGGTAAACAACAGTTAATTGGTTGCAGATGTTTCAACTTTTATTAAAACTTGTTCCCTAAACAAAAAAGAATGGTCAAGTAACCTTTACACACATGACAAGTTTATTATCAGCTGTTCTCATAACATAATAATAATAATATTAATAATAATCATGATAATAATATTATTACCGGTCAGTTTCTTCACTTTTTGCGTGATTTATTCAATCATAAAATGTTGAAAACATAACGACGCCAGAAATGGGTGATAAGTGCACTAAGAAATCGTTGCATTGTCTCTCCTTTGATTCGTACACGCATGCGGTCACATGTATTCGTTTTCCCATCAGCTGGAGAAAAAAAGTTTCAAGTAGAGTGTCAGTGTTCCATCCTACTAAATAGTCCGTTCGTACACTATGCATCCCTATGCATCCTGTCTAAGGTGACTTCAAAAAGAAGCCCCTGCGCTCGCACTCAGCGGCTCGGTCAGACAAACGCCTTAAAGCACGAAAAGTAGACTAACAATGACACTGCTGCCGAGCAAACGCCAGAAATTCAGCGAGATCTCTAATACGAGGGGAATCGAAAACAATTACAATGAGTTCGGTTTAACCCCGCTAAACCTAGCTAGGCGAAACGAGAACGTCGTTTTGCTTGGTTTCGCTTTGGTTAGGCATAGGTTTAGGTATGGATATACGTGGGTTTCCAGCGATTAAACTGCCGTCACCTACAAGGGGGAACACGTTGCGCTGTATCTGCCGTCAGAGGTCCAAGATGAAGTGGTAGTATGCTATAGGTGGTACCATGGGTAAGGTATATAGTACCGCTGTAACCTCTAGCTCGTTGAATCAAGCAGTCAACAAGGTTGACCTTTGTTGATACATGGCGTAGTGTCGCTTTCGTGTCAAAAGAACCTACTATCAAGGCACAGTGCAGTACACTCTGGTCAATGGGAGGAGCTGAAAGTGGTCGGGTTTTTCGCTGCGTTCATGCCATTACAGCAACACGTACGGGACTTCAACAACGCGTCGCGTCTCGCACTTTTCTTTTGAAAGGCCACTAAAAGCAACAGGAGCCATAAAAGCTTAAACAGGGGCACAGACTAACAGGAAATAACAAAGCGTACTCATGGCCGTGCTGTTGACCGCATATCCGGGCTATATTCTTGGTTCCAGCGTCTCGAAAAGCAGCTTCCTAGACGCAGAAGCTCGTCCTGGTACTTAGGGTCCTTATTTTCAACCTAATACGCCTCAGAGGGACGAGTCTCGTCACAGCACCAATGATAACCTTCAAGAAACTGTCTCGCGCAGATAATCCCCATGAATCTATACATGCGTGTAGCGTACAAACATATCGACATCCCAAAGCACAAATGAGCAACAAAACTGCAAAACAAAGTTGCAGTCAAAAATGGCGTTCTTCAAAAATTTAGACAAATATAAATAGTAACGGCATTTATTTATGTCTGACGCATGTCGATAAACGATATTCATTATGACACATTATGCACTAATGCAGTAACTTAGGCCGAATCCCAGCGTGATTTAACCTCAACGCTCAAAAAGGTCCCAGCCTTTACGAGTTCGTTCGTTGCTATTCTGGACTCCTAATTTAAATATGGTTTGACGCAGACCGCCAAGTAACATTTCATTAGCGTTTAATCACACTGTACATTTTAATCGCTTGTGCCATTCCCCAAACAAGCAGACTCCTATCATCAGCATATTTAAACAAATTTTTCAATAGATGCATATATGCTCCATGACGTTGATGCATAAGTTGAATAACAACGGCCGTAACATTCATCATCGCGGTACCCGGCTTTGAAGGAGTAGCATCGATTTCTCGATAATATTTGTACAGAGAAACTGCGTTCTGCATAATTAATTATTTTGTCGAACAAGTGTATTAATTTTGGAGAAGTATTGAAGCAGCAGAACGGTGTGGATGACGTTTTTAGCCTGATGGGCCACTCTGTGGTAATGAACGTCCATTAGAATGCAGGTAGAATGTTAGATATAGTACGAAAAAACAAAACATGTTTGCGGTACAACCGCTCACCCACCTTAGCGTGGCATTGAATTTATCTCGAAGAACCCTAATTCCTTGATTCCGTCTCCATGATCACTGAGTCACCGTACCTTTGATCAGTGGGCAATGAGGACCCAATGGAAAACTGGAGTTGAAAATAGACGCTTCAAAATTTGATAACAGGAATCAAGATATGGTTCACGGTTTGACAGGGAGGAAGTTATTGCATATTAGGTCGCAGAAAACTGAGAATGCTGTCTCCATGATAATTAGCGTCCCTTTTTGCAGACTGCTGTGGCGCTTCACCAAAGAGGCCGTCGACGCGGCTCAGGCTGAAGGAGAGAACAGCCCAAACACCACCCTTCTGCACCACGCCAACAGGAACCAGAAGGCCCACATAAAGGAGCTGTTCACATTCATACACGACCTCATCATTTCCGGTGCTAACACGGTGAGAATGATATATATATATATATATATATATATATATATATATATATATATATATATATATATATATATGTCTCCTTATTGACGAGATAAAGTATGCGAGTTGCAGGTGTGAGAATCACAAAAAAAATTTGCGGGGACGCTTCAACTCAATACTTAAGGGTATGAGAACACGCTCCTTACGGATGTTTGTTCGCGTACGTGGATACTACTCGCCTATTTACTAATCCCTGGATTTGTTCCTATATTATTCGCGTATGCAATTACACATTCGCACGTGGAAAACCGCTCGATATAGACAAAGCCCAGCTTAAACCAAGCCGTGCGACCATACCAACTTCGCGCAGTGGCAGCATGTCCGAAACGGAATGCAGGAGTCATAGAAGGTTGATTCTGATTCTCACCCTTTGATCGGAAAGGAGAAGTCTTAACTGTCAGCTCCTGCTAAACAGGTCATGTGCCAGGGTCGTGCGATGAAAGGCAACCCTCCCGGCAATGCAAGCCAGTAACTACCACCTGACAGAGCCATGCCGATGTCTGCTCCCTCACAACTCCGACGCCGGCTCTTCTAGAGAACGACGGCTTTAACGTTACGGCGCGAATAATTAGCACATTTAATACGTAGCTAACAAGCCAAGTAAATAACATGCCATTTAATTTAATAAATGTAACTTCCAGTTGTCCACTAATAACAGACACCATATTTTTGTGACATTGTTAAATAAACAGGCTAATAATGATGTGCGGCCCAAGGGAACCTTTGGTAAAGGAAGGCAATGGTGCAAAGTTTTAGATTTTTGCACAAGATTATGTCATTTCTGTAAGAATTCCGCTCCAAATATGCCAAGCACCGGGCCAGGAAAAACATTGTATCCGGTTGGCTTCCGCGTGAACTTCTGAAGCACTCGAGAATGTCACGCATGGAATCACGCTTAATGTATTAATTTTGTGGGGACTTCAGAAATCGAAGAATAGTAAATTTCAAAGGACGAATGTTACTCGGCACGTTCGCTGCAACTCTGGTTACTAACAATGAATTCCAGTTTACTACAGTGAAGCAAAAGTGAATATGTGTACTTACTTCCTCTAGCACAACCTACGGATAGATGAAATAATAATATTTTATTTCTAGTGAAGCAGATCCAAACGTAATAAAATCAATGGAAGCAGTTCCTGAACCGATATGTACGTGTGGATAAGATATCTTACTGATATAAATTGAAACCAACTGAAACATTCTTTGACAGTAGCAACGAAAAAAATAGAAAGCTCTGCATGCAGGGCAAGATGTAACGAAGGTAACCAACGTAGTATAAAGCGCGCATCCTTCATGTTGCAGAATAGCTTTCCCGATTCAGTAGGTATGGATTTCTCACTCATTGATCAGAAACAAATGACATCTATAGTCGAAGTTATTGAGAATCAGTCCGGACCACACCTTTTTACTAAACAACAACCAAGAATAACAGAGTAGCTTCAGCGAATTCAAAGAAAACGCATCTTTTCCATTGTACAGTTCGAGTTTAATAGTCTCCGAACGGGGACCGCCTGCAGGCAGCCTAACGTTTAAACAATACAAAACTTCGTTTCATTACTGTCGAGATCATGCTAATACAACGTAACGGAAAGTGTGCCGGTCGCTTCCTTTATAGGGAATCATGACAAAAGAAGAGGAGACAGCACAAGCACTTACTTTAAAGTGGCGTTTTTATTTCGGAAATACGAAAGTACATATGATTAAAATGTCAGCTGACCGTAAGCGCTTGGGGTTACTATTCCTTCTCCTCCTGTTTTCAATGTTTTCAATTGAATTTGTTTTCATAATAGTTTCCACAATATTTCCATTCCGCCCAATAACCCAATATAACCCAATAAAGCATCGGTGGCTGGGCAAATGCGAAGGCGGTTCACTTGACGGTATGCCAAAATTTGGAGGTACACTAGCAATTGTCTTGAAAACAAAACGCGAGATGAAAGGAAAATTTTTGGGACACTTTAGCCATGCTTTGAAATGAGTTGTGCTTTCGCGCTATACATTAAGCTCTCGCCTGCGGCTCCCCTTGTATTTTGTCCGTCGCGTACATGCCCCTTCCACTCACTTAGTGATTGATCCTTTAATCAGTGCCTTTATAACGTCCCACATCCTCCTTATCATACAGTAGTAGGCTACTCAGTTCAGTTCAGTCGTTCAGTCCTGTCCGACGCTTCGTGACCCTATGGGCCATGTCACGCCACGCTTTCCGGTCTCTCACTATCTTCCTAACATCACATAACTTCATCTGCAGTGCCTCGAGGATGCCATCTAACCATCGCGTTCGCTGCCTACCCCTTCTCCGGCGACCCTCAACTTTTCCCACATCAAATCTTTCTCCAGCGACTCCTCTCTTCTCATCAGATGACCAAAGTAGCTGAGCTTAAACTTTCGAATTTGGCCCTCCAATGAGCAGTCAGGGTTTATAGTCGACAATATCGACTGATTTGATCTTCTGGCAGTCCAAGGAACTCTCGAGAGTCTTCGCCAGCACCACAATTCAAACGCGACAATTCTTCGGCGGTCAGCCTTTTTCACAGTCCGACTCTCGCATCCATACATCCCAACTGGAAAGACCATAGCACGAGTTATACGGATCTTGGTTGGCAGACGGGGGAACGGGGGAAGCCTTAAAGCGGTAAAGAAGAAATTCGGCATAGGCAAAAACCAGATGTATGCGATAAGGGACAAGGCGGGCAACGTCATCACCAATATGGAAAAGATAGTCAAAGTAGCCGAGGAGTTCTATACAGATCTCTACAGTAGCCAAAGTAGTCAGGACCGTAATGAGATTGGTGGTAGGGAAAAACAGTCAGACGTTCCACCAGTGACGAAGGACGAGGTCAAGAAAGCACTAGAAACTATGAAAAGGGGGAAATCAGCTGGAGAGGATCAGATAATTACAGATTTGCTGAAGGACGGCGGGCATATCATGCTAGAAAAACTGGCCACCCTGTACACGCAGTGCCTGGTGTCATCGACGGTACCGGAACCATGGAAGAATGCAAACATTATTCTCATTCACAAGAAAGGGGACTCTAAGGACCTTAAAAATTACAGACCAATGTGCTTACTGTCTGCTACGTATAAGGTATTTACTAAGGGGATCGCTAATAGAATCAGGACAACCTTAGACTGCAATCAAGCAAAGGATCAAACAGTGTTTCGGAAACGGTACTTTACTATCGATCATACCCATACCATCAATCAGGTGATAGTAAAATGCTCGGAATATAACCAGCCCTTATACATATATCACTCATTGATTACGAAAAAGCATTTGACTCAGTAGATACCTCGGCGGCGATGCAGGTATTGCGAAATCAGGGGGTAGACGAGCCGTACGTGAAAGTGCTGGTAGATATATATAGTGGCTGCACAGAGATCATAGTTCTGCAGAAAGAAAGTAACAAAATTTCCATAAAGAAAAGAGTTAAGCAAGCAGACATGATCTTCCCAGTACTATTCACAGCTTGTTTAGAGGAAGTATGCAGAGACTTGGAATGGGAGCAGTTAGGGATAAGGGTAGATGGAGAATACCTCAGTAATCTGCGATTTGCTGATGACATTGCCTTGCTAAGCAACTCGGGGGATGAACTGCAAATAATGATTGATGACCTAGACAGGAAAAGTAGAAAGGTAGGCTTGAAAATCAATATGCAGAAGACTAAGGTAATGTTCAACAGCGTCGGGAAGGAACAGAGTTTACATTAGGTAGCGAAATACTGGAAGTAGTAGGCGAATATGTCTACTTAGGACAGGTAGTAACCGCAGATCCGGACCACGCAAAGGAAATAACAAGAAGAATACGATTGGGATGGAGCGCATTTGGCAAGCACTCGCAGATTATGACTAGCAGCTTACCGGTATCGCTGAAGAGGAAAGTATACAACAGTTGCATCTTGCCTGTACTCACCTATGGGGCTGAAACGTGGAGGTTAACCAAGAGACTTCTACTTAAGTTGAGGACAACCCAGAGGGCTATGGAACGAAAAATGGTAGGGGTAACATTAAGAGATAGAAAGCGTGCAGAGTGGGTCAGAGAAATAACTCAAGTTACCGACATTCCAGTAGAAATTAAGAAGAAGAAATGGACATGGGCAGGGCATGTAGTGCGAAGAGAGGATAACCGATGGTCGCTGAGAGTAACAAACTGGATTCCAAGGGAAGGAAAGCGTAGCAGGGGGCGGCAGAAAGTTAGGTGGGCGGATGAGATTAAGAAGTTCGCAGGGGTCAAATGGATGCAGCTAGCACAGAACCGGGTTAAGTGGAGAAATATGGGAGAGGCCTTCGCCCTGCAGTGGGTATACTCGGGCTGATGATGATGATGATGATGATGATGATGATGATGATGATGGTGGTGGTGGTGGTGGTGGTGGTTGGCAGACTAATGTCTCTGCTCTTTACTAGGCGGTCAAGGCTAACCATTGCTCTCTTTCCCAGAAGCAGGCGTCTCCTAATTCCATGGCTGCAGTCTCCTCCGAGGTAATCTTGGAGCCCAAGAAGAGAAAATCTGTCACAGCTTCCACTTCTTGTCCATTGATGCTCCAGGACTTGATAGGGCAAGACGCCATAATCTTTGTCTTTTTAATGTTCAGTTTAAGCCCAAACTTCTCACTCTCTTCTTGTACGCGCATCAGAAGTCTCTTGAGTTCCACTTCACTTTCTGCCATTAAAGTGGTATGATCCGCATATCTAAGGTTGTTGATACGTTTTACAGCAATCTTCACTCTAGCTGAAGACTCGTCCAGACCGGCCTTCCTCATGATGCACTCTGCATATAGGTTAAATAGGCAGGGCGACAGTATGCAGCCTTGCCTCACTCCTTTTTCAAGCGGAAACCAATCAGTAATACCATGCCCAGTTCTGACTGTGGCCTCTTGTCCTTCATAAAGGTTCCTGAGGAGACAGATGAGGTGAATTGGAACTCCCATTTCTTGGAGAGCTTGCCACAATCTGCTGTGATCTACGCAGTCAAATGCTTTCGCATAATCAATAAAGCAGAAGTAGATGGGTTTCTGGAACTTTCTTGCTTTTTCCATGATCCAGCGAAGGTTGGCAATTTGGTCTCTAGTTCCTCTGCCCTTGCGAAACCCAGCTTGCACGTCCGGAAGCTCCCGATCCACATACTGCTGCAAACTTCCTTGGAGAATTTTGAACATCATCTTGCTAGCATGCGAAATAAGCGCGATCGTGCGGTAGTTGGAACAATCTTTGGCACTGCCTTTCTTTGGAATGGGGATGTAAACTGACCTCCTCCAATCCTGTGGCCACTGAAGGGTTGTCCAAATCTTCTGACATAATGTATGCAGAATGTTAACAGCGTCATGGTTGAGGTTTTGAAGCAATTCAGCTGGAATGCCATCAATACCGCTAGCTTTGTTCTTAGCAAGGCTGGCTAATGCCCATTCAACTTCACTCTTCAGGATGCCCGGTTCGAGATCAGTAATCACAACCGTCTTATGTTGGGTTTGCACATTCGAGTCCTTCTTGTACAGTTCTTCTGTGTATTCCTGCCACCTCTTCTTTATCTCTGAGGCTTCAGTGAAGTCCTTGCCTCGTTTGTCCTTTATCATGCCCAGCTTAGCACAGAAGCTTCCTTTGATATCTTTGATTGTCTTATACAGAGCTCTTGTGTTCCTTAATTGGCTGTTGTCCTCAACTGCTTAGCACTGTATGTTCAGGGAGGCATTCTTATCTCTCCTTGCTATTTTCTGAAAATCGCAATGAGAACCTTGTATCTTTCTCTTTCCCCCATAACTTTTGCAATCCTCCTTTCCTCAGCTATTTGCAAAGCCTCTTCAGATAACCAGTTTGCTTTCTTGCATTTCTTTTGCTTTGGAACGACTTTAGTAGCAAGTTCTTGTATTATATCGCGAACATCAGTCCACATCTCTTTGGGCTCTCTGTCTTCAAGATCTAATTCTTGAAATCGATTCCTCACTTCCACAGCATATTCAAATGGAATTTGATCCAGATCATACCTGAAACGCCTTCTAGTTTTCTGCGTTTTCCTACTATATTGCGTGAAATACGACTTGCCTTTGGATAAGAACGGTTATCGAGGTGCCATGACCTTTTTTTATACGTTTTAAATAAAATTTTTACATTGTACACTATGTCGACAAGATTACTCGTTATCTCGGCTCATTCGTGCTGCTGCCATAAGGAAATATAAAATTGCAGCAATATAAAATTCCATGCTCTCCACGTTTCGAGTGCAGAGCTTTGTGTGAAAGTGGAGATTTTACATACTACTGAGAAGTGCTTCAATAAGAGACTTTGTAAATGCGAGAGGTATAAAGGAGTACATTGGGGCGTCAAATTTGGGCTGCTTTTAATTAGGATGAAGTTTTGCAAACTGCCAAAATAAGTAAAACCTTGCGTTTTATAGACGCATTTTTTTAGTTGCTCCAAGCCATATGACATCTAGTAACAAACAATGCCTCTCCTGGAATCATTGAGGTGCTCATTATTTCCTGCCTTGCCTCCATTCATTTATTTTTGTACTGGTATTTAATTTTGTCCTGTGTTGGCCTACTAACCCTATCAGCGATGTGTTCCTACTCTTCCCAATCGTTTGTTTGGCAATAACAGAATCCGAGGACAACGTGCCACATGACAGCTTCTTTTCGCTCTGGACTCTCTTACCTTGCGCTATGCTTCAAAACTGCCGTTTTTGAAGATGCGCCTGAATATTTTTTTGTGTGTCTTACCTTTATCACAGAAATTTTCTGACGAGTTTAAAAACTACGTGATGCAAGTTGTACAATAGCCTGACAAAGAATGGCGGCTCTTGTCCGGATGTCTCCCAGGTGTGCAAACAATAGCGTCAGCGTTGTGAACGATCTGATTGCGAACAAAATTTATTTCTTGATCTTTTGCAGACAGGCGCCGCTGCAAGCATGGCACTTCAGCGTTTAGCAACGAACCCAGAGGTTCAAGAGAGAGCTCGCCAAGAAGTCACGGCGTCTTTTTCCGCAAAATGCCAGAAGGAACCCGAGTCCAGCATTGAGACCGAGTTGCCGTTTCTGAAGGCCTGCATACGAGAGACGCTTCGGTGAGCTTATTGCTAAATTTAGCAGTAGAGAATAATTCCCATAAGAAATACTTTTGGTGGGACTTTGGGGATACATGCAAGGTATTTACCCTCAGTTTGACATGCGATAAGAATACATATTTGATTTGCAGTAGATAGCGCACACAATGAGTTAGCAAAATGAAAAACCTGTTTTGACTGAATTTACAGGGCAGTTTTCATGTCATCCTTTAGGTTTAGCAAAGAAGGGGATGGAGATATCACCCTTTAGGGGCAGTCATCCTAAGGATCATCCAGTGCGTCTGATGCCATAAATATGTACAGTGTGTCTGTTGTGTCTACGTTTATATAAAACATATTGCGGCTATGTCCAAACACTTTTTTATGATTTAACTTCATATTCGTTTCATGCGTACGTCTCCGCCATACGATAGCGTTTTTTGACAACTCGTCCGTGTGCTGGACATTGGAAATACACATGGACTTGAAGTCGCATGTTCATTGCTCTTACTCCGTCCGTGTATCTCCTGCCCTGCACAGCCAGCCTAAACCTTTACCATACACATTCACTTGCAAAATTTCATGACACGTTTTCAATTTTTTTCACACATTTCACACATTATGGCCTCATAATTCCGAGATGAAACTGTCCTACAACGCAAGAAGAGAACTGCAGCGCAATCGCTGGCAGGAGCCTGCTGATAACAAGGGCATATATGTTTTTATGCTGACCATTGACCATTGCCAGGAAATGTGATGCGAAGACAAGATAACAGCCGGCCGCAGAGGATAGCTGATTGTATTTAAAGAATAGCAAGCATTGCAAGACGGCAAAAAGTTAGGTGTGTGGATGAGATTACGAAGTTTGTCATAGTGGCCTAGTTCTTGGAGGCTGTAGCTTTCAGCCCAGGCGGCCCTGCACGTTGACGGATCATTGGGGGGCATGATGACACGTGACCACCAACAAGGCCGAGTTGGCAGTAGCTGCAAGTTTACTGATTAAAGCTACGATTATTATCTGAGCGGGTAGCAAAGTGAATCGATGTGAACGAGGATCTTTACGTGAGCCGGCAAAAAGAAAACATTACCGCTGTTAAATGATGCCCTTAAAATCAGAGCCTGAGTGTCATCCCTCTCTAATTAGTTGATATTGTAAGATCGGACTTGGGGGATCAGGTTTTATTGCCGGCCTGAAGCCCTGGTCGCACACTGTAGCGAACCACACTCCGCGATGACGATGGGTATCTACAAGAGAGAGCAGGATGAAGATGAAGCAGCACGTTCGCCCGTGCGAAAGATGAAGCGCCATACAGTGCTCACACTATTTCCTACCACCTGTCATGTGCCAACGTATGACAGTGAAATTATCCTCGTATATACAACGATTTCCGAGTAACCATTTAGTTCCACCACTGAAATGTAGCAACTTATATAGGTTTCTAAAATTATGTTTGCTAAATGCCATCAAAATATGCACTCGACTTCATCATTTACTGAAACACAGTGAACAAGATATTTATAAGACTGACATTATATTTTGCATTTAACAGTTTAGCATGCATGTTTCCGAGAAAATGCAAGGAGTTTTTTGTGTTTCTGTTAATTTTTTTGATGCCGCTGTTATGGATGTCATGAGATATATTTGAGTATGTTTGTGCGCACATGAAGTGATTATCTCTGCCTGAAAAGTACAGGTGCGACATATGTCAATCACACGTTCCTACTTAGATTCTTGACGATATTATTTCAGGTTCCACCCCATCATACCGGGCGTCAATCTCAAGCTGAAGCAAGACGTCATCATGTCCGGTTATCAGATACCAGCGGGCGTAAGTGTCTCTCAAATTTTTGTCTTACATGAAACCGTAACACATGCTGACCGAACCAGTGTACACTAAATTGAGAAGGAAATGGCAGGCTACATGGAACAAATAGGTGAACAACAAGTTACATTGTGTAAAGCTTTTTGTCAGAATGGAAATCCTGTAGACACCACGATCGTTTTAATCGGTTACGCATCGGAAACACCCCATCTTAGTCACAATTTCTTCGTGAGAAAAGAAGACAAACCACTCCATGAAATATACACTGATAATCTAGCAGTAAACCACTCATTAATTTTATGTGCAGAAACTGAAGCACAAGAAAATAAATTAATATTATTTACGAAGAATACATTTCATTATACATCATGCTGCTTTTAGGTGAACAAGCCCTCCTTGATTCTTCAGAAATCTTTAGGTTTCTCAAATAAGCTAGTATTTTACACAATGTATGCGAATCAAGCCATTTTGCTCATCTCAACATTTGTAGCTTTTTGTTTGGGGCATCGCAGCCTTAGTTCCTTTTGCGCCATAAAAATCAACATAACTATACATACTGCAGAGATTAAGATGAACATGCAAAGATGAAGAAAATTCCGTGCGCTGCCTCCAGTGACATCGCTATCGGACGGAGTGTTCGCTGGACCTGCTTTTACACGGACTGTCGCTGCCGTGCTTCTACACCGAGTCCCGGTACCTTTAATTAACCCCCATCCAACATTTGGTGGAGGTACGGGGTAAAAACATCGGTCCTAGAGCTCCGTAGTCACACTCTTCCTACGCCTGCAGTGCCAGACGACGTCCAAGATAAGGCATGCAAGCTGGTGCAACTCTCACCTGCACCGGCTCCCTTCGCTAGCGGGACGCGGCTATCTTGAGCACGATACCGAAGATTGGCTCACTGCTTGCGAACGAGTGACCATCTACAGTAAATGGGACGATGAAACTGAATTGAACAACATAACAATTTATCTCTCCGGCGTGGCAAGCTCGTATTACCGTAACCATGAAAGCGACATCCGTACTTCGGCTGCATTTAAAAGGACGCTCTCAAAATTGTGGTCACCTGGCTGTCAGGCAATGGCGCGCCGAGCAGCGCTCGCGTGACCGGTCGCAGCAGGTCGGAGAAACCTTTACAAGCTATATCGAAGAAGTCATCTACCTGTGCAAACGTGTGGACGCCAACGTATCAGAGTCCTCAAAGATCAATCACATCTTGAAGAATATTTACGAAGACGCCTTTAGATGTCAGCACGGGACTTGCGTACCGTCTCTGAAGTCTTCACACTTTGCAGAGCTTTGAGGAGCTACGCAAGCAAAGGGTGTTGACGCGGCAGCCACAAGCATAGGTTGAATCGCTTGCCGGACTGACTCTTGCAGCCGACAGTCTATCGTTGCTGCAGTAAATAAAGCATTTATTCATGAAGAGGTGGGGTGGCAGCGTTATCTGCTTAGAGCAGCCACACCATTTGGCCCCGGCATTACGGCAGGCTATCCAGGAGCAGGTTGCTGAGGCGCTTCGATCTGCACATCTACCATCAGTTGTCGCTGCTGCTCCTCTGACTTACGCTACATCGTTACAAGTTCTGTCGCCACTCCTATGACATATGACGATGCCATCCCAAGGCCTGTCGCCAGTCACGTGACAAACGACGACATCGTTACACCACCTCTACCGTCAACTTACATTACCGTCAGTGCCTGGGCAAGCTCCAGCACCCTATTTTTGACCGGCTCCAAGATCACGCAATGGCTGGCGCACGACAGATGACCGGCCTATTTCCTACACTTGCGGGCTGGCTGGGCATATTTCCCGCTATTGCCAAAACCGTCTCAAGGGTCCACACCATCTACCCAAGGTTCTGGGTACTGGTCTTCGACGCCTCAGTATTCCGTGCCTACTGAGCCTCAAGCAAGCCATCATTTTTCACCAGACCGCTCAGCCATCTCCGACCGCCGTTCACCGTCTCTCCGATGCAACGTCGATCAAATGCTTCACGTGAGCAAAACTAGCGGCAGTTTCTGAAGCCAGAACTGTGACCCCGTCGAACATTTCAAGTCCTCATCTATCACCAGCCAACCGCATTGTGTTTCTGCCATGGCCCTAATTGACACTGGTGCTGCTATTTTGGTAATGGACCAGGCATTTTGTAGTTTTTTAAAGAAAGGGAAGACGCGCCGATTGCAGAACTTTCGTTGAGAACGGTCACCGCATAGCACAAAGAGCCTTTAGCAGCGTGCACTGCTGCTAAAGGCTCTGCTAAAGAATTGCCTTGATATTATTGAGTTAGTCGTGCTGCCAAGTTGATCACGCGCTGTTGCTCACAGGCTGGGATTTCCTGTCGCGTGACGCCGCTATAATCGATATTGCTTTCGCCGCAGTCGGGTTTTCTGCGCTGCCCAAGCCCGTGCCAGACAACGCTCCCTCTAGACTGGGCGTTAAAGTCCTCGTCGCCGAAGACCTCGACATTTGTCCCTCTTCTTCCCTGCTTGTAAATACCACTTGTGACTCTGTGTGCGCGCAAACTGTCCTCTTCACGCCAGCACATACATTTCTGCATCGAAAGTGTCTTCCGTTACCCTATGTTGTACTCACGATTTCCGCTGGCTCATCTGCGCTCTGCGTCTCTAAACCGTTCACCTTCCACACTGCTTTACGCCACGGTGAATGTCTCAAGAGCCTACAACCCATCGCATCTCTTCTCTGTTAAGAGATTGATGGCGTGCCGCACCTCGTGATGACTACTCGCAGCACTGCACTTTCTGTACCAGCTCCCTCTTCCACAGACCTGTTCCGCCACTCCATCGATGCCAGTCTATCTGCGCCCGCAACTTCTTGCCCTACTTCAACAATTAACCTCCTCCTTCTACTACCATCACAATTCTCTGGACCAAAGTTTAACTGTCACTCATTGGATCGACACTGGAGCCCACGTATCACTGCGACAGCGACCCTACCGTGTCTCTGCAACTGAACGCCAGGTTATTGAAACGCAAGTAGACCACATGCTCCAGAAAAGCGTTATTCAGCCCTCAACAGTCCTTGGGCTTCGTCTGGTGTGCTCGTTAAAACACGAATGGCTCCATCCGCTTCTTTGTAGATTACCGCGGACATAATAAGAAGTAAGACATCCATGCTCTTCCGCGCATGGACGACGCACTAGACTGTTTGAAAAGAGCAGGATTATTTTCCTCGCTAGATTTACGTTCTGGATACTGGCAGGTCACGATGGAAGCGGCCGACCGCTCTAAAACCGCCTTTGTTATCCCTGATGGCCTGTGAGAATTTACTGTTATGCATTTCAGCATTTGCAACACTCCTGTGACATTTTAGAGAGTGATGGACATCATTTCGCGTGGGCTGAAATAGAAGACCTGTCTGTCCTTCTGGATGACACTGCCATCGCTTCTCTTGAAGCATCTTTTGACCTCTCTTTCTTATGTCGGCTTGCAGCTCAATTTAAAGAAGTGCCGTTTTGTCGCCCATCAAGTGACCATTTTAGGGCATGTTGTCAGTGCCGTTTTGTCGCCCATCAACTGACCATTTTAGGGCACGTTGTCGCCAAGGAAGGGGTTTCACGAGACCTGGCGAAATTGCGTGATGCCGCTGCCTTTCCCAAGCCGAGATCCATCAAAGCCCTGCGCAGTTTCCTAGGCTTATGCTCATAATTTCGTCGGTTTATTCGAAACAGCCTCCATTGCTTCCCCTTTGACGCAGCTGCTGTCGGGCAGTTCCGACATTTCGCTTTGGTCACCGTCATGCGACGACGCCTTCAATACGTTGCGCAGCTTCCTCACAATTCGACGGCTCCTGCTGAAGGACGCACCGACGCCAGTGGTGTCGGTCTCGGCTCTGTACTCACTCAGCGGAAATCTGTTTTTGCTGAATACGTCGTCGCCTATGCAAGCCGAACGCTCACGAAAGCGGAGGGAAATTACTCGGGCACTGAAATGAGTGTTTGGCAATAATCTGGGCTCTAACAAAATTCCACCCTTAGCTCTATGACCACCCTTTTGAGGTTGTGACGAACCACTATGCACTGTGCTGGTTTTCCTCCTTGAAAGACCTATCCGGCCGTCTTGCCTGGTTGACTCTTCCTCTATAGGAATTTGATATGAACGTAGTCTACCGCTCTGGCCGCAGCATTAAGACTCCAATGCCCTTTCTCGCTGCCCCTTCCAGCTGACGTCACCAGCCTTTCCACCTTGGACGCCTCGTCAATGTCACTTCACATCAGAGACATTCCTTCTGAGCAGCGGAGAGACCTCTGAGTCGCTTCTCTTATTGATATTCTCTCCTCTCCGATCCATCTGCTGCTTTTCTATTGCGTGCGCTTCACCGCCAGGCATTGCACTTCGCCATTCGCGACAACCTTCGTTTTCGCCGCAACTATAGTGCTGATGGCCGCAAGTGGTTGCTATTCAATCCCCGCCACCTACGCTCGCAAGTCTGCAATTGCTTCCACGCTTACCCACAATGGGGTCATGCGGGAGTGTTCAAGACGCATCATTGGCTACGCTTACGATACTACTAAAGGGGCATGTACCACTTTGTCCTCAAATACGTTCTCTCATGCCTCGCTTGTCAACATCTCAATTCCCCTCCTTATCGTTCTACTGCCAAGTCACAGCCTTTACCTTGCTCATCACGTCCCTTTGATCGCGTCGGTATCGATTGGTACGGCCCACTCCCGTACACTGCCTCCGCTGGAAACCGTTGGGCTATCGTCGCGGTTCACCATCTGACGAGATATGATGAAACCCTCTTCCATCTTCTACAGCGTCAGACGTAGCCTCATTCCTTTTTCAGAAATTCGTTCTTCGCCACGGCGCACCTCGTAAACTACTCAATGACAGAGGGCGTGTCTTATCTGACGCTTCTAAAGCACTACTGGACAAGTGCCGCATGACTCATCGAACCTCTACCGCCTACCATCTGCAGACCAACGGACCTACCAAACGCTTTAATCGTACCCTTGGCGACATGCTTTCTAAGTACGCCTGTTCCAAATACTCTGACTGGGATCTCCTCCTTTCATATGTAAAGTACGCATGCAATACTGTTATACAGTCCCACCACCGGTTTCTCTCTTTTCTATCTTATTTATGGCTGTTACCCTTCTGCTCCACAAGATACCATTTCGTCGTACCAACCAGACGCATCTGATTACACCGCTGCTTCTGAAGCTGCCCAACAAGCAGTGCCACCAAATTTCCTGGTCTTTCACGACTGACACCCTGTCTCACCAGACATTACGCCACGACAATCATCAGATGACACTGCAATTCTCTTTTGACAGCCTTGTGTGGCTCTAGATTCCATCAGTTGCTCTCGGACTACCCTCGAAATTTATTTCCAGGTATCATAGCCCCCTATCATGTCCTAGAGCGCGTCTCTCCTGTCAATTACATTGTGGAACCCCTGACGCCCTCACCTGATCTCCGCCGACGCGGCCACAAAACTGTCCACGTCGAGCGTCTTAAGCAATTCTACGACTCTGCCATCTTGCCTACTACCTAGGTCGCCAGTTGTGGTGGTAAAAATATTTTAATGAAAATGTTTAGGAGGTTGTAGCGGCGATTGGAGTCCTCAGTCCGGAACCTCATTGACGTAGGCTGCTGTCCGCGCTCTTTCGATGAACGCTTTTTGACCCCTAGCGTCCGAGCTGGTCAGAGCTGCCTCCCACCCCTCCTGCGTTGGCTGGTTATTAATAGTGATAGTCTCATTTCGCCGGCAAGCCCACGCCATAAGGTCCAGGTCCGCCTTCTCCCCGCAGAATTTGCATTGTGAGTCAAATGACTCTGGATCTATTGCGTATAGTCTTCGTGGGTTCTTAAAAGTGTTGATATGTAGCTTGCGGAGGTGTACCTCCTCCCATTTGTCTAGCGTCTTTGCCGGTGGAGGGTAGACCCGGCGAGATAATCTAAAGTGCTGAAGTATTTCAGTGTAGGTTAGCAATGGGGCAGGAGGTTCCACCAGATCCGTATTGGGTACCCGGCGGAGAAATGCTCGGGATGAGGCGTGTGCGTTCTCGTTCCCTGGGATGTCCTGGTGACCTGGTACCCATACTAAGTGTTTATGCGTGGGTTGGTAGCCACGGGTGTAACTATCTTGCAGGATTTTAGCTGCTAGCGTTGCAATCTTGCCCCCGAGGTAATTGCGATATACTGTCTGTCAATCTGTAAGAATGTATTCTTAGGTAGTGTTTGATGCAGCTATGGCAATCGCCACTTCTTCTGCAGCGAGTGTTTCTTGGCTGGGCAATATTCGTCCATCCACGGTTTGATTTTGGCGATTTTGGCGAACTACCTCAACGGCCACCATTCCGCGTTCACGACCCGCAGCATCGACATAAAACACGCCCTCGCGTCCGCCGTTGGGCCTTTTTATAGCTTCCGCTCGTGGTTGTCATCTTGGCTGGTGAAAATCGGAGTGCATATTCCTCGGCTCTGGGGTTCCCTTCAATTGTCCTCTCCATGAGGCTGGGATGTCGCTTTTACGATCAAGCTGTCGGGGGCAATTGATGTTCAAGTCGTTCAAGACTTGTCGGCCAGTCACAGTTCTAGAGAGTCGTACTACCTGCGCGGTGAGGTGCGCCTCTATCAGCTCGTCTACCGTGTTGGGGACGCCCAGTCATAAAAGCCGGTCCGTAGAAGTCGTAAGAGGGAGGCCCAGGCCAGGGCCTTTTTGTAGGCTGTTCTGATTATGACGTCGAGGTTCTTGATGTCAAACATCTTGAGACGAAGGTAGGGTGCTGCATAGACAATGCGGCTCACGACGAAAGCCCGCACCAGTCGGAGAGTATCTTGTTTGCGCCTCCCTGATTTCCGCGTCGTTATTCTGGCGATTATCCTGGCGACTTGCTCACTCACGAGGCGGAGTTTCTGGATAGCGAAGTGTTGTTGCCCTTGTTATGGATGTACAAACTCAGTATCTTGACGGCCTGAATTTCCTTGATGGGTGAGTTGTCAACGTGAATGTTGATTGTGGCCGGATTTTTGTCCTGGCCGAAGACTAAAAGTTCACATTTTTTGGGAGAGCAGGTTAGTCCACACGCTCGTGCATAGTTCTGAACTGTTGTTGCTGCTGTTTGTAATTTTTCTTCAATCATTCCCATACTACCCGTGGTTGTCCAGGCGGTTATATTGTCAGCGTACAGGGCGTGTTGCATGCCCTGTATCTGATTTAGAAGAGGTGAACGATTTCGGAGTGCAACATTGAACAGAAGAGGGGATAATACTGCCCCTTGTGGAGTGCCTCTCGTGCCCATCTTAACTTGCGTTGTTTGTTTAGTGCCGATGCTGATTTGACCGTTCTGTCTTAAAAGAAATAATAGATGTAGGAGTAGACTCGCTGGCCACAGTTCGTGGTCTGGAGGTTCTGGAGGATTGTGGAGTGTTTGACATTGTCAAACGCTCCTTTGAGGTCGAGGAATACAAGTGCTCGCTCATTGTTTATGCGTGTTGGATCAATGACTTCGCGCTTGAGTTGCAGAAGCGCAGCATGGGTGTACAGATGTATTCTGAATCCAAACATCGTGTGTGGGAGTAGCCCATTGTTCTCTAGATAGTTGGAGAGACGTGAGTGGACTGCCTTTTCCATGAGTTTGCCTGCGCACGACGTGAGGGATATGGGGCGTAGTTTTTCAATGCTTATTTTCTTGCCGGATTTTGAGATAAAGTGTACATTGGCTGCTTTGGATGTCTGTGGAATGGTGCCGATGGGCCAGCATTCGTTAACGTAATCCGTAAGTTGCTGCAGTGCCTCCGTGCTGAGGCTGGTTAGAAATCCGACCGTAATTTTGTCTTGTCCCGGGACTGTACATCGGCGCATATCTGCTGGTGCTACTATGATTTCTTCTAAAGTGAAGTCTTTATCTAGGCCTTCGTTCGGTTCCCCCCGGTATTCTGAATTTGAGGGTCTCGAAGGATTTGCGTCTCTCGAAGTGCATATATAGTGACGCGTGAGTTCATCCACGAGTTCGTCATCCGTGCCTTGAAAGTTGTGTAAGACTGGATGCAAATTTCTACGTTGTTCACTCTTCGATTTCGGTCGATCAATTAGGCATCGGAAAAGGCTTCACGTAGTCTTGCTATCTAGGCGACCTTTGAGGAATTCGCACCTTTTGGACATTTGGTGCGAGCGAGGTCACATGCGTATTGGTCTGCTTGAGTAGTTAGCTTTGCTATTCGAATTCTGAGTTTTCGATTGTGCCTTTGTTTCTTCCACCCTTTTATAAGGCTACGTCTAGCTTCCCAAAGGTGTACAGGGTTTCTCCTCTTCTCTCTGGGGGCCCTGGTAAAGATGAAGATGATCATGCAAAGATGAAGAAGAATATTTCGTGCGCTGTCTCCAGTGACACCGCTATCAACGTGTGCTTGTACGCGGGCTCTCCAGCCGTGCTTCTAAATCGAGTCCCAGTACCTTTAAAAAACCCCATCCTATAATACATACATACATACATACATACATACATACATACATACATACATACATACATACATACATACATACATACATACATACATACATACATACATACATACATACATACATACATACATACATACATACATACATACATACATACGTACGTACGTACGTACGTACGTACATACATACATACATACATACATACATACATACATACATACATACATACATACATACATACATACATACATACATACATACATACATACATACATACATACATACATACATACGTACATACATACACGTACGTACGTACGTACATACATACATACATACATACATACATACATACATACATACATACATACATACATACATACATACATACATACATACATACATACATACATACATACATACATACATACATACATACATACATACATACATACATACATACATACATACATACATACATACATACATACATACATACATACACTGTCGTCTTTTATAGTAATGTTGGCAGTAGAAGTGTATACCCGAGAAAGCTTGTCAGTTTTTTCATTATTGACGGCGTGGAGCAGTCAGTAACAGACGAAAACTAACAAGTACGTTGTGGTTTAAAATCATCAACTGGTGCAACATCAGACCGACACTTCGTCGTATTAGCTGCCGTGACATTTCGACATATTCTCGAAGCGAGCAAAATGTTCTCGAAATATGGAGAGAAAGCTATTGACATCCGTGCAGCACACACAATTTCCTTTTTACACCACGTAAAACGTTTCCTATAATGCTCTGAAAGTCTTAAGGGCCTAACGAAGTAAATAAAAGGCTCTCCTTGAGTCATTACAAAAACCAATTCGCTGGAATTTCCATGCACGAACACAAAACACGTAGCGTCCATCCCAGTTCGCGAGAACCATAATAGCATTTCGTGGCGCGGTCCTTCTGAACGCGATAGTGTTAATCTTCTCGTGTCGCAGAAGATTCGGCGTCGTTGTCAGCGTCGTTGGTCATGAACTAAAAACACCTATGAAACAATCAAGCTCGAGAAAAAGCGAAAAATATTCACATTGAAGCAAAGTTTCCTGGGGCGATTCCTCTAGCAATAGGGTAAAAAAAGGGGAAACGAAAATAAAATTAGGTTAATTCGATTGCGGGTAGGAATATAACTCAAGACTCGTGGATTGCGAGGCGAGTGAGGAAAGCAGGTCTGAATGTCTTTGTAGCGTTCTACTGTTAAAAATGAAGCTCAGAGCCCTCCTTCGCTTTAAAACAGTGTCGCTGTTGTTCTTTGGCCTACATCGACATCTATTTGTAAGCTTTGAACATTCACATTTATTGCCATTGAAAGTCCGAACTCTCGCACTGTTTTCTGTATGCCCTTCGTTCATGTAATTTTTCATGTTCCTTTGTGCCAGAATATTTTTTCGGACTTGATTCGGGTAGGCCGTATTTGTTTGCTCTAGTTGTCTGCATACGTACATATCTGCTGTGCCTCTGTACTCTCGCCGTCTTGTTTCTATTGTGCTTTGCCTTTCGGTATATCAATCAGTGATGCAAAGGCTACCCAAGCACCAGAGTACGCATTTACCCTAAACCTCCACTTTCTTATCGCGATTTGCTCACAGGCACGGCCGATTACTGTGAACCTGACTTGAAATTTCAACCTTTTCCTGGATAGTAGTTATGTACACATAACGACGCAGACGGTGAGGTTGATAGCGGAGACCCTTACAGTTCTGTCCACACGTGCGTCGCGCAGACGGTGATGAGGACCGAGCTGTTCGTGGCTGGGCAGCTGGAGCAACACTTCACTCGACCGTCCGAGTTCTTGCCGGAGCGGTGGCTGCGCTCGACTGATAGCCCGAGCGAGGATGCCTGGACCCTGCACCCATTCGCCTCTCTTCCATTCGGCATCGGTCCTCGAACGTGCATCGGCAGAAAGATCGCCGAGATGGAGCTCTGCTCACTGCTCGCCGCTGTAAGTCTCAACCAGCTGAGTGAATGCGTTTGGCCTATCTAGCTTTGAAAATATCTTTGGTAATAGGTGCCACAATATAGCTGGTTTATTACGCAATAAGGTATAGGTCTCGTTCCGCTGTAAAGCATCGCCGTATCCCAGAATTACCGTCTCGACAAAAATACCGATGTGATTTCGAATCGAAGTTATGAAGCAGCCGTTCTTTATGCACCGCTAAGGATGGCCCACTTCACTTCCCGTTTAGCATCCACCTGATAGCGAAGTTCGATTTCATTTTGCGACAGAGATTCAAACCGAGGACATATTATCGCCGACAAACATGGTAGGAAGCAGAGCAACACAGTTGGTCTAAAGAAGCGAAGATCGAGAGAAGATTTCAGACCATACACCTTATGGTTGAGCGACATTGTGGGGCCAGAAGAGCAGCAGAATAGCTAAGCGGACGAGTTGGTGATACATAGTTACAAATAAAATAGCGCGAAACACGGAGACGAAAGAATTGAAAAACAGACCGAAAGTGCTGACTCTGAACGGACTTTTCATAATCCGAAACATGATATATAAGGGAACACAACAAACACGATGAAATAAAATAGCGCGTGTGTCGCGCTGTTTCATTTATAAGTGCCAGAAGAGAGATACCAGTGTGGCATTGCCCCCTTCCTTGCAAGAGATATCGAGCCTGTGCCACACGTGTAGGGGAACAACGGGACGACTGGTACCGGGCGAGTCTGTGGCCTAGGCTGGACCGTGAAAAGGATTTAGGTCGTGAAACACGGCTTCATGGTCGCGACTTCGACTGTCGATAGAAGCGGACAGTTCCTTGTGGGAGCACCTCATAGGTCACCTCGCCCAGGCAGCGCAGCTTCTCGTAGGGACCAAAGTACCGACAAAGTTTTCAGGGCGCCCTCGCAAACGAATCGGGCTCTACACCCAAGCTTGGTGGCTGCGCATGTATGTCACTTATCTGTGGCCAAGGTTGTAGCTCAGGGCGTCGTATTCTTGTTGACTCCGAAGTCGCTGTCGAGAAATTTGGCGTGCGGCTTCTGCGTCACAATCAAACTGGTCAGCAGCCACAACAGCGCTGGGAGCAGAATCCGGAATGCAAATGGCATTCAGCGTAGTTGAGGTTTTGCTTTCGTGCACCGAACGAAATGGAGTGAAGCGAGTTGTTTTGTAGAGGGCCCTGTTGTATACGAAAGTCATGTAAGGCCCCAGTTCCCATGCTCATCGCCGACATACATGGAAATCATATCGTCAACTGCCGTGTTATATCGCTCAATCAGTCCATTCGTTTGAGGATGGTAACCTCTTTTCTCGCGAGGGCTGGTGTCACGGAGCTGAAGGTCCTCGCTCATAAGTGTTCACGTAAACGAGGTTTCATTGTCAGTTAGGTCGACTTTTTGGGAACAGTGACCAAGCACAATGTGTAAATAAAAATTGAAAACATTTGCATAGAAATTCGTAGCTATGGTAGCGGTACAACGAGGAATAGCCTTGGTAGTTCAGTCAGTTTCGTCTTCCAGCGCTGGCACTCACGGTAGGTACGGACTTAGCGGTGCACAACTACAAGCCTTCGTCGTGACAGACACTAACTTTTTTATGAACAGTTGTAGGTACTACAAGCAGATAGTTTTCATTGAGCCGTATAGGTATTGTAGAACACCCCGTCTCGCAAGTAAAATGACGACACTCCGCGCCTCAAATGTCTAGGTGGAGATGACGCGGTTCCTTTGAGCTGCTCGGCGAGGGGCAGCAGTTTGGAGTCGGGCCTCTGTTGGCAAGCCAGAATAAACGTGGTGACAACACCGAAGAAAGCAGATTTTTCGCTGAAGTCCTCCACGTGGCAGAAAATAGGCGCGCTGGACAGACAGTCAGCATCGTGGTGTTTTTAGCCGGACTTTTGTACGATGGTAATGACTAATTCTTGCAACCGAAGGCTCCATCTAGCAAGCCGCTCCCATAGATCTTTCAGGCCTGCCAGCCAACACAGTGAGTGATGATCGCTCACGACGCAGAACGAGCGGCCATACAACCACGGACGAAATTTCATGAGTTCCCATAGAAGTGCGAGGCACTACTTTTTTATAGCTGAGCAATTAACTTCGCAGCAGTACAAAGTGCGACTGGCGTAAGCAATTCCACATTCTGTAAAGTCCAGCCACTAAACAAGGACCACACGGAGGCCAGTGTTACTGGCATCGGTGTAAGCTCCGTGTCGGTCTTCTCGTTGAAGTGACCAATTATAGGGGTACTTTATACCAACCAACTTAATGGTACATCGTAACAGATCCATTATTATTTCACGCTTAATGTACAGATGAGCCACTATAGGTAAAAATTTTAAGTGAAATCTTGAACCAGAAAGGTGACCAGTCTCTATTCAGCCGCCATGGAGCCTTCAAAAGTAGAACCTCGTGATAGTGAAATGGATTGAGCAATGCGCTGGCAAATGAAACGTAGTAAGACTGCTAAGAGTGCAATATAGTCACGGCACTTGCGAATGAATTATGCCGTCAGTGTCAGAAAAAAAAAATAAAACACGAACACGTGAAAAAAGAACATCAGCAGGGCCACTGAACCATGAACGGGTAAAGGTAGAAATATTACCTTCTGGACGAGTGATTCAGACGCGGTTAATTTCCTTTACCAAAGAGATATTATTAACCCCTCGACGTTTATTCGGAAAATTCAAACGGCTAGATTGCCCATCACTTCTGACGAAGCAGTGCAGTCACCGTTCATTAAAGGCTAGTACAAAAAACTTACCAGATTAATTTTTTGCAGAAAACGTTCGATAACGCACAGAAAGTTCTCTCTCACTTCTCTTGCAACAAACTAAAAAATATGAAATGCTTGTGCCCAAAAATAAAACAATAATTTATCAGTAATTACATTTCTTCTCAAAATTAAAAGCAGTGCAATGCAACATATTTCATCGGCAGCAAGTGTTTAACTAATTGAATTAAATTTGCTGGGATTTTTAAAGATAATTATATTACCATTACAATACTTTTAAAACTTTTTTATCCTTTTTATAAGGTCGGCATATAACGATGCACCTCAAGTATAACTTTGTCTCGGAATATTTCACCCCAACAACCCCGCTGTAATGTCATACTGGCGCTAGCTGTAGGTACGTATACCTCTTGGTTTTCTAGAACGACTCATATGGTAAATGGTGCCGAAATTCCTTTACAAATGGGTGTTTCAAATAATCAGCACTAAATCTGTTTGGAGCACACGACAAAGGCGGCATATAAGCATGAACACGTCGCTTGAGGAAGGTGAATATTTGAGTGTAGCATGTTTGTGAATTGCGGTCTTCATTGCATAGTCATGACTTCCTTCAGAAAGCTAACGTCACTGTTGTCGCTTACCGTTAATGCTTTTGAAGGCGCTTTTTCGGCGTTTCTCAATAATTATGCATACTTTGTTGCTTCCTAGATAATGTGTGATATTATAGTAAGGCTTTGGAGACATGTTGTGTAGTTTTCTACTTTTCACCCAGTGACAAAGTTTTATAGCTTTTTGGTGTTGGTAACAATTTACTAGGCCGCTGTAATAGGTTGGGTTAATCATTTTTGGTCACCAAAACAACGGTCAGTTGTCATTAGGCTTAACTGTGAAATATCAATAGCTTCCTAATTCAAACGTAAAAGGAAATCGAAATAATGTATCCTGCAACCGTCGATGGTACGTTGTCAACACAGCCCTCTGTGTTCATGAAGGCACGAATAAATGCAGTTCGGCATCCGATTTTTTCGAAACTTGCAGGTGAGTATGTCCGTACTAAAAACTTACACTGCTCGCCCTCAGCGAAATGATGCAGAATTCGAACAGTACGACTGAGCGTGTTTTAGTTTGCAACATTGCCCGAAAGTCATGCTGCAGAGACGGCGCCCTCATAAAATATAAAAGGCTGCCATTTTATAATTTAGTAAACACTGAATGACAATGGTCTTCATTAGGCGACTTTATACGCGAATATGCATTTTCTTTCAACTACAAACTAAAGAAACCACCTTTATGTTTGCCCTTTTTCTTATGCTCAGGTCCTGAGGAGATACAAAGTTGAAAACCACCATGGCGATATAGGATACCGCACCCAGTCCACGGGCAGGCCTGAAAGACCGGCTAAGTTTCGGTTTATTGAGCTCAACACGACGACGTGAGATATTTTAGACATCGGTAATCGTCAAGTCAAGGTCATGTCAATCCAAGTCAAGTCAGCTTTATTTGACACCACATGGATGTCAGGAGCGCAGCCAAAAAGCCTGTTTGAGGCTTGACAGAGGGGCTGCGGCCTGTGATTCAGCAAGTTATGGACATTACAGTTTTCTGTACAACGAGCAGATTGCTTTCCTCTATAGCTCTGTACTCCGTGAGTTTGATTTATTAGCGTTCTGCCGTGCGATTATTGTGCTCAAATCTTTATATACCCTGCAGAAATTCAGATTTATTAACTGGTCTGTGTGTCGTTCAGACGAAACTTTTTTTCTTTTTGATCTTGTCTCTCTGATCATTTCCTGTGCAGATAGTGCATCATTATTCCTCATTATTTTTCATTGCCCATAGTAACGAAGTGTTCAGTTTTGCACAGCATCCTCTGCTCAGCTCGTATTAAACGAGAATACCACATGGTGCGCTAGAGTTCCTGCGCTCTGAAATAGCAGCGTTGGAAGCCTGAAGCAATAAAACGGCTAGTACGTTTCGCTCGGTTGTAATACCACTATGAGAAGACGATGAATGAGCGCCATCAAGAGTCTCGGAGAGTTGTCAAATCATCGTGCGACGCTTTTTTTTTTCACATTTTTAAAAATAAATTTGGACATTCACTTAATCGCTACAACCCTGGCGAAAAGCGCTCGACGCTTTCTTTCTGGCTGGACTATAAGTGAGTGTACATCATTCACTGCCATGCCACAGGTCATTTCCTAAACATGAAATTAAAAATGAACTTTACTTGCGAGAAGCCGCTGAACACATAAATTATACTTCTGTCTTTAACAATCTTAATACAAAATACACTTCATATTTTCAGCGATTGATTAAAGACACATGGCAAATATACAGCTGCAACCAAACAATTTCATATAACCAAACATCTGGATATAACACACGTTCAGTAAAAACAACAGAAAGAAAGCAACATTCATGGGTACGCTGAACTTTCCCTTCAAAAGGGGACGCTATAGCGCCTTTAACATTGCATTTTGACTCCACGAAATTTAAGCGATAGCTTATACAGTTGGATCGGCCGAAAAGCCGTCGGCATAGTAGTAGTAATAGTAGTCGGCATCGCGTGTCGTAAGTAATCGGGGGACACGTAGAAAAATTGTATTATGGTAAATTGTGGTTCTAGTTATTGATTACTGGCTGGTGCGTGTGATTGAGAATGACGAGGTAATGAAGTCATTGTAATTAAATAATTAAGTGATGAATTGAAGAAATAAAAAATGAGAATTTTCAAGAAAGGAGTAACCCCGTCGCGATGGCGCAGTGGTTGAGATGCCCGCCTACTGTGCCGGAGTACCCGAGTTCGTCCCGGCCGCCGGCGGCTGCGTTTCGATGGATGCGACACGGAGAGGCGTCCGGGTGCTCTGCACTGTCAGTGCACATGAATGATCTGCAGATGGTCGAAAGTACACGAAAAAGAGAAAGGGGTCCTGTAGTGGAGGGCACCGGAGTAATTTCGAACAACCATGGGGCGGGGGCTGCTCCTAGCCCTACGGGGCTAGGACTGCTAGGTGGTGGTGGTGGTGGTGAAAAACTTTATTTAGTGGAGCCGCGAAATACTCGTTACAAGGGCTGGGCCGGCTCCTGATCACGGGTGGTGGCCAGCAGGCAGTGCCTGACGGCGACCGCTTCAGCCCAGTCGACCAGTCTCCTTTGTGGAGCCGGTTCTGAGCTGGAGACCGCGATCTCCCAAGCCTCGTTGTCCGTAAGGCGCCATTCGGCCGGTGGTTGAAACTCCGGGCATCTGAACATAATATGTTCGAATGTAGCTCTCGGGGCATCGCAGAGGGAACATTCGGACTGATGAGTAGAGGGGGAGAAGAGTGCCAGCAGTGCTGGGGAGGGAAAGGTGCGGGCTTGAAGGTGCCTCCATGTTATTTGTTGTGGTTTAGTTAAGGAGGGGTGTGGGGGAGGGTAGTGAAGTCTTTCAGACCGGTAGTGTAGTGTAATGTCGTTGTAGGTGATCAGTCGACCTCTCGCACTGCCTAGGTCCTCGGTATCTGTTGCTCGGTCGACGTATGCTCGAGCAGCAGAATTGGCCGCTTCGTTACCGGGGTTGCCGGAATGGGCTGGTACCCAGACAAGGTCTATGGGTCGGGGTGTTTGAACGTTGGTAGTTAAGATTTTGTGAGAGGCAGCATGTAGCTGGCCACGGGCGAAATTTTGTATGGCAGTTTTAGAATCGCTGAGGATAAGGGTGGCAGTGGAAGAGACTATCGCGATGGCTATAGCGGATTCTTCCGCTTCTACGAACGTTCGGGTAATGATAGACGCTGATGTGATGTGTTCGAAGCGGCTGGATACCGCGCATATCGCATAAGCTGAGCGGTGTGGATATTCTGCGGCGTCCACGTAGACCGTGTCGGGTTCGTTCGCACGTGCTCTGTGTAGAGCACGTGCTCTCGCTTTCCGTCTGGCCTGGTTATGAAGGGGATGCATGTTTTTCGGAAGTGGGTGGACAGTGAGGTGATCGCGGACTGTCTTTGGAACTGCATAAGTTTCTACTGGAGGGGCACCTAACGGTCTAAGTTGGAGAAAGGAAAGAATGTGGCGACCAGTTGGGGTAGTGGAGAGCCGTCCTAGTTGGGCGATGCGGTGGGCTTCCACTAGTTCGCTGAGGGTGTTATGAACTCCCATGCCTAAGAGTCGATAGGTTGGGGTGCGCTTAGGTAAGCCGAGAGCTGCCTTATAAGCTTGTCTGATGAGAGCATCCACCTTTTCTCTCTCTGTTTTTGTTAGATATAAATACGGAATCGAGTAAAGAATGCGGCTTATAATAAATGCCTGTACTAAGCGTCTGAGGTCATGCTCACGCATTCCACAGTGCTTGTTGGCTATACGTTTGATTAGGCGGGTGATCTGATGTGTTGTGTTAGTCAGTCTGGAGAGTGTATCCGTGTTAATGCCGTTGTCTTGTATGAACATACCTAGTATTCGAAGTTTGTGAACTTGTGGTACTGGCTGACCATCTGCGGTGATGAGCATAGGGGGTTGGTGGTGTTTCCGCGGGCTTGGGTGGAGTATCAGGACCTCGGATTTGGTGGAGGAACATGCAAGGCCTATTGAAGCTGCGCATCTTGACACCATGTCTGCCCCCTCCTGAAGAGTTTCTTCCATGCTACCTACATTCCCAGTGGCGGTCCACAGGGTGATATCATTTGCATATAGAGAATGGGAGAGGTTTGGGATCTGTGACAGCTTTTTAGCCATGGGGATGAGTGTGATGTTAAATAAAAAGGGGGAAAGGACTGATCCCTGCGGGGTGCCTCTATTACCGAGGGTAAAAGTGTGGGATTTTAGGGGACCGAACCGAATTTCTGCTGTGCGATCCCGGAGAAATGCTGAAATGTAGGCATGTGTTCGGTTTCCCACATTCAGAGTGGATAGTGCATCCAATATAGAGGAGTGATAGACATTGTCAAATGCCTTTTGCAAGTCTATGCTCTTGTGCGTTTGCAGTGTCGGGGATGGAGAATTTGTTCTGATATCTGTAGCATGACATCTTGGGTGCATAGGTGGCTGCGGAAACCCAGCATTGTGTGAGGAAAAAGGTCGCGGGTTTGCATGTGTGTATGTAGCCGATTCAAGACAACGTGTTCAAAAAGTTTACCAAGACATGAAGTTAGCGAAATGGGCCTAAGGTTTGAAAGAGTGAGCGGTTTGCCGGGTTTAGGTATAAAGGTAACCTGAGCGTGTGTCCACTCTGAGGGAAGCGTTCCCTCTTGCCAGTGTTTGTTAAAGAGTTCTGTTATTGCCTGGATGGAGTTTTCATCGAGGTTTCTAAGTGTTTTGTTCGTGACCTGATCGGCTCCTGGAGCAGACGTAGTGCGGAGTTGGAGCACGGCTGCTCTGACTTCATACTTTGTGATGTCATCTAGCTCATGGTTTTGGGTTCCAAGGTACTGTGGTAAGGGTGTCTTCGGTGTGGTTGTGAGGTATGTATCTTTTAATAATTGAATAATGTTGTCGTTGTCCATGTCTATGCCATGGATAAGACGCGTCACATTTTTCTGCTGTACATTCTTGGCGTGATCGGGTTCAAGAAGGCATCGTAGCAACCGCCACGTGTCCTGAAGTCCTAGGTTTCCAGCAAGGCGGTCGCATACTTGACCCCATTGCTGGTGACTGAGCTGTGCCGCGCGCGTCTCCATTTCCCTTATGAGAGCGGAGATGCGTAGCTTCAGGGCGCGATTGTGTTTGTTTTTAAGCCATCGCTTCTGTAAGCTCGAGTGAGCTTCCCACATATGGAGTAATCGGCTGTCAATCACCTCCGAGGATTGTGTGCACGGCATTTCGGATGTGGCCATGTTCATGTCCTTGTTGAGGCTAGCAAGCCAATTTGTAAGGTGGTCTATCTGCTTCGGGGCCGCGGTACGAAGATCGCGAAAGCGATCCCAGTTGGTGATTTTGAGTTTCCTCTTTACACGGGGGCTTATGGAGGATAGTGAGAAAGAGGTCTCAATTATATAGTGATCGCTACGAAGAGAGGTTTGCGTGTTTGTCCAATAGCATTGTGTTATGTTTTTCGTGAGTGTAAGATCGGGGGTGGTGTTGTTCTGTACACTGTTGCCGATGCGCGTGTACTGTTGTGTATCATTGACAAGGATTATGCCCTCATTTCGGATAAGTGTCCGGAGTCGGGCGCCTTTACTGCAAGTCGTTTTGTGTCCCCATGTGATATGGCGGGCAATAATATTCTCCTGCAACTATCAATGGTTGGTTAGCGCTGATTTGAAGGGCTTTTTTCATGGCCGCCATTAGAGGAGCAGTTTTCCCTTTCGGGGGGCTGTAGATATTCAGAATGAATAGACTCGTTCCTTTCCGCTCTTTGGGAAGCAGCTCTATAAAATGGAAGTCGATATCTGCAACGTCCATGTTATGATCAGTTGCTGTGTAGTTGCGGTGAACCAGCGTCGCCACTCTGTATTGAGTACAGTTTGTTGGTGTATGAGGAGTGTAATTGAGCAGTTTTACAGGGGAGTTTGTTTCCTGCAGTGCGATTACCACTGGTGTTTCATCGGCCGGAAGGGATTGAATGTAGAGCTGCAGATTACTACGCTTGGAACGAAAGCCTCTGCAGTTCCACTGCCACACCTTAATGTCCTGTCGACGTCCTGCCATCTTGGGGCTGAGATTCGGGTGGGATCATTTGAGATACTGTGGTAGAGAGTAGCTTTTCTAGAGCAGTTTGAATCTGGATCTGTTGCTGCTGCATCTGCTGCTCGAGCATCGCTATCCGCGCGTCTACTCCAGCTGCCCATGCGTTCGTGCTGGTGGTCATAGATTCAAATTTTTCCGCAAGCTTCTCTTCGAGTAAAGCTATGGAGGCGACCAGATCAGGCTTTTGGGAGTCGACCACTGTAGGAATGTCTTGGTGAGGTGCCTTCCGTTTGGCGGGTGTATGAGTTTTAGTAGTAGATGCTGTGTTGTTGCATGTGGGAGGAGGAGGCGGAAGTGGGGTGGAACGACCTGGGAGGGGAGTGGAAGGACTTTCCATTCCCTCTGCGGGGGAGAGCCTGTGAATTAGCGTTTGCATTTGCTGAGTGAGCTCTGCAATATGATCATTGAGTTTTTTTATTTGATCATTCTGTTGCTGAATTTGCTTGCCCTGAGTTTCTAGCTTTTCTTTAAGTTGCTTATTTTCTCGGACAAGGGAGGAAGATCGTGGGCCCCAGCTCACCTTATTTTCCGGCGGAGGCTCGGTTCCTGGCGTTGGTGGAAGCGGCGGACGCGGCGGACGCGGCGGACCTGGAGCGGACGCGGTTAGTGGAACTCGTCCGGTGCTTGCTTCGGGATTGCCGGGTTGTTTGCTCGGCGTCTGCACCAGCTGTCGAGCGTGTCGGTCTCTTGTTGCCCGGTCTGTTGAATCGCTCCGAACAATCGCGGGAGCCCGTAAAATGGGGGCCGCCGCATAGAATGCACTGGGGTGGACACGTTGGAGGGTCGGTCGGTACATGGGTCTCCCCACATCGTTGGCATAAGTCCTTTTTGGGTGCCGTGCACACGTCGCTGCGATGTCCCGGACGACGGCAGTTGAAGCAGGCTTCTGCTTTGGCGATGAATGGATGGCAGTGGTAGACCGCTCCATAGAAGCGCAGCTGTTTAGGTACTGATTTGGTATTTATGAAGGTGACCAGAATTGATGTGGTGTGGCCACTGCTAGGTCACCGCCGCCTAATTGCGGCGGGAGCTAGCCTGCTACATTATTTATATCTGTTGTAGACCGTCATTGCACCCGCCACCGCTTCGGGGGTGGACGACGGCAGTTGCGACGCGCGTCTTTCTTTCCCTCTTCTTTTTCTTTCTTGCTTCTGTATTTTACTTTCTGTCCGCATGGGGCAATGGAAGTGGCTCAGCTACAGAGCCAGTAGCTGGCCCGTGCATTTTCGTTTCCTTCTTCCACACAACAACACCAACCACCTTCATAAGGAATTGCCAATATTCTGGCTTTTTCTGTATGTGCCATTTATCACCACACATGTTTAATGTCTAATAAAACTTATAAGCTTCCATCAGGGAATTGTAGTCATCACCCACGGTCGTATGTTAGTACAAAATAAAATTTCCCTTTTGTGTTACATTATTGAAGCACTATAGCTACTGATTGAACATATACACAAAGCTCTCATTACGGAATCATAAAACAACACACTTCGCTATCATAGCAATTTACAAGCAACAACGAGGTTGGTCCGCCACACAGTAAACCGTAGGTTTCAAATACAAGTGTATGCTGTCCAGCGCCTGGTCAATGAAACAAACCAGAATTTTCGATCCTCAAAAAGACGGAAAACCCGGTACAATCTACACAGACGATGAGCCAGCGCCCTGCCGTGATTCCATGCTCCCAGTAGTACACACGGCACAGCAAACACACTCGAACTAAGGCAATGTCGCAAATAGCCTCAAGACATATAAAGTAAGCGCCATCTTCCTTTGGCGCGCATATGCCTGTGGATATCGGAGCTTGTCCACTCGGATGCAGCAGCTAATCTACCATGAGGTCCATTTGGGAGCCACTCTCTCCTGTGTAATACGTATGAGGTACGTTGACCACCGCCTAAGAAAGGCATCCTCACCAAGAGCAATAAGGTGCTCATCAAGAAAGCACCACATTGACACCGCTAGCTTGTTCGTGACGGGTTGCATGAATCGAACCTACACCAGTGTAGATACGTTTATTCCCTAAGGAGTTCTGGCGTCTTGCACCCGTTTTAAGCGAAAGGTTTAGTACGCTTGGTAGAGTCGCGCTTTGCGTGTCTGGCGTGTCTGGTAAAGGCCCCCAGGAAGCCAAAACTACTCCGTAGCCCTCCCCTAAGACACCTCTTTCACTCTTTCCAATTTCATTCCCACCCACGTGCTCCCATCTACCTCATTTCCTTCATGTGACAGGTACTGAGCGTTTCCTATTTCTTAAACCATATTCCTAAACCAATTTACAAAAAATAAGAAAACATCACTTCGGCCTGGGTAGATGTTGGTGTCCACCCAATCTGATAAGGCGCCTTCCTTCCCCAAACCTATTTTCAGCGCCGGCTACTTTGTAGCGCATAATGGACACGGTTCCCGCAGGTCTCAAATGGCAAATTTGTTTAGTTTATCTCGATGACGTTGTCGTGTTCTAAACTTTTTGTCAAACGCCTTGAAAGCCTGCGCACAGTATGAAACGCCCTTCAGCCGGCTGACTTAAGGCTCGAGTCCAAGAAGTGCTACTCTAAATACAAAGAGTTTCCCAGCCATCCTGTGAGCGCCGCTGGCGTTAGGCCAGATCCCTACAAAACTGCTGCTGTCGGCAAATCTGTCTTTGCTGGTACTAGCTGCCTCTTCATCGCCTATTTTTTTCAGGGTTGCCGCACCTCTATCGACCTCACGCGCGACGATACACAATTCGTGTAGGCGTATGCGGAGCTGCGCAGACGACTGCAACCTTCTTGGGCAATTCGATGAAGAAGCTGACATCAATGTCCACATCGGCACCGGCAACATCGACCTCGGCGCTGTACTAGTTGAACACCAAGCTGCGTGAAGAGCGTGATGGCGTATGCCAGCCGCACGCTCTCACTCGCTGAAACAGACTATTCGACTACAAAAAAGGAATGCCTTGTGGTTGTGTGGGAAACCATGAAATTTAGGCCTTATCTCTATGACCAGCCGTTCATAGCGGTTACCTACCGCCATTCTTTGTGCTGGCATCAAAATCTCCGCTCCCTATCAGGGCGCCTAGCACCGTGGAGCCTACGAATTCATTCGATTACAACATTGTATATAAATCTGGCCAGAAGCACGAATATGCTGATGCGCTCTCTAGCGCACACGTAGGATTAGTCGATCAGAGCACGGATGGCGAGAGCGGTTTTCTTGGACTTGTGAGTGCCTTAGACGTAATGTCGCGATAGCGAGCAGACCCGAACCTAGGAACTGTCATCGACCACCTGGAGGTGTCGCGCTCATCAGTTTGCCAGGAACCCGTCTTCATTGTATCCGGTATGGCGTTTTATTCAAGACACATTCTAGCTGTGTTAACCGGGCGCATCTCCTCGTCGTGCCGGCCGACCTCTGCCCCGAAATTTTTTCTGCTTGCCATGATGAGCCCACCTTTGGCCACTTTGGCCTTGCGCGTTCCCCAAACCTATTATTGGCCTCAACTAGCTGACGCCGTCTATCGCTATGCCAACGTCCTATTTATTGCGGCGCCTCGGACGCCGTTTGACCAAGTTGGCGCCTCGGACGCCGTTTGACCAAGTTGGTGCCCCGCCGGGGTGGTGCAGTGGTAAGACGCCCGACTACTGTGCCGGAGTTCCCGGGATCGAATCCCGGCCTCGGCGGCTGCGTTTCGATGGAGGCGAAACGAAGTGGCGTCCGTGTGCTGTGCGATGTCAGCGCACGTTAAAGATCCCCAGGTGGTCGCAATTACTCCGTAGCCCTCCACTACGGCCCCCCTTTCTCTCTATCCACTTTCACTCCCACCTTCATCTCTTCCCTTAAGGCACGGTTCAGGTGTCCACAGAGCAAGTGTGACAGATACTGCGCCTTTCCCTTCCTATGAACCAACCAACAAAAAAGTTGGCATCGACCTTCTGGGTGCATTTTCGCTGTCATCTGCCGTTAACAAACGGATTATAGTCGCGACCGGCTATCTCGCATGGTATGCGGAAACCAAGGCGTTGCAGCGTGGTACGTAATCTAAGATCACCCAGTTGTTTTCATCAGCAAATCGTGTTGCGTCATGGAGCACCATACCATGTCATCACCGATCGAGGCACCGCGTTTACGGCACAACTCATGTACAGCTGCGGACACAAGTAAACGGAGCACGCTTCTCCGTTCAAATTACAAGCACGCCTGGCGTTTTTTAGATAAGAGAGCATTAATTTTCCAAGCGAAGGTAGACTGGTGTTTGCTACTGGTTCGCAGATACCTAGACTACCAGTTTCAATTATAAACGGCTGAAAAAAATTCAGAGGGAAATAGCGTGCTTTGTTTAATTTTGCCCGCACCGGTACTATCGCGCTTAACATGAGCCACACCGCGCGAGCGTGTGGCCTATCCCTTTCTCTATGGTACAGTGGCGCCGATTGTGCCGTGTTTTCGAGCTATCTGACGAGGCTGCAGCTGTTCCACAAGCTCGCATCACATTCACTTGCTTATTTTTTTCACCCTCGTTAAGTCCTGTTCTTATATCAGTTTCGAAAATGATAACGGCAGCCGTCGGTCGGCGCCCAAACTTCATGATTGGACCTGTCTCGGTCCGTACACTCGGTGTTATCTGGTATGCCGATTTGCGCTTCACGTTCCTGAACGAGGAATGCTGGACTGAAGCACCGCAGACTTACATACGTCAAAGTGGTTTCTTGCAAATGCTAACATTGTTAAAATCACTGCATGACCCACGCCTTGGCTGTTTCTGATTTTACGCTGGGCACTAACGCGCTGAATAGGAGCTGAACTCATGTCTAAATGCAAAGCCCTTTTTAGACTAGGAAAGCGCTGTCAACTTTGGCACGCTATGTCTCGTCGGTGCCAAACGTGCTGCATGATCTTGCAGTTTTATCTTTAGTGAAAAAAAACTAAGAAACAAATGATGTGTCCTTCAGTTAAACGGGACCGAAGGGCCCCAGCACGCTTGCTAGAACAGCTGCACCCACTCCAGATAACTTTAAAACACTGCACCATCAGCGCCCCTCTAAAACCTTGCAGAACGGTCGGCCACGCGCTCGCGCGGTGGAGCTCATACTGAGCGCGATAGTACGACTTGTTTGAGCTCAGTCCCACGAGCCATCGCGAAACAACTGCCTATCACCCACAGGCGATTGGCCTCATAGAGAGACTGAAAAAAACCATCACTGGCATGATCGAGATATTCTCCCGTACGACACACATGCCTGCATATGTCCATCCAAAAGACGACGCGTTTTACACCATTTCGCCTGGTCTACAGATGTGACGTTCAGACGATGTTGGATGCAATGCTTCAGCCCTGGGACCGGCCTTTGTTGGAAGAAACTAGGTTGCAGGCAATGTCCTTCATTTACACGCTAGGTCTGTCAGTGTCAGCACTCATGACGGTGACCATCTAATAATAAATCAAAACTAATATAGGTAACACTCATGCAGTCACACATGCGTCATGATGCAGATTACAACTGGTTGAAAATAACAAATAACACGTGGTGGCACGACATTAGCGAGAATCCTACGAAGCCATGCGTGCGCAAAAGTGCACCACCATTCATCGGATTAGTAAGCGTATTAACGCACGTGACTAAATTGCGGACAAATAGGACCACTAATTGACACAGCCGATGACGTCACAGCCAGTCATTGTGATGTTTAGTCATGACAAATGACTAATACTAGTTATAGAAAACCTTGCCTTTTTTTGTACTAGCACTCTAAAAGGCAAGTAAACTAGCTGGTGAAAGGCAGTGATTTTTAAAACATACCTGCGACAATTCTGTGCAGCAGGCAAATAGGTTTTATAAAGTGCACACTGCGATGATAGAGCACTATTTTTCCGCCCACTCTTCATTAAGAAATGTTATGTTTGTTCATTCGTGACGTCTATTTAGTCGTCCGCTCATCCTAAAGGTGGCGCTGGCTACGCGTCACAAGCGCGATGTTTTCAGTTAAGGGCTTCTATGTGGGCGATGCTACTAATACAATCACCTAACCACTGCAGTTCTACATTGCATCCTACTTTTCTTTCCCTCTCACACTCTTACAGTTGCACTGTCGAAGGACAACCCAAGCCAAGAAATAGGGCTTGTCAGCTGATATGAAATATTTAATTTCCGCGATTACATTTCAGCCAGGGATATTGAAAAGGTTGTGTACCTGTCAGTTTTCCTACCGATGCGAATATAAATTGCAGTCATGATTAAATAATTGAACGTTTGAATTGAAGTATTAACATGCTGTGGCAACCGTAACTTCTGAACTCCTCTAATACTTTTGAACTGCACTACTTTCGGTAGCTCCTCGCAATTAAACGTGGGCAAAAGATTATTGGTCACAGGGCATGCACATTTGCTTTTTGCAAGAAACTGCACAATCAAGCCGGAAAAGCTTTATTATGCCAATCCAAGGCACCTGGTGTAAAAGCGTTTTGCAAGCGCATAAAAACACAGGACGGAAGAACGAACGTGAACATTAGCAAGGCCTAACAATAAAAACAAACGCCTAGGGCGACAGAAGCACAGAGTCCGCAGCTGTCAGCTATCAGACGAGATTGGCGTCCTTGGCCAGTTGGTAGAAGACTGACGTTTCTTGCTTGAGCAGCTCGCGAGGTGCATCGAATTCCACGATATGACCGCGGTCCAGGACCATGATCCTGAAATAAATGAATGCGACAGGTCACGCTTACATTTAAAAGGCAATTTTGCCAACTAGCGGCACACACAATTATGACACCTATATGACGTCACAAGGCGAGTTTCTTACACACTACCCAGCGCTTCACCCCATAAGACGGCAAAGCCCAATTGATGTACGCAATGTGGCACTTACAGCTGGACGCGAAGGCTGTACGTAGCAATTGATTTTGATGTGATTGCATTAAAGCCTGCTCCTGTTCAAAATCCGATGTCATCATTGAGAGCAAAAAAATCTTCGACGTGGTTCCTGGCAGGTACTTCGATATAAATGCACGTTTCTACAGCTTGCTTAAACAGGGGCTTAATGCTGTCGCTTGTGACCTTAGCAGGATTCGTGGCAGCTTAAGACCATAAGCTAATAAACTTGTTCGATATTATGGTCATTTTTTTTAACATACACCAGCTACAATGCTGTAGGAAAATCACCATTGGATGTATTGGAGTTTTACTGCACTGTGTCTGTATTCAGTTTGCGTCGTTATCTTCCCGATTTCGAGCCATCTGAGTGGTGGAAACGCTGGAACCAGGTGAGTGACAAGCTGGCATTCCGGTGTTTCCACGAATCAGTTGACTCGAGGTCCGGAAGATAACGACACTTTCTATAAAGGCGCAAACGTGGAACACTGCCCCTAGCGTAGTTGGTGTAAGTTAAAAAAATGGCACAGGTTAAGGGACCGCTAATATGTAGCGAGCGGAAACTACATGCATACGTACGAGGAACCACAAATGGTGCCACAGATCGAAGCCTCTAACGCTATGTATGCATCATACTCTTAAGGTCGGGGCTTAATTCTCCTGTATAATTTCTTGCTGTAGTTTGTATCCTTTTTATATAATGGGACACCGTAATGTTTACCACAGGATGAACCAGTTGAAGCGAACACGACAGGCGGTTAGATGAACGCAAGTGGACATTATTGAAGCAACAAGGAGGTTTAAGAGCATTTGTATAGCCCAGTCTCCCTTTCCAACGGGGCGAGTTATGTGTGCAGCCGCTAGATAAGCGCCGGATAAATACTGCTGGTTCCAGATTCTTGGCAGCCGGAACGGCGTCCAGGCCTCATCCAGCAGCCTGAGAAGCTACGCGCGAGTTTTCCAAAGCCTTCGACAAGCATCTCTATGGTTAACAATGTCCAATTGCTGGTCTTGGGCGCATAACACTCGTACCTGAGAGACTACGGTGTCCGCACACTCCTGTGCGGCTGGCAACCGTTTTAAGCAGGACATGTTGGACTATATGGAGGTTCGCTACGCTGTGCACAAAGAGCTGCGCTTATAGTAGGCTTGAATCAGAGCTGCTCATGTTTAAATATTAATGAAATAATGCATAGGAGGCCGCCGCTACAGTTTTAAACTTTTTTCTCTCTGCGCACAATGCATGCTGGAATCCTCAGAAAGGCGATCAACTTGTTGTATTAACTCATAGACACAGATGAAATAGGCTAAGGCGAAAACAGTTAAAGAAAAACCATCTATAAGCAGAAGATAGAGCCTCTCCGAACAGTGTTTTACCTGCCAACCGACAAGTTTTGTGATGGGTCCGTCTTTACCTGCTGCAATAAACCTTAATTTCACAAAAAGCACATGATCCGCCCAGACGACCCTCGAAGCAAAACATCTGAGCCAAAGGCAAGACTCGCCTGTCGTAGTCGAGGACTGTGTTGAGCCTGTGCGCAATGGTGATTATGGTGCAGTCTGAAAACTCTCTACGAATGGTGGCCTGGATGAGGTCGTCGGTCTCCATGTCCACGGCAGCCGTCGCTTCGTCCAGGATTAGGATACGAGACTTGCGCAGAAGGGCTCGAGCGAGGCACACCAGCTGGCGCTGCCCAACACTGCGCCGTACATTAAGAGCGATTTAGAAACTTCAGAGGAATCGCGTTCAGTAAACATGACTCTTGAAATGCTGTAATTGCAAACTTTTCTGCTTGTCTGTAAGCAAGGGGAACTGGGAAAACGACAACTTCCAACATGTCTCTTGTTTCAACGAGGCGGAATTGACGTTTGCAAAATGCCGTGAAGAAAAATTTGCGTTTGCTTGCCACCAAGTCTAGATCGTTTAGCATCCTCCGACGTGGTAAGTTATAGACACGGGTGGCGCTTATGGGATGAAGTAGAGTGGCGCATTTCGCTCATTAGAACAGAAATTATCGGAAGAGGGGAATAGTTTTGAGGTTTCAGTACATGAAGCACCGCACTCTAGAAATCACCTGCAGTGTAGAAATCTTGTGTGAAGCCATGAATGAGGCTGTACAATTTCTCAACGCGGAAACAGCTAAGCGGTAGCCATCCCCCATAACCCCAACTGTGCCTGTCGCTTTCACTGACATGACGACGTTATACCCGTGTTACACGGGTAGTTTCAACTGCCGTTCAGTTAAATCACAGTTCAGCGTTTTAACTGATGTTGAACTGAACGGCAGTCGACTGTAGTTACACGGAACATATCGCGAACTTCAGTTGACCCCCAGAATCACGTGATCCTCCACATGCAAGCAATTCTGACTAAAAGAGTGCTTTAGCTTTCATATATAAATTACTTCGTACAACATTTGCACACTTTCTATTATTAAATTGCGCATTCAGCACGCGTTTACTTTTTCGAGTATGGAACAAATGAACTCGACACAAAGCCAAGTCAATTTATTTAAGGCGCGTCTGGCTTCGCTGCTTAATTGCTTTTTTTTTTTTTGGTGCCGCTTCGCGCGCTTGTGTTTTGACACTCGTTTGGGTATTTAAAGTTGCAGGCTGGGACTTGCGCTAGCTAGGGCAGCAACCTTTCATGTGATATTAGAACGCACAGCGGTTGGAAATGTCGCCGACTCGGTGAAAGCGGCGCGTTCGCTGACAGCCACCTCGTCAGTTGACTGGTTCAACTGGGACCGCCGACCTCAGCTTAACTGAATCGCAGTTGAGATTTCAACTGCAGTTGGCGCTGCCGTGTAACATCGCTAACTGCCGTTCAGTTCAACTGACCGCCAACTGAACTGCCGTTGAAAACGCCCGTGTGACAAGGGTATTAGTGTGGTTGGCAAGCAGATTCTCCCTATACTCGTCAGGAGGTAGCCAGCCAAGAAAAAAGAAACTGTATCGTCCGTCCAGTCTATTAAGTGAACATGCTTCGAGTGTTTGTGCTTGAAACTGCAATTGACCAGCTGTCTCGACACTATACAAGATCATGGGTTAGTTTCTAAACTCCATCCCTTGTCAATTATTAACTTTTGTCGGCCTGTTAGCGGGTCGTTGCAGTGCTAAGTTCGAGTACCTGATGTTGTCCCCGCCTTCTGTGATGTTGTGCTCGAGACCTTTCTCCAGACCATTCACGTATTCCTTGAGGTGCGAGTGTTCCAGCGCTTGCCACAGCTCGGCGTCGCTTTTGTTGTCGAAGGGATCCAAGTTAGACCGCAAAGTACCGCTGAACAGCACAGGGTCCTAAGAAGGGAGAAATCGTTATTGATGATGATTGATTGATTAATTGATTGATTGTATTGACGCAACGTCATCTGGAGCCAAAGAGCTTCAAACACAAGGTAAGAGGTAAACTCAGGTCAATAAAATGTGCGTGGTGTGAAGTTAGGTGATAGAACCTTTGCGTACTTACCCTACAATTTCTTTCCCGGTGTATAATCTCTAAAAAAAGTGGTGTAAATGGCCTAAAATTTGATTTGTAGTGTATAAATTGCAGAAATTAAACTAAGACATGTATACTTGAAAGCCTAAGATGTCGCAGCAACATTTATCCACGAGTAGACGGTAAAGCGCTTTAAAGTTCATTAAATAGAAAGCTCAGTCATCTAAGGAAGAGAAACTGGCTGGAGGCGGCGTCGGCAATGAATTCAGTAGAAAACGCCTACTTCTAATAAAAATTTACACTTTTTCGAAAGAAAATTGGATTGGCACCGAGAAAGATGGATGGATGGATGTGTGAGTATTTGACTCTTGTGAGAATCGGAAAAATTGCGCCTCCTTCGTGGTTCAAAACTCTGACTTAAAATTCAAACATAAATCCCCGCAAGCCAGTCCCCGCTTCTCAAGCAATGTGGTGCGGTCACATCCTTATTACCGAAACAAATACTTCATGGCAACACTATCTGAGCAGTATTGCAGCAGCAACGGTGACATTACAATTTCGGTCATTGGCATGAATTCGCTCCTTAGTCCAGCGTTGTTGCAGTTTTTTTTTAGGCCGGAAATCTTTGGCGCTGTGTCCTATGTGCTCATATTCTAGCTCAAGAATGTTGCCATGTATTTCGTTTAATTTACTCTTAAGCACACCAGCGCATTCTAGAACAGATGTCGATGAAGTAAAAACTAGGCAGCACTCCAGACCTCCCGCTAAACAACGCTAATAGCTGATACAGAACTTCGCCAACGACCTAAGAAGGCTCTAATAAAAAACCATCTCACATCCTAAAACGCTGCTATGCAAATAGTAACCCCGGACCACCCCTGTTACGTATAAAATGGCAGTTTAGAAGTTTTTCCTTCAGAGGCTCCTACTCAGATTTCTAGCGGAAAGTTCATAATCATGTCTTTACGAATTCGAGCGAGACTTGCCTGCGGGATGATGGTGAGCTTGGATCGTAGGTCGTAGAGGCCCAGATAGGAGATGTCTTGACCGTCGATGCAGATTGCTCCACCGGCTGCCTCGATGAGCCGGAAGAGGGACAGCGTGAGCGAGGACTTCCCGGCGCCCGTTCGGCCCACGATACCGACCTGGAGTGGCAAGAGGGTGGACACCGTCGTGGCTTTTTTTCAATTCCGTCTCGCAACATTAAAACACAGGATTTGCCTTTTATAGCAAGTATTTTTAGTGTTCATGTTTTCATGCTAAGTTGCACGCACCCTTCAGAATAGTGTTTACGAGGCTTTATACCCGCCACTAAAGGGTGCGCTTTCAGAATTTCAACATTTCCAGTTAAGCAGCCGCCTAACAAGGTGGCAGTGGTTGCCTTTTGAAAAACTAAGGTAATCACTAATAGAATCAGAACAACCTTAGACTGCAATCAAGCAAAGGATCAAGCAGGGTTTCGGAAACGGTACTCTACTATCGATCATATCCATACCATCAATCAGGTGACAGAAAGCTCGGAATATAACCAGCCCTTATACATAGCATTCATTGATTACGAAAAAGCATTTGACTCAGTCGAAACCTCGGCGGTGATGCAGGCATTGCGAAATCAGGGGGTTGATGAGCCGTACGTAAAAGTGCTGGAAGATATATATATATAGTGGCTGCACAGCAACCATAGTTCTGCATAAAGAAAGTAACAAAATTCCCATAAAGAAAGGTGTTAGGCAAGGAGACACAATCTCCCCAGTACTCTTCACAGCTTGTTTAGAGGAAGTATTCAGAGACTTGGAATGGGAGCAGTTAGGGATAAGGGTAGATGGAGAATACCTGAGTAATCTGCGATTTGCTGATGACATTGCCTTGCTAAGCAACTCGGGGGATGAACTGCAAATAATGATTGATGAGCTAGACAGAAAAAGTAGAAAGGTAGGCTTGAAAATCAATATGCAGAAGACTAAGGTAATGTTCAACAGCCTCGGGAAGGAACAGCAGTTTACATTAGGTAGCGAAATACTGCAAGTAGTAGGCGAATATGTCTACTTAGGACAGGTAGTAACGGCAGATCCGGACCATGAAAAGGAAATAAGAATAAGATTGGGATGGAGCGCATTTGGAAAGCACTCGCAGATTATGACTAGCAGCTTACCGGTATCGCTCAACAGGAAAGTATACAACAGTTGCATCTTGCCTGTACTCAACTATGGGGCTGAAACGTGGAGGCTAACCAAGAGAGTTCTACTTAAGTTGAGGACAACCCAGAGGGCTATGGAACGAAAAATGGTAGGGGTAACATTAAGAGATAGAAAGCGTGCAGAGTGGGTCAGAGAAATAACTCAAGTTACCGACATTCTAGTGGAAATTAAGAAGAAGAAATGGGCATGGGCAGGACATGTAGTGCGAAGAGAGGATAACCGATGGTCGCTTAGGGTAACAAACTGGATTCCAAGGGATGGAAAGCGTAGCAGGGGGCGACAGAAAGTTAGGCGGGCGGATGAGATTAGGAAGTTCGCAGGGGTCAAATGGATGCAGCTAGCACAGAACCGGGTTAAGTGGAGAAATATGGGAGAGGCCTTCGCCCTGCAGTGGGTATAATCAGGCTGATGATGATGATGATACTAAGCCAAACAAAGGGAGAGGAGCAGATCGTACTGGCTTGTGTCTGCCAGTAGGCCAGTGAACAGCGTATACAGGGCAACGCGTGCGCATCTCCTTTCGCGCTAATAACGCGCGTTTATACTTGGGTACCACCGCCAACATCATTTAAATGTGTTGCCGTTATTTGCACGGCTTCAACCTCAACCGCTGCCGCGCGTAAGGTAAGGCATCCAACGCGTTTCAAAAGTAATCTTTGCTCACATTCCTAGCGCCATTCTTATCATACACTGAGAAATAATAATCTGACGGTCAAACAAGAAAAATTGACAGGTATAGCAGAGGATTATCTCTGCAATACCCATGGAGAATGAATGTTTAAGGTCACTGAATATGCCTATTGAACCCTTCTTTGAGCCTTTTCATTGTTTTTGTAAGTCTTATGCGCAACAATGAACTCCAGACGCCAAAATTGGCGTATGAATGAAGATCGAACATTTAGTTAAAGAATACCCTTTTCAAAAGAGGTTATAAAAGCGCTCGCCATCTTTCATGATGAAATAATTTACGTAGTGTGGCCGAAATTACTCAACTTGATACGGCTTTATGCTTCGAATGTCTAGGCATGCAGCCCCTCCAGTCGGCCAAATATTAACTGGACCAGTCAGCATCACGGCATGAACCCGCGACGATCTTACCTTCTCTCCGGGACTGATATCGCAACTGATGCCCTTGAGGACGAGCTCGAGGTCATCCCTGTAGCGAGTCGAGTAGTTGTCGTACACGACTCGGCCAGCCGTAGGCCACGATTCGTGAGGCTGGAAGTCTGGCCTTTCCCACGGAGCCTGATCGAAATGGAAAATAAGAACACTGCACAAGCCACACTTGGATAATAACGGGAAATGACTTGGCGCAAGCTTGCATCAGCTGCCCGATATAATAAGAAACCTCGGACAAGCTACTCTGCTTTAGAGAGGGTTTGGAGAGGGCATACAACGCAGTTATGTTAGTATGCAGTACGTATAAATATCAGTGCGCAGTACGCACTATAATTTATGCGTCCCTGGCTCGATTTGAATGCCTACAACAGTGCAGAACCTGCAGTCGACTTCTGCAGTCTTTTTTCACTGTAGCTCAATCGCGCGCGCCCTTGACAATTGATGTTTTGAGTGAATATTGCTGCCAACACCTAACGTATTCGGCACAGCTATCGTACTTGCGGTTTACCGACTACGTAGACCTTCTCAAATGTAAATGGACTTAAAACGCTGCTTAGATGCGATAAGCGACGTCGGCAGCAGCGTTAACTTACCCTTACAAGGGAGCGCCAAAAACATTTTTCGCATAGGTTCTCAACAGCAAACAAAGACATGATAGTCCTTGGAAGTTCGTGACCGATCTTCTTGCAGTACTGGGCTGCAGCGGCAACGTACCTCACGCAATGGGCGACGCCATGAAAAGGGTGGTATTTTCAAATTTTACCCCGTAGCTACCAGAATAATGATAGGGGAACCGCATGAAGGTGAAACTCGATCAGTGGGAGTAGATTGGCATCGTTCAAAACCTTCCAAATTTAACTATGTCTAAAACAACCGCTGAGTAGACCATTTATCCAACCTGCGACTTAAGCACCCACATTAACCTATACGGCTACCAATGAAAAAGCCGTCTCGAATCCCCTGCCAAACTCGTATGCTTGTCTGGGATAGCGCACCTGGTAATGTACAGTACACGAAATAGCAAAGCCACGAAACACGAGCAGCAAAGTTAAAATACTTTCACAAACGGAGCCGCAACATTAGCGCACATATATTTGTCTCTGAAGGCGATACGACTGCCCACCACGTCTGTCTACTCCACCCGTCCTTGTCTTATTTTCCGCTCGTTTGTTGCTAATGAAACCACACCCATTTTCTCGGCCACCTTTTCATCGCGGGGCATAGCACGCGGTTCCTCGCAGCCAACCATGGAACTGTGAGCTCACCTCTTGTGGAGTGCGCGTGTACTCGAAGCAGCGCTCTACCGCCACCAAGTTGGTCTCTGTGTCAGACGTTGCTCGGACCAGCATGTTCAAAGTGGACGTCACCTGCGCAGAGAATTAAAGGGCTCAAGGTGCGCAAGATGGCGCTCGTGAATAATCGATCCATTGAGATGGCTTGCCAAACATATCGCAATGATAACTGAGCACTTCAGTGGTCAGATACGCAAGTGAAAATCATGATTCATCGAAACCACAGTTCTAGAATTTCTACCATAATCACTATGGCTGAGAGGGAGCTGTTGCGTTTTAATAGACAAGCAGATTTTCGTGTTTTGTGCTAGGTGAGGCATGAATCCCGCCTTATAAAATAGCTCAGAATAGATTTCACCGATGGTGGGCGCAAAAGACCTACACGTGCATGGGAAAAATGTTCACTAGCACGTAATAAAGCGAATGACAATTTCCTTATCCGTTTAGCAGGGAAAGCTTTAAAATGAAACGAATACTTCGAATGTCATGGCTCTATAATAACGGGATTTATTAGATCCTTCGCGGCTCAAAAAGGCATTTGTAGCGGCGCCCCTCAAGAACGTGCTTGACTGAATATGGCTGCTATATTAATATCTTACTGCGCTTGTCCATGTGCTGCGCGTTCCTTCCCAAGTATACATGCAGGGATACGAGGATACGTACAAGGAAACAAAGCTAGACTTGTCTGATCTTTTTTTTGTGTGTGTGTAGGAATAGCAAGACACAAACGTCTTTGGTACTATCATGCGCAGCAGAGCGGTGTCGACGCGCCTGACGTGTATGCGAAGTCTAAAGCGGCACCACATCTTATCACCCATTCTACTGCACGTCGCTGCAATAGACAGACCTGTCCTTACCCCATTCGCGTACTTGTTCAGTTTTGCGAGGCAAAAACAAATTGTTATCAGTGTCTCCCGTCGGTCAACATTTTGTTTTCTAGAGAAGAATTATACGCAGGAGATGCATCACACCAGGGAGGATATTAATGCCGAAGGCATTAGTCTCACGTGAGTAGTAACACGATTTTCAGCACAAAGCTCACGCATGTCTCGAGACACATGCGTGTTATTAAATTTTTTTTGAAAATAGAGCAGTATTCGAATGCCATTTCACGAGTTTTAACGCAGATCAAGTAACCTGAATGCAAAGAATAAAAGGTTATAGTTATTCAATTTAATTACCTAGTTCACGATCAGATTTTTGATGTGTTCTTTTGGCTGTATAACCTGTTTACAAAGCCGACAATTGTGTATTCATGTTCGTACTTTAACAATAAATTCGGAAACTGATTTTGAAGGCTCTGCACCTCATCTTACGTATGGTCGATAGCAACTTGCTTTTTTTCTTGATAGGAGCAACACGCGGGTATTATGGTAGATCCTAAAGACAGTCGGATATAGGGAGGATAGTGCCGTCTCAGCTATTTTATTACAGAACGCACTGCAGCAGGGAAGCTATTGTATGCCTTACCTGGCTGAAATTGAGAACTGCTTTATAAACTTGCTAAAACATGATGTTGCACTACACTTCACCCCAAGAAGCCATCCTACCTTCTCTGCGGAATGCTTTGGAAAATTTGAAACGCCGAAGCATGCTGCCTTCATAGCTACTAAAATCTCATTTGTGAGCACTTATGACTGGCAATGACTGGTGAAAGCTCTGGCGCAGTTAAATGCTCACTGCGGTTGTGGTCAACATGTACACCACTCAATTGAAAGAAAATGCTGAACGGAGAAAACATGAAAGAGCACAGGTTAAAAGGCAGAACTTGCAGCAAGAATTGCGCACACCCGATCCTTTGGCATTAGTTGCTTTCATCCTTTAATAGTCCAAATTTCAAAAATCAACACAGCAGCCGCTGCTGGAAAGCATCAGTGCTCAAGGCGTCTAATTTTCTAGAGATGCGGCCGGCTCAATGGGCTTCCAGAAACTAGTTAACAATATCTTCGTGCCCGTAACGCAGACTCTGCTTCCTATTACCTCTGAGTTAAATATGTGCATATCACTCAGCTGCATGGAGTTCATTATGGTCTGTGCAGTCTGTGGTCTCCCTCGAGCTCTTAGTTCTGCCCTAAATTTACAACATCGTTCACTAGCTAGCCTGAAGACTGCGCACAAAACAGCATTCAAGCTTTGACAGATAATAGTGCGGCTTTAAAACACGTCCTAGAACGCTAACCGTAAAATGAACAGAGGAAAGTCAAGAGTGACGGATGTATAATTACCCACTTGGCAGTTCGGCTATTCGTTAATAAACGGAGCAAAATACAAGAGCAAACAGGGCTGCCGCCTGTGCCACGAATCAGGGGCACGTTTACTTGCATTATTCAAAATTTGCCTATCGTATTCCACGTGACCTTTCCAGGATTACCAATAGCCCCACGTGCCGAGACTACTCACGCGAAAATGACTGACGGCTTCAGATAAAGCCCCGTGGTCGCAAGCTGCGAGCATGCCTGTCATGCCGGGACCAATCGGTGAGTGCGTAGTGTCGGTGCACGCGTTGCTTGTACTCTGGTAATGGTACACTATTAAAGATGTGTATTCATAGAATGTACGCTGCAACCGCTACATGATTGAGTTTGTCAACGAGCTCTCCCTTCCAAGCGCTGCGGCTGTGCCCGCACTGCCGGAAAAGAGGCACCTACCGTGAGTGCGTAGCTGACTGAGAGACCAGCGAGACCCGGCGATAGTGTCTCCCGGGTGAGCACCGCAAGCAGGGCGGCAATGAACACGATGCTGTAGCCAAGAAACTCCAGCCGAATGGCCAGCCACCTGGGTGCCAAAAAACAAGTACGGTCATACTTTTCACGACCACTGTCAGGGTATCGCCTTTCCTGACGCACCGCCAGGCTCTACGTTCCAGAGGGCGCCGATGGTAGGGTCAACTATAGCGCTCGAACATTACGAGTGATGACAGTTTATAGAGATTGGAAAACGCGATGTTGAGACGATAAAATGCATACCGATTCTCCAGGAGAGAGTAAAATGAGCTTTAAACAAGCACCCTATGGCAGAAAGTCGAGGTACATGAATTACTCGGGATAAAACCGCTGGTAATAGCTTTCCTGACCTTGAATGGTACATCAAATCTTGGCGGAAATATCAACACTTATGAGGTGCTCGTCAAGCCTGTACCAAAAAGGTTCGGTAGACAACAGGTCTCTTCCGCGAGTGCAAGTAATTTCGGTGTCTATCTAGATTTTACAGCTACAGTGGGAAAGCTGCTGAAGCAATATGTAGTCATATGTAGCCATAGCCAAAGTTCAAGAGTTTGAAAGAGTTATACATTGCCTATATGAACAATTGTGGAATCAAGTCCCACGATGGTTTGTGTATTTCTCCAAGGTGTTCTATGTATTAGTGGCGTCCCGCAGCCATATTTTTGGCCGAGATGATGCTGAACGTCTGATGACAATTAACCGAAAAACGAGGTAAGGAAATAATTGTATCGAAATAAAAGCTCCCAAGCATTAATTTCGCCTGCGATGACAATGCTATTAAATGAAATTGCACTGGCAGTATCAAAAAGCTTGCTTTACCAGAAATGCACTAGAATACACTGAAGAAATATGGGTTGGTGAAATGGTTACCTGCCAACGACGCCCCGTAAAAGAAATTAGAAATGAGTAGATGTGGGTTATTTGGTCGCGAACCTCTGAGTGCAAAACTTGCTATAGCAGATACAGGAACCTTGTGTAGTTACATCACGAAGGTAGTACAGAACTAAAGAGTACAAAACTGAACTGCAAAAACGCACTGCAGAATAACAGAAAAACTCATTACAACAAAACCACAAAATGATTAATAGTATTGTTAGCACGTTTCCGTTCTTTTTTTCTTTCTGTTCAGACTACGCGACGGTTGAAAGCTCGAGGTTGCGTTCCTTCACTGTCGTACGCCTGCGCCAAGAGAATAACTTCAGGGTACTCTATTCAACAACCAAGTTTATATTAAGTAAACGTCAATTCTTGGAGCCGCAGCTTACCGGCTGGCCGCAATGCTTGGGAAGAAGCTGCTGTGGTTGACGTCGGTCAGCTCGTTGGACCTGGCCACAAACCTCTCCTCGGCGCCGTACGCTCGGATGGAGCTGCCGCCAGACACCGTCTCCGAGAAGTGCACGTAGATCGGGGACCGCGAGATGGACTCGAGACGTTTGAGTTGGCGTGATGTGGCGATGTAGAATTTCTGCCCAGAGAGGGGAAAGGGGGTACGAAAATGCTCGTGTTGAGAAGAGTCCATATCTGCATACATTACCAACTTCGCATATGGGGCCTGATATAAAGCTTCTGACTAATTATAGAAATGGTAACCTCCTCTTATCTAAATTGGTCCCGCGCCTTGAACCACGGAGTCCCTCATTCGACACGTGTAACTTCAGAATGTTGAACTCCTCAGCTGCTACTTTATTTACCTCTACAATGCATGTTCACAAAGCCCTGTCGAGCGTACGCTCGATCTAGTCTCAGTGATGAGCAATCTACAGATTTATCAGCATGGTTGGCTGAACACAAACACAAGTATGATAAAGAAACAGATCGCTCGAATCTTATAAAGGAGGTATTGCTGATCACCTGAACAAAGTAGTAGATGATGAGAAGAGGAATGACCGCAGCCAGGAAAATTGGATTTTCCATTGAGATCAGGATGAACGACACAATCGTTCTGAAGAACTGCATCATAAGCATCCTCAGGTTGAACCTCAGTGTCACATCGGCAGTGTCAATGTCCTTCGAAAACCTGTGACGAAAGAAAGTGGTTGCTTTGACTACACCATCAAAGTGGCCAGCTACGTCAGTTTCAACAGCCAAGATTCAATTACGCAAGGAGCAGGCAGCCTCTTTCCATTTTTTTTTTACTTTTTTTAATGAAAGCAATGTCGTGCTTTAGAAGCCTTACTCCATACGTTGAGTAGATTGTCCATTGCTTCTTAATCGTATTATTCTTGTAGACGATTTTAACCTCGCAGAATGACTCCTAGGAATCTTGAACTAGAATAGTTTCTATATTTACTTTTTTATTTTTTTCAGAAGATAGGCCAGGACATCCAGCTATATGGTTGTTCTAAACCGCATGAGCCAAAATTCCGAGGAATGAGAGCTAAAGGGCCTGCGCTATTGCTTGTAATAATAAAGGGAGGAATATCCGCACAGAAATGTATTGCACCAGAGGAAAAAAAAAAAGGAAATGCTCTGCAGGAGCGCATTGTGCGCAGTTCCTTTCGAGTGCAAATTAGCTGTGGTTTAGCTTGTGGTTAAACCTGGAGTTACGCGAGAGCAATCAGTATGGCTACGCTTAACTTCAGCATGACAGTAGGCTTTGCTGTTGCACATAGTGGTTTACTCTGTGGTTTCAGCTCTAATTATGCCATAGGGGAATTACTTCACGTATGAGCGCCCCTTGCCTCTCGTCGTTGACCATTCCCATTCGGATGTAGAAGATTTCTAAGGGTTTATGTATGGGCCTAGCTGTTTTTCTAATGATGGTTCTTTTACATCTCTCAGCATCCTATTCTTTCATCCCGTTGTCCTCTTCAATGTCCATTTTAATTAGCCTTTATCCCGCCTCATCTCGACCAACCTGACAAGACATTGGCTAATTTTCTCTATTTGCTGCCCTGAACGTACTAGATGTGATCACTGTGCACTGTCCTTCGTGGCCACACCACAAATGCCTCCAAGCTACCTATCTTAGTCATTTAAGTATTTCGAAACCTGCTTTCTCTGGCTACATCCTGACCGCTATCGCCACCACCTTGTCAACTTACCGTCTTTGCCTGAAGGGTGCTCTCCCATCACACTGCTATCCGGACGCGTCTAAATCTTTTCCATCCTGCCACTGCTCGCATCCAGCAACTAAGATTATTAGTCTTGAGGTTCTGTGCAGCCACGTCTGTTGCAAAACATCACCGCTCGTGAGTATCCAACAAAGGGTACCTTGAGCTGCTTATACCATTTTCGCGGTTCTCCATGGGGCCAGCAGAGCATGAGCTAAGTTTGGGCTAAGCTTAATTCATCGATTCCTCAATACTTTCTACAAGTTTTAACATTAAACTAGCTGATAATTTTAATGTAGTAGCAACATCAACAATTATCCGGTTTATGGCACGAGCAATTGCAGACGTTTAACGTGGCTACACCTAGCATAACATGCGAAGGCCCTAGTTTGATGTAGGTTCTCTTGGTAGATAGGTGTACTGAACGTTGTTACCATCTTCTTGCCATTGATTGCCAGGAGCATCTGCGTTAGAGAGACTAATGTATACTGTTAAAGTTGCCAAGATCGATATAGATATAAGGAATCAACTTTAAGCACACACCACGAACGGGCCTGCGTGGCCTGGAGGCAGCGTGTTCAACTCAAGATCGAAGGATCCTGGAGGGCTGAGTTCCTATCCCACCCTCTCCTAATAGCAAAGCCCGTGAAGGCGTTGCCAATTCGGGCCAATTAAGGGACGCACCAGATGATAAACGCTCCTAAAAGGCTGCTGGCAGTGCTAACCTGAGACTACAGAGCTTTCTGTATTTCTATTATTGCGCACCATCGTTCGCGTGGTATGCCAGCGCCCATCACGGCAAAGAGGAAAAACTTATCGCGAGTTCGCGCAAGCACACACAGATGTCCGAATGGGAGTGGAGTATTATACGCAGTTTGTTTCACAAAGACGATTGCAGCTTTTTCTCTTAGCAAAAAAAAAGAAGGAAGGAAGGACTAAACTAGAGGAACAGATCGAGCTTTGAGATACGCGGCACCTTCTTCAGCGTAGCCCACGTAGTCACTTCCTAGTACAATAAACATGCCTTTTTTCAGTCAATCCCCCTTTTTTTTTGTTAAGGAGACCGTAGCCTGCATAAGCAAAACGGTGTCAAAAAAGAAAGTAAACAAAATTCATCAGCGTGCGCGAAGTAGTTCCCGCACTATGAGCCCTCTGATTTGAAGTAACCTGCTGCAAAAGTCGATCGTATTAACGGAGGCGTGAATCGCTTCTTATTCGTACTTCAGACGCTAGCACATACAGGAATTCAAAGCAATATTTAGATATCCTCGTCACCTCCTTATATTTAATTACATTTTATATGGGAGGGGGTGCAGATAATATGACAAGGTGTCGGTAAATTAACTTTGAAGACTTGTGCTAACTATTGCAGATTTCGCAAGGCGTTGCCTGCTCAAGACGGCAGCGTACAGTAAGATTGGACGCACCATATTACCGAATCAAAATTCCGTTCACTGGGTTTGAAAGAGCAGCTTCAAAAGCACAAAACATGACTAAGCATATCGTTCTTAGTTGCAGATGTGCAGAACGTTCGCAGATGATTAGAGCCTAGAAACAGCAGAAATCATACTGTATACAAAACAAAGCACTGAGAGCACTCCCGCCATAACTAGCTTTATAACAAAAGGAAGTCTTGCAGAAATGATAACCAAAGAGTTGGTATCTAACAGGCGTGTACAGAGAATAGCACCAGACAAGAAGATTAACACGTTCAACCCATAAGCTCAGTGTGTGTGCGCGTATCCTCCCTTGTTTTAAGGAAATAGCCTTTAATGGCTCATACTCGTGCCCGTCCATCTGTAACGCTTTCGTTACGTGGGAGCCGGTAGTTTGCAGCTGACATGGCTGAGCACTAACTGGACGTAGGGCTTCCTGGCATTACGTTTGGCAGGAGCTGCCAACTCGGGACTCTTCTTTCATAAAGAAGGGTGACATCAGAATCAACCTGCCAAGACCCTTGCATTCACGTTATCCCTAGGCCACGCAGGTACGTTTATACCACTTTGGTTAAAGCGGGGTTTATATGTTAGCTAGTAGCTTGCGCTATCGCGTTATCGCGAAGGTGGAAGTGAAAACAGAAAGAGGTACCGTAGTGGAGGGCTTCGGACCACCGCGCGATAGAGGCTTTCGCCTCACTGCAGTTTAGTGATCCAAAGTAGGCCATATAATTTTGTTTATGTTCGCGGTACATGTCTGAAGTTTTCGGCTCTCCTTTCGCGAATAGTATTCGCTACAGCGAGTGAGAAAGCACACACACCTGTTGAGTATCCTCCCCATTGGTGTGGTATCGAAGAAGGACATGGGAGAACGCAACACTCGCTCAAGCATGCCGTTGTGCAAGATCTTACTGCCTCGAAGCGCAGCGAGGTTGAGAGAAATGCTGGCCACCAAGATGAAGATAGCTGGAAGAAATAAAGAAAGCGATAAAGCCGGGCACTGCTGATTACCATCGTCCCCTGCATGCGCGAAAGACTTGTTTTGCGTACATGCCAGCAAAATATGCTCATCTCTGCATAATGAATGAACAACCGTGTAAAACTACGCGAATAACGACAGCAAAACATTAGACACAGACGAAGCGACACTGTACTCCAGTGGCAGCATTTATTCGCCTTTGACAACTAAATACGTTGATGACTTGTGTAAACAATTCCTCGCGCGAGTGGCTAACACTGTTCCAGGCTTGTTCATATTCATAGCGATCTTAAAAGATCTGCTTTGGATGTTTATAGGCGTTCATTGTCAAGCTGAACTTCTACCCTGCACCACATAGCTAGACACTAGCGTGAGCTAACCACATGCTTCTCTGGCTTCTCCACAGCACAATATTACACATCCCCAGCTAATCCCATTCCAACAATATTAAGCAAGGTGTCATGGCTTAATAATCGCATTTATTACGTTTAAAATATGAAAATATTGTCGCCACTGTGAGATAAAGTGATGTACTCATCGACCATTATTTCCGGTCGCAACACGCATGCAGTGTGTATAGAGTGGGGTTCATTTTATCGGGACCTTAGTAAAGCAAGTATTGAAGTCGAAGAAAACTAAATCTGAATAAAAGACTTGTTTATGTGCGGGAACAGTTACTAGTAGACTGAAAAGCCTGCTAATGGTGCGATCACACGAGTTTTGTGCGCTACAGGGGACATAACCAGCTCGCTAGTTCGTGAAGCCGATAAAATTCAAGCTCAGCAAAATCAGGCGTGTAGTGCTCGTGTAATTTTGCTCTTATGATACGCCAGTGCCTCATTTCTGATACTATTAATAAGCTTTCCACTCAAACCAAGAGGCGCCAATGAGGAACAACCTCGTTCCTCGACCCTGTCTCCATCGATGAAAAGAAAATGCGATTTTCACACTTGCGAGTAGCGAACGTCCGTACTCGGTATCGAAAGATCCGGTGAGACAGCCATATGAAAGCCGGTAGTGAATAATCGCTTAAACAAGTGACGTAGTACATGTCAGGAGTGAGACGCAGGACTATCCCCAGTCCTCTTCATTTTCTAGACATGCTAAGCCATTGTGTGCTTGTGACACCTCTTCAAGATACCTTGTTCAAAGGAGTGGCGATATGTCCGAGTTTACGCCGAATGGGGACCTCGGTTCTTGCCGTCCACAAAGAAAGCGAAATATATCGAAAAAGTGACATTTGGTTTAAAAACAAGCCTTATAGAGAAGCTGGCAGATTATTAAGTATACTTTCAAATGTGGGCCTCGCTCTACAGTAGTGTTTTGTGGACTGTTGGGGTCGCCCAATACATAACCACATCGCAGCTGCGCATTTTTTTTTCTTTTGTGTGTGGAGGAGGGAAATTGCTGGGAACTGGGACCTTCAGCATCTCTGCGGAGGCTCATTATCCACCGGTGTCTTTGTATCTGTTGTGCATGCCATCATTGCACTCGCCGCCTCTTCGCTGACTGTTGACAGTTGCGACCCACGTCTTTTTCTGTTTCTTCCTTCCTTTCTCTATCTATTCTTTATACCAAAATAATGTTGCAATGGTACGAGGGAGTGGTAGCAACTTGTTTGGGGTCTGATTTGAGAAAACAAGACTCCTCGCGCCACCAGTTTGCCGCACGTGCACGGAAGCTAGCGGAGCGCCTGCTCTGGAGTCGCCCCGATGTTTCACGGTTCGCTTCGCAGTCGTTCGCGTTACCGTCGCGTGCTTAACTTGAGTTTGGGTGCCCGTAAAATAGGCACGTAAGAGGGCAGCGCCCACGTCGGCTTACTTTTTTTCATCCCAAATATTTTTGCTTTTGCTGGTTTGGTTTATAGGGTGTAACGTCCCAAAGCGAATCAGGCTACAGAACACGCCGTTGTAGAGGGGTTCATAAATTGACACCCTCGTGTTCTTTAACTTACACTGACATCGCACAGCATACAGGCGCATTGCTTTTCGTCTCCATCGAATGCGGCAGCCGCGACCGCGGTTTGAGACCACGTCATTGTGTTCAGCAGTCGAGCCACCATGACAGAGCAATGGTGAAGCATTTCTCTGAGCTAAACGTATTGTATGCGTTAACAGATATGCGTAGTGTCAATTATAAAAAGGCGTGTTATATCAGCCGACTGTTTTAATTAAAACATGTCGCCTCTTTTGAAAATGTATGAGATTTAGTTCTCTGTACATAATCGCGTTTTGTACTGTGGTATGCAAATCCATATACGCATATAAATAAGCTCCTAATCACTCAGTTTTCAAAATTGCGCCTTAATAGTGCTTTGCTTAATGTTGACATCATTGATGTATTGTTGGGCAGTGTGTATATGAGCATGTATCCTCAGTTTTTGGAGTTGCGATAAACTTCTCTTCAGTATATTTCCCTGACGCGAGCTTTTCCGCCACGGTGTGGGTTTCTGGATACCGCCGCAGTATATGACAGTACAGGATTACCGACGCGCGAGTTGGCATTTGTCGTTGTCTAAGCTACTCAAACATTCCTGGGTCCCTTGACGTGCCAAAGCTAACCAGGGAAACAAAGTGAGGATGTAAGCTTCATAGAGTATTTTATTAATGAGCAGCATGACTTCGTTCATGTGCGCCATGTATGGGAATTTGTGTACAGGATGCCTGCAGTGTCTGTGTAGGATAATACCCAGACTTGTTACATCGTTAGATAGCTTATGTCGAGTATAACTACATTTTACTAATTTTAGGTTTCAATTACCAGCAGTTAATTTGTTAAGATCAAGCGAGAGCGAGCGCATCAGTTGTTGCGCGCCTACCCAAGTCGAGCAGTGAGTTTAGAAGACTGCTAGCGATGGGTGCCCATCCTCGGACATGGCGCGAGAACTGCTTGGTGTAAGTGTGTATGATTATGTGATATTTCATTGGATAGCTTATGCCGAGTACAGTCGCACTGCCCTAACTGCATATTTAATTACACATTGTTAATTACCTGATTATAACTAAATTTTACTTCACGATACAGCCCGTCTTATATCGCTCGATAGCTTACATTGAGTAAAACTACAATAAGCTAATTGTATACTTTAGTTATTAACCGTTAATCAGTAAACTATGACAACAATAAATGCAATTAACTTTAGGTAAAACGTAGAATTATATTGTTGAAAAGGCCACGACTAGAAGAATCCAAAATCGAATGCAAAAACCATGTCAAATTGATAAAACAGCGCGTTAACCAATCTAGCGTTTATCTGACTCTATTAAAAGAAATACGCAGCGGAAACGAAACAGTAGAACATAATAGCACGCCTTAGCAGCACGTAATAGGACTTAATTGTCATGTAGATTTTTTTTTCGGCCAGAACACTATACGACGTGAGCGAGAAGCCGCTACCAGATGAGTTCTTCCCGAGAGGTAATAATTGAATCGCAGAAAAAGGCCCAAAAGTGATGCGTTGCAATTTGCCAAGGAGCTATCCACTATCTGCAAGCAGTTAATTACGGCGCACTGCGTGAATCGGCTAGTAGTTTCTCGCGCGTTTCGCGACTGTCTTTATGTGCCCTTTTTTAAAACGAAAGCTTCACTAAGCCAGGTAGTTCGAGCCGTCCGGTATGCAAGGTTTTCACCTTGAGGGAAATTTAGAGGTCACACTTCTGTGTTAAACCTAATGGTCTCCATGTTACTTTAGGGCATAATCACATAGGCCACCACGTGTCCCAATGTCAAGGCCACGTGACCTGGTGGTCGCCATTTTATTTTGGGGCATATTCGCGTCGGCCACCAAGTGGCTCGTGACTACTATCAAGGCCAAGGTCAAGGTAACGTGAGGTGACGTCGGTTATGCATGGTTTTTACTGTGAGGGAGATTTGGAGGTCAAGCTTTAGTTTTAAGCCTAGTGGTCGCCATGCGACTTTGGTGCATAGTCGCGTAGGACACCAAGTGGCCCGTCACGACTGTCCCGGTCAAGGTCACGAAAGGTGGCGTCAGTGTGACGTGGAAGTAGAGGGCCCTAGAGGGGTGAGTGTAAATAGGAGTCCCTAGGCTCCTGTCTAGGTTATAACACTGCGCGAGATGGGGAAGGACGAACACCCTGCTTCAATAGCGTGTCGGAACGCAAAGGCACGTCGGAATGAGGCCCTGAAAAGGCGGCGGGCGTAAGAGACCGATGAAGAACGGGCTTTACGTTTGGAGAAACGCACAGCGTGGTTACTTTAGGTTGGCAATGAGCATAGCTATGTACCGTCTTTGCCAAAAGTAACCAGGCTGCGTGTTCTGCTTTTCAGACGGATAGTAGAAAATTCGTACCACTTCTGAAGTTGCAAATATGTGCAAAGTAAAGGCGAGTTCCTGTCCTCACTTATTAACAAGTTTTGATCCTCCGGGAATCCATGTTGGTTTTACAATACCAGCGACAAGCAAAACTTGCAGCCTGGTTACTTTTGGCAAAGACGGTACATAAAGCTTCGCTTCCCTCCAGGGTTAACCAAAGTTAAACCACCAGCTTGCACATTCTTGCACATTCTTCTCTTTGCGAAGTGTCACAGGCAAGTGGATCCGGAGCAAACCTTCAGCTAGACCGGCGCACCCAGTAAGACGCGTAAATCTCATTCATTCACCGCTCCAGGTCAGTCGTTCGGTCATCGCGTATTTAACGCAGATCAAATCTTCAAACAGAATTGTACTAACAATGGTGGGCACCCACAGTGCAGTATCTGCAGTCATTGTTAAGCCGTCACTATGCCGATTATCTGCTTTGGTGGCACCTAATGAGATAAGCAATATAAATTATCAGTCCATATCTGCTACAGCAGGTCTGAAGCCCATAGTAGTTGAGGGCTGCAAAATAATTCTGAGCATTTGGGTACCTTTAACACGCAACGAAATTTTAAATCACGGGCGTCTTAGTTTTTCCCTTCCATAAGAACGGCCGCTGCATCCGAGATCAAGCCTACATCCTTTGGCTCAGCAGCTCAAGGTCTTTGGTCAGCCTTAAGCACTCTAGAAATCAGCAAGTTCCACCACGGTGTACTCGTAATCGAATGTGTGATGTTGATACGACGTCGTCCGCGCAATGCCGGCGCGGAGCTTACCTTAACCTGAACGATATGATCGTCTACGCAATAAGAACAAATTACAAAGGCCACCGACTAAAGGACAGTGGGGGTATGACATTTCAAAACGAAAAGAAAATATATTTTTCTCCAAGTGCACTTCCTCGTCTTCAACGTGCATCACCGCTTCTTAATTTCATCACTGCCACGGTGCCTCTCTGATTGGGTTTTTGACGTATGATATTATCATTATCATCATCATACTTGTCATCAGCCAGACTATGCCCACTGCAGGGCGAAGGCCTCTCCCATATTCAGCCAGTTAACCCGGTCCTGTGCTAGCTCCGTCCACTTGACTCCTGCGAACTTCTTAACCTCATCCGCCCACCTAACTTTCTGCCGCCCCCTGCTACGCTTTCCTTCCCTTGGAATCCAGTTTGTTACCCTAGGCGACCATCGGTTATCCTCTCTTCGCACTACATGTCCTGCCAATGTCCATTTCGTTTTCTTGATTTCCACTAGAATGTCAGTAACTTGAGTTATTTCTCTGACGCACTCTGCACGCTTTCTATCCCTTAATGTTACGCCTACCATTTTTCGTTCCATAGCCCTCTGGGTTGTCTTTAACTTAAGTAGAACTCTTATGGTTAGCCTCCACGTTTCAGCCCCATAGGTGAGTGCAGGTAAGATACAATTAACTGCTGTATACCTTCCTCTTGAGCGATACCGGTAAGCTGCTAGTCATAATCTGCGAGTGCTTGCCAAATTCGCTCCATCCCAATCTTATTCTTCTTGTTATTTCCTTTTCATGGTCCGGGATCTGCAGTTACTACCTGTCCTAAGTAGATATATTCGCCTACTACTTCCAGTACTTCGCTACCTAATGCAAACTGCTGTTCCTTCCCTAGGCTATTGAACACTACCTTAGTCTTCTGCATATTGATTTTCAAGCCCACCTTTCTACTTTTCTTGTCTAGGTCGTCAATCATTTAACAAAACGCAGTTGGTTAAATGATTGACGAATGATTGAACTTTCTTCCGCCCCCTGCTCCGCTTTCCTTCTCTTGGAATGCAGTTTGTTATCCTAAGCGACCACCGCTTATCCTCTCTTCGCACTACATGTCTTGCCTATTGCCATTTCCTCTTGAATTTCACTAGAATGTCAGTAACTGGAGTTACTTCTCTGACCCACTCTGCACGCTTCCTATCTCTTAATGTTACCCCTAATGCGTTATCCCCAACTTAAGTAGAACCCTCTTGGTTAGCCTCCATGTTTCAGCCCCATAGGTGAGTACAGGCAAGATGCAACTGTTGTATGCTTTCCTCTTGAGCGATACCGGTAAGCTGCTAGTCATAATCTGAGAGTGCTTGCCAAATGCGCTCCATCCCAATATTATTCCCCTTGGTATTTCCTTTTCATGGTCCGGATCTGCGGTTACTACCTGTCCTAAGTAGACATATTTCAAGTGCTTCACTACCTAACGTAAACTGCTGTTCTTCCCTAGGCTGTTGAACATTACCTTAGTCTTCTGCATGTTGATTTTCAGGCCTACCTTTCCACTTTTCCTGTCTAGGTCATCAATTATTATTTGCAGCTCATCCCTTGAATTGCTTAGCAAGCAGACACGATATCCCCAGTACTAGTCACAGCTTGCTTAGAGAAAGTATTAGATACTTGGAATGGCAGAAGTTAGATATAAGGATTGATGGAGAATACCTCAGTAATCTACGATTTTCTGACGACACTGCCTTGCTAAGTAACGCATAATATAGATACTTGCAATGCTACTCAGAACCGTGAACAACATAGAAAGATCCACGGATCAATTGTCGGTCATTATTTCTCTTAAACTTTAAAACAGAAGGATCGTCAAATTCAGAAAGCCACTCATGAGTTCTGCACCAGGCAATCTAACGACTGCAATCCCAAAACTTGGCGCCGATTACTCGTTTCGGTTTTCCACCAATAAAATGGCAGCGCTTTTTCCGTAAGGACTACTGAGCGGAAGAACAGTATCTTGTCCTAGTTCGGAGCGCGGTCTTCCGATGCCGAGCTCGATGCAGGCCAAGTTCATACCTTACGTAGATGACGTCCCGCTTCTACTACGCGATGCAGATAGCTTGATGGGCTTTGGGCAATATGTCCGAGTACTATCTGGGCGCAGCCTAAATGAGGCCAAGAATCAGCTGTTGTGTAGGCCAACGCCCCCACCCGATGCCGGACCAACTAGCCTGCGTCGATCATGTTAACATATTAGGCGTCACGTTTTCAGCATGCGGTGTTTCACCACGCACGTGGCAGAACGTAGCCTCTACACAACAGCGGGTAGCAGCGGTCAGAGCGAGGCCCCTTCCACTGCGGGAGCGGTCTACATTGTTAAAAATTGTGAGGGTTTAAGCATGGCTTGAACCTAGTGATAGAGCGAAAGCTGTGAGTGTTGCAGCGATAGCCTGTTTAGCACCCGCTTTTTAATCCGTGGTCATTTCATAATTTTTATTTAAATTAGGTTTTTGCGGAAAGGAAAGGAGCTTACACTTTGTGTGCACCACGAAATATTGGACACCTACACCTACCCAGGTCAAGATTGTGTTTTCATATTTCTTTTTATATTGTACATGGTTTATAAGAAATGAAAGGCGTAGTATCTTTCACTTTCAATGTTGATCAAGGTGAAAACGTCCATGACGCTGACGGCTCGTAAAATAGGTCTCGGGGATAGGAAGAAGCCATATACATTTGATTGAACGCCACGGAATTGTGGACACCTACACCTAACAAGGTCAAAATGTCATTTTTTTTTCTTTATTGTACATTGTTTCTAAGAAAGGAAAGGCGTAGTATTTGTCTTGGACCAAGGCTGTTCAAGGTGACATCGTGAAGCCCAGGGCTGCCTCTACGTTTAAATGAATAAATAAATGGTTCACAGAAAAGGAAAGGCGCAGTATCTGTCAAGGAAGGTGGGAGTGAAAGACGAAGACTACTGTGCCGGGTACTCCAGCACAGTAGTCTGGCATCATAACCACTGCACCACTGTAGCTGGGCACTGCTCCTTTAAAGTTGGGTTTTGGGGAACGAAAGGCGTAGTATACATTTGGGCGAATACCACGAAATCGTGAACACCCATACTTAATTAAGTCTTGGTCATTTGTGCGACAAATTTGGTGTCACACAAAGACCTGCTATGGCGTAGTCGGAGGGTGGGGGCCGCAAGTGGTGAAGGGTGGCCGATCCTGGCCGTGATGGGGCCGAGACAGGTAGGTCCCCGCCGCTTGCTCCCCTGATGGGGCTGGGACAGGTGGGTCACCGCCGCTTGCGGCGTGGGCTAGACTTCCACCGAATTTTTATCTGTTGTGGGCCCTCAGTGCACTCGCCACAGCTTCGTTGGTGGACGACGGCTGTTGTTGCGGCGCGCGTCTTTATCTTCTTCTTCCCTTCTCTATTTTCTCCTATGTCTGCACGAGGCGGCCAGCCCCGCCGGGGTGGTCCAGTGGTAAGACGCCCGACTACTGTGCCGGAGTACCCGGGTTCGAACCCGACCTCGGCGGTTGCGTTTCGATGGAGGCGAAACGAAGAGGCGTCGTGTGCTGTGCGATGTCAGCGCACGTTAAAGATCCCCAGGTGGTCGAAATTACTCCATAGCCCTCCACTACGGCTCCTCTTTCTCTCTTTCCACTTTCACTGCTACCTTAATTCCTTCCCTTACGGCGCGGTTGAGGTGTCCACAGAAAAGATGTGAGACAGTTATCGCTCTTTTCGCTTCCTATAAATCAATCAGCGGAGGGGGCACAGCTACAGAGCCAGTAGCGGCTCGTGCATTTTCTTTTCCTTCTTCCTACAGCCATGACAACAACGACGGGGGCTAGCCTGCCACCGAATTTTGTCTGTTGTAGGCCGTCATTGTACCCGCCACCGCTTCAGTGGTGGACGACGGCTGTTGCGGCGCACATCTTTCACTCCCTCTTCTTTTAGAGCGCAGCTCTTTGGCGGCTGTTCCTGGGTTTCGCGGTGGCGTCGGCGTCGGCCTCGTAACCAGTTCCGCCCCCCCTTTCAGCCCCCCCGTTCGAGCCGGCGCTTTGGCCACCGGAGCCTCGCAGGAGGAGGGGGGGGGGGGGATATACTCAGCGGCGAATGATGGGGACAGGAGCGCGCGCAGCTACCGGAGCACACGAGGAAAAAAAAGGGGGTCGCCGGTGGCAGCGCTAGCAGCGAATGACTGACGTCGCTAGCTAGTCAACACAACGTGCTGCGTAGAACACCGTCGCCGCCATGCAGAAAGAGGAGACCCCCCCTCTTCCTGAGTGGAGGCGAGGGTGCTCTCCGGTTGCGGAAACGCCGACCCGCTCTGCAAGTATGCGGGCGCACCGAGACGACCGGTCCGGAGGGGGATACAATAGCGCTCGCATCCTTCATCCGCAGAAAGCAACCGTACAGCGGCGGATCACGGTGCGTGCTTCCCGTTCTCACTCGCTTCCAGGCTTGCTTCACTCGCTAGCGGCGTCAGCGAGTCGCTGCTATCTGTTCGTTGCGCAACGTTCCTATGGACCCACGCGCTGCCTCCCGCAACCTCCCGATAACTAAATTGCTCTCTTCATTTCTCGGACCACAAAGCTTCTTTCATGACAGCCAAGAACTGTTAGTGGAGTGTTTCTTGAAGGAATACGTGTGAAAAATTAAAAAAAAAAAAGAAGTATGTAATGGACCCACGCGCTGCCTCCCGCAACCTCCCGATAACTCAATTGCTCTCTTCATTTCTCGGACCACAAAGCTTCTTTCATGACAGCCAAGAACTGTTAGTGGAGTGTTTCTTGAAGGAATACGTGTGAAAAATTAAAAAAAAAAAAGAAGTATGTAATTGTGCTTATGTGCCTTGCTCGAAATCCTTGCCTCTTTTTTCTCTATTGGTTCACGGGAAAGGAAAGGCGCAGTATTTCTCACATTTGCTCTGTGGGCACCTGAACCGCGCCGTAAGCGAAGGGAGGAAGGTGGGAGTGAAAGTGGAAAGACAGAAAGGGGAGCCGTAGTGGAGGGCTACGGAGTAATTTCGACCCCCTGGGGATCTTTAACGTGCCCTGACATCGCACAGCACACGGACGCCTCTTCGCTTTGCCTCAATTTATCGCCAAGATGAAACATCTGATGAGCTGCGCTCAAATTTCGCATTAGGAAGTAACATAATCGTGGGCATTTTTTCTTCTCTATTTTCTCTTCGCTCCGCACAAGGCAGTGTACGTTGCTAAGCTACAGAGCCAGTAGCAGGCCCGTTCCTTTTAACGCGGTAGCGTTAAGGAGCTCGTGTCGCAGAAAAGCCGGTGTCGTCGGCGGCTTTGGCCGTGAGCGATAAATCCCGGCATGCACTTCATAAATAAAAAGAAACTTCCAAGATGGGCTGGGTGGGAATCGAACCAGGGTCTCCGGAGTGTGAGACGGAGAGGCTACCACTCAGCCTCGAGTTTTTTTTCTTTATTTCCTGACCGAGGACGTATAGAAAAAAGACACATGTGACATCAATAACATGACAAAATAAAGGATCAAGCATTGACTTAGCTGAAGTTGTCGGATTAAAAATCCCTCATATGTGACAACCCTTCAAATCTAACTAACCATTCTGGCTCTAGTTTTAAAGCTTTCTGTTCGTCCACATATGCCCGTATACTCTCTCTAAAGAGCTGTCTCGCTGAACGTGCATCGACGTCACCGTGCTCTACAGCCATTCTGCTTTTCCATATGCTGTAGAGAGCCAGTAGCATCAAAAGATCCAACGGTGTATCATTGTTCGCTTCTACTGGCAAGAATCGGATACCATGTGGGCTTATGGGTAGTTCCTTTTTAAGCGTCCTCTGGAGCACGTCCCATAAAAATACGGCATCCCAGAATTCGAGAAACACGTGTTCAATCGTCTCCTCTTTCCTGCATATTATGCAGTGGATACCCCAGGGTACAAAAAGCCCTTTCTGTTCCTTCCATTTCTTTACCTCCAATGTTCCAGTGTGTAGCTTACAAAACGTTTTCACACCTGCCGGCACCACTCAGCCACGAGTTCGATGCTTGAAAGCGGTACAAAAGCGCTTCTAGTGAATGCGGCGTTGCCTTAGAAACGTGCCGTAGAACGTTATACTGCGGTGTATATCGGTAATTATGAGCATGTTACTTACAGAAGTAGCAGTTACACGAGTAGCGAAGTACGTTTCCGCTACATTTCTTCTGCGCTCTGCGCACATGAAGAGCCATCTTGCGGCAAACACAGAAGAACCCCTCCTCACAATGTGCGGCGCTGCCCCGACACGTGGCGCGCCACTCGCCTCTGACGTTTCGCCGTGCACCCTCACGGGTTGTAGAATCAAGCGTCTTTCCTTTCTTTAGATCACTAGCCCTCCACTACGGCTCCTCTTTCTCTCTTTCCACTTTCATTCCCACCTTCCTCCCTTCCCTTACGGCGCGGTTCGAGTGTCCACAGAGCAAGTGTGACAGTTACTGCGCCTTTCCCTTCCGTGAACCAATTTATTTTAACCCGCTTCTCCCCTTCGGGCCGCACGGGTACCGGTGCGAGGATGCCCCAATACCCTTGCGTTTAATAAGTTTTCTCGACGAGGTGCAATAACGCTATCGCGTTCCACACTTGAAGGCGAAGCTTAAGCGTCCTCCAAATTTTTCTTTTCCTTCTTCCTACACCCACAACAGTGAAGGTTTCGCTTCCATTAACAATAACAATAATTGGTTCACACGAAGGGAAAGGCACAGTATCTGTTACTTTTTTCTGTGGACGCCTGAACCGCCCCGTAAGGGAAGGGAGGAAGATGGGAGCTAGAGTGAAGAGATAGAGAGGGGAGCCGTAGTGGAGGGCTACGGAGTAATTTCGACCACGTAGGGACCTTTAACGTACGCTGAACATCGCACAGCACACGGACGCCTCTTCGTTTCGCCTCCATCGAAACGCAGCCGGCGAAGTCGGGTTCGAACCCGGGTACTCCGGCACAGTAGTCGGGCGTCTTGCCACTGCACCACCCCGGCGGGGCGTTTCGCTTCGATTGTAAATTGGTTGATAAGAAAGAAAAGACTCAGTATCTGTCCAGCATGTCCTATCTGTGTTTAGCGGCAGTATCTGTCCTGACTGCTTCACGTGCAGTCAAGATGATTGACAGCGATAGTGAGACAGGGCGTGGCCGTGAGTTGGAGGCATTAAAGGCTTTCGCCTGAAAAATGTTCATCGCATAAGTTATGGTTCGTGGCCCGTATTGCTCTGCCGCACTCCTCTGTGGCCCGAACCGTGAACTATCTTATATTTGGTTGGTTTTGGGATCACAAGACTGAGCTTGTATCTCGTGTCCATCTTCGCCTTTCGCGAGACCAGTGCGGTTGGAGCATGCCCTGCCTCGTAATATTTTGTCGTCTGCTTCGCACAAAATGGGTACACATGATCATAAGCCATGCAGATGGAGTGAGCCGACCCCTTATTCTGTACTAGCTTGGTAGTCGCGTGCTCGTACCTCGTGGGCTCTGCAACAGTGGCCCTGCTGCAGACGTTTCCATGCCTGTCTATGTTGCGGCCGTACGAATGTCCGCTCAGTGCAAGCCTTTCCTGGTGAGAATTAAACATGGATGACTGAGTCCCGATTCTGCGAGGCACTCTTGCTGAGCGCGCTCACCGATTACTACAAGGAGGAGCACAGGCGCTACCCGGTCCCTTGTAAGGGACTGGATTGCACTGACGAGCGCCTCATCAAAAGTTTTACCAATGTACTGTGCCCGGCGGTACTTACAAATTTCTACCCGTCCTTTGATGGTGCGTGCCAGTACTGTGGGAAGGTGGCCGACACCTTCCACATGGTCTGGGCGTGCCAATCAAACCCATCCATTCCCCCCAACCCCAATCCAACTAGAGAGATATGGGAGGCGGCCCTGCTCAGCTGTCAAGACCTCAAGGCTCAAAAGGCTTTGGTTCAACGGACGCGGGCGGCGTTGCTTGCCAATGGGGCCCGGAATAGGGGCTCCACCTAGTATTGTTCCCCACACCACACGTTCAACAACTTAAGACCAAACTCTCTTCATACGTATCTATATTCCGTATGCTCTCAACGACCAGAAGAGGCTGCTCTACCGATTCCTTATTACGGCTTTATGGAGCACTTTGTGAAGGTCTTCTGCGTTATAGCCTCCCTGTTCTTCAAGGCCTCTCGCAGTCAAGCATTAAACTACTTGAAGCCATGCAGGCCAAAGCTTTGAGAGTGTGCCTTGGTCTTCCAAAAAACACTTCCACAGTGGGCACTCTGGCGGAGAGCAGACGCCTATCTGTAACCGTGCTGATACCGCAGGAGCTGCTTCGCGCCCAGCTGCGCTTTGCACGTGAACCTACCCACCCGTTTTCAGAGCAAAGCATGACATCACTCTCCAATCTACTGCCTGCGCAATATCAACGTGCAGTACTGTCATCTTTCCCACCATGGAGGTTTGCTTCATGGCAAATTTCGACAACTATACCTGGCATCAAAAGAAAAGCCCACACCCCAGGACCCGCACTTAAATACTTCGCCCTTGAGCACATCTGTGCACGCTACAGTCATCATTGCCACATCTATACTGATGGCTCTGTCACAGCTATTTCTTCATCCATCGGCGTGTGGATACCATCAATGCACACCACAATCTCGACAACACTCAGTCATCGCACTTCAGCTGTGGCTACTGAGTTAACAGCTCTGAGAGAAGCAATTATATATATTCTACAACAACGCCCTGCAGCATGGGTTATCTTCAGCGATTGTCGCGCTGCACTACAATTGCTTAAATCATCAAGAATTCAGGAAGAGCTCGTCATTGACATAAATAAGCTACACACAGAGGCCTATGACCTGAGTCACAGCATTGTGCTACAGTGGTTACCTGCTCACTGCGGCATCGCGGGCAACGACCTCGCAGACGCCGCTGCAAAAGAACTAAAAGATTCCACAAGGACAATTTCAATACCATTCTCACGAAGAGATGCAGCAAGACTTGTAGCAACTGAATCGTGGCGATTGCAACGCTCTCTGTGGTGTGACCCGAACCATCAATATCGACCTCTACACCGAATAGATCCCACTTGCGTCTTTCGAATTCCTCACAATTTGAACAGGTGGCATCGAAACTGTCTACACAGAATCCGCTTAAATGTGTCATACACAAACTACTTCCTACATAAAATAGGCATAGCGAGCAGGCCTCTGTGCTCTACATGTGATGTGTGTGAAAATTTTGAACATTTGGTAACCTCCTGTCAACGGTTTACTGCACATCGCAGGACACTGCGCAATAATTTAAGCTTACCTAAAGAAACAACCTCTCGCCTTGAACATGTCCTGGGTCCTTGGTGCGACGGATCGTCTGCTGCGAGGGCTACCAAGGCCTTACTAACTTTTCTGAAGGACACAGGGTTGATTAATACCCTTTAAAACTCATCTGTGTGTGATTATGTGCGTGTGAAAGTTAACTTTTCTTAAGGACACAGGGTTGATCAATACCCTTTAAAACTCATCTGTGTATGCTTATGTGCGTGTGAAAGTGTGCGACACCGATTCTCTTTTTTTTCTCATTTATTTCCCCTTCCCCTCCCACAATCTGTCACCCTCATCCCTCAACCCTCATCAGGAGTAGCATGCTAGGCTTACCACCAGGCAGACATCTCCTGTTGCCATTAAAATATATATCTCTATCTCTAGTATTGTGAGGGGAGGAGACCGCTGAGGCTTTAACCCAATCACCTCTCTGTAACTATTTAATAGTTAATGTTTCAGCCACCACCACCACCTAGCCCTCCCCCAGTTCTCTGCATTTCAACATGGAAGGGCGTTCACAGTTCCGTGCTGCTCGAATAGGTAAAAGATCTTCGCTGGCGCATCGCGTGAGGAGTCCTTCCTACAAAAGACCGCCTGGGAAGCTGGGGGTTGTACAGGATAACAGATGTGTCCACTGCGGCCAGCCAGAGACGAGCAAGCATGCGCTGGATGAATGCGTAGTGGCGTGGCTGCGCGGGTGGACCGCATGGTAGACTGTCGCATACAAGTCGCATACCTAAATACCACAGTAACATACGCATCCTAGACGGATTGCGCGTACTTTAAATGTATGTGTGTATTGAGGCTATTAGGACATTGTTTTAGTGTTTGCTGGGAGCATGGAATCCCGGCAGGACACTCGCGAATCATATGTAAGGATTGCACCAGGTTGTCTCTTTTTGTAAGCTCGGATATTCTTGGTGTATTTCACTGAACAGACACTGGACTGTTCAGAGGTTTACCGCGTCACGAAGCAACCCCGTTGTCGCCTATGTATTGGTATGACAATGCAGTGGGGTTTTATGACTAATGAGAACTTGCCCGCCCTAAGGGGTGATGGTAGGTAGAATTGGCATTTTTTTTCCGAGCAGTAACGAACCACGCCTGCTAGAAGGTGTGGTATGCAAGCGGCGGTTATTGATCCTGCCAACGGCCTTCACGAATGAATCAGATATTTGGCGACCAGCCATTCCTCAGCTACACCTCGCATCCTTTGTTCGCTTTTCCGCCAAATCTTTCCTTCGGCGTCTGTTTTCCGCAGTGTCATTATTATAGATGCTTCTCCATCAGGGGAACACTTTTATTGATGCTGCGCTAGAATTTTTTTTATCCTGTAAAACCAATTTTGAGAGCTTTGATGGGCACGTACCAAGCTGAGGCTAAGAGGCTTCACATGATTCCGATCCCTCCATCTTTCCCACAAGTTATCCCCCTTCTGGAGTGCAGGACTCAACAAAAGCCAATTGACAAACCAGCTTTCTCCAGTAGACGTGCTACGGGTGACAAACAAAAAAACAAAGATCAAATAGTGGCCCTTTCCGGAAAAACTCATTCGCAGTGTTTTACTAACCTAAGAAGCTAACCTAAGAAGCATCCACTATTCCTTTATATAAAAAGGACGACTGACTTAACTAAATGCGAACGAGATACATCTGCACAACACGAGCAAATTATGACGAACCTTCGAAATTTATTATTTTTGTCAAGATTATAACCTAAAGGGGTGATAATCTGGGTTTTCTAATTAAAGCATGTCTTTCTGATCTCAATGTCAGTCTGCTGTGCGACATTAAAGCATGTTAAGGACATCAAGTGGTCGAAATTTTCGGAGCCCTCCACTACGCAGTCTCTCAGACTCAGTACTTTGGGACGTTCAATCCCAAAACCAAGGCAAACTATCAACATGTTCCTTTCAACAGCTAAATTTATATCGAATACTAATTTACTCACATGGAAATCAACGTTATGCTATACTAATTTTGAGTTTTCATCTGTCTTCGAGTTAGCCCCAATGGAATCGATATTACTGTAGCAACGTTTCTGTTGGTGCCTGCATTCAGCACCTCAAACTGCGCCTCCACTCACGGCGTTAACGAACTCACTTTCCATGGTGCCGTAGACGGCATACATTCCGAGTCGGAAGTTCCGCTGCACCGGGTCGGTGGCCAGCACAGGATCGAGGGCGTCGTTGCTCCACAGGCTGAGCCAGTAGCTGCCCATGATGTTGAAGGCGTGCGAGAATACGTACGCGAAGAAGGTGATAATCGTCATCCACTTGCCCATGGCCTTGATGTATGCCAGGTACACCCACCACTTCACCTGCAAGCGATGGACGGATGAGAACAGTCAGCGCACTCGAGTCCTCTGACGCGCAAGTTCAGTTCCCGTATCTCATTGATGAAAAGAGAACCTTGTTTTGCACGCAGCCTACTTGTGCGCATCGGATTCGCTTCTCGCGATGTACACTCCTTCTCGGCCAGTCTCTGCCGAAAACAAAAAATAGGGTGCAAAGCGCGCCTATTAAGCCATTTTCAAACGGTGCATTCAGAACATTATAGTTCACCTCAGATAAAGTTTATGCATCTGGGATTATAACCCGAGATCAAACAAATAGCGAGAGTTAAACAGTCTAAATCTCAGTGATATTTCTCCAGCCTGGTCGTCTTAATGTCCAGTGGTTTCATCGCATAGAACGGAAGGTCCTTTGCTGACCATGTTGAGTTTATGTACCCTCTGGTAAATTCAACTAAAAGATGTTTAATGTGGTGTTACTCCTGAAATATTTGGCAACGCCTAACATGGCTAGATGCTTTTTTCGGCAACACGCAATGAACTCTGGGGGTTCCATTCATCGAAGAGAGCATTTTCAACCAGCGAAATTTGAAGTTTTTGAACAGGTGTTTGTGCTATTTTTTTCTGTGGGTTAAGTGAGGTTGGTTGGTTGGTTCATAGGAAGGGAAAGGCGCAGTATCTGTCACACTTGCTCTGTGGACACCTGAACCGCGCCGTAAGGGAAGGGAGGAAGGTGGGAGTGAAAGTGGATAGAGAGAAAGGGGGGCCGTAGTGGAGGGCTACGGAGTAATTTCGACCACCTGGGGATCTTTAACGTGCGCTGACATCGCACAGCACACGGACGCCACTTCGTTTCGCCTCCATCGAAACGCAGCCGCCGAGGCCGGGATTCGATCCCGGGAACTCCGGCACAGTAGTCGGGCGTCTTGTTAAGTGAGGACCACAATCGAAAAGCAGTAGCCGTGCCATGGATTCAGTCCCCTGTTAGTGTGGTAGCACGGACCTTCTAGCGGCGTGCGTACCGTATGTTTCAATTTCGAACACACTACGGCAGAAGGTACCGGAGCGAACCATTTGCCCGTTTATTTATTGCAGCCGCAATAATTGTGCAGTGGTGTCGTCGTTGCCTCGCTGAGGATTGACCTCCGGCCCGTGCAATGTTCCCGGCTCTGAAAACTACGCCTGATCGTCTGTAAATACTTGTCTGGCCAACTCGTAGCATACGGTGAGGCGCACTTGTTCCTTTGGTACCTATGACAACAAGCTAGAATTGGTGACTGCCATACTAACTTAATCTTCCCACGGCTGTCTGTCGACCTCCCCCCCCCCTCCTTTTTTTTTACGTAACCAATTACTTTGTCTCTTATTTGTGTGCTACGGTGTACACAGTATTTAATATAAACACTTGCGTTTCGCGATAAGTTTGCAGGCACCGTGTGCAACTGCTGGGCCTGGTTCTTTGAGCAGTTACCCTTGCTTTATTGTTTGCTTTTCCGAGCATTGTCATGTCCTTATCTTAGTGTGTACTCGTTAATGATTTGTCGCAGTCTCAATCCATTGCAGTATTCTCGTACAATTTTATTTTTTTTTTTGCTGTCGTAAAGCTCTGTAAATGTTAACCTTTCTCGCATAAGGCGTTTGGAGTTTTTTTAAATCGTTTGTTTTATGTGCTTCATGATTAATATACCATCTATGATTAACTCAAAATGTTTTATTCATCAATAAATTATTGTGGCCCTTCACTTTTCACTATAGCTTCTCTAGCAATACCTACTTTGAACTGTCGTGGTATCTCGCATCAAGCTAAGCTCGCTGAGGTCGCTGAATTTGCACACATGAAGCGCGTTACTGTTATGCAAGAGACCTACATCAATCGTCTAGGCCAAATCAAGACATTGATAGCACGTTTATTACGAGATCATTTTGGAGTTATAATCAGGCTCTTGCGAGATGGCGATTACTTTAATTCTGCTGTTCGATCTTGCGCCACTCTTATGCCTCCGAAAAAAGCGTTCTATTGACCTTGATTGGGGTGTTCGAATAGTTGATGCTTACTCTCCAAATCCCGGTCGGGATCTTTCTTCAAGTGGCTCGACTCAGCTTTTAGGTGCTTCTAATTTTAATGTGGTACCGACGCCATATCGCGCATTTTGACTTTTCTTTGCGAAACTTAAGAGGCAGACATGAATGTTCAGCTTTCACCTATCGACTGACACCCACAACTTCACAAAACGTGAACATACATGTGCACTGTGGGAAATACAGTGAATAGTGCATTGTTTTTCTTGTGATGTCAAAGCACATTGACGTCGGCGACAGGTTAAGGTCACAAATCTTAAGTCTAGTCGCTCTTTTGCTCATTTCCATTCGCGCCAACTCTTCAGGCCTGCTTGTGAGCTGCAATTAAAGAAAATGAATAGGCATGGTTTTCTTCGTGGGCTTAATGGCTCACATAAACTTAACCCGTCTGTAGCGTTACAACCACTGTTCGGGGTTTAAAAAACCCAACCCAAAATCGTAACAGAAAAAAATGCAGAAAACATTCCAGAATCTATTAAACGTTTTTGTATTCTACGTGATGAGTCACGTACACTGTTTCCTTGCGCAATGCCTACTCCAAGTTTACGCCAGAGCCTGCCACTGCCCATTACGCTGAATGCCGCTCGCAGCAAACTAAGGTCGCAGCTCACCGAGCCCACTTGAGCGCTCTCCTCTTCGGTCAGCTTTGCTCCGGCAGCCAGGGCTGCCTTTTCGGTCTTTTCGGGTTTCCCCTTGCTGTGGGCAGATTTCTCTGTTGCACTTCTCGTCGAAGACGTGCGCCGCCGCCTGGCGCGCCGCTCGGTGTCCGACGTCGAGTCGCTTTCGTTTGCGCTCAGCCTTGAGTATTGCCTGCGATGTACGGGCGGCAACAAGTTGCGCCGGAAGACCATTTCAATTTGAGTAATGAACCCCTAATGAACTGCTCAGTTTCTATTACCCTGATTCGAGGTTGCTACTTCGTTGTTTGTTTTCATAAGTTACTAAGTGCTCTAATAACTAGATGAAATTATGTATCTTCGTTAGCAAACGTACCGTGAGACTTCTTAAAGGCTTAAATAGTGATTACTGCGGACGCAACCCGTTTTCGGCTCAGCCGCGTTGCGGCAGGAAAGAACATCTCGACGAACCATGCGTACTTCTTGAGAGCTGTCCGTTTAGTCCGGTTTTGTTTCGGCGTGTCTGCTGTAAGGCTACACGATGGGCTGTAGAGCAAGTCATCTGAAGGGTATTTACAGTCAGTAAAGGCAGAATGCAGACACAGTGCACAAATGATCGCGGGAAAAAAAGCTGCTCTACGATGCTAGCCGGGCAATGATGAATTTACAAAACTTTTTCAGGACCGCAAAATAGCAAGGACGAAAGTAGAGATCCTATTCAGACACTTTCTTCGAGCTTTTACCACACGAAAGAGCGCACCTGGCCAGCTCTGTGGATGCGCCGACCTGAGAGATAATCTCTCCGAGCAGTTGCATGTCCTCGTCGGAGACGCCTTCTGTTTCCTCGCCTTCCTGCAAGAACTGCACCAGGAAGTCGGAGAACGCGCCACCTCGCGTGAGTAGCTCGTCGTAGGTGCCCACATCATTGATCTTGCCGTCACCCATCACGAGCACCATGTCCACTTGGGGAAGCACAGACAACCGGTGGGTCACCAGGATGCGGGTCTGCGTGCAGGCAATGCACAACTCATTCAGGCACCGCTGTAAGCACACTACAAAAGTATTTCCACAAGAGTTTGTAATGACCTTTTGAAAAGATAGGCGAACAAAACCAGATTAGGTTTGGTCATCGTGAGTAGTATCTGTAGTAAATCAAAAGTAATATGCCTGAACAGTTGATCTAAGCATTGGAGAGATATTCATGCAGCTTGTCGCGTGCAATGACTTCTATGAACATCATTCGGCAGTTCAAGCAATATTTTCGCGTATGCGCGTGCAAAAGCTTTAGCATATTGAAGTGTTGCTTAATAGCTGCCTAATAGTCCGAGCGACGTAAGTAAAATCCCATAAGCTTCGAATTTATAGTACACCTTAGGGTACGAGGCTTGCCAACGTAGGTAGTATGATGAAAAGAACGTACACCCGACGTTTTGCACGACTACCTACGAAATTTTGCAAGATGAAAAGAGGTAACACACGATGTAAGTGGGAGCTTTGTCATTTGATATTCCCGCCAGTCATTCGAATTTGTTCAAACAGAGGGCTTTGTCAGGCTGGTTGATTCATGTTGAATGGAAGGAAGGAAGGAATAGCTCAAACGGACCGTACGTGTAGGAAGGCGAGACAGACAGATGAGCTGTGTCTGTCTCGCCTTTCTACACATCCCGTCCGTTTGAGCTGTTCCTTCCTTCCATTCGAATTTGTTCTTTTTAGACAGCCGCTGGCACGCTGCCTTATCACTGTGAATCTAGCGCATGTATCAATTATGTGTTTGTTCATTTTTGTTGTCCCGAGACGAGGCTGTATCATTCTGTCGCGCAAGGATGCACCGAGATGTTTCTCGAAGATTCCGACCACTTGCGGTGGTTCTGCAATGTTCCAGGTTGTGATAGTCATTGTTTGGGGATTGATCTCGACGTTTCTTCGCAGCCTTTAAATTCAGCGTTGACGGGTGCAACGGGCATTCTTTATTCGACGACCGCCTAGCACGATTGTTGCTATCGCCAAAGCCGAATCGCTTAGTTTTTTTGCGGGGGCAAGTCAGCCCAATAAAGAGTATTCAGTGCCATCGATTGTCACCACCACGTGACAATAAGGTTATAGCAGTGTAAGCATAATTCAAGAGGTGCAGACAAAATGTAGCACGGCACACTCGATCTGCCGCGGTGCAACCTGTGAAGTATAGTTAGTACATAAGGTAGGAGGGCCACAATGACAATAAGCTCTTTATGACCGAGACCTTTCTTCTCCCCTGTCATAATTTACACTGCGTGACATCAGCCACGCTCGAAAGAGAAGGATTTGGCCATCACATGAACACGAATTAGTTTCTTGCGAGTAGTTATAACGCTGCAGTCCGGTCAAAATGATGCGGAAGGAATACTTCACGCATCTTATAAGCAACTACGAACATACACAAACAAGCCTGAAGCTTGGCCTAAGACCTGCGGGACCTGTTGCGTTCACAGCAAGACATTAACTTTAGACTTGAATATTAGCTGTGATCACCCATATGCCTTGTTCGGAGTCATACAAGAACACAGATGCATATGTTGACATTTGCTTCCACCCGCATAATATCAGGCTCTCGTGAAAATTTGATGTCGAACAGGTGGTCCCGGTTACAAGGTAAAAAATCCAAGCACTCTCCTGCTACCAAAACGTGCCTGCATACAGCAGCGTTTCAACCTCTAACCGCCAAATTACCTCCCAAAAACCTTAGCACTATCGGCAACTTCATTAGCATGCCGCATTTATTTTCCCACTTAATTCTGCAGCTCTTTTTTCACATTGGTTTTCAGCTAGAATTAGCACAAAAATAAACGCTGATCTTGTGGGTGGCTTTTTCTTTGTGCATAACGTCGCACTCGGCAGTCACCTCTACCTCAGTGCCAGCATGACAAGGAACGGGCGCCAAAGAGCGGCGCTTTAAATTAAAACAAGCGGATACACCTTATATGCTCCTCCTCCTCATCAGCAATGACATTGACCAGAAATTTTAGTCTGCGCTGAACTGCCGGCCCGTTCCGCAACGAGTAGGTTTAGCGCGGGTACGCGGGGTTCGAGTCTAGAGTGATCGAGCGTAGTTCTGGCAGTAGTGACCCCAAATCGACCACTGCTTACATCACAAAGCACGTGCACATTGAGCGGGAAGCGCCTATGTGACCCTGTCTGGCGAGCGCAGCCAGCCGCTTTCGGCGCCGCTGTTGGGTAGACAAACACGCTGCTGGCGTAGTCGTAATCCACGAATCGGCGCATTCCTGCGGGCGTTTAAGGCTCACACACTAAATACTAACTGGTGTACGTTTACTGTGTACGTTCAAGCACTCCGCGCAATCAGTCACTGTCGGAAATGAACTCAAGATTGGCAGCGACACGGCTGTCGGAGCTGCTCCAAGCACCATCTCAAGGTTTCACTAACACCGGTGTTCCTCACATTTGACGGCACCGGGAAATGATTGTTTTAGCAAAAAGCACGTGAAATAAAACAAACGTGATTCATGCGTGTAGCAACTTCCCCCCTGCAGTGTTAGAATTTTCACCAACGCAATTGCTGACCGCAAAACATTGGTTGGCGTTGGGAGCAGTGCGACATCGGGCCGAACGAGTGCTACTAGTCATTGGCGAAATTGACACATTCGCTCATAAGGAGGGCAGCCCAGAGTTGCCGGTCACAGGATTTGGATAATGATATCCGTGCGTAAAAAACGTACGGTGTCGACTTCCGCGTATACCTTCTTTCTCAGCAATCCTTTAGGTCCGATCACTTTGTCGAAGATGTGCTTGCCGACGTGCGAGTCCACAGCGCTGAGCGGATCATCGAAGAAGTAGATGTCAGAGCCGCTGTAAACGGCCCTAGCGAGGCTGATGCGCTGCTTCTGGCCGCCGCTCAAGTTGATACCCTGAAAAAGAAGGAGGCAAGAGTATCGGCTACACGATCTTCTGCCGTAGTGTCCCCTGCCTGCTTTAATTTCGGTTAGTGCAGAAACAATATAAGAGAGGAGACTATCATATCATGCACTGCGCCCCAAAACAATCCCAAGCATTGGAGCGCTTATGATTGTAAGCGACAACACGAACGCAGTGCTTTTGCCTTATCATTTAGCACAGGTTTCACAGAGCACGCTACAGCATTCCAAACTTTTGTATGATATATGCAGATGTTATGGATATCTTTAGGAATGGTCATAAACGACCGATTATGTTAAGAAGACTATGTTAGTTACTTTTATGTTAGTAATGTTAGAAGACCTATAACTGAATAAAAGCTCGCAATAAATATAAAGCGGATGTTGAAGCCCAGCTGACATGTGCATCGTCGAACTGGAAAAGCTCAGCAATAGCTAAACACAGTAGCTAAATTTCCAGGAGAAGTATCTTGGAAGGGGCTTAACATGGTTGTTGGGAATTGGCTAATTTCATATTTTGAGCTGAGATCATCGTTACCCTAGCTGCATTTTTATTATATCTGGAAAAGTCGCGCGTCGCACCTTCTCTCCGACCTCTGTGTCGTCCCCGCCGGGCAGGATGTCCAAATCTTGCTTGAGAGCGCAAGCCTCTATCACCTGTTCGTAGCGGTCACGGTCGAATGGCTGGCCAAAGGTAATGTTGCTCTTGACGCTGGCATTCTGGATCCACGCTTGCTGTGGGCAATAGGCGACAGAGCCCTACGCGCGCAAAAATATTTGGCTTTATTGACAAGAATAGGCTGTTTAGGACTGCGACACTTCCTTGGATGCCTCATTCACCCACTCAACTTCACAAGTCACACAGACGGCACTATCCAATTTGATTAAATTATTTCATCCGCGACACACCTTTATTACCTTCGCTCATTCAGGACTTCAGAGACCTACAGCGTTTTGCCAAATAGTGAGCTTGATGTCGAGGTAGGATGGGACATCGAATCCTCTTAGCGATGCAACGAACAAAATTGAGTCATTGTTCACACCATATATGCGTCAAATATAGCAATGCTTATCTCAACATTTACACAACGTGACACAAGTTTCAGTCTTGTATGCTTAATCATACCCAATATATTACATGTGATCGCTTCATCTACTCTGCAATTCTTACATGCTTCATTTAAAGCCGCATCTTCCTTCTGAAACACACATACTGCATCGCACTTCCAACAGAGCAAGACGTATTGATAAATCAAACCACAATTAGTGCTCACTTACATTAATGCTAACGGAACCCTTGAGCTTGACCATGTCGCCTAGGAATGCGGAAAGCATGGAGGATTTTCCGCAGCCGACCGTACCGACTATGGCCGTCAAAGCACCTTTCGGGACGCTTATGTTCAGGTCATCTAAGGCTGGTTGGGAGTCCTTCGCCCACGCAAAGCTGGCATCCTTCATCACCAAAGGATCACCTGCAATAAGAGAGATCATTCATGGCAGAAGAAAAAATAGGCGCGTGAGTAGTATTGGAGACCAGTCCCTTTATCTCTACAATACTTGTCTCAGAAAAACAATCTACCACAGGTGAATGAGTGGCTGTATAGCAAGTAGGTCCGAATTGAGCTCCTGTCTTCCGTCTGAAGAGACAACAGCTATGTCCCTAAAATAAACTACAGAGAAGTACATTTTGCAGCTTCTAACATCGATTAAGAGGACATAAGGGGAGGCCACTCAAGAAAAATTGTTTCACGAGTCACTCCACTATTTATATGGCAAGATATACACGGTACAAACCTTCACCGGTGTTGTGTTGCACGGCGTTCGGGTCCAGTTCGTCTGACCGGAGGTACTTGTTAATCCGGCCCAGCGACACAAAGAACTGCAAAGTAAAATCTGGTTATCGTGTTCGTTGAAGTGTTCGTAACGTTCATTCGATTAACGAAAGTAGGGTGAATTAAAAAGAGAGGATGTAATATTTCAGATGCACCTGGTGACGAAAGTGTTTTGTCGAGAGCCAGGACGTTTAAGACAAGGGGAAGGCTGATCGGGTTCCTAGTCTGGGACATCGTTAGTAAAAGCCGTTATCTGTGCTCGTGACAAGGCCTCGTTCCTCGAGGCCCGTCTTATACCGGGCCGCATCCTACGTTGGCCAATTTATTATGTCAATACTGCTATTTTTTTTGGTATGTCCATACCCTAGAGTATAAGTTCACCTTTAGATTCCAGAGAATTAACAGATGGTTTAGTTGGTTTGCATCCGAGTTTCTCACCTCATTAGTGAAAAACAAACTTGTATATAAGGAAGGCAACCCATAAAATTTATTTACTTATGCAGATTTATTTAAGGTATGACTAGCGCATATAAATTACATTTTCGCAAACCTACGCACGTCCCACCTTACAGGGAAGCTAGGAAACGAGCCCGAAGAAACACGCGAGGTGCGAAACAATTTTCATCAATTAACTGCACAGAGAACGGAAAGTAACGCAACCCTGTACAGCTTCTCGAACTATTGCTTTGATGGTGGTATTTTGCTTACCTCTACCGAGGATACTAATGCAACGGAAGGAGGTGTACTAGTTTTAAAACATGCAAGCACTCATCATAAGACATTTTTTGAGCGCTGCGTTAGCTCTTCATTAACAAAAAGCACCATCTTGTCGATATAAGATCTGGTGCAGGACATGGTGACCTCGAGCACGGTGTAAGTGCCACAGTCAACATAAGGACTAATGCTTCTACAGCATTAAGTTTTGTTATCACAGGGGATGCAAGGGATCCGCAGCACAAGCTTTCTAACAGGCAGAAAAGAACATCGGGATGCTAAATTACCTAGCCCCTTTGTGCAGGATATAATGGACCTTTGGCATGCATGGAATCACTTCTGGCCATTTATTTATCTTTAGCATTCGTACGTGCGTCTGCATTTTTTCTTTTCAGAAGCATATCTGCAATAGCAAACACGACCGACGCAGAGCAGCTAGCTGAAAATAACCTTCCAAACGGGAGACTGAAGGAGGATTTAAATCTGGGTCAGTTCATGCATGCTCTTGAATAAACAAACTAGCCCAAAAAAACTTGCATCTCATGTAAACACGATCTCAATCGTGAATACTAAGCAGAGGGTTGCTATGTATGCCGCTGTTTACTTGCGCAATATATCTTGCACAAGGCATAATATAAAAACAGCTCGCCCATGTATAGAGTGCATGGCGACAATAATAGTTTATTTCTCGCTAAGTGCTGATACCATTTATGGCTAATCAGTTAGCCCTTCTCCACGTTTCTGTTGCAAATATTCCTCGAGTAATTTACCATTTCACCGCACACAACCAAAACGTGGGATGCCTGGACCGCAGCTGGTCCTTGTGAGTTGAATGTGCTACGCATCCATTGTAAGCAGAACAGCTCATTTCAATGGCTGTCAACTCTAGGCAGTGAATGTCGTTCTTAGATTCATGCGTTTTCCTGCCGGAATGAGCTGTGTTTTCTTTGGACAAATCAAGCCACAACAATATTATCAACATGGTACTCGAGCGTGAACGAATCTTTCCTTTGCACGCTAGTTACTCAAATTAGCCAAAGTAGCTGCGAGTTGCACGCAGACACTCAGAGATTAACCGGTGAACCACCTTCATGCGCCATCGTTCTCTAGGGACATCTTAAAGGGTCTTTTAGCCGCGTGCAGGCGGCTGAAGAAATAAACCTTGAGATTGCACTTGCCATAGCAGTGAAGGTGATGAGCATTGGCAGGAAAGCCATCGGGACACGCAGGATGTTGAACAGGGAGAGTGACACGAAGGCCTTGTTGGCATCCAGGATATTATTTGGGTCGATGAAAATAAACACGGCAAAGCTGGCCAGTGCCACCTGCGAGAAATGTGGTAATCAACAGATTGACGGAAATAGCTGTATCCCAGCGGTAAACGTCAGACTATGAAACTGTGTGCCTGTCGGGCACATAGCGAAATTTAATTGCGGACACGCCTGAGTGAAGTTGCCGACTTCCGCGTATCAGCGGTACAGCTGCACACCTTCGCGTTAGCTGAGCACTCGTACTTTTCTGTCGAGCGTCAGTAGTTTGGATAAAATGTGCCACAGACTGAAAAATGTCATCAGCTAAAAATAAAGACTTTCCTGTTCTAACGGAGCTTTGGGAGCTACCCTTAAAACTGGAGAGAGCTGCAGCAACAAATACCGAAGCTGCAACAAGCTCTATGAAACCAACAAAGCAAGAATTGAATCCTTAGTGGAAGGGTGCTTAGTCAAGACGACTGCGCGACTACCTGGAAAGTGTACGCAAAATGTGCTTTTAACATGGCATGGTCCTCATCCTGGGCCCAAAGCATGAATAAGCACCACTATATTACCGCTCCACCGAACCTGGAACTGGCTCGCTAGGCGGAAGTGAGGCCCAGCTCAGGCCGCACAGTGCCTGTTCCAGCATTAACTCATGAGGCAAACTTTTCACTGGTGTAAGTACACTCTTACTACCTCAGTACAAAGTGATAGGCAAAGGCACTCAAAATCCAGGAAAGCGCTCGAAGACTACTTATGCGAACTAAGAAAGCAGACAATATAAGGGCTGGTCTAGCACTTCGATTTTTATTCAGTGCACTTCTAAGATAGCCTCAAAGTTACCAGAGCCAAATCAAAGGTTTTAATACAGGTGTAATAAACTATTTTGTGTAAACCTTTATATTTTTTAAACAGTCGCTTTTCACTGCTTGAGAAGTCAATGTCATGCGTCCTCTAAGCAAAATCTATGATAGTATTTTGTCATCATGATTTAATGTTTTAGATTCATGGATGCTCAGGCTACATAAAAGCATACGCGCGCGTTTTTACTGCGTGTCCAGTATAGAAAAAGAAGAATACGTGATTCTTGGTAGCATCAAAAAAGTGAACAACGACTGATGGTGAGCGTCGGTCCAATCGTTCTCAAGTCATATTCACTTTGTTTTTGTGTTTATTCTGCAAGATGTGTTAATTTTTTTAAGTGGCTCAAGCAAATATTTGACAGTGGCACCCTGCACCTAAAATGTGTTTTTGAGAGGTGATTGCACACTTATAAACACTACTTTGGATTAAGCGTTCTGCCCGTAGAGTATTGGATAAAGAGGTCTTCCTCCATTTGGTTATTGCGAGGTTTAAGATCTTCGGTTGCCAATGTTAACATGAAACCGAGCAGATCTGGGACGCCTGCTTGGCAGATCTTACAACTTACTCGCTGATAATTGAAATACTTCAAGCTACTGGGGCAGCATAAGTATAGCAAGCGCAATTGTGGCAATGAGCCGTGTTCCAAGCGCTACAGTACTGTAACGCCGCTGTATTGCGCAACCTTATTCCGCCTACCACCTGTGAGAGAAGCCTTTTACTAATGCTCTTCATCATCATCATCATCAGCCCGATTATACCCACTGCAGGGCGAAGGCCTCTCCCATATTTCTCCACTTAACCCGGTTCTGTGCTAGCTGCATCCATTTGACCCCTGCAAACTTCTTAATCTCATCCGCCCACCTAACTTTCTGCCGCCCCCTGCTACGCTTTCCTTCAATGCTCTTCAATTAGTGGTAAATTGTATTCGACTTCAGTTACAGCTCAACGTGGTCGAGCGTACCAGTCTGAAGTTTCTTGGACATCGCACTGTCTGCAAATGAATTTCCGTGTGAATACACGAATCCTTAGAAAAGATGTTAGTGGTCGAATTTATTCTTCTCCGCAACGTTCCGAACAGTGTCCTAAGCTGGACCCGCGATAGATGCGAAATTACTACTGACACCGCTAGTATACTGTGTGCATATCAAAATTATGCAAGACGCAGAAGCCGCTGCGTTAAATTTGTATTCGAGGCAGCAGACATTTGTGAGGTGCAAGCTCTTGGAAAATAAAGTACCCTAGCTCTACGTCGCTAAGCATTAGTACTGTTAGCAAAAGGAGCACGTACGCCTCTGTTTCCAAACTGGCCCGAGCTACTGCACCGGAATAATTTTTTTCTGTGCACAAAAGTTTCATAAACTTTTGCTGCCAACCATACGTTTTTGCTGTTAAGGAGGAGCGCCGTTACCCAGCAAGCGCGCACGCAAGAAGAAAAGCCAGCATAAAAAAAAAAGCCTGAAAGCTAGTTCATCTCCCAGAAACAAAATAATCCGTACGACAATTAGCTAAATATCAAATATGAAGTTTTCTAGCACGAACTCGTCGAACCATAAATTACTTCGTGAAGTAATGAACCATTGGCACCTAATGCCAGCACGGGAAAAAAAATGTTCGCTTGAAAACTTGCCATAAAACAAAATACAATTGGCCGTCACGTAGCCAACACGAAAGCTTTCGACGCCCGAGGAGTCGCGCGATTTGTCTCATCTTCAACTGCGCACCCAATTTGTCGGCTGCAGAGGCAGTACTAGATGAAGACAATGTACAACCGTTAAAACAGTCTCACCATGTTTCAGAAGGTATTGCTGTGCGAAATGAAGCCTGTGCAGCTCTCCGGTTCGTCTGCACAGCGCAGAGCACCTGCCCCTTCGTAACGCGAACAGGATGAATGTCACAACGTGCTTCCTCGGGGGAAATGAGTCTGCAGCTGCTCGCAACATGCTTACGCGAAGAATGCGCGCGTCTGCTTTCCGGTAAAGTTGACACATCAAGAAGGCAAGTCATTTGCCCCGGTTAAAGTTGCCCCAGGATAATGCGCTGCTTTTTCTGTGTAGTCTGCTTCACAGTGACTTCGATTATGTGGATCTTTGTAAATGCTGGGCTAGAAAAAATGCGACAAAATATTGGAGAGGTGGGCCAGTTGACTTTGCTTATTGTAACCTTCAGTTTAAAGTTAGCGCCTGTCGAGTATTTTTACCGGTCTTCGTTTTTCTGCGCTAGGATGCGTTCAAATGCTCACCAAGAAGGGGGCACAGGTGAACGCGAAGATGACAGCAGCGCTGAGGTAGGCCTGCACCTCCAGGGACTTCAACTCGTCTGATCGTATGGACTGCACCCGCCCCTGGAAGGACTTTTCCCACGCATATAGCTTCAACACCTTGATGCCACCTAGAATTTCATTCATCAGCTTCAGACGCCGGTCCTTGTGCTTCATCAGTTGAACCTGCAATTCGGACAAGGAGGCACACTCGACTTCAAATTGTTAATATCCTGAAAATGCTTATATTCGCAAAGGGCTAGACATTGTAAGGTCTCATCAGTAATAGCAGTTACCTCATCTAAAAACAGAGGAGCAAATGAATAATGTGCTTAATTATTCGTGAAAGCTAGCCAATGCTTTACGTAATTTTCCTTGTGGCATTTGATAGGCTGATAAATTCACCTGACAGCGGCTTCGCCAAACACCCCCAAGTGTTCGGGCAACAGGGATGATCACACGATCTCAGTAAATTTTACCAGCTATTCAGTGCATTAGAACGCGGCAAGCAAGAATGAAGCGGCAACGCCGAAATGCCTCCCACATTTTCCTTCGACATTGGCACATTCATGAGAACCAATGCAGTAGCATGGAAAAAGTGCCAACCTATTCATCCAAACCTATGCCTCAGAGACTATGTTCCACAATTGAATTAATGGAGGTGCTCTACGGAAGAAATTGCAGCAAAATTAGTGTAAACATTCGGTACGCTACGAACAGCTCATTGTGCCAAAGAAGTTGCTCCTTGAGTAAGATTGCGAACTGGGCTAGATTGCTTGTGTTCGCTGTTATCTGGCGTCTTTCTGAACCACACCAAGGGAAACGCGGTGCAAGTATGTTTTCAATCTCCATTGTGTGTTCCGTGCAGACCCTGATTAGTGCTCCTTCCATACTCGATAATATGCACTGAACTTAGAAGTTTACCTGATACTTTCTAATGTATGCCGTAACCACACCGTTGATGGGCAGCAGGATGATCATGACTCCAAGGCCACCCAACGTGGCTATTCCCAGCTGTCCCCAAAGAAGCCAGATTGCAAGACCGATCTGCAGGGGCGTTATCCAGATTAGGTTGAAGATTTGGATATAATCCATAACCCTTTGGGTGTCCACCGACATGAGGTTGACGATCTCTCCCGTCGTGTACTGACCCCTCGCGACGCTGGAGAGAACCAAAGCCTGCGAAACAAGCAAGAGTAAAGGCATCAACATGAACGGTTAAAGCGTGTAATAAGGCGGAAACAGAACCACACTTGTATTATCGACAGATCTTTATTAGCTCATTTGAGAGATATATTTAGGGGTGAAACGGCATTGTTTATGTCAAACCGGGAGCATCAATGGTGAAAAGAAGAAAGACGCAAGCTAGGGAGGAGTGAAAGCCTTACAGAAGGCCGAGAAACGCGCATGCGGTAAACGGTTAGGATAACCGAGGGGGACAGTTACAAGGTGCTCAGGAATAGCGAGCTAGTAGGTTTATCTTGGCAGTTTATTCACGGCAGCAAAAAAAAAATGATTCTTTCAGACAAAGACAGAAATCTTGCACAGAGCGGTGGTATTTGCCTTTCATGTGTGCCTGTCCAAATATACTGTCGGCTTTTCGCTCCACTCAAATCCAATCAATGATCGCTGCATAGCATTACAGTTGGAAGGTTAGCAATTTCTAGCATCAGTAGACTCGGCAAATATTTCGTAGCAATTATCATCTTTAATTCTTGCGATTCAGTAATGCTCACCGCAGACCTTTATTCATCAGCTCTCGTACAACTAAAGCGAGCCGTGATTGGTTTAGATTGGCACGCTCGTGGTGGTTGAGAGTCCATAGAAAACTGTGCAAATACTCAACACAACAAAATAGCGCTTGAAAATTCGTAAAGATAGAACTGGAAGATAAAACAGGCTTCAGGGAATGCTTTATTAATCCAGAATGGCAGGCCTGTTGGTAAAGCACGTTCGAAAATATTAGGCCTTCTGAGTGCACTTACACAGGTTTTCCCAAGGGAATTACTATTTTTTTAATCAACCTTCGATTGCCTCTTCTGGCTTGGCGCATTTGGTTGTTACCCGGCAGTCTGTTCCTTTCACTGCACTCGTCAGTTCAGCCCCTGTCCTGTCGTACGTATTTGTTGGTGCGCGTTTTTTATCCAATGGTAAAACATTACTGAACGGGACAGCGGGTTGTGCTCCTGGCCCTACGGGGTTGGGACTGGTAGGTCCACGCCGTTAGAGGTGAGAGCTAGCCTACCACCAATGGTTGTACTTGTCATTGAACCCACCACCGCTTAGGTGGCGGACAACGGCCGTTGCGACGCACGTCTTTCTCTCCCTCTTTTTCTTTTCTATTTCCTCTTCTGTCCGCACGAGGCAGCGGAGGCGGCTAAGCTACAGAGGCAGTAGCAGGCCCGTACAGTTTTCGTTTTTTCTTCTTCCTACAGTAGCAACAACAACAACAACGTGACCAAGTCCTCTGATCGGGCGTTACCTTCTGGTAGATTGCGTTGATCATCGCAGAGCGCATGCGCATGGAGATCACGTATATGCGATAGTCGTACTGGCCGTTGAGGATGGACTCCAGCATGGCCGAGAAGAACATGGTGAAGGCGAACAGAAGGCCGCGCCACATGGGGTCGTTGGAGCTCACGAAGGCGATCAGCAAGCTGCGAAGAGCGAGTGTACAAGGTCGGCGGCACAAAGCGCTAAAGATGGACAAAACACGAGTGACGTGCTCCTAGACGAACATCGAAGGAAATACATGCACGGCTACTAAGATTAAGAAATAACCGCACTGAAGCCACGCACTTGCCAAGTCACCGTCATGCAGGCCTTGAGAGGCCCCGTTATATTTTGTGTGCTAATGTAGACATTGCGGCGTCAAAAATTGCGGAAGTTGTAGATCCTGCGATGACTTTATAAACGTCGTTTACGGCCTGCAATTGCATAAATCAGAAAAAGTTGTGCCAAGTTTTTTTGTTCTCTTTCCAATTTAAAATAGCTCTTTGAGGAAAGCTGTTACGCTCACGAGTGACAGGCTGTGGCAACTATGAGCCTTATTCTTCAAAATCGAGAAAGGTAAATTTTGCATGGCGAAACTGTTAGTATAACGAGAAAATACACTTTTCAGAAGGGACGCATTTCTGCCCAACTTAACGATATCCAAGGGGCTGGCGAGAATTTCCCCTTCACAATCGCACTAAGGTGAATTCATGGTCCTGTCTAAACCAAAGGCAGTGAGAACGTGCATCACCTCCTTTGCAACAAGGGCGCCTGGGTACCCTCGCCTTATCCACCAACGTGGGAAGCTATTCCCTATTACAAACAAATTATATCCTCTCTATAGCACAACTAGAGGTTCTCCCGTCAAACCTTTCCTTCTTTGACCATCGCCAACTATAGATATTTCGGGGCCTCCACCTAAATGCCCTCAACTCTTTCCTCCGTCTCCAACCATGTTCTCCATATTAAGTTTCCCTGAACCTTGTGCTAATAGTGTTGAATACTCTTTCTCCCGCTCCTTTTGGATTCCATCCCTCCGCCTTTACTCGCATACCTAACGTAACGGGCAGAGCTACCCTCATAACCAGTCAACGAAGTCCGCGTGGAGAATATCCCCAACGCTCGATGAATCGTAATGAAGTTTCTCTCTAACTCCAGATGCATTATTACAGTATGCGCTTCTTTAAAGGTGCCTCATAAAGTAAGCATACTTTAAATATCTTCTGATAAACCAAAATGCATCCAAAATGAATGGGATCGCTATACCACTGACATCTTGCTTAGCAAACGAGCATAGCCATTTAATCGCCAGAAAGAATCGTTTCTAACTTAATTGTTGCTTCAAATTCAGCCGTATTGAGGGACCCAAAAATTTATCTTTTTATCGCGCATTTCGTTTTTCTCTCTCACCTGAACACCGTTCTTGTCTGGATCCGCGTGGAAAGTGAAGGAAAGTTAAGGAGGGAGCGATATTTGTGGAACTCACTCGAGGATGAGAGGGCTGACGAAGGTGAGCACGCTGGACACCAGCTTGACGAGAGCCACCAGAGTGAGCTCAGTCCAAAAAGTGCGGAACAGCGGAGTCATGATTCCGATCATGGACACTATGGGACGTCGGCCATCGGCGTCTGGTTTCTTGCTCGGCACAGCACTGCGACAAGAAAAGGAGCGAAGTTACTATAGCTGAAATATTTGGCAAAGGAAAAACCATCATATATGGTAAAGCTTTAAGAAAAAACTTACATGGCTTTTGTGTGGCGGAGAAGTAGCTACTTTCCAACGATTTGCGTTTACATTAGTTTAATAATAATTGGTTCACATGAAGGGAAAGGCGCAGTATCGGTCACACTTGCGCTCTGGATACCTGAACCGCGCCGTAAAGGAATGAAGGAAGGTGAGAGTGAAAGTGGAAAGAGAAAGGAAGCCGTAGTGGAGGGCTACGGTGTAATTATAGTTCCAATTTTTCCGTACTCAATTATAAGAATAGCATAATTGCAGACATTAGCGCGCAATTCTACATTGACAATCTACTAATGCACGGGGTGCCAGCTACAGTTATTTGATAATATTACACGAAAGTTTCTATGGCGTGACAACCGACGAAGGAGCAGGACATAGACAAGGACAAAGACGTTTGGCTTGTTATTTCTTCGCATCTCGCACGTTATTAAGGTAAAAAAGTGGGCTCCTAATTGGTTGCACTAAAGTCGCGAAAATTGTGTCCCTGCTGTTGCTAGTCAGTTACGACAACTGCTTTCACCTGCGGTGTGATTCCAATTGGCCATTTATCTATCAAGAGTTTTCTACTTCACACTCTTATATGATGGCTTTTCATGAATTTTGACTAGTCCTCTGAAACATTAATGCACTTTCAAGAACTTTGAACAGTACAGTTGCAGTCTTATCTTAGGACAGATGAATAGATGTTCACACACCCTCTCTTCTGCTTCTCTTTGTTGAAGTGGTAGGAGAAGTCTTCGGAGATCTTTGCTGTCTGGTTGGACTGGTCCAGAAACCACATGTGGTACATCTGCAGTGGTCTCATGAATCCCAGGATGGCCATGCTAAAAAGAAAAAAAAAATTGAGTTACATTTTATCTTTTGTGCGCTGTTCAAATTAACGCCGTACAAGGAAGTTAAAATGAAGAAAAGTTGTCCTTCCTTCTACTGCTATTATTGACACTGACCAAACTAGGGGGTTTTCGACACCAGCAAGAACTACACAATGTCCGGTGAAGAACAGCTAATTTCGTTTCGCAAACTCCGTGAATATTTATGTATAGTAACAAAAGAAGAGTCGTTTTCTGATACATGGTGCATAAGCAGTTAATTTTATCAGACACCTAACAAAGTCAAAACGAGTTGTATTGAATTATTTGGCCAAATATCTAGTGTAAGGCATCTACGTTGTTATGAATACGCCATAAATCAGCTCCTATTTATAGGGAGAACAAATATTTAAAAAATACTGTCATTCTTAAAACAAAGTAAAATGTATTTCTTTCCTTTTTAGAGTTTACCGCATGGGTATAAAACGTAGATTATTCCACACTTGTCTGCATCTTTCTCGGAATGACTTTTTTGTTCGGAAGTTAGAAGGTATGTGTAATATGCGAGTCTTCAATGCAAACACAACAGAAAATACATTGACAAAATGTCCGTTATTTGCGCAACTTTCAATCCTCCACGACAAACATTACGATTATAGTTTGTTGTTTATTATCACACTTCCTCTGCAATTTTTCCTTCGCCTTTTATTAACTTTATGCCTCTAGATGTACCTCCACTTTCTTGATTTCACCGCACTGAGGTCGTGCAGTCTGCTCTCTCGTTATATATCCCGAAATGGTTTGGTACCAAGTATACTTATGTGAACCAGTGTTGGTATTTCTATGCTATCTATGCGCTTCGTGCAGTGTTCAAGTGAATTTCTCTAATAGAGCGCAGCAATTCATTGTACACTACTGATACTGACATTTATTTGGACTAATGCATTCAGCATAAAAATGTGATACATGAATGATTTAGGAATTTTAACTTCTCTATTTTATCTATTATTGTTGCAAATTTCCAACTCTGGTAATGTTTTTCAGCAATCTGTTTAAAACTCGATGTCACATACGTATATTGTTCTTGTACAGTCAAATATTCTTGTATGTTTTGTGTGGTGTGCTTTATACAAAAGTTTTAATGGGAAGTCGCATACCGAGTAAAGTTCGTACCAAGGCGGCAGAGGGTTGTGCCTTGGCTTTGGCAACGCGATCTAATGCCCCGGAGTAACTAAGGTTATTGGGGACACAGCGGTGGAGGCGTGGAATTTCTGCCATGTAGGGTGCTTTAACGTACCCTGACATCGTGGAGTACACGAGCCTCTCGTGTTTCACCTACTTTAAAGCACGGCCGCTAAGCACTAAGCCACTGCAGTGGGGTTTGCTCGTTGTTGGTGCTGCTGTAGCGACTTTGCGAATATGAGCGGACAATTTTTGACGCTTATAAACTTTGTTTTTATAGGATGGAGCATGCTTCAAAACTTCATCAAAATAGCGCGCGAAGACGCGAAAGAAATTCACATGTACGCAAAAGATGCCCCGCCGACATGACTGCATAGCGTACACTGGAGAAGAAATATGTTAAATTGTGCGGAATCGAAATTCTCGTTCAGCTTGTTACTCGTGCTCTTGGGCCTAAAAAAAGCTAAAAGAAAGACAGCACAAGCGACAAAACAGCAGCCGTCCTGTAAATATAGATTTCGTTCGCCCTGCATTATAATAATTTTTTTTTTTTCAGATGCTTTCGAGCCTGGTCGGCGACAAGCTCTGGTTCAATCGCAAGGGTAAAAATTACCAATTATTGCTTCGCTAAAATGAAAAAAACATCGTTTTTACAAGTACATAAGTCAGCATACCGGCCATAAAAAAACAACCACAAACTTTCCTCTGTCCAAAGACATCCAGCTCGTAGCCGCATCATTACAATCTTAACTTATGGACCCATCGCCATCTTTATCAGTTGGAGTAATATGGAAGAGGCCTTCGCCCTGCACTGGTTACAACCCGGGTCCTGGGCTAGCTGCATCCACTTCCCGCTCATCCGCCCTCCCAACTTTCCGCCTACGCCTGCTACTCTTTCCTTTCCTTGGAATCCAATTGGTTACCCTTTTCGACCATCGAGTATCCTCTCTTCGCACTACATGTCCTGCCTACGTCCATTTCTTCTTTGTTTCCAACAGAATGTCAATAACTCGAGTTATTTCTCTACCCACTCTGCGCGCTTACTATCTCTTAACATTACACCTAATATTTTGCGTTTCAAAGCTTTCTTTCTTAGGTAGATGAGCCCATAGTGATCTGCCAAGTTTGGCAGCACACTGGGAACACTGATTTTGTATTTCGCTCTTGCGAGTGATATGCAATCACTGGCGGAAAACGTGACCATTTTCAGAACTCGTTCATAGCAGGAGCGTTCAGATGCTGCCGCTTACCCGTTGAACCACCAGAAGAGAAGCTTGGACAGGAACGACGCTCGTACTTCGGGACACTGTCTCTGCCGAAGGAACGAAGGATGAGCACGGTTACGGCACTACAGCGCACGGTTGCACTACTGACGCGACGTGGTCCTGCGCTTACCATGACTCTCTTGCCACCTACAGCTGGCCTAGTGTCCGCGAAGCAGCTGAGCAGGAACTGTCCCACAAGAACGGGACAGTAGATCACTATGGTGATGAAACGGAACTCAATCTGGTCGTCCGATATGGCTTCCACCTCCTGCATCCACCACACGAAACATAATTGGCACGGCAAAACGCACCGAGCACTGAACATCACAAATTGTTTCGCTTGGTACACTGATTCTCAAGCAAGATTGTCCTCATCTAATCCGACTCAAGGAAGAAGAACAAGCTGCGGAAGTGTTGTGCATATAGTGCACAGTTGTCAAAATTTATGCTAGAAGGCCACACAGTTACTTTGATTCTCTAAATGCTACGGAAAAACTGGTTGAGCACTGCCGCGCTTTTCTGAAAAAAAAAAAAAAATCAAGCCTACCACATCATGTTAGAGATTTTTTCATAGAGTTGATACATAAGGCGTCGGCGACTGTATTAGGACTGCATTAACCTCAAGCAAGATTGTCCTCAGCTAATCGGACTCAAGGAAAAAGAAACAAGCTGCGGGAGTGTTGGACATATATAGTGCACAGTAGTCAAAAATCTATTCTAGAAGGCCACACAGTTACTTTGATTCTTTAATGCAACGGAAAAAATGGTAGAGTACTGCCGTTCTTTTCTAAAAAGAAAAAAAAAAGATCAAGCCAACCGCATCATGTTCAAGATTTTTTCATAGAGTTCATACATAAGGCGTCGGCGACTGCATTAGGACTGCATTAACGTGACAGTGCTATAGGCACTGCTCTCCAAATGCTCCGGCGTCGGCTCAGCGAAAAATCGCTTGCATCCCTCTGACAGGCGACGCGACCTGGCTCATATTGATTGCCGGATCGCATGTAGTTAAGAGAACACATGACGTGACGGTGCTGGAAGGATCGAGCGATGAACTCTGGCAGCTCCTTTGAGATGGAAGGTAGAGATGGGATCGAACTCACTGCCACCCTTGGATCCCTACTAGAACACGCTGTCCCTAAGCCACACAGGCACCTTCGTATCACTCTGCTAAGGCGGAGATTATCACTAATACCCATGTCGGCAGGTCTTCCAGATAATATGGTAGCTTATGATTGTATGTTAATGGGTACGTGTGATTTAACAGGGGCGGAATTCGGGGTAGCACCAGTTCAGGTACGGAAAAAATAATTTCAAGGCTAGAGCATACGAGAGCCGTGCACTGTCGCGTCATAACCTAAATGTGAAGCCTAAGTGTTTCCTATATTTTTGGCGGCTGCACTCACCGAGAAACATTTCAAGGTCAAAGGCAATGTTAAGTTTCATTCCCCAGTCTAAAGAATATGTAAGTGCCCATAGCCATCCCTTATAGCCACAAAGGTTGACAGATTCCACTGACTGCAAAGCATTTACAACAACGTTTGTTTAAGGCTAGTTGGTTCAAACTTTCTAAGTGGAATCTTTTTAGTGAAACACATAAGAATAGCGCCTCTCTTTCCCCCTGATGTGTTGCGCTAAAGAGGATTTCTTTCTAATAACTCGCAGCACAGTGCAAAAACAAAATACATTCCGTAGAAAATTTAGGAAAAAACCTTCACCTCACTGAAGACTTGGAGGAGAATGGACCGGTATCGCACAATAGAAACCAGGGACATCATCAACCAGAATAGGAATAACGGTCCAGATGTGCAGACGCCGCGTCTACGGGCTGTCACTATCAGCACCAGAGCCAGAACCTGCAAAGTAGGGACGAAATCAAGGGTCAAACGATTCCACACTCACGCATTTCATTTTTTTTTCCATACTGGAGTTGTGTTGGCCAAAATCCTGGAACAATTAACATTTCAACGTATTTAAACCTTAAATGTCTTGAGAACCTCTTTGAAAGCGTTCATTAATGGCACTCGCAGAAAACGTCTGAGTCGCCTCGTCAGGGTTAATGAAGGCAAAAATAGAAGCTGCGCTCTAATAAGTGGTCGTGGCTGTGCCAGTAAAAGTTTAGCGACCTCTGTGAGAGGGTAACGTGTGACCTGAAGGCCAAAAAAAATATATCAGAGTGCATGAAACAATTTTACACTAACGACTATTATTGCGACCTTCGCAATACAGCGATGAAGGAAGGTCGAAGAAAGCACTTACAAATGTGACCATACGTATGACAGGAGCGTAGTACTCGACCGGAAACACGATCTGTCCTTCGGCGTAGCGAGTCAGTGCTTGGGCAATCTCGAGAACCGACACCAGAATCAGGAGGAGTGACAGTAGCTGCAAAGACAAGGCCAGGTGAAATCAGACAATTGTTTTCCGCTATTTTCACAGTGCAGACAGGCATCGCACGCAGGCTGATTCTCGACGACTCGTCGCCGCCATTTTCAGAAACTATCATGATTGCTTACTTCTACTTCGGGACATTCTTTCCACGAATTTAGGAATAGTAATTATACACGTAAACACTGCATTTATAGGTAGCCCGGAGTTCAATGGCGCAAGAGGGAATATGTTAAGAAGCGCAAAAACAAATTTCGTACAATTTTATGGGATATACAAGGCGAAATTATTAGAATTACGAAATCCTGCATATTAAAAGGAACTCAGCCAGGCTAAAAATCTAGTTTAAATATCTAGAATACAGAGAGACAGGAGAAAATATAATAGACAGAAAGGTTAACCAGGCGATGCCCATTAAGCTACCCAACACTTTGGGAGGGGAATAAAGGGAAAAAAGGAAGTGATGCCCATGATGCCGGATGCATTGCAGCCCAATTTGGTACACCGAGTTAGCTGGAATAAAACCGTAGCATTTAAATGCGATAAGTGCAAACTTGAGACGAAATGTAAGGTAGAAAACGCAACACTTAAGCAGAAGATAATTTCTGGACACTCATGAGCAAGTTGAGGAGTTCCATCCACTCGTGCCAGGCTCCTGAACCCTTGTGCCAGTGTCAGGGTTCCTTTCTAAGCTAATTACTGTAGCAAAATGCCTATAATGCATAATGTTCTAAAACAGTTTAATATAGGGTCCTTCACTTCCTAAATATGGAAGGATTAAAGAGACATGAGTAACTGAAGCCAGTCTATAATAGCGCTTTCAAACAGCGGCTGTGTTCCCAAAAGCATGTAGCTGTGCATTACATCAGTCATCGGAAATGCCATGCACCACGTCGAAACATGGTTTTTTACCAAGGCAATCTTATTGTGGCATAGTTAACCAAATCGTATGCAATGTATTTTCTTCAATGTCCCATACGATCTGTCTTTCGGACATAGCCGTTCGCTTAACTGTGCCTTTGTAAGTATGAGAAAATATTTTCATTTGGCACGCATCGCTCATGTTGTGGCTTTTGCTGTGGAATGTGCGAACTCGTTCCCTGAAATTCCAATCTGGCCTGGAACTCAGCAGAGGAACACGGTGTACCCACGTTTCCCAAATTCATGGGGCACTAAGATGTGCACTGAGAAAAAGTTTCTGGTTCTATGTTTTGAGATAATTGCTGTCATGGAAGTTCTCGTGCCGGTGTATATTATCACATTCTCGTTTTTCTGCCTAATTTCAAAGCTGCCAACTTTCCATGCAATTCAGCACAGTACACGCTTCATATTGTACTATTTCTAAGAGAATACCCGCTTGCTCCCGTCTAAGCACCGGCTGTGCTAACACGGCCAGGTGTTTTACTCCCCGAGCTGAAAGAACAATGCAAAGATTATAATTTTTCTTCAATTTCCAAAAAAGCCTTCGTAACCATTTTCAGGAAGCTCGATATTCTCATTGTGCTTTTTTTTTTTTTGTGCGCAGAGCTACCCTTCGGCATAAGGCAGTTGGAAGTACAAGCTCTTCCGATCTTATTGCGAACAAGAGAGCAGGTGATCGGTCTTTTTAGAGTCATCGAGTCCAATTTGGCCACTTAATGAAGCAAAGTGGCAGGCGCTTCGACGCACCACCTCCAGGTTCCCCTGTGCCTACAACACTGGTTCTATGTGCGGCGGCGTAGGACACAATGACACTTTGAAGAGACCGACCACCTACACGCGTGTTCACATTACGTGTGAACAAGCATGTACCGTCTTTGCCATAAGTAACCAGGCTGCGTGTTCCGCTTCGCAGTCGGGTAGCAAAGAATTCGTACCACTTCTGAAGCTGTAAATCTATGCAAAGTAAAGGCGAGCACCTCTACTCACTTCTTAAGTTGTGATCCTCTGGGAATTCTTGTTGGCTTTATATAACAAACGAGAAGCAAACTATGCAGCCTGGTTACTTTTGGTAAAGACGGTACATATGCAAACTTCTGTCGACAGTCTTGCACTTGGCTAGTGTAAACTTACATTTTAGTGGAGATTTCATCCAAGGCAGAACGTCGTTTTTTGTATGTGACAACGAGCATTTTATATCGAGACAAATTCTGCACGATTCAGCCACGGGGGAAGCGTTTAGATGGAGGTGAAATGCAAGGCACACGTGTGCTGTGCGTACGGCATGTAACAACAAATTTTAATGAATCGAAACATTTCACGGACTGTTGCATGTCAGTAGATCTAAATAACGTTACAGCGGTCTTTTAACGGAAACTGCAAATGTCATTATGTGTTTATAAATGCACTTCAATGGGGACGTCCACTACCAAATGCCATTTCTCAGTACTCGAAAAGATGCTCGCAGATTTCGCTTTTCAGACTTTCGTATTGCTTGTCCTTCTATATAATGATCGACAGACTCCTTTTATTATAGACTTGCTCAGTGAGCTTCCCTCATGAGCGGCTCCGGTTACAAATCCACAAATGAACGAAAAATAACGACATAAGTCGAACGTAAAAATTACAGGTCTGGTTGAAGCTTTGCCAGTCTCGTATGTGCATTCGGGGTTAATCCGCGACAAAATCGCGACAAACCTCTGGCATGGAACAGCGTCGCTTACCACTTTGGTAACGTTGAGGAATGTCCATGGCAGTCGCGTATTGCGACTTCGCTTGAAGGCGACGATGTCGAAGCCCGCGGCGACCCAGAGAAACAAGCATGGAGCCCAAAGCAGAGCGGTTTCCTGGAAGCATGGCGTGAAGTCGGGAGTATCCGTGTTCCACGTCACGGATTCATCCTGCGAGACGGAAAAACCATGGTTAGCATATAATAAACAAAACATAGCATTCGAAATGATGTAGTGCAAAATTCCTGAGGACGGAGTTTAAAGGTCACCAGAGGTCATCGAACGAGGACGACGAGCGCGAACTCTCAAGCCGGCAGGCGCAACCGTTTGGCCAGCTGAGCCGTGCCTGTACTTCATCTGTTAGTAACAACGTCCGAGTTTTTATTTACTTTCGCTTACCGCAATAATGTTTCAGCGTGGTTGTGATAGGAAGACAATGGTAGGCATTTTACTTAATAGTAACCACTATTCGTATTTGTAATTTAGCCACAATTGGTTCCAGCAGCAAATTCCTTGAAATATGTTGCGCATAGGGTGAAGAGTTTGACGATAACATGATCTGTATTTCCAATTGAGGCTCTTAATTCAAGAAAGAATTCGCAGCAATATAATACCGTCAGTTCTTCGCACGGAAGCCTTTTTCATCAATCTCTGCTTCACAGCTCAGATACATGATCTAGGAAGCATTAAATGGGCGTTTAGTCGGTTTTATCCCTTTTGCTACACCTGGTGATGTTTTTCCTCAACCTCACTTATTAAGGCGAAAACCTTTACTGGCTCATGCTATCGTGGGCAAAATGTGTCCCGCTTATGCGACGGCTTTGATTGGTCGAGGCGGGATGACGCCATAGAAGTCTCGACCAATCACAGAGTCTCACCACAGTATGCGCGAATGCGTACCTTATATGGCCATATGTCAATTAGTGATCAATTATTAATTATTGACTGATTAATTAATTCATTATTAACAAAATAATGAATAAATATTTATTTACCAGTTCAATTACTAATTCATTATTCAATTACTAAAAAATGCCACTTGCGTAGCAGAATGCGGCACTCAGTCTTTCGTCTTTCACTACTTTAGTCGCTAAAGTCCCTCGTAATGTTTCTTCCCGAGAGACAGCAAAAAGCCTATAAAAAGTTAAAATAATCTCAACAGATAAGTTGGATCATATTTGTAAAGTCTACCAACCAGTTAGATATTTGGAAAGTCTAGAAGAGTTCAGTTTAGTCCATTTGCAACACATACGCAAAGCTGAGTTTCAAATACTATTAAAAGTATCAGCTATCCAAGAATTTCATGACAACAGGATTTCCCCCATGACATGCAGAAATAAGTGAAAACAAACTCCACTAGCGAATAATGAGCCCCATCCAGTAACGTTCCCACATTGATTGCTTAACGTGTCATGTTAGGCCTAATGTAATAAAATAGACTTGGGCGATGAATACTACGAACTTATCCATTCTCGCGCGAGAACTTCACAGAAATCGCTTCTCATTGACCACGTATTCCCGTGCTTCCAGACTATATTCTCTTATAAGCTAAATTAGCGTCGCATATACAGTGGCTTTAAGCTGGTTTCGAGTTTTTTAGTCAAGACGTTGCACATTACGTCTGAGTCCATGAAATCACTGAAGAGCCTGGCATCAGGAAACCATCTTTTATAAGGCCTTAGGACATAGCCAGGAGTACATTTCTGCTCCAGCAAAAAAGAAAGTCTTTCGCAGCAGCTTGTTCGGTTGATCTGGCGCCTGCCAGTCAATGTCGAACAAATAATTTCAATTTTAATGTTTTCTGAAACCTTATGAAATCGCGAACTGCGCTACCCTGAAATACAACAAAAGAAAATTATTGTTCATCCCAGGGTTGTGGCATAACCATGATGAACAAGCTGAAAGAAATTTATGTGTCACGAACACACTAAGCGTACTTAGTATGAACACAGTAGCGAAATTCATAGTTGCACGTCTAGTCACCTGAATTGTCCATGAAATAGGATAGTTAAGGAACCTCTGCATTTAAAATCGCTAGTCTCAAAAACACAGTTTCTTACACTCTTAACTAGAGGGAAAGCTGAGGGCGCTGCACTTCAGCCACCATGGGCCTGCTAAGGATCATGGGCCGGTGTGCTACTGGCTGCCGGACAGTCAGTGCACGGAGTGGCGTTACTATGATTTCATCATCATCATCATCATCATCTCGAGGTGCGTACATAGACCGCAAAAGCCATAGTAGCAAAGGCGCAAAAGCAGACGTCGCCAATAAACGGTTTCTGTTTCCTGAAATGAGACTAAAAACTCCAGTGATTGCGAAACCATAAATATTTTAAAAAAGGTTTTTTTCCTTTCAAAGTGTGCCTATTAAGTGCGAAATATTGGTATTTGTGCTGCTCAAAACTAAGCCAATAGGAGAAAGAGTCATCGCTTATATTGGGTAAACTTCACACTGACATGCTGCTTTCTCTCATTTTGCATTTTTTATTCACAAAATTGAATGTTAGAACTTTGTTTATGATAGAAAAACGTTTATCTTTGCATTCGTTTTGGGCAAAAGTTGTAGTTCTGCACTCGGTAGCTCTTCGGCCCATGATGCTTTGAGCGCCCATGGTGTCTGAACCGATCGTCGGGAAACTCCATGTAAACTCCCATAGATGGAAGCACAGCTTTTCCCTCTAGGTAAGAGTAAGAAGCTATGCAAAAACAGGACAAATAGAGGCCTTAGCGCCAATTTACCAAGCAGGTTTTTACCGCAACATGAGCTGAAAAAGAAAAAAAGATGTACTTTTGTGTAGAAATCACCAGGTAAGCAGCAAAGCCCCTTAAAATTTAGAGGACCTCCTACGTCAGCCATATTTAAGACCGCCTCCAAGGAGGCTGCGTTTCAACATATCTACATTATGATTGCAGTAATATCCATTTCATTGAACTGCTTGTAATCTGGGGAAGCATTTTTAATGTTCAGTATCCAATTTGGTGAAATTGGATACTGAAATTTGGTAGGTTCTTTAGCTCTTAAAGTACCTTGAAGTGTGTATTTGGCAAGAAGTAGGTGTTCAATAAAAAATATAATCACATGTACCTAGTATTTTTCCTGCCCATGAAATGAGTGAGCCGAGCTCTTATGGAAAGTCTCGATTTCGACTGATATCCGGTTCCGTATGCCTAGATAACAAGCCAAGTCACCTCATATATTCGTGAGTATAAAAGCACTGTCCAACATACGGGGTGTGGTCACGCATGAGCTAGTACTCGCGACCTCCGGCCCTTGCCCTCTTGAACAGATGCAGCTACTACCACGTAGAAGCTCCTATTTGTCACTCTCCTCTAAGTGCTGACTTCAGGTTGGTTGCTGTCTAAGAGACAATGCGTGACAATTTCGCTTTATGTGAAAAATTGGCCGACAAGCTTGTTGGTCAGCATAAGACGACTGTTAGACGCAACTGAAGATCTCAATACGTGGCCTCTAACAACCTCCGACTATTACTTTTATTTTTAGAAGCAAAATTATAAACGTTAAGCGTCGATTTCCTGCAGTGGCATGAAAAAACTACATTAAATGCATGTTTTATTTATATCATTAAAGGACTCATGAATGGTAGCAATCATTCGCAACATTGTTAATAATCAAGTAAACAGCGGTCAGCCGGAAGCAATAGCATTTAAAATATCGCGCACATTTATTTTATCACCAACGTACATACATCAACACTTAAGGCCTAGCAGGCATCCTAGTGGTACAATAGGCACTTTTTATAATTGTAATTTCATTAGTTTTTAAATATACTAACCACATGTGGGGACACAGACACATGGCTATCCGACTAGGGAATAAGAGCTCTTTATTATGTGTCAGTAAGCATAAAGGAATGCGGTAGATGTCTTGGACATATCTAAGAACACAACGTCAATATGAAGCTGTTTATTTGTGTTGAAAACAGTCGCAAACCATACAAACTATCGCGTTTTTATTGAGACGTTCATCCAACACCCAAACTGGTACTCCAAAAACATGTTAGCTTAGGTAATTATGGGGCATCTGATACCCCCTCCGAGAATCCTTCAGCACCTGCTAAATGCAGAAATTGCTCCGCAATCAACAGATTCAAATATGTTGCCAGATTTGTGCATCAGTACCATTAAATGTTACCTAATATTTTAAAGTGAGCTGTTGAGAATTGCGAAGAGGTAAAATAATTGGGCATATAGGGGAACAAAAACTTGGTATATAGGCACCGCAAGCTGGCTTGACGGTGAGAATATAAGAGAAAATATGACCTCGCGATAAAATTGTAATGTCCATTACCTTGAGGACATCAAAAGGCGTATTTTGAGCTGAAATATGTACAGCTTCCCAATTTTTAACCTGAACGCGCGAGTGTGGACTGTCAAGTTTAAGTGCCGTAAACGGAGCCCAATGGCGAACTGTGCGAGAATACGTGCATGCGCGCTAAGAGTAACCTGGTGCTGATGTCCCCTGCCAGGCTGGTACTGGAACCAGACCCCGTCCCGCTTCTCTTGAGCACCGTTATCAACTTCATTTTCATTTTTTGAACATTGTCATCAACTGAAACAAGGCCAAGTGGTATGCTACTTGACCTGAATTGAATGCGATATGCAAGGGTGGAAGAACGGGCTAGTTGGTAAATCATCTTGGAAAGCAAACTAGCGCACTTCAAAACAATGACACATGACGAGAACGACAACACACCGCTGACTTCAACTGGTTTTTATTAGAGAGTGACACAATATATATGTACGAAAAGTGGGCGTGAAAGAATTGATAACTACTGGGTTTGCACGTGGCGTAAAACACCGAACGCAAAGTTAAAACGATAACAATATAACAAAACGCACGATAACAATATAAGTCAAAGCAAGGCAGAACGGCAGGGCTATGAAAAATAAAGAAGCGAAAAACGGGGAGGCCTATAGGTGAAAACATTTAAAGATGGCACGATCCGAAGATACATAAACTAAAATCGAAAAAAGGCCAAAAGGGGCATTAAGAGCGATAAAACACAAAAGGGGCTATAAGAGCGATAAAAGAATCAAAAGGACAATTAAGAGCATTACAAGACCAAAAGGGCATTAAAAACAGAATACCTAAAACAACCAAGGCCAGGCCACTAGAGGCTGAGGAGTGTACCCGGAATCTAAACATTAAAACTACTGTGCGTCTGGTTCAAATATTCCAACATTTAGTCAGGGCTATTGAGGGTGCGCTAACACAATTTTGACCTAGCTTTAGTATGTGAGCGGCTTCTATGATTTCGCGTTTGAACTGATGTGCATTTCTCGCAATGACAGTGCATTTATGAAGGGATGGCTCACAGGGCTGAGAGGGACATTTTAGGCAGTGAACACCTGGGTTTCTTTTTGTAGTATTGTAAACACTGCTTGAGTGTTCCATAAGTCGTTCGTTTAGGCAACGCTCGGTTTGCCCCACGTAGGCCTTGCCACATAAATGCACTGTCATTGCCAGAAATGCACATCAGTTCACACGCGAAATCATAGAAGCCGCTCACAATCTAAAGCTAGGTCAAAATTGTGTTAGCACACCCTCAATAGCCCTGACTAAACGCGAGTTAGAATATTTGAACCAGACGCACAGTAGTTTTAATGTTCCGGGTACACTCCTCAGCCTCTAGCGGCCTGGCCTTGGTTGTTTTAGGTATTCTGTTTTTAATGCCCTTTTGGTCTTGTAATGCTCTTAATTGTCCTTTTGATTCTTTTATCGCTCTTACAGCCCCTTTTGTGTTTTTTTATCGCTCTTAATGCCCCTTTTGGCCTTTTTTCGATTTTAGTTTATGTATCTTCGGATCGTACCATCTTTAAATGTTTTCACCTATGGGCCTCCCCGTTTTTCGCTTCTTTATTTTTCATAGCCCTGCCGTTCTGCCTTGCTTTGACCTATATTGTTATCGTGCGCCTTTTAACTTTGCGTTCGGTGTTTTACGCCACGTGCAAACTCAGCAGTTATCAATTCTTTCCCGCCCACTTTTCGTACATATATATTGTGCCACTCTCTAATAAAAACCAGTTGAAGTCAGCGCTGTGTTGTCGTTCTCGTCCTGTGTCATTGTTTTGAAGTGCGCTAGTTTGCTTTCCAAGTTGAATGCGATATGCACCCAATAATATATACGCGCGTATCATAATTTTTGTTTATAGTTTACGCGGAACTTCCTGCCGCAAAATAAGGCATCTGTCACTGCAAAGAACCGCGCAGAAGGCTTGCCAATGCAATTTATTGCTTTTCTCCAGAGCGAAATTAGAATAAAAACAAGGCTACAAAAATAATTTTTTCTCACGCTGGTAAGAAAGCAGACGAAAGCCATTGCACAACGTGAAGCGCCATGACAGTGATGTCTGATCGGATTATTTCGCTTACCTGCTCCCACCTTCCTCTTCTACAGGAAAGGAGTGACGGGGCACCATGTTTCCTCTTCCAACCTTTTTCAGAGCAATGCAGAAAGCCCAATAGAAAGCGAAAAAAAGGCAGGTGGAGCTTGGTCCGGTTCCAGTAATTAAGAGCGTGACAGAGTAAAGCCGCGCCAGACTGTTTCATATGCGCATACACGTATTGTCGCCGATTTCGTCGCTGTGCTCCGACGCACGACTCTTTTCGGCTGGGGTGTCCCACTTCGATCGCCGATTTACTGGCACATAAAGAAGGAATCAAAGGTATGATTATCAGTCCAAGCGTTGTGCGTTCTGTTTCTATGCGCCGTAGTACGATCACGTGATATCCATTTTATTGCCTTTCGCCTTAACCTTCATATCAGACAAACGCAACAGTCTAAACATAAAGAAGCAATATCTAACGCTCTTGAAACATACGCATTCTGATTTTGATCTGTCCTTTGTGAGCACTTTCACGTGCCTTTGACAGTCCGTTATATTTTTGGAAGTGTGGCGCAAGACTTATACAGCAGGGAGCTTCCCCCAATGCTTCTGACAGGCCGAAAATCAGGTTTTCGATAGAGACTTGCGTACCAAGGCCTATATTTGAAATGCTATAAAGATTTCTGTTTCGCTGAACTTGAGGAACCTGCTGTTCAACCCTACAAGGCAGACTGATTATGAACATCACATGTAGATTTAACATTTTGTGGGTCAGAGGTATGCGTTCAATGTCAGTCTCGAGCACGAGCAATGGGGACTTTCCACTTTTTGATGAGCATTGCGGAAAGCCTATGTTCCCATCAACTACCCGAATGGCCTTCGTCCTTCCTGACCTCGCCTTTTCCTTTCTTTTAAAAAATTACTTCTACTCGCTCGCAAGAGCGTCAATCCTTTTTTGACCCTGCTTGAACAATTTCAAATGCAGCTATTTGCGAACATGGCCCTAAGCATGCAGCCTCGTATATAACCTGTACGGCCATGATACGAGAAAGGATTCGTTGAATTTGATGGTTTGGTTTATGTAGTTTAACGATACTCAGGCTATGAGAGACGCCGTAGTGGAGGGCTTCGGAAATTTCAACCACCTGGGATTCTTTAACGTGCACTAACATCGCATAGCACACTGGCCCTTGCATTTCGCCTCTATCGAAATGCGGCCCCTGCTCTCGCGATTCGGTCCCGCATCCTTGAGCCCAGTTGTCGGGGAACTTGACCACTGCACCACCGCGGCGGGGCTTATCGACATATAAATACCCTTCAATTGTATATTTCAGTTTTGTTTACCCAGTATTGTATTCTAGTTCACTATACTCTGAATGTTTGCTCGCCACATGGTGGCAGTCATACGACAAAACAGTCTTTCTTCGAACTCAGATTCCAGCCTGAAACTTCATTGGTCCATTGTTAAATCATAGCAAACACTCAGGCCGCGTCTACACAAAGGTCACACACGTAGATAATCAGATATATTTAACGACGCCAACCGTTTAAGTCTGCCACTACTGTGCCTAAATTACTGGGAGAACCTAACAGACTCACGTGCCATTCCCAAGTATTGCAGACTCGCTGCTTGCTGTACTAAATTGTTTGTCGTTTTGTCACCAGTGTTTGCGTCCGTTCAGTTAGGCATGGTAACTTATGTTAACCCTATCCAGTATTTTTAATGATGTTAATTTCTGGTTCTTTTCAATTGGGACTATAGTTACCTAGTGTTCATTGGTAGAGGAGGAGCCTCAGTTCACAAGTCGAACCAACGTTTCGACAAGTGGATTTGTCTCTGTCTGGATGTTGTAATCAGTGCTACTAAATGTTCATAATTATATTTCGTAATAAATCATTGGTATTTGGTTTTTAGCGCAATGACCCATGCGAAAACAATCAATTAGTGCTACAGTGCTACTGCAGGTTCTCTTATTTTCTGAGGTAGCTAGCAATTGCTCCAACACGTGATCACCCGTGCGCAACGCATATCAAGTTCGCCTCCCCCATCACCTTTGAACCTCGCAGAGTAGTTACTCGCTTTCACGAGATAACTGGGCAGATTGTGTTCATCGCTCCGTGGACACTCCGCGAACACAAAAGGTGAGCACTGGCTCAGCAACGCGCCATCGACCGACGCTTCCCAGCTGCATGCGTAGCGATTAGATACGAGACACCTCACTTTTGGCAAAAAAAGCTCGTCTCACTCACTCCGGCTTCCACATATCTCGCTCAGAGCGCTTCAACATAGGGCCACGGAGGACTGTAACGTACTCGTCCACGCTCCCAACCGGCTTATCTTTCCGCTCCGGCTCCTGTTTTGCCACGGCTGCTAAACTGATAAAAATAACTCGCTAAGGTGTATTGAAAACTGCACTGTACTGCCGTCTCGACATGGGCAAATATCGCCTCCATTGAAATCGAAAGTTGCGATTTCCAAAAGGCATGAAAGCAGCTCTGCGTTAAGTTTCCTGTGCGTGCAGTCCTACTTCTGCGCCTGCACGTAAACCAAGTAATCCAGTTTCATCTTCAGTGGCCGATTACAAAAATACCGTGGCATGTCTTCGTTTTGCGTGTCATGGGACCGCGTCATACGAGATTCGAAAGCCACAAACATTTTTGGTCTTACGAGAGGCCACACCCCCCAACGAAAAGAAAATTTAGATTATCAGTGAAATCACGCATCAATATACCGAGTGTAAGCGAAACCCGCCATTACGTTTAAAGTGCGAGATCTCCTTGTCAATATATTTACTTTGGTGTAACGAAACACCTGTTAGTAAATGTAAGAAAGCAGGTCACTCGTGTTAACCCTTCCATGCCATATATATTTCTTTTCAGTTAGCTGAACTTGAGCACCAATTTAAACTGTGTAGTAAGGGGACATTGCCGAGAACATAGCCGAACAGTGACCTGTTTCTCTGTCCTTAATCTCACTTTAACAAGTAGCTTCAAGGATATGCAAATTTATATACAGCTCATATGTACTCTTTAGGTTACACGCCGAAATTAATATAATCGCCTCCGGCTCACATGTTAATCACTCTTTGCTCACCCTTCTTAAAAGCCTTCATTTAGTTTCCCTAGTTAACAGGTTGTAGTACAAAACGCTTTTCTTTTGGTGTGAAAATTAAAAGGAACTGTGTTGCAGCATATTACATAAGAAATATGAAGGATGGCGTAGTATTAGGGAGAAAACATTCAGCAGTTGTACTTGCCCTTGAAAATGGATGTAAAGTTCCTTTTGAACTCATATGGAACCTATTAACTAAAGGATATCTATAGGTAGTCGTCGAATGATCAAGCTCATTAAGCACTTAAACTCTTTAATGAGGTTTAGCTATAAAGTCTACTCTATATGCACTAAAACATTCTATAGAATTTCTATAACACTTCCTTGTGAGTCAGTTGCTTAGAATATTTTTTGTTTTCATTTTAAGATTTCCGTCAGTTCACAGTCAATTCAGACTATATAGAACTGGCTCGATAGGACTTCCTAATGAGTCAGCTGAATAGAAATTGTTTCCTGCTTTCTCTACACGACCTCAATGTCCAGTCAAAACGGAATCTATAGCACTGTCTCATTAGGAATTCCCAATTTATTTGTATATAACTGACTCGGTAAGAATTAAAAGGAGTTTTAAAGGTCTGAAATTAATAAACAATGAATTTTAGGCTGCCATGTAGGTCACATTGATAATCAAACATACGTTTACTTTAACTACTTGCAGGACACAAGACAATTTATATGAGCGGCGCCGAGTAGGAGTGCCGGCCACTGGTATAAAAGAAGCTAGAGCTTCATAGGTACTATTCCAGAAGGGGGCGAATACGGGCTAGTTGGTACGTGTTGAAACATGAACCAACACGGCACAAGCGAGCCGACAGACACTTGCGCTCAAGCGTTAGTGTTTGCTCGCTCTATCATCCCGTCGTCCTAGCGCAGTTTCATTCTATTCTTCAAATGGCCATCCTCATATAAAGAATACAGGATGCTCATTTGAAATGAGCATCCTCCACATCTTTCTATTCACCTTCTATAACGTGTCCAGTCACTTTGGCATCCAACAGAGCATTTTGGATGAAACGAGTGCTAAATCGACAACAGACTGGTTTAATTAGTGGGGTTTAATGCGACAAAGCGACTCGTTTAACGAGAAAAGCGTAGTCGAGGCTCCGGAAAATTTCGTCCACTCCGGTTTCTTTCACGTCCCGAGACATCGCTCAATACACGAGCCGCATAGTTTTCTCCTGCATTGAGCCCCGAAGAATTAGGAGCTTTCATGCAGCCAGTGGAGAATTTCATGGTTCGCATCGAAGAACAGTTTCGCCAAACTCATCCAAGATTAGATGCTATGCATGACAAAACCAACCTGTTAGACCAGAAAGTCATGTTACTAGAGCAAAATTTAGCATGGCAGGACCACGTCAAAAGTCAAAATATGCAACGAATAACAAACGAATAGCGCTCGTGTTGTCTAAATCTCGTCCTTGTTCATATGCGCTAGAACGGGTCAACAAACGAACGCCGTTTCGGCACTGAAGGCTCCAATTCGAACAATGCCCAGAGCCATGGCTAAAAAAACACCACTAGAAATCTGGCGATGTAACTGCAGGGGGTACCGCCAAAAACAGGGACTTCTAATGCAGTTTCTACACATGCAAGACTCCACACCCGATATAATAGCTTTACAGGAAAATAACACGACACTCAGGGGATATACGTGCTACGATACCAGACGCACGGCAACCCTTCTATAACGTGTCCAGACACTTTGGCATCCAGCAGAGAGCATTTTGGACGAAACGAGTGCTCAATCGACAACAGATTGTTTGGTTTAATTAGTGGGGCTTATAAGATGCGCACTTATTTCGCATGCTAGCAAGGTGATGTTGGAAATCCTCCAAGGTAGGCTGCAGCAGTTTGTGGATCGGGAGCTTCCGGACGTGCAAGCTGGGTTTCGCAAGGGCAGAGGAACTAGACCAGATTGCCAACCTTCGCTGAATCACGGAAAAAGCAAGAGAGTTCCAGAAACCCATCTACTTCTGCTTTATTGATTATGCGAAAGCGTTTGACTGCGTAGATCACAGTAGATTGTGGCAAGCTCTCCAAGAGATGGGAGTTCCAATTCACCTCCTGTCTCTTCAGGAACCAGTATGAAGGGCAAGAAGCCAGTCAGAACTGGTCATGCATCTTACGATTGGTTTCCGATTGAGAAAGAAGTGAGACAAGGCTGCATACTTTCTCCTTGTCTATTTAACCTATATGCTGAGTGCATCATGAGGAAGGCCGGTCTGGACGAGTCTTCAGCTGGAGTGAAGATTGCTGGAAAATGTATCAGCAACCTTAGATATGCGGATGATACCACTTTAATGGCAGAAAGTGAAGTGGAACTCAAGAGGCTTCTGATGCGCGTACAAAAAGAGAGTTAGAAGTTTGCGCTTAAACTGAACATTAAAAAGACAAAGATAATGACGTCTTGCGCCATCTAGTCCTGGAGTATCAAAGGGCAAGAAGTGGGAGCTGTGACAGATTTCCTCTTCTTGGGCTCCAAGATTACCCCGGAAGGAGACTGCAGCCATGATATTAGGAGACGCCTGCTTCTGGGAACGAGAGTAAAAGCTAGCCTTGACCGCCTAGTAAAGAGCAGAGACTTACACTGCCAACCAAGATCCGTATAACTCGTGCTATGGTATTTCCAGTTGTGATGTATGGATGCGAGAGTTGGACTGTGAAGAAGGCTGACCGCCGAAGAATTGACGCGTTTGCATTGTGGTGCTGGCGGAGACTTGAGAGTTCCTTGGACTGCCAGAAGATCAAATCAGTCGTTATTGTCTACCTTAAACCCTTACTGTTCATTGCAGCGTCAAATTCTAAAGTTAAAGCTCAGCTGCTTTGGTCATCTGATGAGAATAGAGGAGTCGCTGGAGAAAGATTTGATGTTGGGAAAGGTTGAGGGTCACTGGAGAAGGGGTAGGCAGCGAATGCGATGGTTAGATGGCATCCTCGAGGGGCTGCAGAAGAAGTTATGTGATGTTAGGAAGATAGTGAGAGACTGGAAAGCGTGGCGCGATATGGTCCATAGGGTCACGAAGAGTCGGACATGACTGAACGACTGAACTGAACTGAATGCGCCAAAGCGACTCATTTAACGAGAAAAGCGTAGTCGAGGCTCCGGAGAATTTCGCCACTCTAGTTTCTTTCACGTCCGGAGACATCGCTCAATACACGGGCGACTTAGTTTTCTCCTGCATTGAGCACCGAAGAATTGGGAGCTTTCATGCAGCGAGTGGAGAATTTCATGGTTCACATCGAAGAACAGTTTCGTCCAACTCATGCAAGATTAGGTGCTATGCATGTCAAAAGCAACCTGTTAGAACAGAAAGTCATGTTACTAGAGCAAAATCGTTGCGTGGCAGGACCACGTCTAAAGCCAAACTACGCAACGAATAACAAACGAACGCCGTTTCAGCACTGAAAGCTCCAATCCGAAAAATGCCCAAAGCCATGGCTAAACAAACACCACTAGAAATGTGGCAATGGAACTGCAGGGGGTACCGCCAAAAACTGACTCCTAATGCAGTTTCTACACACGCAAAACTCTACATCCGATATAATAGCTTTACAGGAAACTAGCAGAACACAGACACTGAGGAGATATACGTGCTATGATACCGAACGCACGGCAACCCTGGTCAGCAATACGTTTGTAACCATAACCCATGACCCAATTCCCAACACTAAAATTGAGCACTTAGTGACGGAAATTATTCCCAAAAAGAAGCATAAGGAAAAGTTTCTTTCTCGTAAACCTCTTTAGCCCGCCTCGCCAGCGGGACGCGAATTTTTATAAACTCTTTCTAGGGGCCAGCAAACTTGCTAAAAGCCACATGCTGCTCATTGTAGGCTCGCGGACAGCAATGGGGATACCCCACTAATAATCAGACAGGTATAGAGGCCGAGGACGCAGCGGAAGCGATCCAATGTACCCTCTTAACAGACGAAACAACCCACGCGCATTGGCAATTCTGTCTGCCAGAATACGTGTCCGGGCATAACGTTTGCCAGGGGAGCGAAACACGCAACGTGGGAGAATCTGCTGGAGAATTTAGGCAGTGACACTATCTTGAAGATCATGATAACAGCCACCAACATCAAGCGCAAGCTCGGCACGGCCAAGGTCATTAACTGGCCGGCCTTCCACAAGGCATGCACAGACCTGGAAAGGGGGATTAGCTCCACGGACGATTGGTGTCAACTCAGACATCCAGAAGCGGTACACTCAGGAAGTGGATTGCACCGACCAAACACCAGAGGTGGACCACCGGCTCCTCAGGCTATGGGAGGCACGCCGAGGGCTCACCAAGCGCTGGAAGAATCAGTGCTTTAACAGGAAACTCAAGCTCAAGATTGCAGAAGTCGCCAGATAGCGGAGGAGTACGCGGCCCAACTGGCCAGGCAGAGCTGGCAGCAGTTCAGTAGCTCGCTGGACGGCACCCTCAGCACGGTCAAAACGTGGCGTATACTCAAAACCCTGCTCGACCCTATCCAAATCAGGGCTGAAAGCGAGAAAGCTATCCGCAGACTCATCCACATCTTTGAGGGCACGAAGGAGGAACTGCTAGATAAAGTAAAAAAGAAATGCTACGACATGATCTTGCCTGCAGAATACCTGAAACCATACCTGGGGAGACCGACACTGCACAACACTGCGGCGGGTGCAGGCAAGATCCAAAACGTAGTGATACGCAACCTCAGCGACGAGGCGGTAGACCAATTGACCACCTTGCTCAACGGCACTGGGCCGCAGGAACGGTTCCTGACGAGTGGAAGTATGCCGAGGTCATAATAATCCCAAAACCGGGTAAGACACTCCAGATCGAAAACCTCCCACCTATTTCACTCACCTCCTGCCTAGGCAAGCTCTACGAGCATTCTGTTACTCGGAGGCTCCAGAATTACATAGAGGATGAAGAGCTGCACCCCCACAGCATGTTCGGCTTCCGAGCTCACCTCTCCACCCAGGACGCCCTCATACAACTCAAAGAGGAAGTCTTCACCAATGTCCCGAGCGTAGGCGAGAACGCGCGAGATAGGGGCCTTTGATAACTTTAGCCACGCGGCTGTAATGGGACTCGACATCCTCCTCTGTGGCGAGAAGATTCACAGCTATGTGAAGGCCTTTCTATCCAACCGAACAGCAACGGTTGGGCGATCGGAGACCTTTGCAGCGATAAATTCTCTAGCCCCAACCAAGGCACACCTCAAGGATCAGTCATCTCGCCACTACTTTTCAACGTGGCTATGATCGGACTCGTGAGACAACTCGAGAAGATCGAAGGCATACAGCACGCCATTTACGCTGACGACTTCACTGTCTGAGTTACCTCTGGGTCGCTCAGCCAGAAAGAAGAACGACTGCAAGCAGCGGCTCCCTGCGTGGAAGAATATGTCCGTGCACGAGGCCTAGCCTGCTCCATAGAAAAATCCTAACTCCTGCGAGTTCACAAAGGGAAACACAAGGAAGGGACCCTCAATGTCTCCCTCGAAGGACAGATGCTTCCCGAACGAGACAAGATACGAGTCTTGGGAATGTGGCTCCAGAGAAACTAGCGATGCGGCCATACGCTCGGCTTTCTCAAGCAATTGACCACTCAGGTCGCCAGGATGATCACGCGCGTGTCGCAGAAGCGGAGTGGCATGCGAGAGGGGGATACCCTACGCCTGGTTCAGAGCCTTGTGCTCAATCGCTTGGGCTACGCCCTCCCGAACTTCAACCTCAACAAAGGAGAAGTGTAAAGTGCATATATCATCATCTCCAAAGCTTACAAGACAGCCCTGCACCTACCAATGAACACCTCTAACGCAAAACTACTAGCTCTTGGCGTTCACAACACCTTCGAAGATATCAAAGAAGCTAACCGCAGTCGTGGCCGAGTGGTTTGGGCGCCCGTCTCGACTGCGGGAGGTGGCCAGTTCGAAACCCACCGCCGGACACCCACCGGTAATATGGGTACAAGCGTCCCCCGGCCCGGCGCCCGGCTCTCAGGGGTGTGCGTTTGGAAGAGGCTCTAACCCTGCCAAGCCCCTTGGAGGGCTTAAAGTTTCGAACAACTAATGACCTGCAAAGGTCGGGTTCTCACAGGTCGGGTTTACACCATGGCTGTAGTAGGGCTAAAAGCAAACTGGGTGTGGGCAGCAGTCACAAGGGTTTCCAGCACAAATAGCCAACTCCAGCAGACTCCTACAGGGCGCTGGCTTGTTAGGCGACTGGGGCTAGGCAGAACTGCGGAAATTGAGAATTGTACTGCGAGCACACTGGACGCAATTCACCAGACGTTAAAGGTTAGCTCCCTTCCCCGGAACATGGACCCCAAATTGCATGTGGCCCGTAGGGCAGCCCGGGCGAAGTATGTACAACAAAATTTAGCTACAAAATCCACAACGGTATACACGGACGCGGCTCCGTATACAGGAAGCTCACATAACAGCGCAGTGGCGGTAGCTATTGATTCCAACCTAAAGGAATAAGCGCCTCAGTCAGGGATTCCACGGTAACCGAAGGGCCGTTTGCCGTTGACCGTTTCTCTAGCGGTGGTAGCCTGGTATCGAAGCAACACGTCTCTTACCATTCTTACAGATTCGAGAGAGGCATGCCGTAACTACATGAACGGCCGCATAGGTCGCGCCGCGCTCAAACGCCTCCAGAGCGCCACCACATCAAAAGTCACACACAACATTTACTGGGTGCCAGGACATTCTGAACTACTATAGGGGGTACGGATCCGCTATCCGCCGCCTCATCGTGATCTAAATCAACAAGACAGTGTACTGGCGAATACTGCAGACAGGAACATTCCCAAACCTGCATATCCTTAGCAAGATTTACCCGTCGCAATATCGGGATACCTGCCCATGCTGTGGTAGCAAACCTTGGTTATACCACATCACGCGGGAATGTAGAAATAACGATAGCTTTTGTAAAGATTTGAGTGCGGAACAACGGGAGAGCCGGCTCTTCAGCGGCGATCTGGGTTGCCAAATAGGTCTGATCCAGTACGCCCAGCGAGCAGGGAAGCTCAGCGGAGCCCTGGAATAGGGGCACCGACCCCGTGAGAAGGAAGATGGACTTTTGCCACTAGCACAAGACCTTTCTAGAGAAATTAACGTATTTCCTATCCTATCCTATCCTATCCTATCCTTTCCTGCATTTAAAGCGGGCGCCGCGGCCGAAAGTTAATACTGCGCCCTTGAGTTCAGCGGCCGTGTGCCCTGCACACTTTGCCACAACGACGGGGTTAGCCACGGTTTGAGCGTATGAGCAGAGGCAAGCAATCTGGACGCAAGTGAGCCTTGCACGTAAATGTGGAGGCCACACTTTGAAAATACGGCAATTTAAAGGTGAAGTGATCGCCGACGTCCATTGCGACCGATGCAAATCAAAGATAGCTTGAGCGTTCGGTGCGTTTCCGCAGCCATTTATCGTGTTAGGGGAAATCTGTAGTTCATCGACAAGAGCAATCACGCTACTGCAGCGCCATTTCCCATCACCATCACGCACATGCTGTCAGGCCATTTCACAAAATATTCTCAACTTTATTTGTCTATAAGACTTACAATTACGTTTACATTTTCTCCCTTTTAAAGGCACCGTGCTGTTCGCTTTCGGTGCATTGGAACAAGTAGTGACGTCTACTGCGAAAGCTGTCACAACTCTATAGAACCAGGGTGCTTGAACCCATTCCCGCACAGGCCTGTACACCGCACCAACTAAACTATATTGAGACGAATGATCGTTTGCGTAACCCTGCCAGGCCACCGCATTACAAGGGCCCGGGTTTATGTTTTTTTTAGTTTTCTCTAGAACATTCCGGGCCTCACGTGTCTCAGCCGCCTAGCAGCCTGAAGTTTACCACTGTTTTCATACATCTTGGGTTATCTTTAATTTGCAATGTTCTACGCTGCCATTTTTCTTCCACATACTAGTTGCGACCGGTAATGATGTTGAAATTTGGAGAATTCCAAAAGTGTTCAAATTTAGTTGACAACACACTGACTTATAAAAAGAATCATGTCCCCACCTCCCACGAGACAAGAAGTAAGAATTGGTGAAGGAAAACCTGTTCTTTGTAACTTCCGTGGTGAAAACAAGACATGGGCATGGGAAGAGAATGCAGTGCGTGGGAGATAGCTGGTTATCGTTAAGCATAGTTTATTATTCGAATAAAAGGCAAGAGGAGCAGGGGGTTGCCGAGTCTGGTGAGCGAAATAGGGAGTAACTGCAGATGGGCGACTAAGGCTAAAAAATTTCAACCGAGTATTTAAATGCAGTTGCTTTTCGTACATAGGTAGTATTTATTTATTTATTTATTTATTTATTTATTTATTTATTTATTTATTTATTTATTTATTTATTTATTTATTTATTTATTTATTTATTTATTTATTTATTTATTTATTTATTTATTTATTTATTTATTTATTTATTTATTTATTTCAATACCCTCAAGGCCCGAGGGCATTACAGAGGGCAGTGGGTTATATTACAAAAGTATAACATAAAAAACCGCAACAAAATACATGTCAACATATAAATGACGCTCCCGAGAAAAACAAAAACGAGAGGTTACATAAAAGGAATAAGCAATTAAACATTCTGAGTACACACCCACACATGAGAAGAAACAACACATAAGTATACAGGGCATAAAGGCAACTTTTGCAAAGGACGAAATGACGCTCAAAAAGCAATAACGCAACAAAGAATATAAGTTTTTAAAAAAGATTGGCTGATCTCGAAATAGCTGAAAGAAAAGAAAAAATGGCATTGCAACAAATTCATGTGTTTATGATACTGATATGTTGAGTAAGGCAGATTTGAACACAGAATTAGAGATTTCGACCACATTTCGGGGGAGGTGATTCCAACTTGCCGACGTGCTGGGGATGAATGAATTGTAAAATTGATTGGTTTGACACGCAGGAATACCAACCTTATAACGATGATCGATGCGAGCTGAAACGTAACAAGGTGCTGTTAATAATTTATTCTTAATGGGGTTGTCATGATAGATTTTATGGAACAAGCTAAGACGGTAAATTTTCCTACGTTGTGATAGCAGAGGTAGCGATAAATTAGCTTTCATAGTGGTGACGCTGGAGTTACGATGATAATTAGAAAGAATGAACGTGCCCCCCGGTTCTGAAGAGATTCAAGCTGATGGATGAGTGTTTCTTGACTGGGGTCCCAGATAGATGCAGCATATTCTAGTTTAGTACGAACTAATGATTTGTAAAGAAGTAATTTTACAGGACTAGAAGAAAGATAAAAATTGCGACGTATGTAGCCCAGCATGCGATTAGCATTTTTGGTTATATGGTCTACATGCGTCTTCCAAGAAAGATTAGAAGAAATGTACGCGCCAAGATATTTGTAAGAGGACACCGATTCCAGAATAATGTTATTAAGATGAAATGAGGGCAGTGTTGTAATACGACGAGAAACACGCATGTACTTGCATTTTTTAGTGTTTAGTTGCCTGTTCCACGTGTTAGACCAGCCAAGAGCACGGTTAATATCCTACTGAAGAAGCGCTACATCAGAATAACTTAATTTCGCGGTATATGACGCAGTCATCTGCAAAAAGGTTAATCGATGAGCATATGGTATCGGGTAAATCGTTGATGTAGATGAGGAAAAGCAAAGCTCCCAGCACAGAGCCTTTCGGAACGCCCGATTGAACTGGGGAAGAGAAGGAGCAAGTGTTATTAGCAGTGACAAATTGTGAACGATCAGTAAGAAAAGAATGAAGCCACGCAAGAACATTAGTGTCAAGGTTAAGTTTACTTGATTTTAAAAACAACAGTTGATGCGAAACCTTCTCAAACGCTTCAGGGAAATCTAGGAATATACAATCGACAATAGAACCCCTGTCAAGGATGGAATTTAGATCATGTGTAAAAGCTAATAGTTGTGTTTCGCATGAAAATGACTTTCGAAATCCATGTTGATGATCTGTAAAAAAGCCATTTGACTGAAGGAATGATACAAGTTGAGTGTAAATGACATGCTCCATGATTTTACATGGAATGCTCGTAAGTGAAATGGGTCGATAATTAAGTCCCGAATGTTTGTCCCCAGACTTGTGCAAGGGAATCACCTTCCCAACCTTCCAGTCCTCTGGAATACAGGCTGTGTGAAGAGATTGCTGGAATAGATTAGAAAGTATTATAGCGCTGCACACTTTAGTCCTGATCAGAAACTTGGAATTGATGTTGTCAACACCACACGATGAAGAAATTTTTTGTTTTCATAAATAATTTTTCCACGCCAGCAATATCAAAGACAATAGGGTCCATTGGTGCAAAACCAGCACCAGGATAAGCGGGGGCTACAGAATACAGATTTTTGGAAAAAGCGGAAACAAAAGCACAGTTAAGGACATTTGCGCACTCATCAAGTGGGATTAGTTGGTTGTTTGAATCTTTGAGCGTAATGCCTGAATCATCTCTTTTATTGACTAAGTTCCAAAATTGCCTAGGGTTACTAACTAAAAGGGATGGTAATGTAGTATTGAAAAATGTCTCCTTAGAGGGTTTGAGGGCTTTTTTGTATTCAGAAGCCACCGCACGATACGCAGCCCAACGTTCTTGAGAGCCAGTTAGTTTTGTAGAGCGAAAAATGCGTTTTTTCTTGTTACTAAGCCTTTTTTAACGATTGATTGAACCATGGTGACTGCCGGTTAGAAGTAATTACTGTGCGCGGAACGTATTTCTCAGTGAGCGATGAAACTTTTTCTTTAAATAAATTCCAGTTAGCGTTCACGGAGCGATCATAAAAACTTGTTAAGTAATCATTTAAAAAAGCAGACAGCTCATGGTTAATAGCATCAAAATTAGCATTTTTATAGTCGCGGATATATTTTTTGTGGTTACTCTGATGAGGTACGGTGCAAGATAAAGAAAAATGAAGCAGTAAGTGATCACTTAGCCCTGGTAGGAACGATAAAGGCTGAAAAAGAATCAGGCGAAGTAGTAAGAAATAAATCAAGGATGTTAGAAGTAGTCGACATGATCCGAGTTGGCTGCATCACAAGCTGGGACAAGTTGAAGTCACTGCACAAACTCAAAAAACTATCGCCTTCACTGGAAAAAGGATTACAATAAGAATTTACATCACACCACACAATGTTAGGCAAATTGAAGTCGCCTAGTAAAATGAAGGGACTGTTTGGATACCGCACAGTGATCATATGGATGACATCATGAAGGTCGTCGGCAAAGGTTGAACTGGAAGGCGGACGATAGCAAGTACCCAATATCAATTTCTTGGAGCACGTGCGAATTTCAACCAAGACTAGTTGTAAATTGGTTGTACAATGGATAGGAAAAGACAAAATAGCATCACAGACTGCGATAAGCACACCGAGCACCCCTGTCCCACCGATAAATGTTGTAGCGCTTTTGACAGTCAAAGAGTTCACTGCTATCAACCTTCGCAGACAGCCAGGTTTCAGTAAGGCATACTATGTCGGCATCACAAGCACTGATAACAGAGCAAAGATCGTCGCGTTTTGGAAGTATGCTCCATATATTTGTGAATAAAAATGAAAGTTGGTTACTGACGGGTAACTTTATTCAACTGCCCCTCGCGTAGTGCTAATCAGTGATGGGCTGTGCGGATGAGGTGGAAGGAATAGATAGCGCATGCATGTCATCAGAAGATTCGACCAGTGGCGTAGAGACACTGGAAAGTACATGCACGCAATCATCAAAGGGATTGTAGGTGTAACACGTTTTGTTTATGTACAATTTATTGAAGCGAAGTTTGAAGGTTAATGGTCGGGTTTTGCCAAATTCAACCAGTTTCTTCCTAGCAAGACGAGTAGCGACGGAATAGTCGTCACAAACTCCAATTTTTTCTTCCTTCAGCTTAGAACTAGCGATGAGTATTTTCTGTTTAAGCTTGTAAGACAAAAATTTAGCAATAAGTGGCCTGCATTTATTCGAAGTATACACGCCGAGCCTGTGTGCTCTTTCGACCACAATTTCGGTGGGTGGAATTTTCAAACAGGACGAGAGCATGCTAACCAGTTTTTCCTCTGACTGAGCCCAGGATTCGGATTGTGTGTCTGATAGGCCGTAGAAAAGAAGGTTGTCTCGCCGCTGCCTGTCTTCAGTTTTCAGTTGAAAGACGATCAATCGACTGGCGAAGACGCTGTAGCTCCTCCTCAACTGCCTCAAGGGTGTCTGTTTTGCGTTCAACCCCTGTTAGCCTTCTTTCTATATCAGCCAGATTTTCTTGAAATTTAGCCTGTGTTTTTTTAAGATCGTCAACAGACTTGATTAAATCATTCTGATGCATGGGATGACGTGACAAAACCTTGGCATGTTACCGTGGCAAGACTAAATGCAGTGCAATGAGACGGTTAGAAATTAATTAAACATTAGCATTTTAATCTAAGGTTACTGATAGCCCTCATTATCAGCAAGCGGGTGATTCCCTCCCACCGCGCTAAGATACGGCGCTTATCAGTTCAGAGTAAAGTCGACGGAACAGATTAGGAAGTTTGCAAGAGATAAGGTAGCGACAAATGGCATTGGACAGGGTAAACTTCGTTACAGGTGGAAACCTCGAACATTTAGTTGACGTAGCTTCCGGTTGGCGGTGGCAGCTTATCCAGACAGTCCAGTTTACAGTACTGTAATTATGTTTGCTTCGCATTAGCGTACCTCTATTTGCTGCGTGCTTTTAAAGTAAATGGCCTTAAGAGAGAGCTCACAACGCAAACTAATCGGGAAGAAAGCTCGCAGAGCAATGGAAAACTGCTCGACACAGCTTCCGCTGAAGGGCAGAAAATTTGGCTGCCCAACCCGGGTATGGAGCACTTCTGTCCTAGCCGTTGGTCGAGCTGCGCTTTGGTTTGTGCGAAGCGTGCTATTATCGCCCACAACGACACCTGGATGAGTTGAACGAGTCATGCGCCTTTCCAGACAAGGCAAGATAAGGTATCGCGCGAAAACACAAGGTTGAATTCTCCGCTATCTTCAAGCATGAAGGAGTTCCCATTGTTTTCGCAAAGCTGAGCTGATGGTAGAGCGAATGTAGCCGTGCTATGGAATGAAAGCGTTGTTCGGTGCCGAAAGTGCATATCGCTCAAGAGAACGGAGTTTTGGGGGAGGGGAGAGGGTGTGGGAAAAGAGAGGGCAGAGGTTATTCTTTAGGCTTTTCAAGCGTGCCTGAAGCTGCCGGGTCTAAAAAAAAAAACGCATGTAATTCAACAATGTCGTAAATAGGCTACTTCGGCCCATTTTTGCCTCCTGCTCTGAGTTTACACTAAACGAGAATTACGTTCTAAATAAGTCAAATGAGAACAATATGTCCTAACGAATTTTCCGTAGATGTAGGTCACGCTGTCCAAGCGCGAAGGTAGATTTCTCTAATATTCACCCCTTAGATCATTAATATGTGCAATAAGCAATGGAAGGAGAAATTGAACCACGACTCGAGAACTCTTCAGGTTAGCAGTCAGTGGAGAGTGAAGCCTAAAATGTCCTTAAGTGTTTTGCATGTTTTGAAGACAGGATGTGCTTCCTTTATTAACGGAAAGTGTTCGGTATGTTTAGCTAGAGCACAACAGCGCAGCGAAGACAGCCAAAGACAGCACTTGTGGTCTTCGTTGGAACACCTAGCGAACTGCATCAATTCGTCCAACAGTCCGTTTTCGTGACATATATTCAGCGACTGAAATATACTCCAGGCTCAGCAGCAATATCAGTCCCTATTGAAGTGGTATACAGATTGCACCCCCCTTCCCCGTTTATTTCTTTTCCTACCTCACTGCTACACTATCTTTAAACTCGCTCCGTGACGGCCTAATTTCTCAAACCGAATTCGGAAAAACGAAATATAGTAAAGCCTGGGGTGATTCGAAGCAAACCGAAGAATTAGCCATATGCAAGAAGAGTGTTCGACACGAACGAGTACTGCAGACGAGATTGCGCAAGAGGTTCTTAAGTGACCAAATATCAAAAATCCTCTGTTCTAGTCATGCTGTAGGCAGTAACCGTCTCGTTGCTCGCCTCCTTTTTTTCTGATCACGGGAGACTGCATAGCTTGTAAGGGAATGTATTTTTTAAGGAAGAAAACTTCACGGATGCAACGAGTGACTGTGCGCGGGAATTCGTGACTTTCATACATAGACCTACATCATAAATCTCGCATTGCATCCTACCAACCTAATTTTATGATACAAAGAGCGAGAGTTTGGATTCAAAGTTACGTCAGCTTCTGTGCAATTAGCAGACGAGCGTCGGCCAGCTGCAGCGAATGCAACGCCGCCGCACGGCTACGTTCCTACCCACGCAGACTTCGGAATAGCCCGGTTATTTTTCGTAATGTTGGTGCCTGTACCATCATAACCATTTTATCTATTCATTACGCAAAGCTTGAAGGCTACTTATTTCTGACTCTACCAGCATAGTCAAATGCAAAAAAAAAAAGTCTGCTAGATCACTACCGTACAACAATTACAAGCATCGCAGCGGGCATGTCAGCCATCCATGTGTGGCTCTGCTCCCCTAAGAACTGCCATTACCTGAGGGGCGACAAAACAAAACGACGTGCATTAATTACATATCTCGTTGATAAACTAGAGAGAATACAGCGCATGAAACTGTTTTATTTACTCCAGATACTCGCTGTTCGACAGCGTCACTGCCTACGCAATCAAGCGAACATTCCGACTTTAATATCAGCACGACGTGTCTCTTCCATGAAGTTCTTTTGTTCCTTATTACGCGCATATAAATATCGATAAAATGCAGTACATCATACCACCCTTTCAGCATTCACTCAGAATTCATTACAGATGCTTCAGACCCTTTCCTTGCTTTGTGACACAATTAAATACTCATTCTTTCTCTGTGCTATTGAAGCATGGAACCGCCTCCAAAAAGAAGTTCTGAATGTTGATTTATTTGAAACTAAAATCAGGGCACTTCTGTTGGAGTCTGACTGAATATCCTGCTGTTGATTACAACTTTGGTTTGCCTGCTTCTCTTTTTCGTTTTTTTTTTCTTTCAATTGTACAGTAGGTTGCTTCCTGCGCTCTTCCACTTCCATTTTGTTCTTCGCTCTGTTATTGTGCTGTTCTTTCATACTTGGTTGTTTACCTTGTGACTCACCCCTGTATGAGCCTGTAAAGGCTTAAAGTATATATAAATAAAAATAAATTTCAGCAGTCTGTGTGTGCAAGCTTTTGTTCACTTTCTCGCTCTGTTTTCACGATAGGTGTTGCCCGCCCTGCACGCCGCTGTTAGCGCAGTCTCCTCTGATTGTCCGGTTCTCAGCGCTGCGTCCCCATTTCATTCAGCAGAATTTTTTTTTGTGGCAAGAAATCAATTGAAAGTAATGCTTATCTAGATAAAATATCAGTTATGTCCTCGAGTAGTTTACATAACGGAGCACTACCACACAACGAGGCCTATAGCACACTAGAAGAAACTGCGCCTGACAAATAGCAAGAGGTTCAACGCTGAACATAGAGAACGATTCAATAAGCGAGTGGGATGTGGAACTTCAACGCAAAGAACGCAATGGCTAGAGCACCTGGCCCCGAAACCAAAATACGTGCGGCACGCATAATGTATAACAGTAAGTGCCGAGAGGAGGTTGTTGGGAACAAACAAGCTGCCCTGATAAAAGAAAGTACTGCCGTAAGCACGTCTGCCTATAAAGTTCTCCTCCGCCCTGTCGCGCAAAGGAAGTGAACTTTTTAAGCACCTACCCGGTTGTAGAGACAATGAGCTAAACCGAAGGCAAATATAGGCTTACAATTTGCCCTGACAACTGCATTGTACAGAATATAGAGTAAGTAAGCCAAGATTTCACTTTCTTTGCCCCACTGCACACTAGGCTGGAGTACTGATGATTACGATGCGCGTTGTGTGATGGCTGAGATTTCCAGTTATGCAATGTGCTTGCGCGTCCCGCAAGATTTTGATCGTGACTGCACTGCCAGAAGATGCACAGCCCAGAATGATTGCTTGGGCGAGGGAATTTCGATGCTAGAGGAAGCGTCCAGTGTTGAAGTTTCATTCCTCCAAACAATGGCTAGGTAACGTAGAGGCAATTTAAAGTATGATCGCGCTAATTATTCTACACATCTACCGAGTACTGTCTAAAGATTGTATATCCATGGTGAGAGCTAAATCAGGCTATGAAAGCACTGGAAAACTCTTAGAACTATGATGCCCACTGCGTATGTGCTGCACTTTTACCCCGGTATTTAAGAGTTTGCACAATGAATCCAATAAGGTAAATATTAGGACGGAAAATTCGTCCATCACTACCGAGTCTACAATTCCGCCAAGGGGGAGTGGCGCCACTTGCATCCTCACACATGCTTGTAAAAGCCTGCGAATTGAGCACGCAATATCAGCAACTAAGTGTGCAGAGATTGCAACACGCTGTAGCAAAGGTGACTGTCTACGAATGCTGCGCAATAACAGAAACCATCTCGTGGGCACCGAGAATGTGCTTACCTCCCTAAAACATGCATGACATTCATTTCTACGCAAAATACCTAAGTGGGTGGGTTGCGGGACAAAAGGCATCCTTTAATCCGTCTGTTCATAGAAGACAAGCATCTTGCTTAAAAGGTGTAAAACAAAAAAAAAACGCACTTTTCACTTTATGCCTGCGTGTTGTGTGGTACTGTACGTTAAACGGCAGCTACGGGCTCTCCGTACGGCGTACGTTAGACATGCGTTTTACGAGGAACCGCGTTATCCGCAACGCCTCCGTGCATCTGCGCCCTTACTGATACAGCTTTTATCGTGCGGGTGGCAAGTTTATATCACTGGAAGTCGGTAGCAATACATAAATAGTTGGGGTATTCGTCGCTTATTTTAATCAAGACATTTCCAAAATGCTGGTCATTCAGCAAGAACTTTTTACGCCCTTTTCTCCAAAGGCAATTTATTTTGATGTACTGGCACAGGTTGTGCTTAGATCTTTGTTAGGTGACACTTGAAGTGCAAGACAAAAGGTTGAGGTTGACCGGTAAATGAGCGCGCTAAGCTGCGTGCTTCGAAGGTGCATATCGTACAACAGGGCTCACCCAGAACGGCGAACCGCAGAAGGAATCCATGCTGGGCGTCGTCGCCTCTCCGGTGTTAGGCCCACAGCGCCCGGCACCGCGTCGACGGATAGGCAGTCCCTGCTCGACTACCGTCTGCACCGGGTGAGCGCCGACCGAGGAATGAGACGACGGCGGGCCGATAACGCTAATCTGTCGGTGTCGTAAGTCTCCTCCTCGCCGCCAACCGGAGGTGACGCGAAGATAGCGCTTCCGGGCTCAGAACTCCCCTGCGTCATCCTCGGCTCATCCTTTCACCTAATCACTCCGCTGGCGTTGCGCTTAGCAGCTGACGAAAGGCTGAACGATGTTGTGGGAATATCGTGTAATTCGAGAGGTCTTGCCATGCCTTACGAGAATCGGACATTGTCAACATAACACAAGGCTAACCGTTTTCATTCTGCACTCAATGTCTCGCGACCTAGAACTATTTTAATTGCTCTCAACGAGTGCGAAGAGGCGGAAAGGTATAGCCTTTGTCAAAAGTTTAGAACCCAGAGTGTTTGCTTTTAAGCAGTATATTATTACTTCTTTAACAATCGTTGGAAGTCCTGGCCATTGGAGAGGGCAGGACAAAAAATATTCCTGCCTTCCGCAAGTTTGGAAACCTGGGAATGCATTACGAGCCACATAGTATGTGGCTCAGACCACTCTTGTATGCACTCTTGCCACTCTTGTATGCAAAGTGATACTTGACGTTCACTCAAATTTCTTAATATTGGGTGTCGCAGAATAGAGAGAAATACTTTCGCCGAGTGTAAGAGCAGTGCGCCAACTGCACCGAGGCATGTTGCGGTCCATGTTAAAGTGGATGTAGAAATGTAACAATGGAAGTGGAGCCATGTAGATGGCTCCCGCCATCTGTCGCAAGTGCTATAAGTAACGATAGGAGAGTTCGAAGAGTTTTTGAACCATATATATGAACGTGTTCATATATATGGATGCAGGCATGCAGTAAACTTGTCAGTTGAAAGTCAGCGCTCGTCTTGTTGTCTTCCTTCGTAACTGCCGTTTTTTTTTCGCGCTGTTCTACACAATCGAATGCCACAACATGACTAAAAGTGGAATCGAATAGAAATGATATGCTGATAAAATAACTCAATTAAATACGTATCAGATATTTCTACTAATGTTCGCCTCATGCGCGACTTTTCCTTCTAAACGAAGAAGAGTGGGAAGCATTGAACTGCCAGATGCGGCGTTGCGGTACGGCGCCTTAACCTAGACCAGCTAAAACTATAGCTTCTAAAAGACGTGATGTAAACCTCAACCAAAATGTCGCAACAAGAAGTGACTGCATTGTGGCTGCCCAGTTACATGTATAGAAAAACTAACTTTTGAATTGACGGCAAAAGAAGCAAAGTCATACCTTACAAAAGGAGACAAGCGACAGCTACGCTTGAGGCATTTCCTCTGAGGAGGAAAACCAAGACAGGCTTACTAAACTTGCCAGACGCCATGCGCGTCAGCACACGGGAAAACACAGATCTAAAGAACGTGACCAAGAGGGAACACGTGACACAGGACCAGTGACCGAGCACCCTCCAGTGTTTAGGAGCCATTCTGGAGCATTGCGAACTCGTCGAGGGGCTAAACATTCCATTTCGCGAATACTCAAGGCGCCAGGATGGCATACGCGCCGTTGACCCTTCTTTCGGAGCCGTATCCGAAAGAAACCACAGCAGACCTTATTCGAACACCGTGGCAATTGTTCAGATCGCATTCGAATATATGAGTAGTGTTCAATACGTTTTTATTAATTTTTACCATACTGTATGTGATTCGGTGTAGTACATGGCATAGTACGCGGTATGTTTTAGGGCATGCATATAGTGAGTTCAAAGGGGTTGAGACATCAATTTTTGGCTTGTGCGTTCTTTGCTTCAAGCGTTTCTTAATATTCCACGGAGCATGATGCATACTCTATTATTCACATATTTCCAGTGAATAGTTTAATGAACAGTAAATGAACATAATTTACATACACATTTTTCGGTTTTGGTTTTTGGGCACCGAGTTGGACAGTGACGTCACCGTGTAGGTGGCTTGACTACTCGCGCTGGTCACGTTGGCTCAAAACTTTGTGGCGCACACACTGCGCATCGTCTGCTTTCGGACACACGTGCAAGGATAAGCAGCAAAATGCCCGCATCGTCTGCTTTCGGACACACGTGCAAGGATAAGCAGCAAAATGCCCGCATTGCCTATACAGCTTTCCACTCCTGCGGAGGCTTCAGAATACATGTGAGTTTTTTATGACAACCATACCTACTCTGTTTTCGCTTCGAACTCTACAGTAACTGCAGTTTGTACTGCTGTAAAAAAACAAAAACAAATATGTATTCTGCGCTGCTGTCACCTACGATTGTTAATACATATAATACGATTATTAATACAAGGGCGCTCCTCTGCTATCCACGTGACTGCAGGCCTGTGTTTTGCGAGCCCTCCGAAAAAAGAAATGGCCGTTTCACGTATGCTGGAAGATAGGGGAAGGCGAAGTGCACTGAATGTTCGACGAACGGCCTCGGAAAAAAAATAAGCGAGCAAAATTTGATTTGATTTGATTTGTGGGGTTTAACGTCCCAAAGCAACTCAGGCTATGAGAGACGCCGTAGTGGAAGTCTCCGGAAATTTCGACCACCTGGGGTTCTTTAACGTGCAGTGATATCGAAGAAAGCATGACACGAGAAAAAAGGACAAGTGAGACGTAACATTCCATTCGTGTTTCAATAAATGGGCAGTTACAGTATTAACTAGAGAGCACAGCACACATGCATAGCACACAGTGCGCAACGGCCCGTAATGCTCGCAAGATATTTTTTAACAAAGGTGGTTGCGACTATAAGCCTACTTATGAAAGATAAAATGAATATTTCTAAGATCCAGAACATGCGCAGTGAGTACTCTTTAGTCAAATAGAAAGCATCAGCCACATACGTAAAAAGCGCCTGAAGCGACGTAATCTATAAATAAGGTCACAGCAAAACGCTTATCGAAGTCGATCGGGGGTGGCAAGCGAGAAAAATGGCAGGGGATATCTCAAAACTGATTATAGTGCGAAAGCACGGAAAGGTGACGTTTCAGCTGTACATATCGCGCTATCTAGAAGCCAACGCACCAAAGACGCAGGTTTAACCGGGACCTCGTCGATCATACCCGGTGCAACCGCGCGCTTTGTCGTTGAGATCGTTAATCATTAGTTTTCATATCTTTTTGAGAGCAGAACTCTGTCCAGTGCTCTATGCACCGTGCGATCCTGTGGGACTGTTACAGCAGTTGTCCCTATTCTAGCAGATTGATTCTAAAACGGCCAGCGCAAAAAATAGGGACAAAGGAACACAAAACGACAAGGGGACCTTGCCCGTTTTTCACATTGGTCTTTTTATGTGCTGAGTATAAACTAACTGATCCAAACAGTTATTTTGATCGTTCAGGAAACGATGGGAGCTATCAGTCCATAGTCCCGTTGGCCACCACTATCTTTTCGACCGCCTGCTCGATCGCCGGCGCTGGTCGGTCGGCTCCGTGCTAGTCAAAGGCACCTTCTCAAGATAGGGGAGTTGGGCGAGTTATGAGTGCAACGCCACCCGGAGGTGTTGTGGAGGCCACATGCATGTAAACCAACTTGCCCAACTTTTCGCTCATCTAAGTGTAATTTTGAGTACTTTTTGAGGCTCTTTTTTGTGGAACCTTTTTGACTTCAATGAGACCCTGCTGTTATTACGGCAGCAGTAGCTTTGTGTGCATGCAAGGCGCGCATCTTCTCTTGGCACCTTCATTATGACTTGTGCCAATGAACGTACAAGTCCTCGCCGGTTTCCTAGAACCATCAGCGGGTCATCGGGGATGGCTTTGCCGAATGTTACGCACGGAATCGTGCCAGCAGCATAGGTTCTTCAAAGATAGACTTCGGGTCGGGACCAAGGTGACAGGAAGAGACTGGATCTTTTGTGTCTGGTGCGCTACCTCATAGTATTCGACTGCGATGCTGTGAACCTCTGTTCTTTCAACACTGCCAAGGACAAAGAAAAGGACTTTGTGTTTGGTCAGGACGTTGTGTGCCTAGGGAACAGCGAGTTTACCAGTAACCACCTTGAAGTCATCAAGCTGGGCCAAAGGTTCGGTTTGCAGAGGTGCTTAACCCGGCTAAGAAAGTAGCAGCTGCTAGGGTGATTCCACGCCTCTCTCGAGCAGAAGTCCAGGCAAGGTGAATTGAAGAGAGTGTCGACGTCATGAAAGGAACCCATGACAAACAGAAAAAGGATACAAGCAGCAGGAGGCTGGTTGACTTCTTAGTTGCTGCTGATATTAGAGTCCTATGCGCGGATAAGCAAGGAGGATTTGTACTGATGCTTGAAGAACGTTTTGCGAAAAAAAGCCTAATATACCATTGCAAAAACCTTGATGGAGTTCAGCTGCATCGCCACAATTACGAATCGCTGGTGGGCGTTGCGAAGAAGACCCATGGTCTCCATTTGACTGTATTCTTCACTGGAAGGACCAACAAAGATGGCATTCCTTTCAGCACCGTCGTTTTGTAGCGAGACACTTGGCAGCACGCAGTCGCCATCTACCTGCAGAAACACCTGACAACATTGACAGATGAATACCCGTTCCTCATCCCCGATTCGAATTCCGTGTCAGTCTTCTGATTAAGGACATTCCTAGCCAGTGCACTGGGTTTAGTGATAATGTTGAGAATCTATATTATTCGATGACACATGTAGAGCTAATGAAAATTGTGCAGGAGTGTATTACGATGGGCAATGACGAGATTCTATTTGTGTCTTGGTGCGAGATCTCGGCTTGGTCATTTCTGGAAATGCTTTCATTTCATCTTGCATCAACATCTTAGAATGGAATGGAAAGTTCTTTGTCTAGCACTCAGGTGTGTGTGTGTGTGTGTGTGTGTGTGTGTGTGTGTGTGTGTGTGTGTGTGTGTGTGTGTGTGTGTGTGTGTGTGTGTGTGTGTGTGTGTGTGTGTGTGTGTGTGTGTGTGTGTGTGTGTGTGTGTGTGTGTGTGTGTGTGTGTGTGTGTGTGTGTGTGTGTGTGTGTGTGTGTGTGTGTGTGTGTGTGTGTGTGTGTGTGTGTGTGTGTGTGTGTGTGTGTGTGTGTGTGTGTGTGTGTGTGTGTGTGTGTGTGTGTGTGTGTGTGTGTGTGTGTGTGTGTGTGTGTGTGTGTGTGTGTGTGTGTGTGTGTGTGTGTGTGTGTGTGTGTGTGTGTGTGTGTGTGTGTGTGTGTGTGTGTGTGTGTGTGTGTGTGTGTGTGTGTGTGTGTGTGTGTGTGTGTGTGTGTGTGTGTGTGTGTGTGTGTGTGTGTGTGTGTGTGTGTGTGTGTGTGTGTGTGTGTGTGTGTGTGTGTGTGTGTGTGTGTGTGTGTGTGTGTGTGTGTGTGTGTGTGTGTGCGTGTGTGTGTGTGTGTGTGTGTGTGTGTGTGTGTGTGTGCGTGCGTGCGTGCGTGCGTGCGTGTATTGGTTCCTGCGTTGCCCCTATCCTTAGCAATATCTAAGACAGACAAGACCATACAGCACTAATCAGCTGAGTTAGATCTAAAAATATGCATGTACGTGGATAACTATCTCGTGCTGTCTTTTCGGTCTAACCTGCAACACACCGTCGTAGATGCTAAAGGTGTGCAAAGGAATAGCCAAAGTCTTAATTTGACAGTCGAATTTCTAAACCTCATGTTGCACTTCCGACCCTGTAATGTCTGTTAGTCCTACCACCCTAGGGTCCAAAAAGAATTGCATAGTTACTCGTACGGCCATTCCAAAGTTATCAAGAACGGAATTGTAGCTTCATGCATTAAAGCAGCCATCTTAAATCCTGCCCACATTCAATGAATAAAAGCGTAAAAGCACAGGTGAGTAGACTGGAACTAAGAGTTTATCCGAAACACGTAATCAAGCAAGCTTGTGGAAGGTTTTTAAAGTGGGTCACGGCTGGGCTAAGATCTAAGCCCTCAGTCGCAGAAAATCGCAGAGGCGCTATGATTCCATGCGTGAAAAAAATGTCCCAGAGGCTGAAAAACGTTGCAGCACGCTACGACGTCCCAGCCACCTTCGCTTAACTTCAAACATTAGGTGGAATCTGTTCTGAAGTTCACGGGCGGGAAAACTTTCAGAAAAAAAACCTGTGCACCATCAAATGCAAAGTTCGTACGTTTGGTGTGACGTTGGGATTGGCTACAGGCTACTTTTGTCCTGTCGTGGCTTATACCTAGATCAGACCAGAAGGTGTATTAAGAAAATATAAGACCCCGAACGATTAATAGGTGGGGACTTCCCTAACAACGGGTCGAACCATTGCCGCACGTGTCAGACTAATGAAAAAGAGAAACATTAGCCCTGTGGGGGACTTTGCCGGAGGTGTTGAATGGATGATGATGGGCTGAGGAGTTATGTGTGACTCTGGGGCACGGCACTTCCGGTTGTCAATCCCCCTCCCCATCTGACAACGGCAAAGAGAAACATTACGACTGATTTGCATAATTAATCAAATGCGAAGTAGGCGCGTAGCACTGCTTATCCCTGCTATACCTTCCCATCGCTTGCAGTCGCGCAGCCCGTTGTCCTGGAGTTTCTATCGCACGTTGGTTTCTCTTCACTTCGGCATCCGTTTCACGACGACGCTCAGTGTCTTGAGCAGTTTCCTGAGCACGCTCGGCACGTTTCCTCATTATTTGTGCTTCTAGATTCTTGCACCGTTTAGCTGCAATATCAGAATCAGTAGACTCGGAATCCCGCTGCCTTCATAACCGTTGTACTTCAGTAGGTCGAGCACGGCGAACCTGCACCGTAGTGCCAGACGGCCCGGCTTTATCTATTGCGACGCGAAGCAAACGCGCGGCGCCGCTGTGTCCTCAGCTTTCGTTACACCATCTTCAGAAATGAGCGAAAACAGGCACCATGTACCCCTTTACAATGCACTGCTCTGCGGCCGAAATGTCTAGGGTGGGATCACAGGGGGATAGAAAAAAAGAGGAAAACGAGCTTGAAGGCAAGCGCCAGTTAAGGCGCGGAGGTGAGCACAAGCTGCTTCACGACGCTGCGAGCAGCTCGGAGCCGAGATCCAGGAAGCATTGCGTGTGAACGTCTATTGTCCGTGAAGGCTGAGGAGTGATTGATGCGAGGGAAAAGATGCCGAAGTTGAGGACCTTCGAGAGATGCACAACTACTCCTCCTTGATTAACATACGCTTGTGCAAAGCTGGCAAGTGACGGCCGCCACGCCCGCAACAGACATGCCCCTCTCTCACTGGGTGCATTTATGCGGCCGCTCCGTCCCCTCAGTATTAAGTCGCGTGAGGTAGGCGTCGCCACTTTCCCTTCCTGCTCTTCAAGTTCACGGAGAGACAGATGGGCAGAGAGAAAGAGCTGCTTCTGCGGCAGCTGCGCGACAGCTTTGCGGCAGCTCCACTTCCTCAATGCTGAGCTGCGGGACGCCCGCGTCACCCCCTTCTTTTTCTCCACTTCTAGTTCACGAAAAGAGAGAGAGTGAGTGGCTTCGGAAAGACATCAGCGAAATGCGCGATTGTGGCTACTAGTGCTACGCACTAAAAAAAGATACAATGCACATCACTGTTTGGGAAAACTTCCCTTCTTTTCAGACGCCGTGAACAGAACAATTTGTCCGAGAACTCATGGAAGTTTTTATATGCGTGTAAACTGTGAAAACTACATCGGTCAAACTTCTGCTTGTTTAACTGATAGGGAGTTCGAGTATATTTAACCGCAGCAGGTTTTCTTCTTCGAAAGGAAAACCAATTTAAACCCCTGTCAGTGATCGCTCTGCGCAGACGAATACTAGTCCACTTGTCGAAACGTTGCGTCGACCTGCGAACAGAGGCTTCCCCCCTCTACCTTTGTTCAGTGTTCTTTCACACCGTGTAATCATTTTCTTTCTCTCGTTCTACCTGGATCCTCATCAAACAGGTCTGTAGGATCAAACTTGCAACTAAGCATGTTGCCTGCAAAGTAGGTGTTGTTTACGAAGTCCCTCTGAGCTGTGGCCTCTCCTATATAGGACAGACTGGCCGATGTCTTAATGATCGCTTAAGGGAACACTCTGCACCCTTTAAATCATCTCATTCCAACAACCGGCCTAGGCGTTATTCGAGCTAAACTTGCCATCCACTTTTTGGAAAAGCAATAGTCATCGAGCGTTCTAAAGGACAGCTGGCAAGGGAGCGTCTTAAGGCGTCATTTATTTAGGAATCGATAAGTGCATGAGGGAAACGTCAGTTGTTCTGTTGCAAAAGGAAGCTATGTTTCTAAATGCTGTGTAATTTATTTCGTATACTTCCGGTATCATTCCATGTTTTTTTTCTGCCTGCGCCCCAGATTATCTTGGTTCAGATTGCCTTATCAAGACCATTCATCCTAATTCTCCTAAAGCTCGTGTTTTTTTTTTCTTGCCATTTCAATTGCAAGTTAGCGCTCATTTTGTGTCCCTCTCTTGTCCTCGTCTGTCTCACGCTAACCTCAAAAGATGAAATGGGTGCTTTCAACGGCAGGGCTAGGCCATATGGCGTGCGACAAGGTAATGGGCAAGTAATGCAAACATGCTAAAATCTTCTTGTGAAGTTATAAAAAGTGCTAAATGCTTCGTACTGCCCTTAAAGGAAGCACTAAAAAAATGGCAGCATCCCGGAACTAAATCCGCGTTCACATTACGTGCGCAACGCACGTATCGTTCGTAAGGATCGTACGCGTAAGCGCAAAAAACGTAACGTGTCTGTTCAGACTGCTGTCGCATTGAGCGTAAAATGCGCAACGTCCGCATCCAGCGTGGGCGTAAATGTCGGAGGACCCGCGATTTTCACGACTAGCACAGATACGTCTGTTACGCGCTACCAATGCGCATAGCCGTTTCGGTTTTCCCTTTCCGGTCACCGGGGCTTCTGGTCCTCCCAGATTTCGCTGCAAACCAGCTAGTAGGTGACATATCATCCAACGCTCCTACTCTGCTGCAGTGTCTCGGCTCGCCGGTGTTATTGGTGTTGTATGGTTGTGTTTGTCCGTAGCTTGATCATGTGCAGTGCGGAATCTTCTTCGCTGTGGAATTATCAGCCTCCCATAAAAGAAAGTTCGGCAGAAGCCGGCTGAAATAGCATAGACAGAAGTGCAAAACGATGCCTGGCTGCAAATTGCCAGTGCGCTGACTCAAAGCAGTAAGTGGTTTTTCTATCCCTTTTTCATGTGCGAACAAGCTCTCAGCAAGCAAACGCTTCCTCTAGTTTAGAAAAGTGAGGTTATGGAGGCGGGAGATGCCCGCTTCATCCCAGTGCATTCTCGCAGCCCATCGGCTCCGTTGACAAGTGAGGAAACAGTTGGCCTGCAGCGAAAGGCCGATGCGGGACGACGTTGAGGTCGGGGCGCAGAACGGATCTGGCGCGGACTCATTGAAGTTTGAAAGATGCTCACCGTAAAAGAGAAAAAGAAAACAGCGTATTCCGAGGGGAGACGAGGTTCCGCGGACGTTTCCGTGTCTGCCGCGTGCCGCGGCTCATTGTTTGTCGTCAGTAGTACGACCTTTGAGTCACCGCCCCAGCCCGTCTTCAAGATTGCTCCGGAGCACTGGTAAAATCGCAAGCAGGGATGCAGGCGGACCGCAAGCCGGAACTACGTGCGAACGGGGGTTGTTGAAAAAAAAAATACTGCTTTGCTCCTCTGACCGAGTGTTGCGGGGTGGCGGTATCAGACGTTGCAAAAAGAGTATTGGGGAAGCACGAGGACGGAAGCTGGCGTGGAAGACCACTGTCGGACCATGCGGAAAGGCATGCGCTGTTGAAGATTTGGTAAACCAATATTCTTCTATTATTCGTCGTCTACGTAGATTGAGCGCACAGATGATAAGCTCATTTTGAGCTTGAGCCCCGACCTCCGCTATCAGCCGCTTGCTAACCGGCGCCATATTGAGAGCGCTGATTGGCCGGTCGTAAAGAACGCATCTTACCGAACGGCCCAGTGTGGACATGCGCGGTCGCAACCTATGTAAACGGGAGTTCCAGCCGCTATGCGTACTGCGATAAATACGATACTTACGACGGATGCGCGCGTAGTTTGAACGCGGCTTAATGCAGAGCAAAGTTTCACAGTTTCTAGAAGATATGAAGGAAAAGAGCAAAAGAAAGAAGATAATGTCCGTAGTCAGCGTTTCTGTACGAATCCACACCTTGGCCAATCCCCCATGGTGTATATGTGCAATTTTTCAAGAGGCCAACAACGACTGTCCACATGTGAAAGCATGCTCATTAAAAAGAACGCAACGCCTCCAAGTGCACCTCCGCTATTGACTCGGAGTGGAAGAAAGTTTGATGTGGCTATGTACCTGTGCTGGACGACAACCTGCTCAACTACTGATTTCAACGGCTACCGTTCATGTCTCTCGATATTTTACTGCAATGTACCATGCAGAAGAAGCAGCATCACGTATGTGAATTTTCTCGCACCTTGTAGTCCTCTAACTACAATGATTCATTTATGACACAAGCCAATTTCTCAACTGACAGTCCCCTGAAAACCTGGGAACGTCAGATGGAGTGACCAAAAAAAGATAATTCCGCCCGAAGCTTCGAACCAAGCCACATCGCATGGTGAAGTGGCGCGGTGCCCGCTTCAAGGGCTATACGGTGAGAAATTTGGAAGATACACATTACGAGATATATGCACATTCGGAATATCAGTTTCATACCCATAAAATATATCTTTAAAGGACTGAAAAATAATGTAAACATATTTAACAAACCGGTTGCTTACTAATGCACCTTGCGACGAAAAGAATAGTGAGTACAGAATAGTTTATAGCGCTTTTAGCCTGTTCCCAAGGAATTACGAATGAGAGTTATTCTGAATCCTCTCAAGAAGAAAAAATTACGAAACTTTCTGAAGCTTTGATTATTGTTCCTTTGGTGATATATGTATATGCATATATACGTAAGCACGTTGAGCCATGTCAAACAAACTACTTTGTTCTAACTACGTATGTGCAGCCGCCCACAGACTTAACACGAATGACGGAACGCGTGCCCTGGACTGCCGTCAGCGCCGTGAAGCGACAGTCATCGGGTGCGAGATAATGGTCTCGGTACGCTTACTGCAGCTGACGGTAGCTGGTGCGCAGGTCGCTTTGACTGCTTTTTCGCTTATGCCTGATCATCGCGTGGACAATGTGCTGGTCGGGAGGACGTTTTTCAGTTTTTTTTTTCGCCGATGCGTCCTCCCACACCCGGCAACGCACTTTGCAGTGTTCTTATTGCAAGAAGCAGAAATTGTGCGCTAAGTTGCCGCGGTTCGGTCCCCTTGCGAGTTTGGTCCGAATGTTGCGATGTAACAACCTTTATGTTAGTAGAAATGTGATGAGCTTCCAAATTATATCTACATAAGGTCACAGGTATTCTGTCATACCAATGACGTCAAAACCAAGCAGCAGGACAAAAACTATGTAGTGCAGCCAGTAAGGCTCGGCAGCAAATACATCGGCCGCATTAAATTGATATATATCAATTTTTCCTAATTTCCCCACTATTCGATACTGCGCGTCAGTTTACTTTTGCAGAACAATTTACCTCGGTGTTCTGCTTTTTCTGTTCCGCTCTGGAGATCATACATTCAGACTAGGCGTGGCAAAAGAGTTGCGCGTTTCCTGAGCATGAAAACATATAGCGACAATTAATTTCAAATAGTAGTGCGATGTCATAATAGAGAAAAGCGATAACTTGAGACTGTAAAAAATAAGCATGCTGTTTGAGCTAACTAGGAACACATTTGCTATCAGCGCAAAATGTCTATGGATAAATTCCGAAGGAATCTACTGCCCTAGGCTAGTGGCTATTGCACTTTGAAAAATTTTGTTTAGGTTTTTACTGTCGTCGCAAAGTTAGTTCGCGGGCAATCCTTAGATCAAGGACTCGCATGTGTGTCATATCATTTACGCATGAATCTTTATGAATTGTATATGGGTTGTAAAGTTACATAGTGACACAGGCCATTAGTGGCGTCGCAGTACAGAGGTCTCGATTGATCTGGACTACCCGAGGTTCCTTAAAGAGGGCTGCATTCGTGTAGCGCACGGGCGAGAAGAAAAAGCGTCTCGTAACGACGCTGCATGCGTATGGAATCCGTCCCGGGAGAAAAGCAAGGATTCAGATCCACACGATCCTACATTAAACAACCTTGACACTGAGGGCGACGGGCCGTGAAGCGATCATAAAGCAAAATATCTTTTGCGATCTTTGAAAGAGAGAGAGAGAGAGAAAATAGAATAGAAAATCAGGGAGGTTACCCAGGCTACGCCCAGTAGGCGACCCTACACGTGGGAAGGGGAACAATGGGTGAAAAATGAAAGAAAGAGTACCAAGGAAAGGAGTCTGTCGCATTTCTAGAGATCTATGGTGAAAGGGGGTAGAGAGCGTACACTTAATATCTTGAACTCAACCCTGAGTCCTTTAAAAACTTCAAGAGTGCCTTCACTGATTACCTTTGTCATGAAGGAGTCATCCGAGGGCCGAGACTCTTAGCTTCAGTAAGAGCGCGAAAGTCCAAGCGACGGGGTGTAGCAGCCAGGAAGGCACGCTCACGGTCAAACTGAGGGCAGTCACAAAGTATGTGCGCAATAGTTTCAACACAGCCGCACTGCTCACACGTTGGAAAGTCTGTCATTCCGATTAGATGGGATTAGGCGTTTGTGAATGCCACTCCTAGCCACAGACGACCCAACATTGTAGCATCACAGCGGGGGAGGCCGAATGGTGCCTGCAGTTGAATCAATTGGTCAAAGTGGTGCGAGCGGAATGTCCAGCCTCCAGACGTAGACCATGATTATTTATTCACGTTTCGAGCACTAAAGCGAAGGTGCCTTGCTGTGTCGGCTCTTGTTAATGGTGTCTCAACAATGTTGATTGTATCGTGAGCCGATCGAGCAGCATCGTCAGCTTAGTTGTTGCCATCAATTCCACTATAGCCTGGTATCTACTGGTAGATTATTTCGTTACTTTCTTGTAATGCCTGGTGGCGCAGTTGTCGAACCTCCACCACAAGTTGCTCACGGTCGCCATGGCTCAAGACAAGACTGATTGAAGACATTTTAGGGCAGGTTTGGAATCACAGAACACAGCCGTTTTTGAGGAGTTTAGAAATATACTTTACAGCAGCACAAATTGCGGCCAGTTCTGCTGCAGTAGAGGTAGTCTTAACGGAAATTAGAAGGTAATGCCTGCTTGTCTCAAAGGAACGATGATGGCGCATGGAGAACTGGTAAAGGTTACTGATCCACCTGTATTGACGTGAATGCGGTCCTAATAGTCATTGTACAGCACGAACAGTGTCAGTTGCTGAAGGGCTGGCGTTGATAAGTCCGATTTCTTCGATATCCCCGGAATAGCAAGGCGCACACATGGGAGCTGCATACACCACAGTGGCGATGGAGGTAGTGCTGCCGGAGTAAATTGTTTTGGGATGGAAGACTGGTGCGCTGCTATGATTTTTGTAAATGCAGAATGTTGTCTCTGCAGAGGCATCTGCGCAAGGTGATGCTGTGGAACCCTTGAAATATGTCGTATGTGCATTCGCACAGAGTGTAGAGCAATATATGTTGAAAGCCGGTCTTTAGCAAGTGCAATACTTCCCTGTTTTGATGCGCTCCAACAGAGGCCCAGACATGTGTGAAGAGTCTGACCCTGGACTGCCTGGAGGGCACGCAAATTAGTCTTGTACGTGTTTGAAAGTACGGCCGTACTGTACCGCAGGAATCCTAAAATTAGCGCTTTGTACAATTCGAGCATTGACTGTACCGATGAGCCCCATAATTTTCAGCCAAGAAAGCGAAGTTTCGATTAATGTTAGCTTTTTTTTTAATGGGGTGCAATGCGAGCTTCATGATAGATTGCGGTCTATCAGAATCCCTAAGAAACTATGAATTTAGTTGTAAGAAATGTTATGACCGTCGATGAATACCGTATATTAATTCATTCATTTGCGTGTAAACGCCACTAGCGCGCACTTTTCCGATGAAACTCTGAGACATTGCGTCTATAGATAAGACGAAATTAGTGTTGCTGCCCGTTGAAAGTCTTACATGCACCTGGAAACGCGTCACAGAAGAGGCGCAAATGCAGATGTTATCCGCGTACATTGATATCTAGATGGTGGAAGGGAGGTTCTCTGGGAGGGCGATGAGCGCTGGATTAAACAAAGTGGGGCTGAGAACACCACCCTGGGGCGTACCACGGTGGATATAATACGCTGGAGTCAAGCCACCTCCACACTGAATAAAATATGATCTTCTTGTCAGATAACTCCCTATCCACGCAAGCATTCGACCACCGATGCCCACAGTTTCCAACGCATCAAAGATGACTTCATAGGCCACGTTGTCGTAGGCATCTTTGATATCAAGAAAGAGTGCCATATACAGACGTTTCATTCGTTTCTGCTGTTCAACCGTGGGCACGAGGTCAACGACGTTGTCAATAGGGGATTTACCCCGCCGAAAGCCGGCCATTGTTTTGGGGTATATTGTATAGTGCTCTAGGTACCACTCAAATAGCGTCAAAACCATTCTTTTCACGACCGTTCCCACGCCACTGGCCAAATCTACTGGCCTGTAGGATGTCAGCTCGACAGCAGGTTTCCCTGGTTTTAGTAGGGCTATCAGCCGACTCGATTTTCACTCCTGTGGAACAACACTGTCGAGCCAAGAGTGGTTATAATGTTTGAGGAACCCTTCTCGCACTGCGTTGCCAAAATGGAACAGCGCAGCGTATGCGATTCCATTTGGCCCTGGTAAAGGAGAACGCCTACATCTTTCAAGAGCATAGTCGAGTTCCATGCGAGAAAAAAGTACATCCATTACTGGTTCCCATGAGGCAGGAGGAAAACACTAGGAAACCGAGTTAGTGGTTGCACTCGCAATTTTCTTACAGAAGTCACTTGCTATTTTAATATGTTTACGATCTTGATATAGAGTCAAAGCACATAAGTGCTGTCTTTGCTGTGGAGACGTACGAAGGCCCGCGCAGTCCGCCAGATGAGGAACATGGGCTTTTGGGGATCCAGTTACTAGCAGAATAACTTCTAGCTCTGTTCCACCAGTCTATACATTCTTCGCTTGAGGTTTCCTGCACATGTCTAGCAGCTCTCATATCAGTTAAGCACTTTGTTCATCTGTATCGTCGTTCTGCTCGCCGCCGAAGAGCACGTTTACGTTCTAATTTGATGTCAAAGTCAGTGCGTATTTTAGATGAAGAGATGTGATATGGCAGCAGCCGTCACAAAATTTACCATAATGTCCTCTGACCTGCCAGTGAAGACTTCTTTGCATGCCTCCTCCATGCAATGCTGTCCAGTCGGTGTGCGTGTGCTTAGCTGGGGCGGGCGCATCAAGTCCATTTACTTTTAGATAAGTAGGAATGTGGTCCTGGCCACATGACAAAAGCTAACAGAAAGAACCAGCATACCAGTGTGAGCGATAATGCCGCTATAAGCACGGTATCAGGCAATGAAAACAATATTAGCGGATGATGCCCGACCTTAAGTACAGTGTGAAAACATGAGTTTCAGGGTCATTTTATGAAGATACCTCGAAGAGTGCCCACAGACGAGCGTGCCGCCATGCTGCATATGGCTCATACGATAAGCCGAAGACTCCGTGTGGAGCTCTGGAGCGTGCAAAAACGCCCGAGGATCTAATTGTCGCGGCTTTTGGTTGGTGACCCATTCCTCACGGCGCGAGACAATCGCGACGAGCTCGGCTTTTACGTCAGTGAGGAAACTAGACTCGGAAGGCTCCATGATGCTGGAATTCAAAACCGGGCAGCCTCGACTTGACCTGCCGCACCGTCGCCAGCGGCTGGAGTTCGTACAATGGACGCCAGAAGAATGGACACCAGAAAACTGATGCTGCGTCGTACTCAGCGATGAATCAATATTCTGTGCACCATGGGAGCAGCGTCAGAGATCGTGGCGTCCTGAAAACTACCGATATGCTTTTTATACGTCTTTTTATGCCAGTAGAGTGGAGAAAAATGCTCACTTATTTTCACTTACGAGGAACGGAATATCTATGACTTGCGGTCAAGCGGGGGCACAGCAGTGAACGTCCGGAGTGTCGTGAGCTACCAGGGCTTTGGACCCATCCACAAAATTCAAGGCAGGATGACAAAGAAGGCATAAATCGAAATCCTAGAGAATGTTTTGGTGCCATATGTGTAGGACGGGCCGTTTCCGGAAGGTTCTTTCTTGTTCCAACACGATCGCGCTCCAATTTACACTGTTCGAGGTCGCAAGCCTTGCTGGACAACAATGGCGTAACTCAGATGCGGTATACAAGCCGCAGCCCGACCTCAATGTCATCGAAAATGTTTGGGGCATGATGAAAGCAAGGCTGTCCAGACATTTAGGCTCCATTTCCATCATTTCGGACCTGATCTGGGTTGCAATGTAAGAGAAGTGGCAGCTTTTGCAGGCAAACATGGAGCTGGTGGACACGCTTTATCTCTGACTACCGGAGCGCGTGGAGGCAGTGAAGAGCACTGGGGGTGCAGCCACTCGCTTCTATATGGTTTTATGAAGTGCTTGTTGTTTTCTTGGCTTGTCTCACCTGGCCAGTGAAAAAAGTTAATACCCTTTTCCTTCCCATGCAAAAAGCCAGAATATTTTCTCTTTTAGAGAGCGAGAGCACGCGTGCGTGCGTGCGTGCGTGTAAGCGTGTAAATAATTTTTAAAAAAAACACGATATGAACAAAACTATTTCCTAAAATGAAAGATTAATCTGAGTTCTAAAGCATAACAAGAGTTTTGTGCATAAGAACTCTTATTTTTACTATTGTTCGGAGTTTCGCATATAAGAGCTTTACATAGAAACGCACCACAGAGCCGAAAACATTGTTACGTCGGCAGCATTTGAGTCAAACTCGCAAGAGGCGCGAGCTCCGACAGCTTAGCGCAAAATTTTTTGTTCCCGCAATAAGAAAACTGAAAAGAGCGTTTCCGGGGCCATGGAGGCTGCATCGGCGCGCACAAAAGTGCCGAAACGGCCCGTGACGAGCGCGCTGTCCACGCAACGATCGGGCACAAGAAAAAAAAAAGCAGTCAAAGCTAGCTGCGCACCAGCTATCGTCAGCCTCCGTAAACATACCGAGATCACTATCTGGCATCGATGATTATCGCTTCGTGGCGCTGACGGCAGTCCAAGCCACGCGTTCCGACATTCGTGTTAAATCTGTGGGCGGCTGTATATACGAAATAGAAACCATATACAAACTATATGCATACACATATAGGATGTTGAGCGCCTAATTTGCCCTCCTAAATAAAGTGTTTCTCTATCTCTCTGACACACATATAGGACGTACTGAGGAATGTTCAGAAAGAGTTTAATAGTTGAGCATGATGTTTTTACTCAAACAATATTTGTTCCTTTTTTGACGTTTTTTAATATTGTCATATATTGAAGGCCTGTTGCAAAACCCACTCGGCTAGAATTCACAATTTTGGCCCATCATGTAAAAAACGAATTACACAATACTGAGGAAACTATCAAGCGGCAATACCTCAATGCATCTTGCAACAAGAACATTTGGCCGAAAATGTACTTGTTTTTAGCCCCTTTCTCCTGCCCCAAAGCTTGAAACTACAGCAACAAATATTGCATTGTAGTGTTTCAAAGAGTACGCGTTGCATACATTCATGAGTAAAGATTGATACGCTAGAACATTGCAGTGTGCATGAAGCAGAGCTCTAAAGCTGAAACTTTACGAAATTTCGGAATCGACGTTTCCATCTTGTCTGATGTACACTTCTTTTAGAAAAACGGGGAGAGGGGGGGGGGGGGGGGACTACAGCATATCAGGCAAAACTAAGACATTTTCCTTGGTGTAGATAGCTTTCTCTGTCATATGTAATACTTGCAAATGCAAAAACAAAATGCATTGGGCCTTGATTACCGTCCTTTTCGGACATAACCATATATTCCTTCTGTTGCCTATAAGAACGTACTGAGTTCTTGTACAGGCTACTCGTTCCCACAAGTCGCGTGATATTTTCTTGCCTGCACCAATGAATAAAATTGTTCCGTCTTTACAATGTTTATTTCGTTCCAAAGGACTGGAATACTATGGAATGCATATTGCAACTGCGCCAAGCGACAAGGACGAAGAAAAGAAAGCACAGGAAAAAACTCGGACTTCAACTAGGTTTACAAGGAAAACCACAATTATACAAGATTCGTGCTGATAAACAGTAGACATCATCATGCCATGCAGGCGCGGGGAGGCGAGTGGCACAAGTTAGCTTCTAGACAGATGAATTCTTTTATGATAGGGATACTGAAATGGCCCTTATGCAACAGTCCTTCTCTTTTTTATGCTGTAGGCTTCAAAACTTTCCCTGCCAAGTTGGGTGAGTAATTTTTTTCAGGACAATTCTTTTCCTTCCTTTTAATAAACCTCAATTGAAGTCCGCGTTTTGTCCTATACTTTCTTCTATTGGTCCCTATCGCTTCGCGCGATTGCAATATGCATTCCATAGTCAACTACCAACTAGCCTGCCTTCGCCTGTTACAACTGAAATACGTCGTAGCCTTTTGTGATTTTCAGTTTTTAACTATTCTAATGAGCCGTAGTCGAAAATTACTGGGTAGTTATCACATGAACAGTTCGTCACAATTTGAAAGTGCTTGAGTTTATTTGCAATATCTTAGGGGTGCAGCGGTGGCGTAGCGTTAGAACATCCGCCTCGTATGCAAGAGGACCGGGGCTCAAATCCCGGTGCCGCGCAATGCTCCACCGGAAAAAAAAATGCGCATGTCGATGGAATTGCATAAACAGGTTTGGGATGCGACCTGATGCCGGTGCACACCTCCGGCAACGCACTCCCTCACCAGAACAGGAGTTGGCCACCCTGGTGCAGTAATTGGCCACAACCTCCTATGATAAGCTCCATAAAACCCCGGCCCTCAGTCACCAGCGGCTGCGGAACCAATGACCACGGCGGCGGTCAGACCTGTGACGCAGCAGGGGGTGCTAAGAAAGCCTGGCTCCGCTGGACAGGCCGCCATTGGAAACTGACCCTGGCAACGTTTAATGCTAGAACCCTAGCTAGTGAAGCTAGTTTAGCAGTGCTGTTAGAGGATCTAGAGGGCATGAAATGGGATGTCTTAGGGCTTAGTGAGGTTAGGAGGCCGAATGAGGCATATACTGTACTGAAGGATGAGCATGTACTGTGTTATCGAGGTTTACCAGAGAGGCGACAACTAGGAGTAGGTTTCCTTGTCAATAAGTATATAGCAGGTAATATAGATGAATTCTATAGTATTAATGAGAGGGTTGCAGGCATCGTAATTCGGCTTAATAAGCGGTATAAACTGAAGGTTGTACAGGCCTATGCACCTACATGTAGTTACGATGACCAGGCAGTTGAAAGCTTCTATGAAGATGTAGAATCGGCAATGCGAAAAGTAAAGACGCAGTATAATGTACTAATGGGCGACTTCAGTGCCAAGGTAGGGAAAAAACAGGCAGGAGACAAGGCAGTAGGTGACTATGGCATTGGTTCTAGGAATAACAGGGGGGAGTTACTAGTTGAGTTTGCAGAGCGCAATAACTTACGAATCACGAATACCTTCTTCAGCAAACAGAAGAACCGGAAATGGACATGGAAAAGTCCTAACGGAGAGACTAAAAATGAAATCGACTTCATAATGTGTCCAACCCCCGCCATTGTGCAGGATGTAGAGGTAATCGCGAAAGTGCGATTCAGTGACCACAGGATGGTGAGGTCCCAAATTAGCCTAAATCTGAAGAAGGAACGCAACAGATTAGTAAGAAAGAAACCCATCAACGAATTAGCGGTGAGAGGGAGGGCAGAAGAGTTCAGGATCTCGCTACAGAATAGGTATTCAGCTCTAACTGAGGATGGCGACGTTACCCTAGACGCAAGGAACAATAATTTCAGAGATATCATTACCGAGTGCGCGGTAGAAGTAGGCGGTAGGATAGTTGGAGAGGATACCGGTAAGCTGTCTAAGGAGGCGAAATATTTGATTAAGAAACGCCAGAGTATGAAAGCTTCCAATCCAACAGACCAGATCGAATTGGCCGAGATATCAAAGCTAATCAATAAGCGCAAGGTGGCCGATATAAGGAAGTATAACATGGAGAAAATTGAGCATGCTGTAAAGAACGGGGGAAGCCTTAAAGCGGTAAAGAAGAAATTGGGCATAGGCAAAAACCAGATGTATGCGATAAGGGACAAAGCAGGCAACGTCATCACTAATATGGACAAGATAATCAAAATAGCCGAGGAGTTCTATACAGATCTCTACAGTAGCCAAAGTAGTCAGGACCGTAATGAGATTGGCGGCAGGGAAAAACAGTCAGACGTTCCACCAGTGACGAAGGACGAGGTCAAGAAAGCACTAGAAACTATGAAAAGGGGGAAATCAGCTGGAGAGGACCAGATAACTACAGATTTGCTGAAGGACGGGGGGATATCGTGCTAGAAAAACTGGCCACCCTGTATACTCAGTGCCTGGTGTCATCGACGGTACCGGAACCATGGAAGAAGGCAAACATTATCCTCATTCACAAGAAAGGGGACTCTAAGGACCTTAAAAATTAGGCCAATCAGCTTACTGTCTGTTACGTATAAGGTATTTACTAAGGTAATCGCTAATAGAATCAGGACAACCTTAGACTGCAATCAAGCAAAGGATCAAGCAGGGTTTCGAAAACGGTACTCTACTATCGATGATATCCATACCATCAATCAGGTGATAGAAAAATGCTCGGAATATAACCAGCCCTTATACATAGCATTAATTGATTACGAAAAAGCATTTGACTCGGTTGAAACCTCGGCGGTGATGCAGTCATTGCGAAATCAGGGGGTAGACGAGCCGTACGTGAAAGTGCTGGAAGATATATATACTGGCTGCACAGCAACCATAGTGCTGCATAAAGAAACAAAATTCCCATAAAGAAAGGTGTTAGGCAAGGAGACACAATCTCCCCAGTACTGTTCACAGCTTGTTCAGAGGAAGTATTCAGAGACTTGGAATGGGAGCAGTTAGGGATAAGGGTAGATGGAGAATACCTCAGTAATCTGCGATTTGCTGATGACATTGCCTTGCTAAGCAACTCGGGGGATGAACTGCAAATAATGATTGATGACCTAGACAGAAAAAGTAGAAAGGTAGGCTTGAAAATAAATATCCAGAAGACTAAGGTAATGTTCAACAGCCTCGGGAAGGAACAGCAGTTTACATTAGGTAGCGAAATACTGGAAGTAGTAGGCGAATATGTCTACTTAGGACAGGTAGTAACCGCAGATCCGGACCATGAAAAGGAAATAATAAGAAGAATAAGATTGGGATGGAGCGCATTTGCAAGCACTCGCAGATTATTACTAGCAGCTTACCGGTATCGCTCAAGAGGAAAGTATCCAACAGTTGCATCTTGCCTGTACTCACCTATGGGGCTGAAACGTGGAGGCTAACCAAGAGAGTTCTACTTAAGTTGAGGACAACCCAAAGGGCTATGGAACGAAAAATGGTAGGGGTAACATTAAGAGATAGAAAGCGTGCAGAGTGGGTCAGAGAAATAACTCAAGTTACCGACATTCTAGTGGAAATTACGAAGAAGAAATGGACATGGGCAGGACATGTAGTGCGAAGAGAGGATAACCGATGGTCGCTGAGGGTAACAAACTGGATTCCAAGGGAAGGAAAGCGTAGCAGGGGGCGGCAGAAAGTTAGGTGGACGGATGAGATTAAGAAGTTCGCAGGGGTCAAGTGGATGCAGCTAGCACAGAACCGAGTTAAGTGGAGAAATATGGGGGAGGCTTTCGCCCTGCAGTGGGTATAATCAGGCTGATGATGATGATGATGGCTTTATTACCTCTAGAGCTCCGAATTCTCACATCTCAGTTGTCTGCTGAAAGACCATATACTCCCCACTTTTCCCACGCGTTCTAAGGATTCAGGTTTTCATATTGAACGCTCCCGCTTTGCCTAAGCTCGTGGCGATTGCGTTGACCTGTTCGGATCCATTTTCCTTAGCTCAGATGCACCAGTTGAGTTCTCGGGTAAACTAGCTAATTCACGAAGTTGGTTATGAAGCAATTTCTTCTTCGATGATAGTAAGCTAGGGGTACAAACAGGTGTGAGCGCCGTGCGCGAAGAAATCAGTGACAGCGGACTTTCTTTTTGACAGCTTCGGTCTTCATTCCGGAAGTTGTTGGTCATTAAATTCGGACAGCAAGAAGACACACTTGTCGCTATCCGCTTGAAGCTCACCTTTTGTGAGAGCACTCTGGAATCAAGGTTAACACAGCCACTGACTGAGTACATGTAGTCCTCTTGGCTTGTTTTGTTGTAGTCCTCCTTTTTATTGCTGACTATTTTTACTTCGTACCTTGAACCAACTAGATCAGAAATAAACCTTGAACATTCTAGGGCATGAAAGTTTATTTTCACAATACCCAGAAAGTTTGGGACTGAACGTATTTATTTTCTAGGCGAATAAAATAACAGCCACGCGCATAAGAGATGAAAGCAGACGTTAATAAAGAGTATCAAAATACATATAAAAAACAGCAGGCGGCCGTAACTGCTGGCCGCGGTCAGACAAGGTTCGCATCCTTGGCCAGCTGGTAGAAGACGGAGGTCTCTTGTTTGAGAAGTTCTTGAGGCGCATCAAACTCCACGATTTGGCCACGGTCGAGGACCATGATTCTGCAGTGAAGATATGAGACATGTTGCACGTTTCCATTCATGTGAAATAGTCGTAAAAGCCTATGACATATTGTAAACATACCGAGGCGTAGCCACGACTGTCTGCCATACGTTACGAAAACAATTAGCAGAGCTAGGTTTACTGGTCCCGCGCAAATCTGTTACTTCTTTGTTTTAGGCATACTCTTCCGTAAAAACAGGCTCAGTACGAGCATTTTTCCACTATTTGTAGACAGTACAAGCCATTAGCCCAATGTTGGAGTGTGATGGAAGTGCACTGGTAATATGTTCAGTTGGAGATTACAAACATACTCCTAGCATTAAATGTATATCTTGTGTTGCCTCCTTCTCCTTCCAAGCTAGCCACCTTTAAGTTTATTTGCGTTACAGGGAAGACACCTCGCAATTGTGCATTCTTCCGGTCTCGCCATAACCCTCCAAAGCCACTGGGACACCAATCGCCTCTGAGAGGACCTCTTTTTTCTCACTTTCTTCTTTCCCTTTTCATCCTGTCTCCCTTGGAGAGAGCGACTTCCCGCTCTCCACTTTTTCAGCTGTCCGTCACATCAGGTGGCCATTAAATGAATTCACTAAAGAATAAAGTCTTAGGCAGGCGCTATAGATGTAGGCGCGGGGATACATGGAACCAGGTCGCAGCGCTCGTAATTTGCAACCACGTACCAACTAGCTCAACTTTCCGTATTAGTGCAGGATACATGGAAAAACCAATGATATACAAAAGAGTTTAATCTAATCATTCGTAGCAAAACGTTAGGCTTAATTTTCAAACTTCCCGTTGCCGATATATATATATATATATATATATATATATATATATATATATATATATATATATATATATATATACGTAGCTCAGTTGGAAGAGCAATGGACGCGATATTCGGAGGTCGTGGGTACGACTCCCACCATCGGCGCATTGTTTCTCCTTCCGCTTTTCACTTAATATTCTTTATCCCGATAATCACCATAAGACCAATTCTTGTCAACTACCAACAACCAAGCATAAAAAGAAAAACAATCACCAACGTTTGCCTTATATATATATATATATATATATATCATAAGTAAATAGACGTACTTGGTTGCTAGAGGTTACATAAAAGTGAAAAATTGCTTCATACTGTTTCCAAGTTTATTTGTAGTCGACGTTTCGGCAGGAGCCCTGCCTTTCTCAAGTCTTGAGAAAGGCAGGGTTCCTGCCAAAACGTCGACTACAAATAAACTTGGAAACAGTATGAAGCAATTTTTCACTTTTATGTAACCTCTAGCAACCAAGTACGTCTATTTACTTATGATATATATATATATATATATATATATATATATATATATATATATAAAAGCCCATAGGTTATCGTACCTGCGCATTACATGCCCTGCACAGGACATTTTCGTCTCCTTCACTTCGATTTGAATACCATTATATGACAATTCTGCCCTCACTTACTGCGCCTTCTTTTCTAAATCATAACGATGTATTATCATATTCTCATAATGTTTAGCATCATGACCAAAATGTCGTATTATTATTAATCATCTTCCCCATCCCCCTGCCCTTAAGACAACTCCTGATTGAGTACAGCCAAAAACGATGGAGATTCACATCTTTAACAGCATCGAAATGCATTTGCTGCTATCGCCAATTCCTAGGTGATTCTGTTTCTGTTGCACAAGTTCGCAACAATAAACAGTTTTCTTTGGAAGCATTCAGGTGTCTTCTTGCCAGCGCTGTCGTCAAAAAGATTGGACAACACCTATTCCGAGGCAAAATCACAATGAATTAAAGATCGCAATTATAAAAGGATTACCGGCAGTACGACAGTGGTGCAGAAAACCTCGGCTCTGCGTGTGACCTGTAGTAAATCTTGAAGTTTCTGGGTAAAAATTAGGAATTTTCGTTTCATATCATCTGAAGAAGTCCTTTTAGGTCACTTCATTATTATAAACTCCTGGAAACAAACATGCCTAGCCAGATATTGCACTGCCGAACACAAACCTCTACTCCCGAGCAAGATGTTCGAGCAATGGTCCACACTCACTTGTCGTAGTCCATGACGGTGTTGAGTCTGTGCGCGATGGTGATGATGGTGCAGTCGGCGAACTCCCTGCGAATGGTGGCCTGGATGAGATCGTCGGTCTCCATGTCCACGGCGGCCGTCGCCTCGTCCAGGATTAAGATACGAGACTTGCGCAGAAGGGCTCGTGCCAGACACACCAGCTGGCGCTGCCCAACACTGCGCCAGTCAGTACATTGAGGTGCGATTTAGAAAAAACAGAGGAATCGGCGTCCAGCAAACATGTGATAAATAACAATCCGACTCCCAAAAACCTGCCATTGCGAACATTTCTGCTTATCTGTAAGCAAGTGGAAGTGGGAAAAGGGCAGCACGCATCGCACATCCTGTTTTTCAACGGTATGCGCTTACGCTACCGAAACTCTTGAGAGCCTAGCGCTCTCCTAATGAAAACGTTGTCTGAAGCAATAACATCATACAATACCTTCCAAATATTATACAAATCACTTGGAGGAAGGCAGCAGAGTAGGTAACAACACAAAACATAAGAAGCACACACAAGCAACGCTGCCTTCTTCCAAGTGATGTGTGACCAACTAGCTCAACGTTCAACTCTGTTATTATACAAACATCATACAAAACAATACGAGTGCTATATATTATGTATGATGTTTTATGATAACATACGGAATTCGTGTAATATTCGTATGACATATGACAACTCCTATATGGTCTTATTGCATATTATGACTTTTATCATAGATAAATACATGCATATATCGTTCTACTTTTATTTTAGACATATAGTCGGCTTACGTTCCTCCATCGTAGTGAACCATTTTCCAAAGTGGCAGCTTCGGAACGAATTAAAATCTCTTGTATAGTTGATTTTATCAGAAATGCACAGGGAGAGGGAAATAAGGGGATTTTCCAGCTTCTTCATTTGTGTTACACAAAGCGTACTTAATTGTAGTGATAGATACGGCCTGTACACTTCACCGTGCAAGCGCAGGCAGTGACCATCACCAAATGGGAACCACATATTCATTTTCACTCTGTCTGACTCCATCTTTGTGGCAATTTAAAAAATGATTACTCCTGCTGTACAGCGCTACCGAATAAGAACCATCTGCACACGCACTTTGAAAGTGCGAAAAGTTTGCTTACCTGATGTTTTCTCCTCCTTGTGTGATGTTGTGCTGAAGACCTTTATCCAGACCGGCCACGTATTCTTTGAGATGCGAGAGTTCCAGTACTCGCCACAGCTCGTCGTCAGTCTTTTTATCGAAAGGATCCAAGTTAGAACGCAAGCTACCACTGAACAGCACGGGGTCCTAGGAAAGAGACAATAATTTCATATGAAAAGTTATCCAAGGAAAAGTTTAAGTTCCGTGGTCACTATATTTCTGTTTCAGCCCCAGGTAGCACATTTTTTTAGATGTTTTAATGACATCGCAAAGATGTATCCAAATAACATCGTTAATTCTAGTCATTTGTATAGAGTAGCGTATACAGTGGTCCGCCAAAACTATTTTGTGGTTACTAGCAACAATGTCGTTGATGCAGAGCTGATCAGAGTAAGAGAAAACCAAGGAGCTCTCAGGAACTTCCAGTCAGGAACATACAATCACTAATCGTGAGCTCTAACCACAATGGGACAAGAAATTTGCCTGTTGCACGTTGCTATCGCTCTCCAAAAGCCGATGTCACAAAGTTAAATTAAAGCACCCCGGTGTTAGGTTATATTCGCCTCTATAATTTTTAGCGAACCATTCCATGCCGTGCCAAGTACTAGGCACAACTTGCCTGCGGGATGATGGTGAGCTTGGAACGTAGGTCGTACAGCCCCAGGTTGGAGATGTCGATGCCATCGATGCAGATGGCTCCAGCAGCTGCCTCGATGAGACGGAAGAGGGAAAGCGTGAGTGAGGTCTTCCCCGCGCCCGTGCGACCCACGATGCCGATCTGATGAGCACAAACGGGCGAGAATCGTTGTTTTTTCACTCTCGTCTGGCAGGACCACAAAACCTCCAAAAATATTAAAATATTATTACTTAGTAAAGAGCGCTGGACACGTTTGCTTAGAAGGAGACGAGACCTAATGCCAGAAATAAAAGCCAAGTACGGAATTCGAGAGACGAATACATCAGATGCCGTCATGCCTGCTTTCTATCCTTGTCTTTCGGCACTGGTAGTACGTTTCTCCAGCCTTGAGAGGATGTCCTCTGTCACCTAAGGCATGGTAGTGATCATAGCAAACTCAGTCAGACGTTATCATCCTGAAATCAGAATATCGCCAAGTTTCTTCCTCACCTCCTCCGTGGAAACCAACTCGCTCTTAGTTTTTCTGTTGAAACACATTATGCCCATGCCACCGTACACACACACCTATTGCTGTGTTTGTCTCCTCACAATTGAAGGAGCAAACTGGGATCTTGCCATCTAGAGCAGGGGCTCAAGAAATAAGCGCACTGTGGCTCCCAGATAGTAGTACTGGAGCTTGATTTCTAGTCGCCTCTTCTGGTTCCTGCTTGCGGGGCCTCTCTGATTGCTTTCGTAACCCGATTGATGAACTTCCGCCATTAGCAGCTTCAGCAGCGCGTTCAGCTTCCTTCACAATTTGGCACTTTATGCGCGCCACGCCAAGCTGCTACCTTTTTAATGCTTATAGCACCCTCTTCGTCTTCCTTTGCTTTCTCGGTGTTATGCAACACAGCGCTCACCTATTCTACACCGGCATAGTAAACCTTTGGAGCGAAAAATGAATGGATGAATGCGTGGAAAATAATTTCAAACACACAGAGCGACCGGCTCCAAGTTGTAACACTCAACGGGAAAAGCTAACGCGACAGGCGAAAATATTTGGTGATTTGAAACTTGAAGCTGAGCACTTTTTCATTTGCCGAATGGTGCCTTAGAAATTACGTCTAGAGCTACAGGCTAGGTATGGTCGTGGTGACTATGAGTCGCACTGCTTCCCTCAGCGCCGCTGCCGTGTCTACGGCTGCTGTAGTTAGGGATCTGCTTTCCAGCTGATGACGTAACACGTTGGGACACATACTCATAATAACGCGCGCGCAGTAACTTGCGCGCGGTAACTTGGCGATGATTTAGTACACACGCGATAAGGCTGCAGAAGTGCTTGGACGTGTGCGGGCGTACGCTAAGTAGACGTTAGTAGCTTTAGCATATTTTTTTGCTGCTGCTCAAGAAGACTTTCATTGTGAAAATAATAAAGAGGTACATCCCTGCCTGATAAGGAAAGTATAAAATAAGAAAAAAGGCAGTGCTTCGGCGACTCCACAGTAATCCGCTTGTGGAGTACTAATGCAAGCTCAAGCATTTTAAGAGTTCCCCGGGACCAGTAAGGATTCAAGCGATATAATCTTACTTTTTCTCCGGGATTAATGTCGCAGCTGATGCCCTTGAGGACGAGCTCCAGGTCGTCCCTATAGCGAGTCGAGTACCTGTCAAACAGTACTCGGCCCTCTGTCGGCCAAGACTCATCCGGCTTCATGTCCGACCTCTCCCATGGCGCCTGCGGAGAAGGAAAGAGGTCATTCCGGTATAGTAAAAAGGCAAAAGAGCCAACAAGTCGCGCAGAATGCGTAGAGCTATGTAAAGCGAAGTGATGCTGTTGTTAAAAGGCGTCGGTCAGGCTTCCCAAAGCAACGGCGAGCATTTCAGTAAGACGCGCTGCTGGGCTCAAAGTTTCGGTTCCAAAACCTCACAGGGGATATAACACTGTAAGATACAGCGCCACCTTTTTCAGTCATAAATGCAATATTGTTTGTTCGCTATTAATGCGAACATCGTGGTGGAAACAGTGCTAACACAGGATCGAGCAAGAACACAACCCAGACGCTGCTCGTAAACCAACAAACCCAAATCTCCACACTTCTAATGTGAACGCCGGCGGCTATCCGGGCTCAGCGTATTCGGGGAGCAGCCATGACGAAGAAGTACCTACAGCGTACTTCAGACTTAAACGCAGTCGTATTCTCAATTAGTAGTGTAACTAGAGTTCCCTAAATTCTTATTTTCCTCCTTGCTTGTGTCGTCATATGCTGACACTTGCGACGCCACTGCATCGGGGCTACTCAGATCGGTGCGTTGGCCTGACGGGTTGCAGTGACGTGGCATGTCTAAGTGAGCATTGCGGTGACATCATGCAGTAAAAGATAAAATGCTGACCAAATCAAGTGTAGCGTGTTCCTGAGCTAGTAACACCGCACAAGGGAGAAACAAAAAAGAATTATTAAGTTTTACTGTTAACCTGGTGGCACAACAGGAACAAGAGCTTCTATTATGCCATTCAGGCTCATGTTATCATTTTGGAGGATGTGGGACAGAAGAAGGCTAACATAGAATATCTCAATCTGACCGAAGTCATATTCGAAGAAGTCACAAGCAGTGAGGTATGGAAAGGAATGTGATAGGAGCAGGAAATGAAACAGCAAGGACGTTATCTGAGAAAAGAAACTATTTTGTTCCCCTGCACTAGGTCAAAGATATGAAGGGATATAAGGGTGAGGGAGGAAAAGGAGTAAGAAGAAAGAAATCATTCGGCGAAACATGCACTGGAGAGTGGATAGATGTAGTGCCACAAGAGAGGAAGGCAGCAAAAGGAACAACCGCGAGTTATTTATAGCATAGTAGAAATTAAGAATCATTTACGAGCCAGTACGGGGCGTGTAACACGAAGAGATAATGAACGGTGGCGCCTATGGTAATTAAAACAATGTCAACAGAAGGCAATGGTAGCTGTTTGGAAAAGGTGGCCGCGGCCATCAAAGGACCTCAGTGCGTGTAGTGTGGTGTTGTTCCTTTAGAGTAACGAACAGGTCTCTCAACATCAGGGCGGTTAGTATCCAGAGGTGAACTAGGCTGTAGGAGGTAAGATGCACTGCGGCTTTTCTCTCTCGCAATAGCATTTTTATGTGCCTCAGTGTGCTCTTCATCTGATGTCCACGGAAGCATCACCTGCATAAAGCTTAACTTGATGAAAGGACCAGATGTCGTGTGGCAGTTTCGTTGAGCTTAGCAATGGCACGGCCTTAAAATGCGTCGCATACTGAAAGCGAAGGTGGCGCTTCCTTCGCAACAGTTTTCGTCTAGCTTCAACTTCTGCGTGGTATTGGGGTATGGTGTTCTATTATGTTGTACAACCGATTTAAGCGTCTGTTCTCAAATGCACAATTTGTGTGAGCAAGGTCTACAGGTTTTGACCGCGCGCGGAACATTCACACCCTTCTCCGCACTGTCGCTCACATACTACATCGGCAGTGCCACGGCCATATAAGGTGAGCTAACCGCAAAAAGTGTCTGCAAGTTTGGCAGTCAACCGGGCTTTCTGCAAAGCGAAAGTATGCAATGAGCGCTGGCACAGTTCGCAACGCTATGAGTATATCAAGCAGGGGTTTTTTGCGGTCCTGGGTGCGCGGACCTGACCCGACCCGAACTAATGGTTTTCCCAACATTATGTGACTGGGATTACATCTGCGGAGAACTTCTACCTACCACAGCAATACAGCCCCGTCTGGCCTAGTTATGCAGTGCACCTTCCTGCGCATTAACCCGATTTAAATGATTGCGATGCGACAGTAGTCGCATTCATGTAAACGCTGCTATACGTAAAGGAAGAAGCGCCACCCGCTTGGAAGGGGCGCAGCATGCAATGAGAGTGCTTGAGATCGTGGTGAGAGTACAAAGATCTGCCATTTTCAAAGTCAGGAAGCCCTCCGGGGAGTGGCGAAAATTCGTCTACTGCTGGCTGAAAACAACAGACACCGGAGACAGTGGCGCAGTCAGGTTCCACGGAGCGCCAGTTGCACTTTCTAAATGTCAAATGTGTGCTTGATATCTTCCGCCACCTGTTGCTACCACCTATTCTTAACGTGAAGTGCGCATGCGCCACTGTTGGTTCGTTTACAACCAGCCAAGCTGGGCTAACTGAGCTTTACGGGCCCGCCATTTTAAGAGGATGCACCACAATCCCGTCTGAAACGAACTTACAAACGTGCACTGCTGAGGAGGCGCAGTTCGAGGCGCTGCGCTGCTTTTTCTCTTAGTCACCGCGCGCTCTAAATAACATTTTCTGCTCAACTCGCTTTTTCTTTCTTGATTTGCGCCATGGGCTGTCCTATCTTTGAGCACTGCTCTTAAATGTAGTTTGTCCAGGCTTCAGCCACTGAATAACGCCGTACTTGTGGCAAGGAGGGGGAAAGAGGAGGCTGCCGTATCTGCAGTGCTTATCCAGTAAAAAAGCAAATCGATTCTTCCCAGCAGTACGTGTGGCATTGCCTTCGTAAAAGCTTCCACTTTCTAGTCATGACTTTTCAGATGGTTGCTCAAGTGTAGTAATTTGCAAGCCTCCCACTTCTGAGCACCCGTGGCTGCCCACAACAACGCGCAGTGCAGCCAACAGTGCGAGTGTGCCTGAAGGCTCTCACCTCCTGCGGAGTGCGAGTGTACTCCAAGCACCTTTCGACAGCGACGAGGCTTGTCTCGGCGTCGGACGTGGCCCGAACGAGCATGTTCAGCGTCGAGGTTACCTGCGGGACAGAGATTGTTCAATAATATGTATATCGGGAGGTGCCTCTGTACAACAGTAACAGTACCGTTGCTTGCTAGGCTACTTTGTGAACTTGGTGAGTGCACTACAGGGAACGAAATTGCACCAACACGCGCGACACAAAGGTAAAAAAGTATACGCCGTCTTTACAGAACGGAAAAAACATCTCTCTTTAAGAGAGACAGCGGGGCCAAGGGGCAGCCATTTGCATTTCAGATCCTCCGGTGTACACTTCGCCCAGTCATCTTCGTCAGACCGAAATGCCTGCTCGCACTACAACAGACGTTCATCCCAAAACATAAATTCTCGCTATGCTCTTACTGAAGACCACAACATAAATGCGACGCCGGACTGATGTCGTCGCGACAGTTATTGTGGAGAGCCGCCTGTTATGCCCAGTGTTTCAGTGACCTAAGACAATTACGGGCAGGCCTCAAACACCAATCGTGTTTTGTACTATAGTGTATATACCTTCATTTTTATTTTTATCCTACCCTGTTCTTCCTGTTGCTCAAGTCTTTGACTTCTTCAAACGATTCGTTACTATCCCTTTATTTCCGCCGGCACAGTTCAGGTGCGCCAGATAGCAGCTACCGGGACTGGCAAACATCTTTTATTTCTGTTTTTGGTATTTATTTCATAAGTAATCTCTTACTACTACTGAGCCATACCCCATGTTGGGTCATTACAAAAACAAAACAAGCGAAAGCAAACTCACTCTGTCAGAAATGACGTAGTCCTGACGCCGACGTTAACAGCAATATTGATAAAAGCCACACAAAGTCTAGGCTAGATATTTTTATCAATATGTAAATTGTAGAAATTTTGAATATTAACTGTTTTGAGATAGCTTGACGAGCAGACCTACCAGCGTATTATGAGCAATAAATCATTCGCGCTTGCGCTATAATGACTACATTGTAACAATGGCTTTCTTTCAAACGCTGACGTCCTCAACGCTGCTCCTGGCCAGTTAGAAGAGAATCATCTGCGACACCAACCGTGAGAGCGTAGCTGACTGACAGACCAGCGAGACCCGGCGAGAGAGTCTCCCGGGTGAACACGGCCAGCAGTGCGGCAATGAACACGATGCTGTAGCCGAGAAACTCCAGACGGATGGACAGCCACCTGGGCATCAAAAAGAATGAAGTATAACACTTCAGCTTGACGCTGTTCTGCCAGCTGCACAGGGCAGAGACGCTTCGGATGTGTCGCGTGTTTGGAACACCTCACGCCTCTGCACTTCACAGTGACATCCAGTGTGGCGATCAACCACGGCTCTCGAGGCAGGTAGTAATAATCGTGTAGTTGTGTTACAAACGTTTTGCATGACACATTAAGAGATGGCAGCCTGCATTAGAAAAAAACCGCAGTTTACAAAAACAAAACCAGATAGAACCAATGCGAAAGTGCACTTTTGCAAAAGAGATTGCGAATACGCATGTGCAGAGTCACAAGAAGAAACGCTTAAACTATATTTTGATTTCGTCAGGTTAAGGGCGCGCCATTCATCATCACCTTCTTCAACTTGAGTACACCGACTGCAGGACAAAGGCATCTCCCATATCTCTTCAAATGACACAGATCTGGTCAATAGCAGGGCTGTGTTGGACGGTGGGGCCAAAGCATGCAGGCTGCGGTCATTTCATCCCTGCCAGCTTCTTAATCTCATCCTCCCCTCTAACACAGAACGCAACAGTACTGATTGATCTAGGCTGCCAGGTTACGGTAAGCCCTTTCACGTTTTCCAGCGTGTGTATAATTTCTGCATCCAAGCTCCTGCTCTCACCGGTCTTTTCCGGTTTCTCCAACAGCCAAGGTAAATATCAATGTTAGCAGTTCATTGAAGCATGTGTCTGTAAGTCACGGAGCTAGTATACCACTGCAAAGTGGCAGTGCTGCGTAGCTTCGAAGATACATGAGTTTTGGGCGTGAATTAGGGATCCGGATGTAGCCTAGCTGTCTCATTGACCTCCATATTTATCGACCTCACTATGTTGAACTGCGACCTCATGATTACATGGCACGAGAAAAAAGTCTCGGACAAAACAAATGGCTTCAATTAGAATTGGTAGGGGAAAAATGAAGAAATGTTGAACTGTCTAAGGAGACGAAAGATTTGATTAAGAAACGCCAGAGTATAAAAGCTTCCAATCCAGCAGACCAGATCGAATTGGCCGAGATATCAAAGCTAATCAATAAGCGCAAGGTGGTCGATATAAGGAAGTATAACATGGAGAAAATTGAGCATGCTGTAAAGAACGGGGGAAGCCTTAAAGCGGTAAAGAGGAAATTGGGCATAGGCAAAAACAAGATGTATGCGATAAGGGACAAGGCTGGCAACGTCATCACGAATATGGACAAGATAGTCAAAGTAGCCGAGGAGTTTTATACAGATCTCTACAGTAGCCAAAGTAGTCAGGACCGTAAGGAGATTAGTGGTAGGGAAAAACAGTCAGACGTTCCACCAGTGACGAAGGACGAGGTCAAGAAAGCACTAGAAACGATGAAAAGGAGGATATCAGCTGGAGAAGATCAGATAGCTACAGATTTGCTGAAGGACGGGGGGATATCGTGCTAGAAAAACTGGCCACCCTGTACACGCAGTGCCTGGTGTCATTGACGGTACCGGTACCATAGAAGAATGCAAACATTATCCTCATTCATAAGAACGGGGACTCTAAGGATCTTAAAAATTACAGACCAATCAGCTTACTGTCTGTTACGTATAAGGTATTTACTAAGGTAATCGCTAATAGAATCAGGACAATCTTAGGCTACAATCAAGCAAAGGATCAAGCAGGTTTTCGGAAACGGTACTTTACTATCGATCATATCCACACCATCAATCAGATGATAAAAAAATGCTCGGAATATAACCAGCCCTTATACATAGCATTCATTGATTACGAAAAAGCATTTGACTCAGCTGAAACCTCGGCGGTGATGCAAGCATTGCGAAATCAGGGCGTAGACGACTCGTACGTGGAAGTGCTGGAAGATATATATAGTAGCTGCACAGCAACCATAGTTCTGCATAAAGAAAGTAACAAAATTCCCATAAAGAAAGGTGTTAGGCAAGGAGACACAATCTCCCCAGTACTATTCACAGCTTGCTTAGAGGAAGTATTCAGAGATTTGGAATGGGAGCAGTTAGGGATAAGGGTAGATGACGAATACTTCAGTAATCTGCGATTTGCTGATGACATTACCTTACTAAGCAACTCGGGGGATGAACTGCAAATAATGATTGATGACCTAGGCCGGAAAAGTAGAAAGGTAGACTTGAAAATCAATATGCAGAAGATTAAGGTAATCCTCAACAGCCTCGGGAAGGAACAGCAGTTTACGTTAGGTAGCGAAGTACTAAAAGTGGTAGGCGATTATGCCTACTTAGGACAGGTAGTAACCGCAGATCCGGACCATGAAAAGGAAATAACAAGAAGAATAAGATTGGGATGGAGCGCATTTGGCAAGCACTCGCAGATTATGGCTAGCAGCTTACCGGTATCGCTCAAGAGGAAGGTATACAACAGTTGCATCTTACCTGTACTCACATATGGGGCTTAAACGTGGAGGCTAACCAAGAAAGTTCTACTTAAGTTGAGGACAATCCAGAGGGCTATGGAACGAAAAATGGTAGGGGTAACATTAAGAGATAGGAAGCGTGCAGAGTGGGTCAGAGAAATAACTCAAGTTACCGACATTCTAGTGGAAATTAAGAAGAAGAAATGGGCATGCGCAGGACATGTAGTGCGAAGAGAGGATAACCGATGGTCGCTTAGGGTAACAAACTGGATTTCAAGGGAAGGAAAGCGTAGCAGGAGGTGGCATAAAGTTAGGTGGGCGGATGAGGTTAAGAAGTTCGCAGGGGTCAAGTGGAAGCAGCTAGCACAGAACCGGGTTAAGTGGAGAAATATGGGAGAGGCCTTCGCCCTGCAGGGGGTATAGTCAGGATGATGATGATGATGATGAATTGGCAGGTGTCACGGCTGAGCGCTGAATCGTCTATGGGTTGCGTGACGTAACGAAACCGCATGATACCAGAATGTTGAGAGGTGCTGCCACCTAGGGTTGCTCTTTCAGGGGGGAATATGTTTCAATGTTCCAGTGCTCTTGGATGCCCAGTCAGGCATGTTCGTACTACTTGATTAAAGCAGGGCATTGTATCTATGCTAGGTGATCGCATACCAGCGGTAGCTGATCGAGGGTTGCACGCTAATAAGAACGTACAAGATATTTCAGGCGTAAATTATTGGATTGGGAACTATGCGAGCTAAGACTACATGCACGCGAACGAGGAACCCCCAGGAAAGTAGAATATGGAAGCCGTTAATATATCACAGCCTTAAAATCGAAGCTTAAGTGTCCCCCGTAATTTTTATTGCGTAAGCAATACTACGCCAGGTTTGAGCCCGTCGCATAAACCTGGCCGGTAGCCACGTTTGACCTTTAGAGCGACCGCTGATGGGGCCCCTCTTCAAACCGTCGGTAAACCCGGTCGGTAGCCACGCCGCGCCGAAGAAGAAGAAGAAGCTACGTCGGCTGTGCTTATGCAACCTACCAGAGTTAACTAAAACGAAACCCCAGCTAATGTTTTTCGGAATTTTGTTTATATCTAAATTTTCTTCCATACAGTAATTCCTTTTCTTAACTACTTTTGTTTTCACTGCATGCGCCAAAATTCAGGGCTTTTCATTGCTCCGTACAAGATTACTTCCCCATGTCTGTTCAGGTAGCACCTTGTATTTATTTATTAATATATTTATTTACTTATTTATCATACCTGCTGCCTAATAAAGTAAACATAAACAAACTCAGCAAATAATTTTCAGGTTGTTTTTCGCCTCTTGTAGCCTCCTTCGTAAAGGGAATGTAAAGTAAGCCGGTGAAGATCCTCGGGCACAATCCGCAATGTATAGCGCAAGCAAGAGCGGTTTGTTTGTTTCTTTTCTGTTTTTGTTTTTTTTTTGTGGCAGTATGCTGGTTCAACGGCCTTTCAATTTTGCAATACAGCCGACTCAGCTGTAAAAGAACGCAAAACCGTGTCGTTGTGCATTTGCCTTCCTTTTTACTAAGTAAACACTTTATCGATCCCTTCGTTAGTGAGATATCGTTTTTCTTACTTATGTTTAAGCAGCTTGCCAGCCCGGGATTCCTTAATACGCCAGAAAGGCTACGAGCTAAATGTATCACTTTGATGTCTATACCATTCATGCTTTTAGAAGCTGTTGGCTACATTTATTCTTTAGAACAGACAGTAGGTACTTTTGCTTCGCTCATTAACACAAGCTTCTACAAAACAAGATGAAATTGGGGGGCATTTTTAGTTCATATCAATAAACTTATTCTTCTGTGGCAAGTGTCTTACTTTACAAGTGCATTTTAATCTGTTATTTCTGTCTAAAGAGTCAATAGTATGTGGCCTTTGGTAACGCCTCGCCATTGTTGAGGCTAATAATTCGCCGTATCCTTTATGGCTTCAACCGTCAAAATCCATTCGCCGTCATGCACTGTCAAAACAAAAATTGTTTCACGATTATGCCTTGTCATATCATCTGCCAGTTAAAGTGTCAATTGCGAAAAATGCAAATAAAAGTGATAAAATAAGAGTATCGATGCAAGGAAAAGCCTCGGTAGATGCTCGCACAAGACGCCGATTTGAGTAAGGTCGGCCTCACCGAAATAAGTAGGTCAAGTTGCGGCAACGTGCTGCGTTCGGGACACACCTTCCCATGGCGCACATTTTTGCTTCATTTCAATAGACGGATCGCAGCGAATTTCTCCTTCTTAAAATCCCAGAGTGAACTCATCGACAGGACGCTCATATAAGCTGGCGCCACACCGATATTTGCGTAACCGGAGCTTAAAGTTGGCTGTGTAGAACCAGGGATTTCTTAAATGATCTCGACATTTACGTCATCTCATTTCTCGCACATTGATTACCCGAAATCTCAGAAAGTTTTCAGTTTCTGATTCACTCCTTTGCTTGAAGACGAAGTTGTTTCTGATACTTTCGAAATTGTGTCAATGAAAAACTCTAAACAGCGGGCAGGACTCCTGCGAATGTATCCGGCTGTGTGGTCGGCTATATGTAACTCCTCTGATGTATGTTACCAAACAATTGCAGTCGTGGTCGCCATTAAAAGAGGTTTAACCCCATAAAATGTTTTTCTTGATGATTGAACATTTTATTGCACCATGAAGGGAAGGTTATTTGCTGCCATCCACCCAAGCAAAGCCATACGGCTACATAAGAAAGCTATACAGCCTTCATGGAGGCTTCGCAGCAGTCGAAGATAAATCCGTCCGATTTGAACCTGCGACCACCTTTTTAAAGTGCAGTTGCTCTACGATCTACGCCAACCAGGAAAGCTACCAGATGGCATTGCGAGGCTGAATTTATTGCCAACTCGTAGCAATAACAATGTTAGTTCGCTATATATAGACCCCTACACGTATTGGACGAATCAACTATGCGTACTAGTGAGAATCGTCCAGCGAATACTGTTTTTCGTCTATTCAAGGTGGTATCCAGGGTGGACGCGTTTTGCGGTAGGGAAGCGAATTCACGCACATTTGAAAAGACGTCCAAGCACTTTTCAACATTTGTACAATTGCAGCCATATTTTTCAGTATAATCCTAAGCTTTCTAAGCGTGTCAAATATATACGAATGTCGTATATATGAACACAAATCATATATCCTAAGCATCTGATACTAAGTGACGGCAGAGTGTACATGTTGGTTGTCAGGAGGGCAACCATTGTGAGGCTTAACAGGTATGCGTACAAAAACGAGAGGTACTCTGATCATGTCATAATGCACTTCCGGTGGCCGCATCGCTAGTGCATCGCGATAGATCATTTCAAGTGCGTCACTCTCTGCCGCTGGAACCGTACAACAAGAGGACGAGGCATGCATAGCCTCACCTCCTGAAACTACTAAAATAATTATCCATAAGAAATTAGAATAAACAATAGAATTCTAAACACCTTGAACTCTATAGAAAGTGTGCAATGAAGCACTCACGCATCGCGGCACATGCACTTTCTTGGTGAAACAGATATTTGCTGAAGCCGCAACTTACCGGCTGGCCGCTATGCTTGGAAAATAGCTGCTGTGGTTGACGTCGGTCAGCTCGTTGGACTTGGCCACAAACCTCTGCTCGGCTCTGTAGGCCCGGATGGAGCTTCCGCCGGACACCGTCTCCGAGAAGTGCACGTAGATGGGGGATCGCGAGATGGACTCGAGACGCTTCAGCTGGCGTGACGTGGCGATGTAGAATTTCTGAAGAGAGAAAGAGGAAAGTGGATACGCTGGGAAGTGGGTGCGAATATAATATATGCATTACGTGTTTACGCGACCTGAAGGCGTTCAGTTAATACCAGCGTGCATTTTCATCTAGATTACATCCAGGTATACATTTTCTCTCTAATATCCACAACCCCCTATACAACCTGAGCACAAGCAAAGCAGCGATTCGGATTGGTCTCGGATGGCTCGTGAATGCAAAACGTTTAGTTTGCTACGAAGCATTGACACAACACGAAAAGAAAGTATCATGGATGTCCTGTTCGTTTCGTCAATAGTGGTCAGAGGTGAATGTAATCAGTATGGCCAGTCTAATACAATGCTATAATTGCTGCAACATCTAGACGCCTATATTTGTTAACTTCCACTGCGTTGAAAATATAGCAACGGAACAGAAGATCACTCTTCTTTTTCGGCATACATCAGGAGCAGAGTCTATCTTGAGACAGGAAACAGTCCAATTTAATAGAGTTAAATGTTTACCTAATAAGTTGAGCTTTTCAAGTGTTTTTTTTTTTTTGTAATACTTGGTCAAATGTTTTGCTGAAATCTAAAGAAAATATATCCAGTTACCTTAATTAATCTACTATGACATAAATGTTACGGATGGCAGTAAACGACAGGTTCGAAATTCTTTCCTAAACCCATGCTGCAATCCAAATAACCTAGCGTTAGAATTCATTGCTCGAGGAATGTGGCTGCTGGTGATGTATTCAGTTAGTTTACAAGGACTCGTCAGGGGCGGATAGTTGTTGCTCAGGCCGTCTGATCACTCACTCACCCACAGTCAAAACTCTGGCTGCTATCCAATCGGAAGACGAAAAGTAGGATTAGAAAGAGTAATGTAATTTTCTTCTTGTTGAAAAATAATCGAAAGGGTGTGCATAACGGCGCAAAGAGGCATTTAAAATGTTATGTGGACAAGTGAGCTTTTGCACATAACCGAAGTATCCAAGCAGTGACACCTCGTAATGAACCAAAAACAAATGACTGAAGGCTCAGAGAAAACGAAAACATATTAAGTGATGTTTTGTTCAGAAATTTCAAAATGAAAATGCGTGTTGAAATCTGTCCCAACTGACTAAAAACAGGCCACCATATTCCGCTCACAGTAATCTGATTTATTTGCTTAATATTTTACGTGCACTCCAGAAAGCCATTTATATGTTATGATCCTTGACAGTGCAGAAGATATGAGTACATTTTGAAGACAAGAGAGAAAGAGAGTAAACATTATGATTATAACGTAAATAGGCGGGTGGTCCACCCAGGTCCGAGTTCTGAACAAGGAGGCAATTTGAACACCCTTTCGATATTTTTACTATTAATTATGATTGAAAGAAAACTACGTTAATTTTTCAGGTCACCTGAACAAAGTAGTAGATGATCAGCAGTGGAATGACTGCGGCGAGGAAGATTGGGTTCTCCATGGAGATAAGGATGAACGCCACAATCGCCTTGAAAAACTGCATGAACAGTGTCCTCAGGTTGAACCTCAGAGTCACATCAGCTGTATCGATGTCTTTCGAGAACCTGGGCAGAAAATAATGGCATTGAGTGCACTCACTCGGCTTCATCGGTTTCGGTGAGCCAGTTGAACTACCTTCAAAGCACTGTGAGCTGGTAGCACACACAATGAAAATAATTACTACATTTTTTACCTTAATATTATCAAAACGGTCTTTTAACTTATTTTCATAACACTGCTTTACACCTATGGTCCGTGTGTGTGTGTGTGTGTGTGTGTGTGCGTGTGTGTGTGTGTGTGTGTGTGTGTGTGTGTGTGTGTGTGTGTGTGTGTGTGTGTGTGTGTGTGTGTGTGTGTGTGTGTGTGTGTGTGTGTGTGTGTGTGTGTGTGTGTGTGTGTGTGTGTGTGTGTGTGTGTGTGTGTGTGTGTGTGTGTGTGTGTGTGTGTGTGTGTGTGTGTGTGTGTGTGTGTGTGTGTGTGTGTGTGTGTGTGTGTGTGTGTGTGTGTGTGTGTGTGTGTGTGTGTGTGTGTGTGTGTGTGTGTGTGTGTGTGTGTGTGTGTGTGTGTGTGTGTGTGTGTGTGTGTGTGTGTGTGTGTGTGTGTGTGTGTGTGTGTGTGTGTGTGTGTGTGTGTGTGTGTGTGTGTGTGTGTGTGTGTGTGTGTGTGTGTGTGTGTGTGTGTGTGTGTGTGTGTGTGTGTGTGTGTGTGTGTGTGTGTGTGTGTGTGTGTGTGTGTGTGTGTGTGTGTGTGTGTGTGTGTGTGTGTGTGTGTGTGTGTGTGTGTGTGTGTGTGTGTGTGTGTGTGTGTGTGTGTGTGTGTGTGTGTGTGTGTGTGCGCGCGCGCGTGTCATGCGAAGCGAAAAGACTGCTCCGCGTGTTATTAAACAATAAAATCCGTGTCGATCATTCACGAGAGTACAGCAAGGCATATCCCCATTCCAATGGCTTAAAGCAAAAACGATGAAATCTCGACGCGTGGAAACTCTGATCTTACCATTCTGTTTCTAAATAAATAAATATGGAGCTCTTCTCCGTCTTAATGCCCTGTAAGCATCTATTAAAAGCAAAAATGCACACCTAAACACGTGGCAATATTTTGACTGCCGACTTCACAATACTGTGAGCCTTTTTCAGGCTCTGACAGGAGTGGGAAAAAAGTACGAACAACAGGCATGGTACTCCGAGGCAGTAGAGAAAGGATATAAACACAATGAACACAATTTATGTTATACCAGATAGGTTGAAAAGAGTCCAGCAGCTACGAGTGTATCATTTAATTCGGAATGCACACTCCAGAGCATATGTAAAAAGGGCAGGAGGACAGCTCGTTTTCCAAAGGCTCGTATATGCTAGTTCAACGCCGCTGGGGAAACGTTCGGAGCTCTATTCGGCGCAAAACACTCCTCCTGCATATGTGGGTAAGTGACACTAACGACTGAAAACTAGTGGATACTAAGGGCTGGCGATAAATCTCGAGGATAATGCGCCGTCTACAGAAGACGACCCATTACAGCAACACAACAGCGAAATGGCTTCGCCCGATTCCATTGCGCGATGACCTGGGGGTTAACGTTAGGCCGACCGAATATATTCATGGGGAGGAAGTGTGAATACATGCGCCCTTTCTGTGTACTTCGCTTAAGTAATAATAAGGAGCACAATATCAAGATGTAGTGATGTCGAATTTTTTTCGCCATAATCGAGTTCTTTGTTATATCCGTATCGTCCATCTCTACCGCCTCTCTTCTACAAGACAAAAGGTGAGATTTCCCTCTCCCTGTTTTGCCACCTGTCAACAATGGCAGTTGCAATTTCCGTTAATTAACTCCCTCGGAACAACGCCTGTTGCTCATAAGCTTCATCCCCGAACCCGATGACTTTATCGCTAGTGAAACGCTTTGTAGAAATTCGAATTCGCTGCGTCAGCACTTTGTTTTACAGTGAAATCTCTAGTTCGCAACAGAAGCTGCAAAAAACGATAGAAGTGTGAAGCCTGACATTGAATGGACCTTATGAGTCTAGCATAACAGCGGCGTGTCTTAGAGTTGAGCTGAAATGGAGTATGGTGTACGTCCACCCATGAGCAAACATAGTAACCCCTGTCAACCATTGTGCCCATGGCTCTCGACATTCACACCTTTGAGGAGCTCAGTTACTATACAAGCTACATTATGCTAAACCAAGCTGAAAAGAAGTTTCTGTTATATCGTGCGTTCTTTCTATTCTGTTCTAGATTCGGTTTCGTCCTATTACCGTTTTTGTTCAATGGGTTGTGACTGGGCTTGCCTTTGTTTTTGGATTGTGTCGTCATCACTGACGTAGACCGTCCTGTATAAATATCCGGCGCATCAATGGGCTTCTCAACATTGACTCCTGACGTGCGTGTCCCGTCCCTCCTTATTCTGACCGGCCTCATCGGCCGATGGAGTAGTTTCACTTAACAATTGGGTTTAACTCCGTTAAATTTATACGAATTTTGACCCGATTGTGATGTTCCGATCACACTGTGCATGGATCGAAACTGATGACGACGGTGACATGCGTACCGACACGCAGTATACAGGCAGTTCAACATGGGGGATGTTCGGCTGTGGAGCGCGCCAAATGAAAATGAACTGCGGTGGTGATATTCTCTTGGCAGACATTTAGCTTATTGCTGTTAATTTTAAAAAACGACCCCATTGATTTTTTTTGTGTGAATGAAGCGCAAATGTTAGTAGCAGCATTTTGATGTGCATCAAAAGCTTAGGTAATATTTACCAAAATGTTTATAGAAGTATCTTATAATGTTTCACAGCTGCTTCATAATCATTTAAATGTGCTCTCGTTTTTATTTTTTCATGCCAGTTTAAAGTGCTTTCTGCGAGCATAGGAAACACTCGAAGAATACATTTCTGCCCCAAATCACAAGCTTCGCCCATTCCCATCAGCGTGCGTGTAGCGTTATCTCATAACATCCCACAGTTGCCTTCCAACAAAAGGTGTCCCAGAATCCTGAACCTGACTTTAATTTAATGCGCCGAGGCTTCATCCACATGCCAGGCGGCTGCTTCGCCAGGGAGTCATTTATTGCTAACGCACTTAAAGCTTAAGCTGAAGGAAGCGCTTGGAAGGCTAATGTCTAGGCTGGTTGATGCCCATGGGCGAGGCATAGACGGGTAGTACGAAAAGCACCATGCAAAGAGACAATCACGTGCCAAACGTAAGCACTATGTTCCGTTCATGCGTATTTCCTAATTAATCTGTGTTGATAACGCTATACAGGTATGGCCTTCGTCAAAAGTGTGGAGCACAGAGGATCTACTTCTGAGCTACGTAGTGGCACTGATTTAGGTTATTGGAGATCCCTCCCAATGGGAAGTGTATACACATAAAGTTCTTCTTACTTTCGAGAGATTCGGAAGGCCGGAAATGATGTATTACAAGCCACACGAAGTGGCGCAGAAGCAAACCCATTGGACTCTACACTTTTGGAAACGACTAAAGTTTTAGCGCTTTCGAAAATTCTTATCCCCTAGGAAATCATTTGCACTGTTCCGATGGAAAATGCGCGCACCTGTTGAGAATCCTTCCCATCGGGGTTGTGTCGAAAAAGGACATGGGCGAACGCAGGACTCGTTCAAGCATGCTTGAGTGCAGGGTCTCGCTGCCTCGAAGAGCAGACAAGTGCAGAGAAATGCTGCCCACCAGGACGAAGATAGCTGTAAGTGAACACGCGGATCCGTCAGAGAAGTTGACGTGGAAAATAATTATTGCTTACTACGAAAGCAATTCTACTTAGATATATTACCGAGCCTGCGCCATGGCAAAGAAAGCGTATCGATCACAGAGCTATGATCTCTTTCAAATCAATTCTTTCTGTTGCGGAAGCAATACTACGCTAGTCGCTGAGCTATTTCGTGGTGCCCCCGATGAGCTAAGCTGCGCATGCACGAGGGGCGAATGACTTCGCACGGAGCACAGCTGGAGAGCCGCGGCTCTGACGCGGCCTACTCCTCCGCTGCGCGGGTGACCCAGAGGTGCCACTGCCGCTGCGCCAGCTGCGCATGCGCCAGGAGCGAATGACGTCACACGGTGCACAGCTAGCGCGCCGGGGCGACCGCCCACTTCTCCTCGGCGCAGTAACTCAGAGGTGCCGCCACCGCCGCATTCGCCGCTGGTGTTGCTTCCGCAATTCTACTCGGGATGGCCATTGGTCAAACCACAGCCAATTTTTTCTACTAATTTCTTCGCGGTTTATTTACTAAATTACACCTCGCTATCTACACATAAAAAATATTTGAAACAAACCGTCTACTACAGTTAAATTACGCCATATCCATGTCTGTTTCGTCATTTTATCCTGTGTTCTGTCTCGAGCGCTTTGTTTTAAAAACAATGGCGAACCAAAGGCCTACCAGCAGATTTTTGTGAACTTCCCCTTTGATCTACCGCCTCACAGCATTCATCCCCACGCAGCGTCATCATTTACAAGTGCCATCTTCAACCCACCCACACAAAGAGTTCCGTCCTCTACGAGACCTTCACTCATTATACTGAAGGCGCACTCTGTCAATGCAGTCAAGGCTAAAGGCAGGAAAGCAGTCGTACCCTTGCCACCAGACTGAGTCACTGTGCAAGTAGCCTGGCCAGTAGCTAGGATGCGAACCTCAATCCTTAGTCATTTCTATATAATCATTATTTGACCTCACGCACTGTGCCTTCTCCACCCCCTGTCTCTCCAGCCTCTAATTCCTATAACTGCACGGAGTGAATTGTGGTATTATCAGTAGGTAAACAAGAATGAGCGGCTGGTTTATTAGTGTGAATTTGTCCGACTTACTCCCATCGTCTTCGGGACTACATATATTATGCTGCAGAATGGCGAAATTGTGCTACGATCTCCCATCCTTCGGGAGAGAAAACCCGGTCCTCTTTCTTTTTCAGCCCCCACAGAGCAAAAAAAAAATATTGAACGCGAGCGAAGAAACACACGAAGCAGCGGAATGAGAAAGCGATACTGAAATTAAACTTAAAAGTGCTAGATCTGTGTAAGCTAGGAATTGAAAATAATTACTGACGACCATTAGATCCAAGGAGTGTAGACACCAGGCACAGGTTCATGAAAGCCATGACAAGTCGACAATCACTTCATGCTCATTCAAGTTTTTGCAGGGGCAGCTCTAAAAAATCCGCAAAACGATAGCAATTACACGAAAGGAGAAACCATCATGACGCAAGACAAGGAACGCTGGAGGAGCGTCTTAGAGTGCCTAATAGAAATAGCCATTTTTCATTTTTCATTATAAGTGCTGCGTGGCATTTCGTGGTGGCTCTTCAAAACGATTTTTGACACAAAAGTGGAAGCTTTCCTTTACTAGTCGAGCTCCTTTGTGAATGCCTGATATAACCTATTTTTATTGTATAACTCTGAGCATATTTCATGTTGAATACCTTCATGCAATGTTCGTTATTTCATTTTGTAAACAGTGTTTTTACAGGGTGGGTAGGCCTACGTGAGGCGTTGATACACCTTTTGGCTGCTCTGCCTCGGTTTTTATTGCTTTGAAACAGCACCATTGCGTAAAATTGATTCACAGTGAAATAATTTTATATGAACAGAGTTGTTCATGTAAAATTCACAAAAAGGTTGAAATTTGAAGAACATTACTTCGTCATATATGCTAACTGCCATTTTCAGTTTCTCAAAGCAATTAAAGAAACTCGGTGGTTCGAAACTTGCGGAGACCTATACAGCGGCTCCCCTCATAGCCCGGGTCTCTGGGACGTTAAAGTTCATAAACAATAATCAATTCCTTTATCCTGAGTAGCTGTCCCAAACTAATATTAAGTTATCTTTGAGTACCCTCAGAACATTAAAGCTTTACGTGGCGTGTATTCTTTGCGTGCCTCAGTACGAGTATTCAAAATAAGGGGTGGCCACATCACTCACTCTCGACGATGCCGTACATAGCATACATTCCGAGGCGGTAGTTCCGCTGCTCCGGGTCAGTGGCCAGCACAGGGTCGAGGGCGTCGTTGCTCCACAGGCTAAGCCAGTAGCTGCCCATGATGTTGAAGGCGTGCGAGATGACGTAAGAAACGAAAGTGATCACCGTCAGCCACTTGCCCATGGCTTTGATGTACGCCAGGTACACCCACCACTTGACCTGCACGCAGTCGACACAGCAAAAAAGCGTCAGCCCACTAGAGACTCCCGCTGTTCAAGTCCTTTCCCACGTCTCATTAATGAAAATAAAATGGTGTCCTTTACTCTCAATGACAACGAATGCAGGAACCTATACAACGAACTAAGAGCAGTTGCTGCTAGGCTAGTTGTTTTTGGTTCATAATTAAAAAGTCTTAAGGCGCAAAAAACACACAAGACACATAGGTAGGTGACAGGACAAAGCGCCATTGCGACGTGGTTCTTCGTCCTGTCACCTACCAGTCTTGTCTGTTTTTGGCGCCTTAAAACTATTTTTTATGAACCTATACAACGGATATGATTTACACCGCGCACACAGTCACTCCATGTCGCGATCTGTTTGGCGGGGGTGCAGTGCGAAGCACACCGAGCGCTGCTTGCTCCCCCTTCAGCGAATATACGTTAGCGCGTTTAAGTTTCTCCTCATTGGAGGTACACAAACTCAGTCGGCAATAATAGGCGTGACCAAGACGTCAGGAGGCGAGAGCCAATTTACCACATTTAGTAGGCGGCCCCGTGTGGCCCGTTCACGAGTGTGGCAGGATTGCATCTCCGAAGGGCCTTATGGGGCCCAACGGACGTGCCCCGTTTCTTCTCATACAAGACTATTCGATATTTAGCTTTTTAGGGTGTTCTCTTTATATACGAAACATATGAAGTCCTTCAATGATCATTAAATCAGGAATCAGAGAGTCAGTCGGTATTTGAATGTTTCACAAATGAAAACGGTTTTGATGTGAGTGGGGACGGAAAACATTTAGCTAAACCAACATTCTAAACGAACGACGTAACCGCCTGGCTGGGCAGCGGCAGCTTGTTGGCGTTTATGCTTCCGCATGTTATACGGCATTTATGCAGATCTCTTTCTTGCCGAGCATTTAGGCTTCCGAGCTGCAGCTGCTCCCGTGGACTAATACTAAAGTAGGAGGGTACAAATGGTATTGAGCTTAGGCAAGGACAAACGTCTGGCGGTCTTCCTGTCAGTGAAAATACTCCTGAAGAGCCCGACAGATGTGCTGATTGCTAGGAGCGAAAGAGATAAATGGGAGAGCCGTTGCACCCCTTTCTCTGCTTCACGTCGTTTTACCGGTTTGCGACAGTGTCCCTGCCTTTTCCTCGTTCTTCCCTTATTTCTCCTATCGCTTGCCATCTCCTTTTTATTATTTGTCATTTCTGGCTCCTTTTATCGCTGGCATTTCAGGACGCACTTCGTCTAATGGATCACGCAATAAAATGTCAGGGTTTTCAGTCTGAATGTGCCACTAATAAGTACGCCTTTTGCTAACGGCCAATTTCCTGCACAGGCACAAAAGACCGAACAGCCCAATTTACTCAGGACAAACAGTGTATCGAGATTGCCCTCATGGTATCCTAAATTCGGAGTGAAAAGGATGTACAGCTTGCATGGATGTCACGATATTTGTCACGTCAAGGCACACAGGTCTGCTGCCAATTGAGTAATTGTAAATCGCACTCGGTGTAGAGAGGAACCACGAGTGAATGAGGGTACATTTGCATGGACATGGAAACAAAGCAAATTTATTTAGCTGATGATTCGTATAGATAGCGCGTATACTTTCGCATTTGTCAACATAATAAGCCTGTCTTCAGGCTCGGCAGTGATGCAGTCGCCAACCCGTGTTAGAAGGGTGGATTTTTGGACTTCTTTGTTCATAGCTTAAATTCTGATTGATTTATAGGAAGGGAAAGGCGCGGTAACTGTCTTACTTGTTTTTCTGTGGACACCTCAGCCACGCCGTAAGAGAAGAGAAGAAGGTGGGAGTGGAAGTGGAAAGAGAGAAAGAGGAGTCGTAGTAGAGGGCTACGGAGTAATTTCAACCACCTGGGGATGTTAAACGTGCGCTGACATCGCACAGCACAAGACACTGTAGTGCAACAAAATATGAGGACACAACAACAGAAAGGAACACCAAAAGAATTAACTTCCAACAAACTTTATCCAAACAACACATTTATACGCCATAAAAAAAAACACATAATCAAGTTTGCACATCATTATCCCATTCCCAGAAATCCAAGCTCTTTATCACTGAGGGAGGTAATTGGGATCTTCCTCAGTGATAAAGAGCTTGGATTTCTCGAATAAGATAAAGATGTGCAAACTTGATTAAGTTTTCTTTTTCGGGCATACAAATGTGCTGTCTGAAAGGAATAAAGTTCGAGGTGTTTAATATTTTATTTTATTAACACATACTGCGGCCCATTTATGGGGCTATTGTATAAGTGGGTTATACAAATCCATTGCAAACGTCATACAGAAGCAACTGAACAATAAAATTTTAAAATTCACAAGAAATAAGACAGAGGACAAAAATGTAATTCAGAATAACAACACCAAAACGAGAATGCAGCAATACACTGTAACAACAAAATACAGTATATTAGGTAGAATTACCTTTTAGCAAGAAATCATTTAATGGTAGTGACCTAACTGTTTCAAAGATTACGTTCCAGAATCCAATAGTGCATAAAAATTGTGTATAATTATCAGATCGGGTAAACTAAGGCTTAACATTAAGGCTATGGTGACTCCTACTTGACCATAGAGTGTCTGAAGGAATATATATGAGATGTGAGACACGATAAGAAAAATTGACGATGCCATCCAGAAACTTCAATGCTTCAATGTGATAGCGTATGGATAAAGGGGTTAGGTTTATGGCATATAAGGTACGAGAGTGTGAGAAATTCTGATCATAGCGACGATATACGAACCTAATAGATTGTCGTTTTATGCTCTTAATGATGTTAATGTCAATATGCTTATAAAGGGTCCAGAGGGGAGAAGCATAATCTTTGATTGAACGAATTAGAGATTTATGCTTAGTCTCCCTTGGAGAATTTCTGAAGTTACGCCTCAAATACCCAAGTTTACTGATTGCTTTAGTGCAAATGAAATTAATATGTTTCAACCAGGACATGTTAGTGGTGAGTATGACTCCAAGATACTTATTTTCTGAAATCCTGTGCAAGGATAAGAAAGTGTAACTGAACCATGAAGGAGACGCACCATTAGAAAATGACATTACCACAGTTTTAGTAAAATTTATTTTCATTTGTCAAGTGTTATACCAGGTACAGAAGCTGACACATGGAGAATTTAGTTCAAGATGTTCTTCTGCTGTGTTAATCACGCGATATAGAACACAGTCGTACAGATAAAGGCGCATGTGTTAAGTGAGGTTTCGAGGTAAGTCATATAATGTATATTAAAATAATGAAGAACCAAAAACGAACCCTTGAGCTACACCAGATGACATGTCAACAGAAGAGTTGAATTAAAACACACGAGTTGCGACCGATGCGAACGGAAACTGGCCATTCAGTTAACCAAGTGAGGATTTTTAAAGATCACGTTCAACTTTCTTAAAAAATTAGAGTTCAGTACAGCATCAAAAGCATTTGAAAAATTAATAAATATAGCACCGACTTGGGTGCCGATGTCAAGGGCGCAGAGAATATCATGTGAAAATTCAACTAGCTGTGTCAAGGTGCTGAAATCTTTCCTAAAATCGTTCTGAATGTTAGAAAGCATGTAAATATATTACAGAAATTCAATTATATTGTCACGGTGTTGGCGACTGGGGCTAGGTTAACAGAGCCGGTACAGGTAAAATTACACGGTCCAAGGTTTAGGTACGTCCTGCGAGTCCGGAGCCGATTCACTTCAACGTCGTCTTTCACTCCGAGCGCCCCCTGGCATTCCTCCCTCCTTAAGCGTAACGCACACAGTTACAAGTGCACACAAGCGTACAAAAGCAACCTCCCCCCCCCCCCCTCAAAAACAAAAAAAAAGTTTGTAGATGTAGTTTGTCAGTCACCGTGCAAAGTATGGCTTCAATCACAAGACATGAACTGTCTCTGGACGAGGTAGCCGACGGCCTGTGTGCTCTGATCCATCCGGCAGCACCTCGTAATTGACGTTACTGATGCGTCGCACAATTTTATACGGTCCGAAGTAGCGGCAAATTAGCTTGTCTGAAAGGCCACGGCGTCGAACAGGAGTCCACACCCACACCTGGTCCCCGGTGTTGTAGGAAGCTTGTCTGTTGCGGAGGTTGTACCGGCGTGAATCCCTGTCCTGTTGCTGGGTGATGTGGACGCGTGCTAGTTGGCGTGCTTGCTCAGCATCTTGGGCAAACTGCTCGGCGTCAGAACAAAGTTCGGTATCTGTTTGGTAAGGGAGCATTGCGTCCAACATCGTCCGAACCTCCCTGCCGTAAACGAGGCGAAACGGCGTGAAACGTGTAGTCTCTTGGACTTCAGTATTGTATGCGAACGTCACATATGGTACGATCGCATCCCAAGTCTTGTGCTGGGCGTCGACGTACATCGCCAGCATATCCGCGATGGTCTTATTAAGCCTTTCCGTCAGCCCATTGGTCTGCGGATGGTAAGCAGTAGCTTTTCGATGCGCCGTACCGCTGAGATGAAAGACTTCGGCTATCATTTTTGAAGTAAAGGCAGTCCCTCTATCAGTAATAATACAGGTAGGAGCACCGTGCCGTAGTATGATCTGATGTACAAAGAAATGGGCAACTTCAGACGCTGTACCACTAGGTAACGCTTTGGTCTCGGCATAGCGAGTCAGATAGTCTGTGGCGATGATTATCCAACGGTTGCCACCAGAGGACCGAGGAAAAGGACCGAGAAGGTCCATGCCGACTTGATCAAATGGTGCTCGTGGTGGTATTATGGGCATGAGGAGGCCCGCAGGCTTTGATTGCGGAACCTTCCGACGCTGACATTGCCGACAGCTCTTGACATAGCGCTTAACAACAGTGGCAAGGTTGGGCCAGTAGAATGTCTGTCGTATCCTAGCAAGTGTGCGAGAATAGCCCAAGTGGCCAGATGTTGGTTCATCGTGGCACGCGGAAAGGATTTCCTCTCTCAGAGCTGTGGGTACCACGAGGAGGTAGGTTCTTGACTCGGATCTAGAGTTCTGCTTATAAAGCACACCACCTCTCAGGCAGAAAGTTGAGAGGCTTCTAGAAAAGCACTTAGATATGGTGGCTGGCTGACCTTCTAAATAATCAATCAGTGCTCGTAAATCTGGATCGGCACGCTGCTGATGTGACATATCTGAAGCATCAACAGCTTCGAGGAAACTGCCAGCGTCATCCGTGTCTGGTGAAGCGAGCTCGACAGGCGCGCGGGAGAGCGTGTCAGCATCTTCATGCTTATGTCCGGACTTATAAACAATAGTGAGATCGAACTCCTGTAGGCGAAGGCTCCATCGCGCCAGGCGGCCGCATGGGTCACGCAGGTTGGCCAGCCAACACAAAGAATGGTGGTCAGTGACAACTTTAAATGGGCGACCATAAAGGTAGGGGCGAAATTTCGCAGCAGCCCAAATAATGGCGAGGCATTCCTTCTCAGTAGTTGAATAGTTAATCTCGGCGCGGGATAAAGTACGGCTGGCATAGGCGACGACTCGTTCCACACCCTCTTGACGTTGCACGAGAACCGCCCCAAGGCAAATGTTACTGGCGTCGGTGTGTATTTCAGTCTCCCCCTGCTCATCGAAATGGGCTAGAACAGGCGGCGATTGGAGACGGAGACGCAGCTCGGCAAAAGCAGCTTCTTGTTCGTGAGTCCAAACAAAAGGGGTGTCTCCCCGGGGTGAGCTGAGTCAGCGGTTCAGCGAGATCAGCGAAGTTATCTATAAAACGCCGGTAGTAACTGCACAATCCGAGAAATCGGCGAACAGCTTTCTTGTCACGTGGAATCGGAAATTCCGCTACAGCAGCAATCTTGCCAGGGTCGGGCTTCACGCCGGCGGCGCTGACGACATGGCCGAGAAATTTAAGCTCTCGGTAGCCAAAGTGGCATTTCTGTGGCTTAAGTGTCAAGTTAGCGGATCGAAGGGCTTCGAGTACTGACCGCAGGCGCTGAAGATGTTGTGCAAATGATTCTGCGAAGACCACCAAGTCATCTAGGTAGACTAGACAACACTGCCATTTAAGGCCGGCGAGGACAGTGTCCATCATCCGCTGAAATGTGGCCGGCGCGGAACACAGGCCAAAAGGCAGAACTTTAAATTCGTAAAGGCCGTCGGGTGTGACGAAGGCTGTCTTCTCACGATCTCGCTCATCGACCTCAATCTGCCAGTAGCCACATTTTAGATCGATGGACGAAAAATACTTTGCACGCCGAAGGCGGTCGAGAGAGTCGTCAATCCGCGGCAAGGGGTAGACATCCTTCTTGGTTACGGCGTTCAGTTTGCGGTAATCGACGCAAAAACGTAACGTGCCGTCTTTCTTTTTAACTAGTACGACCGGGGAGGACCACGGGCTATTGGAAGGCTGGATAACCTCATCTTCGAGCATTTCCTTAACTTGTGACCTAATTACTTCGCGCTCGGTGGAACAGACGCGGTAGGGGTCTGGCGGATTGGGCGCACATTATCGAACGTCACGATCTGGTGCTTGGCGATGGGAGTTTGATTCACTTTTGACGACGATGCAAAACACTCTTTGAATTCGAGTAACAATGAAAACAGCTGGTCACGCTGGCTGACCGATAGCTCTGAGCTGACATCGAGATTGTCGAGGGATGTGGGCGGTGGCACGGTTTCTGTGGACAAGCACTCGGAGACATCAGAGATGCGTTCGGCGAAAGCTACGGAAGTGTCACGAAAAAGGTGCCGATACTCGTGCGAAAAATTTGTAACAAGTACCTTGGACTGACCACGGTGAAGATGTATCAAACTGCGGGCCACGCGGACTGCTTGTGTCAACAGTAACGATACGTTAGTTTCGGCTATTGCGTCACCATCGTTAAGGGCATTGCATTCGACATTAACGAAGGTGCTGGTTCGGGGTGGCAGAGTGACACTGTCCTCATAAACTCGAAGCACATTGAGTGGTCGCTTTGCACCGCTGAGGGCCACTGCTTTCTCAGTAGAAAACGAGACCTTAGAATTCCGGAGGTCGATAATTGCGCCATATTCACGAAGAAAATCTACGCCCAGAATCAGGTCACGCGAACAGCTTTTCAGAACAAGGCAGCTTACCACAAATGTTGATTCTTGAATTTGAACTCTGGCCGTGCACATGCCCAGAGGAGTAATCAAATGACCACCCGCGGTGCGAACGTTTGTGCCAGCCCACGGAGTCAAAACCTTCTTGAGAACTGCGGCAAACTGGCTGCTCAAAATAGAATAATCAGCGCCAGTGTCCAACAGAGCTTGAGCATGGTGACCATCCAGTACTACGGGTATGTCCAACGAAATCTGTTCGCAAATGTCAGGCTTCTGAGTCTGAGTGCTCTGCGTCGGTGTACGCGGTCTGCTTCACCTGCAATTCGTCGTCGTTGCAGGTGCGTTGTTGCAGCGTCCGTTCCACCGGCAGTTCGTCGTCGTTGCGGGTGTGTTGTTGCGTCATATGTCCCACCGGCAATTCGTCGTCGTTGCGGGTGCGTGGTTGCGTCGTTTGTTCCACCGGCAATTCGTCGTAGTTGCGGGTGCGTCGTTTCCTCGTCGGTTCCACCGGCAATTCGTCGTGGTTGCAGGTGCGTCGTGGTGGCGTCGAGGTGGCGTTATGATCGGTAACCGCGGACTTTTCCAACGTCGATGCGTAGGCTTTCCGTGTCCGCATCAATGCGGGGTCTCCCGCGCCGCGATGTCCAGCGAGCCTACCCCCGAAGGTCGCTGGTTTCAGTTTTCCCTCTGGGGACTGGGCGAGCGGCCCTGCGCTGCCCATGAGGAACTCGTAGCAGATGGCGACGGGCGAGACCTGGGTGACGGTGATCTAGATGGTCGCAGACGAGACGGAACGATCCGGCGCTGATCATTGACGAAATCTTCAACGGCTCGAGGCCGTTCGCCGTAGCGAGGCCGCGGAGAATCAGCGGAAAACCCTTCGAGACCTAGTCGATGGTAGGGACAGCGCCGATAGACATGACCCGGTTCGCCGCAGTGAAAGCATAACAGCCGTCGGTCGGGGGTACGCCATTCGTCTGCTTTCCGTGTAGGCGGTCGAGAATCTGTGACGTACTGGATCACGGGGGCTGCTGTTTTCGTCCCAGCTACGTTCGGAGGAATCAGGGACAGCGACGAGGGCTGAGAGTATTGCAGCACCTGGGAGTATGTAGGGCGGTGACACTCTGGTGGTGTAAGAGGAGGAGTAGGGCGAGGTTCACCGATTGGAAATGGAGGCCGGAGCGCTTGCTGCACCTCGTCGCGGACAACGCTGGCAATGGAGGAAGGAGCTGGTTGAGGTGTGCCATACATCAGTCGGAGTTCGTCGCGCACAACGGAACGTATGAGCTCCCGTAGCGCCGATGTGTCCATGCTATGCGATGGGAACTCAGCAGAGACGGAGGCGGCGTGGATGGTGGGATCCCGTGCCGAAGCTCGCTGCTGAAGCACTTTCTCTATAGTGGATGTTTCCGCAAAGAATTCTGCAACAGTTTTCGGCGGGCTGCGCACCAGGCCAGCGAAAAGCTGCTCTTTGACGCCACGCATGAGGTAGCGCAGCTTTTTGTCCTCGGACATCGTAGGATCCGCACGCTTAAACAGGCGCGTCATGTCTTCAATATACGCCGCGACGGTTTCGTTAGGCATTTGGATCCGAGTGTGTAGAGCGCGTTCGGCCCGTTCGCGGCGATCTGAGCTTCCGTAAGTTGCCGCAAGATGACGTTTGAACTCACTCCAAGAAGACAGCTGCTCTTCATGGTTCTCGAACCAGGTCCGAGCGCCATCCTCGAGGCTGAAATATACATTTCGAAGCCGTGCGGCGTCATCCCAGAGGTTGAATGTAGCTACCCTTTCGTAGTGCTGCAACCAGTCGTCGACGTCTTCATAGGTGTTCCCGTGAAAGGTCTTTGGGACGCGGGGGTTTTGCAACGTCACGTAGGTGGGGGTCGCGCCAGGCATTGCGACGACGTCATGGCTACTGGTAGTCATGCCCGAGAGGGAAAACTCAGGTGGTAGGCCTCGTTGCCTGCGGCTAGTGCGGTGAACGGGCGTTTCCTCGAATATATGACCGACACTCCTGCTTAGCGTAGGGGTACGGGACATCAGACCTGACCTCCACCAGATTTGTCACGGTGTTGGCGACTGGGGCTAGGTTAACAGAGCCGGTACAGGTAGAATTACACGGTCCAAGGTTTAGGTACGTCCTGCGAGTCCGGAGCCGATTCACTTCAACGTCGTCTTTCACTCCGAGCGCCCCCTGGCAATATGTTTGTGAACTATGTGCTCCAGCACCTTACATGAATATGATTTTAATCAATTAGGTCTTTAATTTGATAAGAGCTGTTTGTTACCAGATTTGAAGAATGGATGTACTTTGGCCAATTTCCATGAGGATGAATAATGCCAGTGTTGAGCGACTTTTGAAAGATGACGGTTAGATATTGAGCAGACCATGATGAATAACGAACGAGAAAAGAAGTGGGTATACCATAGTGACCGGTTGAATTTTTTTTGTGTCTCAGTGCAGTATTAAATTAAGCACATTATACCCATTAAAAATAATATCAGTAATCGGGACTGCCACAGTATGAGGGTAAAGGATGGTACTTCGCGTGTGTCTGATAAAAAAAAGATTCAAAGTTAGCATTAAAAGAGTCAGCTGTTATTAACACGTCATTAGTTGTTTCGTCACTGACGATTACAGATGATTATGTAGAATCTGTTGGCAAAAGCGTCAAAACTTGCGAGGATAAGTTTTTAGATAATTTCCTACCTGAACAATGAAAAAACAATCTTTGGCCGATTTGGTAATTACTCGAAGCTCTTCCTTTGCTCTGGTAAACTTGATAACACTTCCTAACTGCTGCGTGGTACGTGAAGGACATCACGTGTTATAATGTACTTTGAAGTTTTGTTTCCTTTATTTTTAGCGGAACAAAACGTAGCATGCAGTCACTGACAACCGGTTCAATATAGCCATGCATGGGAAATGTTTGAAAAGAAGAAGCAAGTAAATCGGCGATAGCAGCATCATCAGCGCGAGCGAAATCAGGAAACGTAATGAACGTCGACAGCGGCGCGAAAATAGGGCAGTTGAAAGAAACTACCATAGCCTTGTGGTGCGAAATTCTATCAACATATCACCATTCAAAACCGCAGTGATAAATTTTAACCAACGAAAACCAAGTCAAGCAGTTAGTCACCTCTTGTTGCTTTGTTAACAATTTGATTTAGATCGAAGAAAAAAGAAATGTCCTGCAATTCTCATCAGATCGATGCATCTCAACCAGAAAACATAAATGATGGTCAATGGATGCCTAGAGTGTTCAAATCGTCCATCAAAATTAGATTAGGCAGTTTGAATGTTTGTATGTTCAAATAATCATTAAGAATGTGCAGTACACCGACAGATGAGCCTGGTGGTAGATAAATAATGCTGATTTTAATAGATTGTTTATTAAGAAAACATTTACACCAGAACAGTTTCGTTTCTGCTGAGGCCTTCATGACGGAGAACGTTATGTCAGGTCGAAAAAGAAGATCAAAGCATCCGCCCTTGCTATGCTCTCGATCCGCTCGTATCGCCCCGTAGCCTGGGAGAATGGATTCTGAATCATGAATGCCACTATGAAGCCATATTCCCGTGATGCCCACATCATGTGCGGAGTGCGAAAATACAAGAGACAAGAAGTCGGGAAATTTTCTGTAATAGTTCTAGCGTTATTATTCAATAGACTGTCAGGCTGCGTGTTTGGGGGAGTGCCTGTGGTCTCTCTCAATGGCATCCCTATCAGCTTCCCAGATGAACCAAGCTTTATCGATGAGAATGTAATTGAAGCGAAGCTTCACCCAGAGCCATTGTCGCGTATACCCGGAACACGTTTCAAAGTTGTTGTTTTTTTCGGAGTGCACGAACATTAAAAGAGAGGTCTTCGTTTGCATGATAGTCGGTGTCTTTAAATTTGTGTACGTTCTTTAGTCTGGTTATTTTCTCGAAGGAGTTTAAAAGTATTAGAATAACTAGACGCGGACGGTCCTTGCGTACCCTACCAAGTCTATGACAGCGCTGGATTCTCGGATAGTGGATCATAAAATTCTCTGTAATGACATCTGGCACCTTGCTTCACATGTCCTCCCCATCCTCATTTGAATCTTCTGGGATGCCATATAAGATTAAGATACTGCGACGAGATCTATTCTCCAGGTGATCGTTTTTCTTACTTAGCTGCGTCACAGCAGTTAAGGAATCAAGATGAGCCTGTAAGATGTCGTACTTTTCTGGCGGTGAAGACTCAAGTAAAGCGGACAATTGGGCTAGTTAATATGCCATTAATTATGAGACAGTGCCCCAGGAAACACATAGACAAGAACGGTCATAGGCAGGAAACACATAGATAGCTCTTATCCCCCTTCCTGCCTAGGTGTTTACTTGTGCGCTGCCTCACAATCGAGGACTTAAGCACAGTCACACGACAATTGAGACGTTCGAAAAGCTCGTCAACACTTTTCTGTAATGCCTTTACGTCGGCTATGTCACGGGCTAATTACTTGTTTTCATTTCTAATATTCTTTCCTCATCTTCTGTTGTGCAACAGTGTCTTGAAACCTATATTAGTTGCGAGGATTTCCTGCCTGACATGCGGCTGAGTACCCTATTCTCCTATGGACTTGAAAATGGTCATAATAGCATGAGAAGAGGTTACAGTAACCTGTTCACTTATGACAAATGCGGCACGCTGGTGCATTCGGACGGATGTATCTGACCTGCCACAAGTGGAGGGCGGCGCCAGGCGCTGATCCTTCCGCTCGACTGCGCTTTACGCAGTCAAACGTCGAAACTCACCGAGCCCACTTGGGCGCCCTCCGCCTCGGTCAGCCTGGTTCCGGCAGCCGGCGGCGCCTTCCCTGCTGGCCTCTCCGGTTTCCCTTTGATGCGGACGGACTTCTCGCTGGCACTGCTGCGGGTCGAAGACGTGCGATGCCTGGTGCCCGTTGTGGAGGCGTTTTCACTGGCACTCAACTTCGAGTATTGCCTGCGGTTCAAAGGTGGTAGCATGCTATGGCAACAGGTAGTACCCCGTTGCAGACACGTATGACACGCGCCTTTATTGTAAAGAACATGCTTTGCAAACCACTTCGTTATTTATAGCTGATCGGGTGAATAAGGTTGCCAGCTCAATAAATTTGGTATTCCTTTTCGCCAGTCCATATTGTGGCGCTGTTGCAAAATAGTAGTTATTTCTTCACACAAAGGCACTATAGGTTATAAGAGGTGTTGCTCCTGCAGCTAAGCACCATTAATGCGCATTCGCGGGTCGCGCTGGCCGTCACAGCAGCCACGCTCACCCAAACGACTTTTGCAGTACCGGATACACCCCTTCACCCGTTCCTCATCCAGAACGCGTTCACGGAAACACATCCTAAGTGTTTCACTGGATTGCACAGCTGCACACAAGCACATTTATAATATCAGAAGGATTACTCAGAGTAGAATTATCGTTCGCGCGTGCAGTATTCAAACGCCTTACTACATAAGTGCACATCTGGATACACTTTGCAGTAGAAACTATAATATAACAGCCACCGTTGAAGTCATTACATCTGCACGGGAACATCCTATAACGGTTACAACTCAAGAAAAAGCGGCTGTTTTTAATGGCGCCGAATGATATTCCTGAATAGTCCCTTAGTACCTGCTAGCTGAACAATCATGGGCGTGGAAGGTTAGAGATGGTTATCCATTCCTATATCCGATTACTCGCGGAGTCCCGATAGAGGGTCGGTCGGCGCCTTTGGCTTAAGGGCCTCCTTTGAGAATCATCGGCAAATTTTGTTGTTGTAGCTGTTGTTGTATCAGACTATAGTTTGGACGGACAGTCAAGATGCATGCCGAGCCTCTCACTAAGGGCACATACTTCTTTTTACACATAATATTCTCCGCCGATATATACAAGCTAGGCACAACTCCAAACCTCATTGAGTGAAGTAGTGGCCATGATGGGCGTATACCAGCAAACGAGACGACGTGAAGACTCACCTGCGATAAAAATTATGCCAGCCCCCATGCCCGTGGCCAGACTTCCGGAAATCCAAGGCGTTCCGAAAGACACGTGTTAATGAAAAGCGTGCTATACTGCAATAACTCGCACGCAAGAGAATCGTTCTACGTCCACTCCGACGGAGTATTGCCCGAAACCCCTTTGCTCAGAGGACAGCATAAACACATTCACTTTTAACCCCCCTCACAATCTGCCACTTCACCAGGAGTGTTCATCTCTAACCTGCACCCACGATTCGCGGACAATGACCGCAGTGATCGTTGGTGGTGACGGGATGCGAAGCATTATACTTTCTTTGTTGAGATCGTTGGGCTTGCTCGATAGGCTACGACTTTACCACGCACGTTATGATGTTTGTCTCATTTCTCCTTCATCTTTATTTTTTCTGCAGCGCTTTCATCCAGTGTGGGTAGGAAATCAGTTTGTTCTCCAGGTTAACTTCCCCTGCATTTCCTTCGCCTCCTGCTGTGCGAATGCTCCAAAACGCAAGAACTCTGTACATATAATCTCAGCGCAATAGACCAAATTCTCTCTTAAGTGACTGACCTCCTCCCCAAACCCAACGAAACATAACCTTTATTTGGACTATTCTCCAGCACGTCCGCAACAAGCTGGGCGAGACCTGGTGCAGACATGATTAGACCTTAACAGGAGGCTAGAAGCACAGCAAAATTTATTTTCTGTGTTTAACTCTTGCAACTGAAATACTCAGGTATTTTCTGCGCTATGTATTAATTATGCACTTATTACGATGGATGTCCATGCAGGAATACACGAGAAGACCACAAGAAAACTCGTTTTAAGAAATACTGTAGACCATGGTGTTATAGTGCTCTCGACCGATATCTGAGCCTTGTTTTCGCCACACGGGAAAGCGCACCTTGCCAGCTCTGTTGATGCGCCGACCTGGGAGACGATCTCCTTGAGAAATTGCATGTCCTCCTCGGTAACACCCTCGATTTCCACACCTTCCTGCAGAAACTGCACCAGGTAGTCTGAGAAGGCGCCGCCTCTCGTCAGCAGCTCGTCGTAGGTTCCCACGTCACTGATCTTCCCGTTGCCAAGCACGACAACCGTGTCCACTTGCGGAAGCATGGACAGCCGGTGGGTCACCAGGACGCGGGTCTGTGACCGGGCAATGTACATCACTCATTCCAGCACCGATCAACGTTTTGGCAATAGGAGGTGTCGAGACGCGTTCGCAGAGGGTGTCCGCTAGTAACAGAGTTCAAATACACAATGCTAGACTGTTGAGCAAAGACCAAAACTGTGTGCAATGGCCGCCATATTAAAAAATCCCATCTATATTATCGGTAACTACAGGACAGAGAAAGAAGCAGTAGTATGCAATAAAAAACATTCACTTTCGTACAGGGCACAAATGTATAAAAAAGGACTTATGAATGAACATTATTTCATAATAATGACGTAATTCTGGAAAAGCCAATAAAATCTTCGGGAACATATAAATCAAGTTAAGACGTTGTTACTACAGTTTCTTGTCACTGCAGCCCGACATGCTCATTGTCGCTTTTTGTTATTGTCACTTTTTTATACTTAAATAGATTGCAGGTACAACTTCCCCCGTCCGGCTCTCCATCATAACACATAGTATCATGGCATCTCACACGTGACGATCAATCAGACCTTGGCCATATCTCCATTCAGCTGCTACATGATAGAGCACCTGTAAACTAGGTCATTTCACGTCGTTTTGTGACGTCACACTCGACATCAATCAATTAGCGCTCGACCATGTCACGTGACCTTGTGACGCCATCTGCGAACCGTGGAGTTTGTAGAGAGATTGATGGCTGTGATTAAGGTTTTCGAGAATATATCTTATCCGCCTTGCGTGCGTGCGTGCGTGCGTGCGTGTGTGTGTGCGTGTGCGTGCGTGCGTGCGCGCGCGCGCGCGTGTGTGTGTGTGTGTGTGTGTGTGTGTGTGTGTGTGTGTGTGTGTGTGTGTGTGTGTGTGTGTGTGTGTGTGTGTGTGTGTGTGTGTGTGTGTGTGTGTGTGTGTGTGTGTGTGTGTGTGTGTGTGTGTGTGTGTGTGTGTGTGTGTGTGTGTGTGTGTGTGTGTGTGTGTGTGTGTGTGTGTGTGTGTGTGTGTGTGTGTGTTCGTGCGCGCGCGCGCGTGTGTGTGTGTGTGTCGGGGGGGAGTGCGTGCGTGCGTCTGTATGTGCGCACATGTGACTGCATGCGTGTATGCATGAGTGCGTGGCTGAACAAAATGTAAAATTCAGCGCTTTTCCCTTTCTGTGCGCATCATTTATTTAATGCCATTAGCACCTGCTTTATATAACTACTCATGCCAGTACCAATTTAGTAGAGTTTCCAAGGGTAGTTGGCCGGCAAGCCGGTCGATCTCCGCGTACCTTGTTTCTCAGCAGTCCCTTGGGTCCGATGACTTTATCGAAGATGTGCTTGCCGACGTGCGAGTCCACAGCGCTGAGCGGATCGTCGAAGAAGTAGACGTCCGAGCCGCTGTAGACGGCTCTGGCGAGGCTGATGCGCTGCTTCTGGCCACCGCTCAAGTTGATTCCCTGAATAAAGATTCCCTGTTGACTACGCATTCCTGCCGCATGTCCCCGCCTGCTTTCACGCGCAGCTGAATGTTCCCTAATTCTGGTTAGTACCGATACAATATAAGAAGACTATCTTCATACATTGGGCCCCACAACAATTCCAAGCGTTGGCGCACTTATGGTTCTTCAGCGACATATAAACGCCGTGCTTTTATTGTCGTCTCATGGAAAACAGGTTTTCAAGGCCCGTTTCGTAGTGCACATTCACACAACCTTGTGTGAGGTGTTCACACTTTACGGAAAACTTTAGGAATAGTCACAAGCGATGAATTTTTAGAGCACCGCGCCGCTCTTCGCCGCCCGTTCCTGCGTTTTGCGTCGTCGTCGCCGTTGTCCCTCGTAACCAGCTCCGCCGTCGGGGCAGCGCGCTCCTGTCCCCACCGTTCGCCGCTGCGTGTACCCCTCCCCTCACCCTTGTGTCCTCCAGTTGCTGCGCGTGCTCCTGCCGCTACCCTTCGCCGTTGCGTGCATCCTCCCCCCCTCCCTCTTTCTCCGTGGCGGCGACCACGCGTGTTCTCAGATTACTCTGTGCGCTCCTGGCCGCCGCCGCTCGCCACTGCGTGAACCCCCCACCCCCTTTCTTTTTTTTTCCTGCGTGGCGGCGACGCTGTTCTCCGGTTGCCGAAGTGCCGGCTCGGCATCAGCAGATCACTAGGCGCGCATCCCAAGCCGAAACGCAGAGCCACGTTGACTTGACTCGCTAGCGGCGTCACCGGCATCTCGTCGCCGCGCAACGTTCCTATGGTCTCACGCGCTACCTCCTGCAATTTCCCGATGACTTAAATGCTCTTTCGCTCCTCCTCCAATGCCACCCCTGTGCGGTGGCAGTCAGAGATCGGTAGTTGCGGATCTGGATATGTGCACCGCCCGAGCCTAAACGTATAGCCACCCCCGTTCATCACTACTAACCATCTGCCTAAAAGTTGTCTGTAACTGTACATACATGACTTTCTCAACCTCAATCTATCCAAAAGCTGAAACATGAGATGCGCTCAAATTTCTCATTAGGAAGTAACGTAATCGTCGGCAATTTTTTAAGCACAATAGGTATGGTAGCTTCGTCTGATGCAATGGCGCCATGTTATGCAAAATTGATGGACAAGATTGACCTTAACCATCTCACCCAAGAATGAAAGTACTAGCTGTGCATAATGCAGACGCTTTCATAAAGCATTCAAATGTCATCGTGTGAGATATCAAAACTGAAAATAAATTCACGCTATGATCCTGCAGGTGCACCTTTTAAACAAAAACTCCGCATTCCGAAGTCATGAGCAGGCTCAGTCATAAAGACTAGCAAACACCGCATTTCCTTGAATGGTGCTATGAATGATTGTTGGGAAGTAACGAAAGCAAGTGTTCTGAGATTAGATCGTCTCTCTAGTTTAATTATTCATAAAACAGGCAAAATCGCCTGTCTCACCTTCTCTCCAACCTCTGTGTCGTCCCCACCGGGCAGAATGTCCAAGTCTTGCTTGAGAGCGCAAGCCTCTATCACCTGCTCGTAACGGTCGCGGTCGAACGGCTGGCCAAATGTTATGTTGCTTTTGACGCTGGCGTTCTGGATCCACGCTTGCTGCGGGCAGTAGGCGACAGAACCCTGGGCGCGTAGAAATGGGTTGTGGAAATGGAACAATAGCATACTGCCGAAGAATGGTACATGTTTTTGGGTGCACAGCCATAGCCTCCTTTATACACTCTATGGCACAGCTCACGTGTGCACGCAAGCTTAGCAATGTCTATTCAAACTGAAATAGATAATTACCTATTTGTTCAACAACAAGGTAGTGCTCATACCTCAGTGATTCCAGGTAAGAAGAATACTGTATTAGCGCCTTTCACGGTCGTTCCTTGTCTTCGTTCTTCTTTACGTTTGATAAAACAACGTCGCGCATCTGGATGCTTTAAATTATTATAATTTGTGAAAATTATGAGTTGCTGAAAGTAAGGTTATATAAAAATCAATCTCATCGCGAGCAACATCAAGCCCATGAAAATATCATGAACGTTATACTACATCTCATGCAAGAAGACGTTGTTCATTTCAAAAGTGGTTGATAGTAATTTGGAAAATAAACACGTTAGCTTTTAACCTTGGCAGGTTGAACTGTTTGTTTGAACACTAGTATGTCGAAAAACTATTGGCGACGACACCAACGCCACAATATCGTTGTGTGAGAAGATGGGATCTCTCGATGGTGATCGAAATTTCTCTTGAAGCAGCGGCACAACTCGTTCCAGTTCAACAGCTATTGAGAATCTCGAACGCAGTACACTCAGTGGCATTTGAGTGTCCGCATGACAGAGCACAAAGCATCTCAAAAACTATATGCGAATAAGTACGAGGGTTATCTCATATTTCCCCAGATACGAGGGTTCACTCACAATAATGTTAACTGTTCCCTTCTTCTTGACCATGTCTCCGAGGAATGCAGAAAGCATGGATGATTTTCCGGAACCGACCGAACCAACGATAGCCGCCAAAGCGCCCTTGGAGATGCGGATGTTGAGGTCGTTTAAGGTGGCTTGAGAGTCTTTAGACCATGCGAAGCTTGCGTCCTTCATCACCAAGGGGTCAGCTGCAGAAACAGAAAACACGAAATTATTTGATAAAAGAGCTACTAGTTTTGAAGGGGCTTTACAACTGGCAAACTTTTTTTTCCTTTTTTTTTTTAACGGTGTTGCAGATACGCAAGAACACTTAGCTCATCAGCAGGCGTGTTTACGCTGGGGAAAGCAACTACTGAACCTTGCAACTTTTAGGAAAAGTAGTGACAATCGTGTTTTGTAGAATTTAAAAATAAATTATTTTAGGGACTTTCGCCACGGTGTAACGCGGCATTCAGCGCCAGCTATCGCGGTGTTTTCACTTCGCGATGCACCGAGGTATCAGAATTTAACATTTAAATGTTATATGCCCCGCTATATCATTACTTTGTATCCGCTCATCCACTCATTCTTCAACAAGTCTGTATTCCTCCTCTCCACCTTCTCTTCAACGGTAACCACTATCCGGATACGCACCACACTCGTACCGCGCTTTGCTTCTATGGTGACCCGCAACCACAACCCTTTTGGGCATTCTTGAACGCTCTTGGCGTACACTTCCCTACGTTATAACAGCGTATTCAGCGCAACGGGACACACACAAGAAAACGGGCACCACGGTGTATTGTGTGTCTCTGTGCGTTACACTTAATACCCTTTTATTATGTCTGACAACCAAATAAATCAGTAGTTAACTCTCCTAAAGTACACTTCCCTTTTCACAGTAACATCCCTCCTTATGGCTCCCATTTTTCTTTCGAGGCAGCCGTGCGCCGGTTACGCACTACTACGACGGGAAACCGGGACACTACTCTGTCGAAAAAAAATTAGCTGTGATTTAGCTTGTGGTTAAACCTGGAGTTACGCAAGAGCAATCTGCATGGCTACGCTTAGGTTCGGCTTGAAAGCAAAGACATGGCTTTTGCACATGTTTTACTCTATGGTCTCACCTTTATTTGTGCCACAGGGGAATCACTTCACGTATGAGCACCCCTCGCCTCTCATCGTTGACCATTCTCATTTGGCTGTAGAAGACACGACATCTAGTGGTATGACATTGTTTCTAAGTCGAACTCCTGGGCACACTGCCGTCACAAAGATTTTTTTTTATTGTTTTTTGGTGCGATACAGGAAAATAGGCAGACACTGCTTGGACCCATAGCCAGCGGCTAGTAAAGGGTCCAATGCACAAAGTACACAGGTTGCAGGCATCCGATCGTCAAAGTTAGAGACATCAGAAGAAGGAACTTTACAATAAACATGAAGAAAGCTAGTTATCGCTTATACATTCGTAAAACTACCAATGAAGAGGTTTATGGTGAGCAAACGTTTCTTTTTATGGGTAAATTAAAATTTCCGTAAGTGTGACTTCGGGTTGCACGTGACGGAATGTTAAATATAGATATATCAAAGGGGAGGTTGTTACTTACTATTTTGTGAATACATTACGCAGTGTTTTTCTGACGAAGCAGGTCAATAAGCAGCACGCGTAGTTTAATAAATAGTGGTTTGCTGAGTCTAGAGTAGTCGGAAAACGAGATTATTCTAAGTGCTCGCTTTTGTGAACGTCTAATAGGTTCTAGGTAAGTATTATATGTCCAACCCCACGACTCAGTGTAATATGACAGGTCAGTATGTACTAATGTGAAATAAAGGACTCTCAGAATATTGACATTAAAATATTGGCGAATTTGATGCAGAGCATAGCAACTCGATGCAATCTTCGTGCAAATCGAGTCAATCTGATGTTGCCAATGTAAATGGTTATCTAGGGTCACTCTAAGGTACGTAAAGACAGTGGTCGGTTCTGTCCTAGCAACTCGCTGTTGTCGTTGGCCTCTACCAACTATCAAGTTATCTCTCTTCTTTTTCTTCTTCTCCTTCTTCTTCTTCTTCTTTTTTCTTTTTCTACTTTTTCTTCTTTCTTCGCTCTTCGAACAGCACACACGGACAGGCGCGGACACGCGCGGACAGGCACGGCGAAATGGCGAGACTGTGTCCAACGTAGCTCTCGCTACAAAACAAATTGTTTCATACAGTATGGTGGAATGTCAGAAAAGGAACAATAACATGATAAGACGTGCTTCAATGGCAAGCGCGCCTGACATGGACTGGCGCGAGCGCTCCGCTCCGCCCTGCCTCGCGCCGCACCGCTAGCCGCTTCGTCGTCTTTTTATCGTATAAATATATATTGCGAGCTTTTAGCGGAGCATTTCTTTACCGTTCAAAAAATAAATTATGCTTAGGTGTTGGCGATGTTAAAAAAGGCTATTGACCATTTCTTGTGGCGGCGTCGAGCGGAAAAGTGGGAGATTGAAAAGCTTAATTTGCATTTTTTTGCTTTGTGAAAATCTAATTTTCGCACTTTGCGACCTGGTTACAGTGGCTGGATCCTGGTAATAAAACATCTCAAACTTTTAGAACGCGCATCACAGCGGTATGCGCGAATTCAAATTCACTTTTTTTTTTTTCATCTCTTTCTGTGGTTACGTGGAGCGAAAAATGAGGTTTCAGAGGCTGTAGCCCTGTCGTTCTTAAAACAACATTTTTTGAAGGTTTCTCTGAATAGAATCTGCAATGTTAGGCAAATGAACGTTTCCTCTCATGTCACTCAATACATTTTGCATAAGCGCGACTAGCATAAATGGCTCTAAGTAAATTTCTCCCTTTTGTTGCCAAAAGGAACATATTGCATAGGCATTTACTGCATCGCGGACGAGGAAAAAATCTTAATAAATTTTAAATTAAAACCAGTAGCCCTAGTTACGAGAGTGCAACATAACGCTCTACACATTTATTGGACAATTGATGATACTACGTTCAATATGATTGAGGAAGAGTACCATAACTATGAAAAACAAATAAAACAAGTAACCATGCAAAATTTGATTGTAATTTTGAGCTGTAATTCAAGCTGAACTTTAGCAAAATAGCATATTAGGCGAGTTGGTGTTTTCCCCTTCAACGAACGAACGAAAGACCAGCGAAAGGAAAGACACGCGCAAGTAGTTATGGGTGTTTCCTTTCCCTGGTCCCTCTTAGTTCTAGTGCGGAGATTACATTCTAGTACAGGAGATTACAGTGCAGAGGGGTGGGAGCACAGAGGAACCATCTCGAGACGCTGAAATCTTTTTGCGAAAAAATAACTTAAGATGCGTTTATAACACCTGTTTTTCAAGCCAGGGTATCGCCTTCTCTACAAAACCTTGGCAGTGCTCACTAAGAAGAGACGATCGTTTTCTTACTGTTTTCCCACGGCGCACTTTAAGTAAGTAATAAACCAAGCGCACGAACCTTCTTCCGTGTTGTGTTTCACGGCGTTCGGGTCCAGCTCGTCCGACCGGAGGTACTTGTTGATGCGGCCCAGTGACACTAAAAACTGCGATATAGAAACACGTTAATTTAGGAGCAAGATGTGAACTACGAAACAGGGGCTAATTGTGAGCCACAGCCTCCACAAGGGCCACGGGATGAAATATTCTTGAGCGGTTTCTGATTGGACTGGTGGTTAAACATCAATTACTGCATTTGCATTACAAGCACAAGAAAATATTCCCGTGTTCTGTTTTCCCCCGCGAACAGTCTACAAAGGCGGTGCCCTCTGTGAAGCGTTGTTCAGGAGGGCGGTTCGTTGACTTTATTGAAAATAATAAGTTGTCTATTGTAGTCAGTATATTTTATCATTGTCGCCTTCGACCACCCCAGCCTCCTTTCAGTAATAAACAGGAGGAAAATCATTGCGTCTAATGCGAGTTCGAAAGTATCCGTTTCTTTTTTTCACATGCGAGTCAGTCTACTTGCCGGAAATTTATGACAGCCCCGTCGAGCCATTCAGTTTCAACGTAACCATGGGAACAGTTTCATGAGCTATCGTTCTTTGATAAAAAATGTTGCCCCTCTGCCTGTCGGCTCAGGATGCATTAGGCCCGGAAATCGGGCCTTGAGCACTCGCCATGGCGCTGAAGGTGATGAGCATCGGCAGGAAGGCCATCGGGACGCGCAGGATGTTGAACAGGGAGAGTGACACGAAGGCCTTGTTAGCGTCCAGCACGTTCACGGGGTCGATGGCGATAAACACAGCGAAGCTGGCCAGGGCCACCTGCATGAATCCGATAGAGGCAGTGCCACTGTTGCATCCGAAGAGGAACATAGAAAATTACTTAGGTCGGTCTGCACCCGACAAGCACATTAAATGCAGTGTTGTACGAGATGCTACAAAAAAAAATTTGAGAGCACTGCAGATTCTGCAGTGGAGAGATGCGAAAGCCTGAGATTGCTGCTGCACACGGTATATTGTGCGCCCCTTGTCGAATACAAGCAACGTTCCGTTGAACGTCTCAAAGTTCAGTGGAATAATAATTATAAAAACTGGTTCACAGGAAAGTAAAAGCGCAGTATCGTCACACTTCTTCTGTGGACACCTGAACCGCGCCGAAAGGGAAGGAGGATGGTGAAAAGAGGAAAGAGAGAAAGTGATGCCGTAGTGGAGGGCTCCGGAGTCATTTCGACCCTCTGGGGATCCTTAACGTTACTGTACAGTAACGTTACTGTAAAGAGCGGAGACATTAGTCTGCCAACCAAGATCCGTATAACTGGTGCTATGGTCTTTCCAGTTGTGATGTATGGATGCAAGAGTTGGACTGTGAAAAAGGCTGACCGCCGAAGAATTGACGCGTTTGAATTGTGGTGCTGGCGAAGACTCCTGAGAGTTCCTTGGACTGCCAGAAGATCAAATCAGTCAATATTGTCGACCATAAACCCTGACTGCTCATTGGAGGGTCAAATTCTAAAGTTAAAGCTCAGCTACTTTGGTCATCTGATGAGAAGAGAGGAGTCGCTGGAGAAAGATTTGATGTTGGGAAAGGTTGAGGGTCGCCGGAGAAGGGGTAGGCAGTGAACGCGATGGTTAGATGGCATCCTCGAGGCGCTGCAGATGAAGTTATGTGATGTTAGGAAGATAGTGAGAGACCGGAAAGCGTGGCGTGACATGGTCAATAGGGTCACGAAGAGTCGGACACGACTAAACGACTAAACTGAACTGAACTTATGCCACCAGAGGGTCAACTTACACCACATACTACGGACATGCCCATGAGAGCCCCCTCTGCGGGATCTGCAGCTCTACACCTGCGAGCAGTGGGAGGCCGCTATGCTCAGCTCGGACCCGCTGATCCAACTGCGGGCCATCGAACGTGCAACCCAGGTCGCCAGAATGCAAGAGCTCTTGGCCACTTAGCGCGGAAGCCCCTGCCTGCCTGACTTCCTCAGTTAATAAAGGTTTATCCTCCTCCTCCTCAACATGCACTGAGATGACATGCGCGCTCCTTAATCGCCGTAACTCAAGTCCCGAAACTCGCGTGCTCGCGTTATGCCTACTGGCCGCGGTACAGGCCGGCCGTTCGGCGCCGACTAACATTTCTCGCCAAGATCATAGCTGATGAGAAGGGGAAACAAATAAAGTTTAGTTGCTTGTAACAAAGTTAAGCTACAGACAAGTGCAGCCGTTCAAGGCGTTAGCTCATTGAGCATCAAGTTCTCGCTCGGCCTTCATTCCGACTAAAACGGATCGGACGACCGTCCGCTGATCATCAGTTCCGTCGGCGTCGCGGGGCCAAAAACCTCACACTACGGTGATATTGCAACTTGACGAAAGGTAAAAGCGCACAGGAAGACACACACTCGAGTGAAGACGACACAGGACACGCGTAAGTGTGTGTCTTCCTGTGCGCTTTTACCTTTCGTCAAGTTGCAATGCACCATCTAGCCCATCTTCACGTTTTGTTAAACTACGGACAGGCAACCGTTGCTCGTGCTGACGTCGTTGCCGGTATAATTCGACAGATCAGTGCGTCGATAAGTTGAGGGACCTAACCGTGCAGTCCACTGACTGTGACCGTGCCTTACGCTGAAGAAAACATGCCTTACTCTACCTCGCTTTCGTGCGAAAGCATATCTTCATTGAGCCCATCTGCACGAGGGGCGACCACTGTGTCAGTCGTCCACAAAAGGAGAGAGAGAGAGAGAGACGTGTCCTTTGATATTGCAGCCTGCATTGCAGACGACGCTCCGCCTCGTATCCTCTGTGACGTCACATGATCATTTCAAAATGGCGGTTGCTCTCGATGACAAGAGGTTCTCAATTCCGATTTCTATCGCGTTTTTTTTTTGTTAATATACGCCGCGCACTAGGCACTAAAACTTTACGTGTAGAATCACAGATGTGTATAGTATTGACAGAAGTACAAAACAATACATCGGCCGGCCTTGTCACCCCTTGTCACAATAAAGAGATTGCAAAGCAGGAACGACGGCGCAATTATTGCTACATCTCTATGAGCCTACGCTATGGCAAAAGAAACCATGGTAACTCTCATAAGAGTGACAACCATGTAGTCACCATGTGTCCCAAGTTGCAATGCAGCAAGATTTCTCTGAGGAGCTGCACCTAGCTGTATTGATCTTTGCGCATAGCACCTGGCCCTTCGTTGCGAGAGTGAAATTTCACAACATATACCCGAGAAACCACCTGCGTACTTTTTGCAGCAAAGGGTAGTGGACATTTCAGGGAAAACGCTGCGGTTATTTCTGTAGCACATTGAAATCAGTAAGGTGGCAATTAAAGCGGTGGCTTATTTATTACTGGTTCCCAAATCATCTTTAATTACGGTTACCAGTTCACCCGGTTTGATGTCCCAAAGGGACTCAGCTCTTGATAGACACCGCATTGTGGGACTGCTGACAAGCTCGGCCATCTGAGGATCTTCAATATTCGTTAAAGCCGCACAGCGCGCGTACTTGAATTAGCCTGTGCTTGTATAAATAGCGCTTGCGGCTGTCGCCCCACATCATTCATATGCCTAGTCAAGCGCAACCATTGTGACAGCTACAAGTCACAACCAATAATGAGTAACAGTTGCGCCCACTTACCAAAAAGGGGGCAGTTGTGAATGCGAAGATGATCGCGGCGCCGAAGTAAGCCTGCACCTTGAGTGACTTCATCTCGTCCTCTCGAATTGCTTGCACTCGTTCCTCGAATGACTTTTCCCAGGCGTAAAGCTTCAAAACCTTGATGCCGCCCAGCATTTCGTTCATCAGCTTCATGCGCCTATCCTTGTGCTTCATAAGCTGGACCTGCAACACAGATAAGAGCAAAAACGCGCCACTGGTGTCAATTTTGAATGCAGTCAGCATTAGCCAAGTCTGAAGCATTCTGCGACAATGAGTTCTCCCAATGCCAATTCTCCAAGCCCTCACGCTCCGACGGTAAATCATTTCAACAAATTTCAGAAGCTATGGTACGACAGGGCTCGTGTTAGCCGTCAAGCTGCGGCCACACTCATAGTGTTATAAACAGAGTTGCTCCACGACAAAAACCAATCTCCTTCCTTGTTTTCCTTACGTTGTTAGGCTCAAAAATAAAACTTAGAAATTTCTGCAGAAACTGCATTGGGAGAATACAAAAGCATTAGCTTTGGCGCGATGTTGGTAGCTCCTATTCGACTCATTTGTACATCTACTTACCCGTTCTGTTAAGATCCGACCACCGTCCTTCAACCTCGATGCTACCACTCGGCGATGTGACTCAGCACTTTTCGTCTCATAACCCATGGCTCATGAATGGCATGACTCGATATTTTCATGTCATGTGACTTGAGAACTCAGGCGCTCCATCAACTCTTGTTCACTGCCCGTTCATGATGCGCCCCTCTATAGCCATTCCACGTCACCGTCCGCAGGCAGTTCTGAACACGGAGAGCGAGCGACACTTCCAAAAATGTTTCACTACTCCCTCTGCGATCCCTCCGCGAGAATACGACGAGAAACATGGCATTGTTTGATTTTCGGCAGATAGAACAAAGTGTACTTTAAAGAAAGATTTGGTTTGTTTGTAATTCTTTCTTTAAAGTACACTTAGTTCTGTACTGCCAAAAATCAAACAGTGCCATGCGAGGAGGGAGAGGAACCTCCAAAGTTCTGCACCAAATGCGGGATAATAACCAATCAGGATCATCGCTTTTGGGAATGCCCCGATTTTCCCGGGCATATTGATGGAATCAGAGAAAAGGAAACCTGGGATGGCCTCCTCCGCAGCCGGGCTCCGGAGCAACAAGCTCGACTAATCCGTCTGGCACGGGGCGCTTTGCGAAAGACGTCCGCTGCGGAGCTCCCTCTCCTTTGGACGCCCCCTAGGGTCTTCCTGAGGGAGAGGAGGGGCCTCTACATCAACGGCAATAAAGTTATCTTGAACTTAAACTTGTACTTTAAAGTGTCCAGTGTTAAACCTCGAGGAGCGGCAACTTCCCTACATCCTCCTATCCTGCGCAGTCATTACAATAAAACACTACATGTGTTCTCTGAACATCGTACCTTACAGCTTCACGAAAAGCAGCAAAGCTGGATACTACACAAGAACAAGATAGAACTGATATTTATGTGTCCCTATCAGAAGCTCGAAAGGACAACATTGTGCAGCAGTTCTTTTCACACGAAGCGTATACAGCTCGTTCGGGCGAAAAGCCATCATCGCGTGACCTGAACTGTGGAAAACAATGTCGGAGAAAACACACACACGCCATTTCGTACTGAAATTGTGACGCAACCGAAGTTTCTGCAGCGTTCAGGGTGACGTCATACCGCTTCGCTTCCTTTTGAAAATCCATCTGCTCGCAAAGTTTGAGGCTCGTTTGCGACAGGAATTTGTACCAATGATATATGCACATATGACAGTAGTAGGTGTCCACTGAGAAGTGAAGCATACTACATATTCTTTTCCCCAAAAATAGACTGAAACAAAAATAATAAAGTTATTGGCGGAGAGAGAAGGCAGTCTTAAAGCCTTTAAGGTTGATACTTCACCTTTTTTTCATGAAAAAAGAACACCTTTGATAAGAAATTTACAAGTATTTGCGTAAAAAGACGCTCTGTAGTAAAAAGGTGCTCTCTAGTCTGTTCTTAACGCTAAGCTTGAGTGTCCCCCTAATTTTTATTCGTTATTCTCTCCTATGGAAATGCAGTCACAAAGAACGCGTTCATGGGAACTATTACGAGTGGGAAGCAGCAAAATTTTTCACGGCAATTTGCTTCGCGTGAGAGGTTGGGAACAGGCTTCGACGTCATCAAACTCGCCACTCAACTAATGCCGATGCCGGGTAAAAGCGAGGCGGTAAAATCCACTGCCTGAGTAATATGATAAGCTCCGTCCGTTGGCCCAAATTGATTGCATCTTCGTTGCACGAGTTTAAAGAAATCAGTCTGCTACTCAACATTGTAGAACATTGTAAACATTTCTTCGCGTTATTTTGTTGGGGCGCTAACATCTCAAGATTTCGCATAGTGCCTTGGTCATACCTGCCAATGTTTGCTGTAATACTGAAATGACTACTAACTCTTATTTTATTCCTTGCATTATTTTCACAAACTGCAGCCAGGCATGAGGCTAACGCACACTGAAATATACAATGTGCGGATGCAGTAGTAACATATCCGCAAATTATGGCATACTCTCAAGCCACATGGAAACGCTAAGTGAGAACGTTTTAGCTAAAAATCAAGGAATCCGAAAATTCGTTTGCTGGTAGAATACGAGCCCAACTAGCAAGAAAACTCAACGGTTATGTATTGCACGAAAAAAAACTGCATTTTAGCATGTCAGTGCTACAATTAAATGGTGAAATGTTGTGTCCGCGACAAGCTAAGATGATTGCTTATGAATGTTAGATTGATGCAGAATGAACAACTTCGGAGATAGCTGTTCAAGATGGCCATGAAAGTTGCACATTCCCCACGACAGCAGAAGAAAAGTGAAACCAGCCCTAGATGAACTTAAATGACCCAGAGAAGCAGGTTGGCGTTGTTCGTTTTCCATTCTGAAGTTAACAGTGTAAAACCCAGACCGTCATCATCATCATCAGCCTGACTATACCCACTGCAGGGCAAAGGCCTCTCCCATATTCCTCCAATTAACCCGGTCCTGTACTAGCTGCATCCACTTAACCCCTGCGAACTCCTTAACCTCATCTGCCCACCTAACTTTCTGCCGCCCTCTGCTACTCTTTCCTTCCCTTGGAATCCAGCTTGTTACCCTCAGCGACCATCTGTTATCCTTTCTTCGCGCTACATGTCCTGTCCATACCCATTTCTTGTTCTTGATTTAAACTGGAATGTCAGTGACTTGAGCTATTTCTCTTACCCACTCTGCACGTTTCCAATCATTTAACGTTATCCCTACCATTTTTCTTTCCATAGCCCTCTGCGGTGTCCTCTTTGTCAGCCTCCACGTTTCAGCCTCATAGGTAAGTACAGGTAAGATGTAACAGTTGCATACCTTCCTCTTGAGCGATACCGGTAAGCTGCTAGTCACAATCTGGGATTGCTTGTCAAGTGCGCTCCATCCCAATCTTATTCTCCTTGTTATTGTGTCTTAAACAGAACAAACGTTAACGATAGCAATGTAACGAGCGTCATTGTCTGTTCGTGTCACGCCTCCGTCTACATTCTACGTAGTTCATTCCAGGAGAGCATGCAGATGTAAATGCGAAACTTTGCCCCTTATCGGTTAAATCAGAAACAGGCAGCCATATGTTCAACCAACCTGGCACTTCCTGATGTATGCTGTAACCGCACCGTTGACGGGTATCAAGACGATCATGACTCCAAGACCACCCAACGTGGCTATTCCCAGCTGTCCCCAGAGAAGCCAGACGGCTAGACCGATCTGCAGGGGTGTTATCCAGATTAGGTTGAATACTTGAATGTAGTCCATGACTCTTTGGGTGTCCACGGACATGAGGTTGACGATCTCCCCCGTCGTGTACTGACCCCTGGCGACGCTGGAGAGAACCAAAGCCTGCGGAACAAACAGGGGCAACAGTATAAACATGAACGCACACAACATGCAATAATAATCTTCGTTATCTTGTAACAAGGAGAAAGTTGAATCACCTTCGTTGTGATTGCTTTAATTATGTTAAACTCAAGAAATGACATTAAGACGTGCGCGGATACATTTCTCCTGTTATGGCCAAACGCAGCATTACTGATGGTTATCAGCCTAAATGATGCAGCGCAGCCACACCGGTCCTCTAAAGTACACAATAAACGTGGCACAAAATACCCCAAAGCATTGTCACGCTAGCTTCCTTCGAGTTCTGAAGACAACCAGTACAGGCGCTCTAACCCAGTATGAAGTTGTGTACCTGCCGAAATTATTCAAAGCCATATTAAAGATAAAGTAAGCGCAAGGAAAATAAAAATTAAGTTTCTTGGGCGTTAACAGAGTTACTTTTTTGCGAGAGGCACCATGGTGATAATTATGCGATTATTCCTGGCCACTGAAGCTATTTGGGGTTTATGTATGAGCATTCTGGCAGTTCTCCTTTACTTAAGTGCAGCGCCGCGCACAGCTGTTCACACAGGCTCATCATTGGGACAACGCAACTGCTCAAAAATATACACATTTCAGGAGTGTTCGCTAAATGGTCAGTTGGAACAGCTGCGTCGCGAAGGCGACAAACTTGTCATCGCCCGTTGCCTGTAGCAGAGTACTTTAATGCATTGGCCTGCTAAGGAATATATTCGTTAAATTCCCTTTCAAAATGCGCTGCTAGCGCTAATAGAAGGTATGCACGGCAAATGGTAGAAATCGCACCTACAATCATTATTAGCCTTACATGATGCTAGGTATTGTATAACAGCACCCGTCGACTGTTGGAGTGTTGCCGATGTCCAGTTGACACATGCTGAAGCCACGTGGCTTCGACTTCCCTTCTAAAGCGGTTATAATGCCTTCAGAGTTCCATGTCTGCGCCAGTTGGCAGTGCCGTATAAATACGAATGAAACTGAACGCCTCAACGTGCAGAAGTCAAGCACATTGTAAAGAGGCATTGAACAGTCATTGAAGCACGCACAAGCAAGACCGTCACGAATTACCTTCTTGTAGATCGCACTGATGATGGCTGAGCGCATGCGCATGGAGATGACGTAGATGCGGTATTCGTACTGGCCGTTTAGGATTGACTCCAGCATGGCCGAAAAGAACATGGTGAAGGCAAACAGCAGACCACGCCACAGGGGATCGTTGGAGCTCACGAAGGCGATCAGCATGCTGCGAGGAGCGAGAGCGCAAGGTTGCTCGCACAATGCATTATAGAAATAGAGAAAACATGAGTGACGTGTACCTAGACGAACTTCGAGCAACGAAATGTGGACCCTACTGTCTACTTTCCAAAGTCAGTACCTGTCCGGAAAAGTAGTCAGGTTTTTTGTGTCGTGAGACACAGAGAAATGTTGACTGAATTTTCGAAATAACGGTATATTTTTGTTGGTACTGAGAAATCATTTATATATCGCACTGGTTTGCCAAACGTTAAGAAAGATGAAGGCTGTAAAAAGAAGAGGGCCGAAGAAGTACAGGAATGAATTAAGTCTGCTTGCGTGCAGAAATACGAAAGTATTGCATGTTCCGTGCCAAGTTTCGTTATGAGTTCTGCGTTTCATCGCTCAGTACCGTTACTTAGAGCCATTTCTAATCATCAAATTTTTAGGGTCAATGAACTAAATTTTGGAAGTGGCCCGCACACATAGGAAGTCATAATTGAGTTGGCCATATTCAAGTTAGGTTAAACACAATTTTCGGCTAAATCTGGACAAAATCAGACTTCGGCGGTTAAGGGAGGCCATATTTTGGGAATGTCCCTCCTATTTTAGGAGTATATCCCTCCTTGTTTTAGAGGTCAACGCGGAATGGTCCATGCTCGAATTAGGGTAGAAATCGATTTTGGTCGATTTCTGGCAAGATCTAATTTTAGGGATTCAGGGAGCCAAAATATGGGGTGTACCACCCAAATTAGAAAATTGTTGGCTATTCTAAAACTGTGTATGGACATGAATTTTGGTCAAATTCTAACTAGGCCAAATTTTGGAGGTCCAGGAAGCCAAATTTTGAATGGAGCCCATCAAAATTTGGAGGTCATTATCTAAATTGCCATGATGTAATCAGATTGGATACCAAATGTGGTACTATTACGCAACATTTGGTGATGTGTGCGTGTTTTTTGTTTGTTTGTGTGGAGCACAACCTACAGTGGTGGTGCAGTGATTAGGGCGCTCGACTACTGTGCCCAAGGATGCAGGATCGAATTCCGGCCACGACGGCAGCTTTTCGATGGAGGCGAAAAGCAAGGCGCCGGGATGCTATGAGATATCACTGCACGTTAAAGAACCTATTTCCGTAACCCTCCACTACGGCGTCTCTCATAGCCTTAGTTACTTTGGTACGCTAAATCCCACAAACAAAACCAAGGGGTAGACCCAAGGGGTCTTCTTCTGAGCCGCGTAGTGGCGCTGATGTAGCCTTACTGGAGGTTTTTCCCATTAGAGAGGGTCAGACAAAAATCTTCTAAACATTAAAATATTTAGAACACTGGAAAGGCAATACAAGCCGCACGCTCAGATGCAGACCCCTTGGGCTCTACACTGTTGACAAAGGCTGCATATTTATTTCGCCATCAGCCTCGATATGACGTTCCTCTCTGATTCACTCATTATGGCGGTTTTGTAGAAGTCACTATACCTTCAGTTTTCAACTCACTGCCCTATACTATGTTTTCCATTTCGTCAATGACTTCTTTAAGTAACTGTTTAGGAGTTAGCGTGTCACTTGTTTGAAATGGCGCTATATTTGTTATGTTGAACGCAATTTTTTTTTATTATTGTGTTTGCATTGTCGCGCTGATTGCACCCATTTTTAGCTCTGTAGCTGCGTGTAGCCCGGTCTCCCCCCTCAGCTGCCGGGCTCATCCCGACTACCCTTTTTGGCTTGGGCTGACCTGTCGTATCATGTGTAATTCTTGGTGAATGAAGGCGTTAATTTTACTATTAAACGGATGATTGACAGTTTGTGTGGACACTTTTACCGACACTGTCTGCACGCAGGCTCTGTCCGTGCGACCCATGTACCAAAAAAGGCGTTAGCCTTTAAAAAGTCAAATAAAAAGAAGATGCTAAAATAAGTGGTCACAGAAAATTTGTGAACACATTTAAAAAAAAACAACAAAAAGAGGGCTTTAAAGGTTGTATATTAGTCCAACTCCCTGCACAGGGCGATGCATGATGGAAAGAGCACGGTTGAGAGATCTGCAGTAATTCTGACCGATTGGATTCATATTAGCCTGCATTATTATTATACCCACTATTGCTCGTTTCCTCTGCACCAAAATGGAGTATCCGCCGCCTAATCTTACCCTGCCTCAGTAGAAGACCACGGCCACTGCACGAAAACATTTGACGAGTTTCACCCAAGAACCCATAAAGGTTTATCCTTTTATGCACATTGCTCCTGCCATTTGCCTGGATCCAGCTTTTTAGGCTATTGGGGCAGGCACGAGGTGTTCTTGTGTGCACTACTCAAGCATTTTAGGGTAAATTATATTCCTCGTATTAGTTCCTACTCACTCGAGGATGAGCGGGCCGACAAAGGTGAGCACGCTGGCCACCAGCTTGACGAGCGCCACTAGGGTGAGCTCCAGCCAGTAGGTGCGGAAGAGAGGCGTCATTATTCCGATCATGGATACCAGGGGGCGCCTCCCGTCGGCGTCAGGCTTCTTGCTGGGCACAGCACTGCGTCAAGAAGAGAAAATAATAGTCGCTAACTGTATGCAGATTATCGAGTGCTTACCTCTTGAATGGTTACTGGAGAAGGAGCAAATAATTAAAGGCATCTAGAAGCAGCTAAAGGCTAGTGAACTACTCAATTTTCTGAACTGCCAGAGGCTTATCGAGAAAGCAGTGCTAGTGTCTGAGCGCCATCCTGTATGAATTGTTTGATAGATGCATATGCGATAATCTGCCGTTTTAATGAAACGTAGCTTTAAGCTAGTTGCTCGCAGTACATCATGCGTTTCTATGGCGCGTAACCAACGAAGGGCAGATGATAAAGAAGAGGCGCGGACAAAAAATTTAGTTCCTTTTGTTTTATCTTCGTAAGTTCTTGTGCTGTCAAAATGTGCCACGACTCCGCGGCGCTGACACTGCGAGAAGGGCATGGTTATAGCCTCAGCGAAGTTCTCGGACATGGTTGATGTGTTAGGACCAGAGCTTTAAAAATTGTTGAGATGGTATCAGTTTGTCGAATTATCTCGCAAAGTCATTTTAAATAGAGGTTTAGCTAATTTTGAGAGTTTTCGTGCGTATATAAAATCACTATGGTCTCACTTATCGGATACACTTCTCATTTCTTCATACATTTCTTCTTGAAATGAAAATAAACTTCAAACAAGTCACAGAGCGCAGGAGCACTTATTTGATTCTATGAGCGGACCAATTAAAAGATGCTCACGCACCCTCTCTTTTGCTTCTCTTTCTCGAAGTGGTAGGAGAAGTCGTCGGAGATCTTGGCTGCTTGGTTGGATTGGTCCAAGAACCACATTTGGTACATCTGCAGAGGTCTCATGAACCCTAGAATGGCCATGCTGGTTTGGATAAGAAAAAAATGTGAGGGAAGTAGATGTCTTTCACAGAAAAAAAAAAAAAACGCTGTTCCGCATTATCGGGCCGCTACAAAGATGAAAACAAAATTTTTCTCACATCTTGAAATGCACACATCCGCATTAACCAAGCACGACCCCGGGATATCTGCGAGTTGTAAGATTTTACCTACTTTATCCTTTTCTATCAAAACCATGTGACCGAAAGCAAACGTAAAAAAACCATGCGATACGCTTATTTCTCTCTCTCTTCCCCTGTCAGAGTTCCGGTCCTAGAGGTAGCGCTGTCCTACTCACACTATTTATGTAAGTGCATCCGACACCTGCGCAGGTACGGCCCCTATCGGCGCCGCGCCGGCGAACGCGCATTCGCGGACAGGACATTACGTATGGCAATCTAAGGAGAGCGGCTTTTTCCTACACCAACTTATTATACCGGCTCTTTTATATAAAGCCTTAAACTGCTACTATTTCCCAAGAGGTCACTGAGAACGCATCACTTATTTTACGAAATAAAAATATTGGTATCTCTTGAAAGACATAATAAATGCTACTTCTTTCTTGTGGATACGGGCGCCGATATTTTTTGAGAAGAAAACAGGAAACAATACTGCGGACATCACAAAACCACCGAGTCGTAGTTGCCATACATACAAAATAAATACTCTTGTGAACTTGCCGAGCTGCTGCGGTGTCTGGGAGACAGCGCTTCCTAAGGAAAATAAGCGTGCGGCGGGACTTTTATTGCGACTTTCGCGAGTGGACACTGGATAAACGCTTTGAAAGGAAATTTTGCGAGTTTTTGAGTAAGATAAATCTACACTTGTTTTCTTTCTCCCACATTTCATTCCGTTTCTCACTTTGTCTAATGATAAAACGTCTCAAATAAAAGAAAAGTAGTACTTGTACAGAGTTTTGACAACTATGACTCATTCAGATTAATTACACATTACGGGACATAGTTATGCAGCAAACTAAAGAACAAAATACATCTTTAATGGCTGACGATTATTGCCAAGGGTTGTAGCAATATCAAAACCGATTTGAAGGCCTCTTTCACGCAGGCGCGTTTACAAACAGCAACTTACCCGTTGAACCACCAGAAGAGAAGCTTGGACAGGAACGACGCTCGTACTTCGGGACATTGTCTCTGTCAGAGACCAGAAAAACAAATAAGCCAGCAGTCATCGCTTTACGGCGCCCAGCTGAGCTCTGCGCATGTTGAATGCATGGAACTCTCACCGCGGCCATCTTGGGGCTGATATCCTGCGGAGTGTCCGCAAAACAGCTCAGCAGGAACTGTCCCACAAGGACGGGGCAGTACATGACGATGATGACGAAGCGGAACTCAATCTGGTCGTCGGACATGGCTCTCACATCCTGCATCCCCGCCGAAAACAGATGGCTGCTTTAAAGTTCGACGCTCTCATGTAGCGAAATTTCAACAATTCTCCTATTCCTGCCGACTTGTTTCATCAATACTGTCATTCGAATGTACAGCAATCATTTGGTTGCTAGTGCGTATGCTTGTTACGTTCTGCTAACGTCTCGTTTTTGTTGCACCATTTTTTCTAGTGCAAAAGAGAGCAAACAGGTAGTGAAACAGGTATATCGTGTAAAACTTTTACTCAGTCACAAGGTATATTGATTTTATAGTTACGAGAATTGTTGCAAATACAATCAAAATCATCTCTGAAACAGTCCTGTCAAATAATGTTTGAAGGATTTGAAAGCAGTGTGGCAAAATGCGCTATTGCACCCCGCGAAAAAATACTTTGTGATTATTAAAACGAAGTGGTGCAATGTTTGTTTTTTCATCGAATTTCAAGTCACGCCATTGCACAGAAAACGATTGATTTACACAAAATGCACGGAAATACCTCACCTCGCTGAAGACTTGGAGGAGCACTGACCGGTACCGAACAATAGAAGCCAGAGACATCAGCAGCCAGAATATGAATAGCGGGCCGGATGTGCAGACGCCTCGTCTGCAGGCTGTCACTATCAGAGCCAGAGCTAGAACCTGCAAAGTTTCGGTGAATACAAGAGAAAAAGTCGACTTCGACGGCCGTCTGTACTTGAATGAAGATTTTGGTCCGGGGTAATTGGTTAATTGTTTTCCTCTGACAAATTAACACAGCTCTATGGAACAAGGACCCCTGGAAAAAACAAGCCGCTGTCCTTTCCTGTCTTGCGTGTCTTTGCCTCGTGTCCTCGTTTCATAGCATGGTGCTAATCTGTCATCTATGCTTGAATACGAGAAAATAGCTCAATTAAGTGATACGCCACGGAACATGTGAATACTAGTTAAATTTTTGGATGATCAATTTGTGGCATGAATGAATGAATGAAGCCTTTATTGAAAGGAAGGGATGGCTCTCGGCCGCTGTTTGGGTTCTTGGGGAGTTAGGAGGGATGGGAGTGTAACTTCTTCGTCTTAACGGTTCTTCAAGCTGTTGCTTGTTGCTTGCCATGCGGCCGATCTTCGCGCTCTAAGTCGACCTCTCTCACACTACTCGAAGCAGGCCGCTCTCACTGCCGTATGTAGCAATGGAGTGTTGTATTTCGGTGCTTGATATAACCTGACCTGCTAATGTGGGCATGTCGTCGTGTGGAATATGCGTAATTGAAATCCTTAGGCAATTTGTGCGCCTTTATGCAAAGCGGCAATAATGTCATTCGGAGGAATTTCACTGATTGCAGTGCGGTCTATAAATAAGGCAGACGGAACTGTATTTTCCCATCCCGCAAATGCAACTGGCATTGCGCAGAATACTTAAGAGATTGCAATTAGAATATAACAGATTAGCGCCAGCCAAAATGCGTGTTTAAACATCATTTCAAATTAGAGATAAGATAGAGAATAAGTGGTTCCTGTAATGGTGATGATGGTCCATGGCATAACGATACTTACGAATGTGACCAAGCGTATGGCAGGAGCGTAGTATTCGACCGGATACACGATCTGCCCTTCGGTATAACGCGTCCGGGCTTGAGCCATCTCCATCAGTGACAAAATAATCAGCAGCAGCGTAAGGAGCTGCAAAGATAGAACATAACTGGGTTCTAGCGAGAGCGTTTCACTGCAGTAGCGCAGTGATACAAGGTCAGCTGTCTTAAACGTCACTATTATTTGTGAGGCTTGCAGTGGACTATTTTAGGATACTATTCTGAAGACCTTAATTCCAAAATATTACTTTTAAGATAGTTTTTTTTTCTGCACTCATGCCGATTAGCTAAAAATGCCACTTAAAATGAACGGAGCGCGTATTCGGGAATAGTTGTGAGCCAACTGTGGATATTGTACAGAACAATGTTCAGAACACAAAGCAGGGAATTACCTAATCCTGAGGTGTGTAGAAAAATCTTGCTTTTAAAATTTTTCCTGCGCTCTTACATCGTAGTCAGGACTGCCTCAAAAGCCAATTACAGGAAGAAGTTGGGAGGGGGTCTTCAATAAGTAGCGAAACATTAGAAACGTCCCGAGGGATGACCTGCTGGCATATTGATTGTTTCGTACATAAATGACTCATGCTTAAAAAGAATGAGCTTTTTCGAAACTGCTAGGTAAAATTTCGTCAAGGCGTCGATTGATGACCATCCAAGGCTATTCTAGCGTTGCCTATTTACTGCCTGTCGCTGCCAGCTAGACAAGTGCGCCAAGATGAATAGTAGTCTGAAGTGAGACCTTCAAGCTGATAATAGGGGTTGATTTTAGGCCGGAAGTGCCGTTCTCCGGAAACATCCTTCAACGAAAAATGCTGCAGCTGATATCGCCCATCAGTACAAGCTTCATTGCTTACTTCGATGAACTTACACATGCCAACATGGCTGACGAGGTTTTTGAAACATGCAGCCTACTTAGCTTAGTTCAAAGAATGATACGTTCGATTTCGCTTTCGGTGCGAGGATAGAATTTTAAGGTCAGGCTTTAACACCTTAGTGGTGGCCCTCTATTAAAATTTGGAACTGCGCGAGAGCAATACTGTAGCTGTGTATTAGGATCTATTTCGGGCGGATGGATGTTGATGAAGACGGCAACATGATGTGCAAAGCGCGAGAGAGTGACAATTAAACACGACGCGGGATTGGCTGCGGTGATAGATAGGAAATTTGATATTCGCTTCCCGCAATAAATTTCTGCGTTTCAAACCTCTACCACAGTTTTCCTTTTTTTCTGGGAACGTTTGAGGCTTGACAAGTAATTTCTGGTCTTCCAGTTCGCCCTTTCACACTTAGCCCGAATTCGCAACTATATATATCGAAATTTTTTGCACATATTGAAGCATAATCTGACGAGGCTATGTAGGTGAAAATAGACGTTTTTCCGCACCTTTCATTAACACCTTCTTTTTCTTCTCGCCCCCCCCCCCCCCAACTCAACCTCTTCTCTTCTCAACTTCTTTATTTGCTCAACCTTCATTCTCTTCCAAAAACAGCGCGAACAAACGGGGACGTCCCCGTTTGTTCGCGCTGTTTTTTTGGATGATGTATCACCAACTCGCCCGCTTAAATATCCTGTTGAATTTCATTCTCTATTTGTTCAATTTTTATGTTGCCTATTTCAAGGTCTGCCACTACAATTCAAAGGTCGCTAAATAAGCACTGCCTTCAATGCGAGCAGTGGTAGATTACAGCACTCTAACTGCGCAGAGCTCAGATGAGCAGCTTTAGTGTCTGTACATTACCGCGCTAGATGAACACACTGCTATGCGCTATTCCAAGACGTATGACCAGAACCTCACTGGTTTCTTCCTTAGAGTTCGCAGCCATTACTGTCGGCTCTACTCACATCCATGCAGTTCTAGTAATTGAACAGAGTCCTCTATGCACCACGAATCATGCAGACACTGGAGTGGAAACACGGGGGCTGCAATTGGCATCGAACAGAGCCGCGTACCACTTTGGTGATGTTAAGGAACGTCCATGGCACCGGTAGCTCGCGGCTCCTTTTGAAGGCGATGATGTCGAAGGGTGCGGTGAGCCAGAGGAGGAGACATGGCACCCAGAGCAGCACGGTCTCCTGGAAACAGGGCGTCAAGTCTGGGGTCTCGGTGTACCACGTTACGGAATCATCCTGCAAGGGAAGAGATAGTGCATTCGTTTTCTGTTTCGCTCAGTAGCAATTCCAACCAACACGGCTGGTCCAGAGTTGAACGAACCACCTGTTGTTCCAGTTCGAAGGCATGCATTTCATATTACGAAATAACATAACGCAGTCACAGCTTGTTAAGAACATGTGACTTGTAACTTTTGCCCAATAGCACACTCACGAGAACTAAAACCATTGTAATATCTTCCTACACAGTCAGTCGGTTTCGTATGCGTATAATGGCAGAGGCGAAGGAAAAAATTGCCTGTGGCACTTTTATGCTTACGAGCACAGCTTCTACAAAAAATAAAAATAGGAAAAATTTGAGTTTGAATAAACGCACAAAATGTTTCATTTGTGGGCGTGTTGTATTCAATGAAGAGCTATCGGTTAATGCGACTGTCGCATAATGATAGTTTCGTCAACTTTCAGATTCCTTCATTTCGGAGACATTTATACATGATTAGTATTTGGCGATCGGTGTTACCAGTGCCTTCAGCACAATTCAAAAGTCCCTGCAACCATATCTTTTTTAAGTATTCCTTTCTTGTATTATTTCGAGTCTCAAAGTAATGATTCAAAGTACCTGCCCTAGACAGTGTCCTGATTGATAGGAAGAGCTGCTTAAGAATAAGAATACCCAAACCAAAGTGACAGTTTTCAACAAGAATAAATATGCACGTATAATTTTCCTTGGCTACTTACCCTTTGGTCAGTGTGCATTAAAAATGTGGGAAATATTGCAGGTGTGCAAGTACTATTTTGCAGAAAGCAAATCGAATACGACAGCTGTAGCGTTTTTAACGAATCGAATACGATGAATGGAGTTAACAAAAACCTAATAAAAATCGAATATGTGAAATACCCGAATTCATTATAAGCCGAATATTACTGTAAGTACTCACTGCCACGTGAAAACATCAATATTTATTCTAGATAGCGAAGTGTAAGTGGAGTTGCTCTAAGTTATACGATTAAAATTGCAGTAATCTAAAGACACAACGGTGATCGCTACCTGGGGCACGTGGCACAAGTTCAGTGTGTTGATTATGTGGCTCTCACGTCATACGCATATGAAAGTTGTCCTTTGTCACAGATGACAACAGCGAACATACTTCAACCGAATCTCACTTGAGAGGGACGAAAGTCTGATCCATGGCCTCCGATGTCTGGCATGGAGATCGAGGTTTCTAAATGTTACTGGAGTCTACCACGTATTCCAGTTTTGAAGGTCATAGATCTGAACAGTAGAAATGCCGCCACATGAATGAATTGCGTCGCGGCGCACAGACCGATCAAGGCAACAGACTCGGCGGAATCGCAGTCGGCCCGTGTCTTGAAACAGCTGTCGAAAAAAAAAAAACTACTTTGAACTTTGTGCCCTCTTTGAACTTCGAGCCAGTTATTCAATAACTATACAGAAAGTTTCGAGTGAATCTAATTTGTTATTTAGAACAGTTTTTACTTGCGCTGTTTGAAACCATTTCAAACTTAACAGCGCAGGACGCTGAGACAAGGAAAGGCGACCGCGACTTCCCAGTGCCGTTGTTCTGCAACTTCGACATAAATAATTAACACGTACAAGCTGCTATTTTGGCTTTTTGGAGCATTCAGTGGATAGAACATAAAAATTTAATCACTTATTCACGACAATAGTAGAAACAGTGTGCCCTGGGGGACGTGACTGAAGGCAGGAGAGTGTCTGATGAGGTCACGCCACCCTGAGGCCGAACTGCAATCGACACTGAAGCGGAAGTGAAGTAGAATCACAACATAAGCATTTCTTTACAAGCCCCACAAATCTTAAAAGGAATATGAGATTTTATTCTGAGAACGCAAAACGGTACAGGCTCAGAAACCATATTTGGTAAAGAAGTTCTGCCATGGGTACGCGTAGTACTCATGGTTACGAAATGCATACATCTAAGCTTTAATACATATACATAATTGAATGTTACCCCTTGAAGGTAAATTTCTGGTCATTTTGAATAGGTACTATCGTCTTACTATATAACTTTCAATATTTACTGAAAAAAAAATGAACTTACGCGTTACTGTCCTAAATGATTGGACAGCGGCTTTTAAATTGACTATCTGACAACTCATTCTTGTATTCCCGTGGTTGGATCGGGCTCGGCATTTGATTGCTAAATTGCGATCATAATCAAGCGCTCACGCCACCAGATTACTGAACCCTCGACAGACAAGCGGAGGCACCCTCGCTGTGGGCTCTTCTTCGCTCTTCAACGCTTAAGCGGCTGCATCCATCGGCGGCGCCCTGTTAGCTCGGTGTGGTAGCAGCGCAGTTACTTAACCCGTTCTGCCTCGCCATGGTGGTTGGTGAACCATGTTGTCTTTACACTAAGAGAACGAGTAACTACTGCCGAACTGCCACTTAATCCACTGATGTTATTCTTTCATTTCTTTTGCTACCGGGCGACATCGAAACAAATCCCCCCCCCCCCCCCCGCTACATTCTTACCGAAGTGCGAAATTGTCCGCTAGCGAATCAACAATATTGCTAAAAAAACTACAATCTAAAAAAGCTAAAAAAAACAATATCTCTCTACAGATAAACTGAATTTTGATGTGAGCAAGCGCATCAAGGACTCGGTGCCTATTGCCAAGAACTGCCGCCGGTAAGCACAGAGGTCGAAAAAATAACCAATAACACCAGAGAAACGATTCGCCAGGTCTGTGTGCTTGTCGAGAGTATGGACGATGCAAAAACTGTTTGCGGCGAAACAATCCGACATTCTACAATATTCCTGATTCTGACCCATCCGAAACGTCTGCTGTCTAAGAAGGCCACAATGACTCGCATTTGTTCTGAACACCTGATTCCTGACCACTGCCATCCGATAATATTGAAATTCGCACTGTTCAAAATAAAAGAAACCATTCTTGCCAATGGCCGAAAATTCAAGGACGCTGACTAGAGTATTGGGGAAGATTTCTCACTTCGCGTTCGCAATGGGCGCAAGCACCTTGTCCCCGTCGCCAAAAGCAAAGCTGCTCGTTTTTTTCTGCGTTACAAGACCCTGTTCATAGGCCCACAACGATAAGTTTTCGACGAAACAACGCATTCTGTGAAAGAATTTGCATAGCGGTTGTTACATCACTCACAGCCGTCCTCGCGAGTTCATGCACCCCTCAATCTAATCTTTCTCTTTCCGTGATTTTCACTAATATACGTGGTTCCATTCCGAAACACGAAACCGTCTTAAACCTTATATCTTGGTGAGGTCCCGAATTAGCCTAAATCTGAAAAAGGAACGCAACAGATTAGTAAGAAAGAAACCCATCAACAAATTAGCGGTGAGGAGGAGGGATATCGCTACAAAATAGATATTCAGCTCTAACCAAAGATGGCGACATTACCTTAGAAGTAATGAACAATAATTTCAGAGATATTATTACTGAATGCGCTGTAGAAGTAGGCGGTAGGATAGTTAGAGAGGATACCTGTAAGCCGTTTAAGGAGACGAAAGATTTGATTAAGAAACGCCAGAGTATTAAAGTTTCTAATCCAACAGACCATATTGAATTGGCCGAGATATCAAAGCTAATCAATAAGCACAAGGTGGCCGATATAAGGAAGTATAACATGGAGAAAATTGAGCATGCTGTAAAGAACGGGGGAAGCTTTAAAGCGGTGAAGAAGAAATTGGGCATAGGCAAAAACCAGATGTATGCGATAAGGGACAAGGAGGGCAACGTCATCACGATAATGGGCAAGATAGTCAAAGTAGCCGAGGAGTTCTATACAGATATCTACACTAGCCAAAGTAGACAGGACCGTAATGAGATTGGCGGTAGAAAAAACAGTCAGACGTTCCACCAGTGACGAAGGACGAGGTCAAGAAAGCATTAGAAACTATGAAAAGGGGGAAATCAGCTGGAGAGGATCAGGTAACTACAGATTTGCTGAAAGCCGGGGGGGGGGGGGGGGAATATCATTCTAGAAAAACTGGTCGCCCACCCTGTATACGCAGTGCCTGGTGTCATCGACGGTACTGGAACCACGGAAGAATGCTAACATAGTCGTCATTCATAAAAAAGGGAACTCTAAATAACTTAAATATTACAGACCAATCACTTACTGTCTGCTACGTATAAGGCATTTACTAAGGTAATCGCTAATAGAATCAGGACAACCTTAGACTGCAACCAAGCAAAGGACCGAGCAGGTTTTTGGAAACGGTACTCTACTATCGATCATATACATACCATCAACCAGGTTATAGAAAAATGCTCGGAATATAACCAGCCCATATATATAGCATTCATTAATTACGAAAAAGCATTTGACTAAGCTGAAACCTCGGCGGTGTCAGGCATTGCGAAATCAGGGGGTAGACGAGCTGTACGTGAAGGTGCTGGAATATATATATAGTGGCTGCACAGCAACCATAGTTCTGCATAAAGAAAGTAACAAAATTCCCATAAAGAAAGGTGTTAGGCAAGGAGACACGATCTCCCCAGTACTATACACAGCTTGCTTAGAGGAAGTATTCAGAGACTTGGAAAAGGAGCAGTTAGGGAGAAGGGTAGATGGAGATTACCTCAGTAATCTGCGATTTGCTGATGACATTGCCTTGCTAAGTACCTCGAGGGATGAACTGCAAATAATGATTGATGACCTGGACAGGAAAAGTAGAAAGGTAGGCTTTAAATCAATATGCAGAAGACTAAGGTTATGTTCAACAGCCTCGGCAAGGAACAGCAGTTTGCGTTAGGTAGCGAAGCACTGGAAGTATTAGGCGAATATGTCTACTTAGGACAGGTAGTAATGCAGATCCGGACCATGAAAATAAAATAAGAAGAACAATAAGATTGAGATGGAGCGCATTTGGCAAGCACTGGCAGATTATGACTAGCAGCTTACCGGTATCGCTCAAGAGGAAAGCATACAACAGTTGCATCTTACCTGTACTCACCTATGGAGCTAAAACGTGGAGGCTAACCAAGAGGGTTCTACTTAAGTTGAGGACAACGCAGAGCGCTATGGAACGAAATATTGTAGGGGTAACATTAAGAGATAGGAAGCGTGCAGATTGGGTCAGAGAAATAACTCAAGTTACTGGCATTCTAGCGGAAATCAAGAAGAAGAAATGGGCATGGTCAGGACATGTAGGGCGAAGAGAGGATAATCGATGGTCGCTTAAGGTAACAAACTGGATTCCAAGGGAAGGAAAGCGTAGCAGGGGGCGGCAGAAAGTTAGGTGGGCGGATGAGGTTAAGAAGTTTGCAGGGGTCAAGTGGATGCAGCTAGCACAGAACCGGGTTAATTGGAGAAATATGGCAGTGGGTATAGTCCGGCTGATGATGATGATGTCATTTCTCCATAATATCCTTATACTCCCCAAAACATGGCTCGCAAATGATGTTTAGGAAACAACGTTTTGCGGACGTGCCGAGCTTCAATCTATTTCGCAAAGATCGCACATCCACAAGGAGCGGAGATATCCTCGTTACCGTCAGCAAGCAGCTGCAGTGCACAACTATTGATATTACGTCAGAGCTCGAGATATGCTGTATATAATTTGTGTGCTGTGCTCCATGCCACTCTTCTAGGTGTTTGTTACAGACCACCAAATAACTCATTTTTCCCGGAAACTTAACGATGTCATTAGCCAATTAGCCATCAAATACCTCAATACCCACATAGTCCTCTTTAGAGAGTAAATACTTTCCCAGAAATTAGCTGCCAAACCTAGACAGCAGTCGGCAATGGCGAAGTGAATCATTTCATTGGCGTATGCTTGAATTTCAACTCAACACAATTGATGTCTGAACCTATCCGTGTCGCAGAAACATGTGCAAACACCCCAAATCTAATACTATATCCCTACCCAGATGCCCTCTCGTCTATCACCTACCTTCGTGATATAAGTGGTCAAAACGTTACCCACGCAAAATTTGAATTTCGCTCAACACCACAACACAATCACAATAAGATCATTTCTCTATATAAGAAAGAAAACTATGAAGCCATTCATCATAACCTGAGCCAATATCGCACAACTTTTGAAGCGCCTTTTCACAACCAGCGAATCCAAATAATTGGCTACTTTTAAAAACAAAAAGAATGAACTGGCTAGCAGACACACCTTCTGAAAGTACGGTTAAGCGCAAACTAACATAAGCCATGGTATAACAAGGCATTATAGCACTAGACAATAGAAAAAACGGCTTTGCTAAATAACGAGCCTTGAGCATGGCAAAAATAACATACAGAGGAACTGGCGTAACTAAGTACAGTCCACAGTGATAAATCCTTCTTGCCGATTTTCCCAAAATTCTGACTGACAATAATTAACGATCGGCATCCAAAACATAGCACTGCTCTTAAAAAAGAAAATATTCTTGAGAATAAGCCAATGATACTGAATGCGCTGAAATTTTTAACACCTTTTTCTCTGCATGCGCTAATGAAATCCACCCGCCGACTGCTGCTGCGTTTGTCACTAATACATAATTTGTCATGGAACACGTCCTTTTCTCTTAAATCATAAATTTTCTCGATAGCAAAAACTTCCTTCATTCCTCACAACACGGGTTCAGCAAAGGCTTGTCATGCGAAACGTAATTGGCCATCTTCCTTCATGACTTGCATTATAATATCTATCTAAATGCATAGACTGAAGGTATCTTCTTTGCAAAAGTATTTGACAAGGTATGCGCAAAACTTCACTGCTAAAACTACGCGTACTAGAATTACTTTTTTTTGCGTCTTATCGTGGATCGAGGAATTCATCACTGTCATTTCGTCGTTGTGAATGAGTGCAGTTCCAGCCCTCTCCCGGTTACTTCAGTCGTACCCCTAGGCTCTGTACTATCACCCCCCTTTCTCTTAATCTATGTAAATGACTTACCCTCGAACCTAGCATGTAATTTTCAACTGTTTGTCTCCGACTGCGTCATTCATCGCCCAATTACTAACACTTCTCATCCAGAATAATCTACTCCAAAGTAATCTTAACCGCATGCATGCATTGTGTGATGACTGGCTAATGTCCCTTATTCTCGTAAATGCAAACTCTTTTCAATGCGGACTCAATACACACCACTTCATGTACTATGTAACATCCCCCTAGCATCTGTATACTCATAAAAGTACTTAGGCATCACAGTGCGCTAGGATCTCTCGTGACGCATTGACGTAACAAACATCGTCACATCCGCTAACCGATCATTGGAATATTTGAAGCGTCATCTACGACGTGCGCCTCAGAATTTAAAAAAAAACTGATTGTTTGATTGATCGATCGATTGATTGATTGATTGATTGATTGATTGATTGATTGATTGATTGATTGATTGATTGATTGATTGATTGATTGATACGAAGTGAAAGGCACGGTAACTGTCTCACTTGTTTTCTGTGGACACCTGCACCGCGCTGTAGGGGAAGGGAGGAAGGTAGAAAGAGAGAAAAAGGAGGCGTTGTGGAGGGCTACTGAGTAATTTCGACCACCTGGGGATCTTTAACGTGCGCTGGCATCGCACAGCATACGGACGCCTCTTCGTTTCGCCTCCATCGAGAGGCAGCCGCCGAGGTCAATTCAGTCAGTATGTAAAGCTTATCGTGTACAATTAACTTGTCAGCCCAAAGCTAGAATACGCATCTGCTACCTAAGTCCCCGCTAAGCATATCTCATTAGCACAGCCAATTTAAAATCACGCCACGAGGTTCATTCGTTCCGCTTATTTATGCATAACAGGGTTACTTAACGCACAATCAGATCTGACAATATTCCCTCATCACCACCTTTCAATATCGTGTTATGGAGCGTAAGCTTCAATACGCCAGCTTTTCGAGCCGTCAACGTAGCGCCCGTTTTCACATTCAAGTGACCTTGACGCATAAGGCGCCCTTCCTCCCTTGTAAACCAATTTATAATGAACACAAAAGCTTCCCTCCGCTACGTGTGAAAGTAAATTTGCCCTTCAGGTCACCTTAATCGAATTAAGTGTGGTTCTCCACGATTTTCTGGTTTTCACCCAAATGTATATTGCGCCTTCCTTTCCCCGAAACCTAACTTAAACGGAGAAGAAGCCTGGGGTTGTGCGATGTCTGCGCACGCTAAAGGCCCAGGGGGTGGCCAAATCACTCCGCAGCCTTCCACTACGGGACCTCTTTCTCTCCTCTTCAATTCCCATCTTCCTTCTCTCAAGTCTAGCAGATAGGGCGCCTTTCCTTTCTTATAAGCCAATGTACAATAGACAAGAAATAATATGAAAACACGATCTTGACCTGGCGTAGGTGTTCACAATGCCGTGGCGTCAACTCAAAAGTTAAGACTCCTTCCTTTCCCCAAAACCAATAATAAACAAAAATTATGAAATCAAAATTCAGGATTTCAACGCTGCTGAACCGCATGTGGAGCGAAAGCTTTGGCTGCAGGCGACCGAGTGTTGCATCGAACTCAACCAGCGTTCCATTGAACGCATCAAAGTGCAGAGTACCCGGGCTCGAACCCGACAGCCGGCGGCTGCGCTTCGAAGGAGGCAAAACCAAGAGACGTCCGTGTGCTGTGCGATGTCTGTGCATGTTAAACATCCCCAGGTGGTCGAAATTACTCTGCAGTCCTCTACTATGGTAGGGTGGCTAGAAGGAGAGGTGTGATGAACACGGCGCGCTTTCCATTATGATGGGTGGCCGTCCAAGCGGGACAGCTGCTGGGGTCAAACGGAGCGCTTCATTGAGTGAGTGAGTGAGTGAGTGAGTGAGTGAGTGAGTGAGTGAGTGAGTGAGTGAGTGAGTGAGTGAGTGAGTGAGCTTTAATAAATGCTTGAGGGTCTTTTATCTTCACCTCTTCAACCGAGGCTGACGAGTGCTTGGCGCCCCCAATCCAGGGCACCACTGGCTTTCGCCAGCTTGCGAGCTCTTATGACCAGGTAGAGCTGAGCCTCCGGGTCAGAGCTGGCCACCAAAGCTTCCCACTGCCTTTCATCTGTATTTGGAACGGTTTGTATTTGATGCGTACCGCATTCCCACGTAATGTGGTTAAGGGTAGGGGTCCTCCCGCACCATGGGCGTTCGTCTTTGAATGTAGTGGGATGCATCGTGTGTAATATGTGTAAATTAATGAAGGTTCTCGTCTGCAGCCGCCTCAGATCTATGGCCTCCTCGTTGCTAAGCTTTTTATATGGCTCCGGATACTTTTTCCACAAGCCTCGTAGTGCAGTAGTATTGTGGTGTAGTCGAAGTCAAGCGGAATCAGGTCCTCTGCCGCGAGACTGTTGGGCGTACGGTAGGATGTAGGTCCTCGGGCTACCCTGTCTGCGTATAAATTCGCCGTGATCCCTACGTGCCCCGGAATCCACACTAGTGTCTGAGTGTATGGTTCTGTTGGCTCGCTTGTGGAAGTGAGAATTTGGTGTGCTGTCTTAGATATGGTGTGATATCTTGCCCGCTGATAATTTGTGCATGCGTACTGAAAATCCGACAGTATCGTCAGACTCTCCCCCGTTTCTCTTCCCTGCCTGATGGCCAGTGCAATAGCCACTTCTGCCTCGGTGATCGTACAGTTTTGGATCGAGGCGCTAACTACCTCGCGGCCCTCGCAGACCGTGACCGTGCCTACCGCCCTCTTTTCATTGGTTTCGTATAAAGCTGCGTCGGTGAACCTTGACTTCTTGGCCGAATGTTTTCTCATAATATTCTGCCCTCGCCTGCCTCCTTCCCGGGTGTAGGCGGGGGTCCATGTTTCTTGGTATGAACTGAACTCGGTAAAAACTTTTGACTTCCCGCGATACGTCTGTTGTCCTGTTATAAGCCTGTGGGTGTGTGCTGTACCCTTGCCTTTCTAGCACCCGTCTTCCCATCCTCGTTTGAAAAAATGTGTTCAGCTGCGACATTATATAGGCTTCTGCCAATTCTTGTATTGTATTGTGTAGACACAGAGCAGCCAGCTTGTGGTTTGGCGTGTTCTTGTAGAGCATGAGTGTGGTCTTGATCGCCATTTTGATGATGGCTTCCACTCTGTCTTCCTCTCCTTTGTTCATATTGAAGTAGGGTAGAACGTACGCTACTCTGCTGATCACGAGGCTCCGGACCAGTTTGAGAGTGTCCGGCTCCTTCATCCACATCTTTTTGCTGGTCACCCTGGCTACCATTCAGGCGACCGACCTGCTGGGTCGAGGTCTTAAGCAAATTAATAGCGTATTGGCACCTTTGATTCGATTGGAGCCACATCCCCAGGACCCTTACGGTTGTCTGGCGCGCATAAGGGCCTCCCATTCCTCCCAGGCGGAGAACTCCGAGCCCGGCGGGGGAGGAACAGCAGGGCACTCCATCAGGATATGTGTTAGGGAAGCAGCGGGATAGAAGCACAAGGAACAAGATGGGGTGAAGGCCCCTGGATGAATTCGGGATAGTAGGTAGGGGGTGGGGAGGGATCGGGTCTGCAGGCGGCGCCATAGGATATGGTGGTGGTGGATGGTAAGAGATGGGGGGGGGGTAGTGGGGGTAGAGCTTACGCTCGGCTCGATAGGCCTCCGTCAGCTCGCTGAAGGTATGCATGCGCTTTCTCGAGTCGTCCAGGCCCGAGTCCGCCACCGCCCGATTTTTAGTCCTCGGGCGTGTACATTGGCGGTCTCGTTTCCAGAATTTCCCGAGTGCTCAGGCACGCAGATGAGCTCCACTTGGAGGGATGGTTCAGGGAGAAATCGATTCTAGCATGCGCAAAGCGGTCTCATGGATCCTGCCATTGGCAAAATTTAGCAATGCAGTTTTGGAATCGGAAAGAATGTATAGAGCTTCAGTATGGGCAATGGCAGCAGCAATTTCAGCCTCCTCTGCTGATTCTTGAGTGGAGGTGGGTGGGAAGGGGGCAGATATAAGTGGGCCATGTTGCCCACAACCGCCACTGCCGACAGCGTGCCCGCGCAAGCCACGTCCACTCAAACAGCGTCCTCCGTAGTATTTGTGGAAGGCGCGTGCATGGGCCGCTCTGCGTGCGGTGTGGTAATCGGGATGTGTTGCGTGGGAGGGGTTTGGTTTGGTTTGTGGGGTTTAACGTCCTAAAGCGGCAAAGGCTATGAGAGACGCCGTAGTAGAGGACTCCGGTAATTCCGACCACCTGGGGTTCTTTAACGTGGACTGACATTGCACAGCGCACGGGTGTCTTGCCTTTCGCCTCCATCGAAAAGCAGCTGCCGAGGCCGGGATTCGATCCCGCATCCTTGGGAACAGTAGTCGAGCGCCGTAACCGTGGGGCGTGGGAGGGGTTTGACTAGGAGGTTGTGGAGTATAGGTTTAGGGAAGGAGAGAAACTGGGGGTGGTTGCCGGGTATTCGGATACGCAGTCTATCATGTATGTGTCTACCTGTAGCGGTTTTAGTGAACCGTAGGTATTGAGCTTATATGTGAGCTTCAACGGGCTGGTGTAAAGCGTTATGGAGGAGTTTTCAGATTTGTGTATGAGGGCGGAGATGGAGAGTGGTTTTGTATACTTTCCTGAGGAGGGCTTCTAATGTGTCTATTTTCCTACGCTATAGCTTCAGATTTGAAATTGTATGCAAAAAGCGGCTCAGTAAGAAGGCATGGATGAGGCAGCAGATTTCATCTTCTTTAAGCCCATAGTGTTTGCGAAGACATGCCAGATGAGATGTGCCATTGCATTTGTTGTTTTAAAGTTTTTTGATAGTGAAACTGTTGTGTCCGGTGTTATGCAAATGCAGCCCAAGGATACGTATAGTGTTTACCTCTGGTATAGGCTACTCTCCAGAGTTACGTTGATGGATGTTATAGTGAGGTTGGGGGGTTTTGGGGGCATGATTAGAAGTTCTGATTTGATTGGGGAGCAGGTGAGGCCAATAGTGCGAGCACATTGCTCTATGTGGGTGGGAGCCTGCTAGAGAATGTCTTCTACTTGCCCAGTGTTGCCCGTGGTGGTCCACAGGGTGATGTCATCGGCGTATAGTGTGTGTCAGAGGTGCGGAATGTGGTTGAGAGAAGCAGCGAGTGGGATGAGGGCAGCGTTGAATAGGAATGGTGATAGTACAGAGCCTTGTGGGGTCCCACCCATTGAATGGTGTAGGGGGAGGAGGAGTGTGGGCCTAAGTGAACCTCCTCGGTACGGCTGGCAAGGAAGGCGCGGATATAAGTATATATTTTATGTCCAATATTTAACGGGAAAGGTGCGGTCATTATGGCGGTGTGGTGGATGTTGTGAAAAGCCTTGGAAAGGTCAAAGGCGAGTATAGCTTTAGTGCGGACTGGTATAGTGAGGGCCGAGGTCGTCGTACGTGATATTCAGCATGGCATTTTGAGCGTTTAGGTGGGGACGGAAACCGAACATGCTGTGTGGATAGAGGTTGCACTCGGTCATCTCATCTTTAAGTCTGTTCAGTGCTACGTGTTCCAAAAGCTTACCGTGACAAGAGGTTAGAGAGAGATGTGTCTAAGGTTTCCTACTGACTGGTTTGCTAGGTTTGGGGATGAAAATGAATTTAGCGTGCCGTCATGATCGGGGGAGAGTGCCTGTCTGCCAGCAATCATTGAAATATTCTGTAATCTGCGTGATGAATACATCGTCTAGATGACGTATCATTGTGTTTGTGATTTTGTCGACATCCGGCGCCGAGGATGTGCGCAGGGGTTGTATGGCGGAGCCAACCTCCTGTTATGTTATGTCTGCGTCGAGGTCCGGGTTATGTGCACTTGTATCCTACTAAAAACATCCGCGTGTCGATGGGATTGCATAAACAGGTTTGGGCTGCGACCTGATGACGTTTAACACCTCCAGCAACGCACTCCCTCACCAGAAAAGGGGTTGGCCACCCTAGTGCAGTAATTGGCCGCAACCTCCCATGATTAGTCCTATAAAGCCCTGGCTCTCAGTCACCAGCGGCTGCGGAGCAACTCAACACGGCAGTGGTCACACCTGTGATATAGCAGGGGTGCTAATAAACTCTTGCTCCGCAGGATCGGCCGCCATTGGAAACTGACTCTGACAACGTTCAACGCTAGAACCTTAGCTAGTGAAGCTAGTTTAGCGGAGCTGTTGGAGGAACTGGGGGGTATACAATGGGCTGTCATAGGGCTTAGTGAAGTTAGGAGGCCGAATGAGGCATATACTGTACTGAAGGATGGGCATGTACTGTGTTGTCGAGGTCTACCAGAGAGGTGACAACTAGGAGTAGGTTTCCTTGTCAATAAGTATATAGCGGGTAATATAGATTAATCCTATAGCATTAATGAGAGGGTTGCAGGCACCGTAATTAGGCTTAATAAGCGGTATAAACTTAAGGTTGTACAGACCTATGCACCTACATGTAGTTATGATGACCAGGCAGTTGAAAGCTTCTATGAAGATGTAGAATCGGCAATGCGAAAAGGTAAGACGCATTATACTGTACCAATAGACGAATTCAATGCCAAGCTTGGGAACAAGCAGGCAGGAGACCAGGCAGTGGGTGAATATGGCATTGGTTTTAGGAATATCAGGAAGGAGTCACTAATTGAGCCTGAAGACTGCTGTAACCTAAAAATCATGAATACCTTCCTTATCAAAAGAACGAACCGGACGTGGATGTGGAAAAGTCCTAACGGGGAGAATAAAAATTAAATTTACCTCATACCATGTTCTAATCCCGCCATTATACAAGGTGTAGAGGTAATCGGGAAGGTGCGATGTAGTGACGGTAGGATGGTAAGGTCTCGAATTAAACTAAATCTGAAGAGGGAACGAAACAGATTAGTAAGAAAGAAGTCCATCAACAAATTAGAGGTGAGGGGGAAGGCAGAAGAGTTCAGGATCTCACTACAGAATAGATTTTCAGCTCTAACCGAGGATAACGACATTAGCCCAGAAGAAATAAACAATAATTTCCGAGATATCATTACTGAGTGCGCTGTAGAAGTAGACGGTAGGATAGTTAAATAGGATACCGGTAAGCTGTCTAAGGAGACGAAAGTATTGACTGAGAAACGCCAAGTACGAAAAACTTCCAATCCAACAGACCAGATAGAATTGGCAGAGATATCAAAGCTAATCAATAAGCGCAAAGTGGCCGCATTTATTTATGCTTTTTGCAAAGCATGGATAAAATTGAGCATCATCTAAAGAACAGGGGGAAGCATTAAAGCGGTGAAGAAATTAGGCAAAGGCAAAAATGAGATTTATGCGCTAAAGGACAAGGCCGACAACGTCATCACGAATATAGTCAAAGTAGCTGAGGAGTTTTATAATGATCTCTGCATTAGCCAAAGCAGTCAAGGCAATAATTAGACTGCCAGTAGGGATAAAGCAGTCAGACGTTCCGGCAGCAACGATGAATGAGGATAAGAAAGCGTAGAAACTATGCAAAATGGGAAAGCGGGGGGAGGGGGGTGGGGTACCAGAACCATGGCGGAACGCAAACATTATCTTAATTCATAGGAAAAGGGACGCTAAGGACCTGAAAAATTACAGTCCAATAAGGTTACTGTTTGTTACGTATGAAGTATTCAGTAAGGTAATCGCTAATAGGATCAGGAAAACCTTAGACTGCAATCAAGCAAAGGATCAAGCAGGGTTTCGGAAACAGCACTCTACTATCGACCATATCCATACCATCAACCAGGTGATAGAAAAATGCTCGGAATATAACCAGCCCTTATACATATATCATTCATTGATTACGAAAAAGCATTTGACTCAGCAGAAACCTCGGCGGCGATGCAGGCATTGCGAAATCAGGGTGTAGACGAGCCGTACGTGAAAGTGCTGGAAGATATATATAGTATCTGCACAGAGATCATAGTTCTGCATAAAGAAAGTAACAAAATTTCCATAAAGAAAATAGTTAGGCAAGGAGAGACGATCTCCCCAGTACTATTCACAGCTTGCTTAGAGGAAGTATTCAGAGACTTGGAATGAGAGCAGTTAGGGATAAGAGTAAGGATAAGGATAAGACATTTGGCCTGTCTAGAATTCGGGATTCAGCTCCAAATATTTTAAAAGCCCTCTTCTGGTAATTCATTAGTCAAATATAGAGGCGTCAGGCACTGTGAAAGAAAGTGTTAAAGTACTTAAGTCTACAAAATAAACGTATCTGATTACAATTAAAAATACAAGAAAACCATCAAAAATTTGTCGACGATTAAGATACTTCCTATGGGAAATTTTAGCGCAACTGATCAGTTGTTCCACCTTTTTCGATAGATTAAGGCAAACATTTCGAGCAAGACATGTATGTACAATTACAGACTATTTTATTTTTCACGCATATTCCTTCAAAAACACTACACTAACAGTTCTTGACCCTCATGAAAGGAGCTTTGTGGTCAGAGAAATGAGGAGGAAGCACGTGGGCCCATAGGAACATTGCGCGGCGAAGAGAGTAATGCCACAAGCTGCAGACGAGAAGAAAGAACCTTCGCAAATATCTTAACCTGACTTGAAAACGCTGTAGTCAAAGTTAGCGAGCGTCTCATTCAATTTCTAGCAGTATGTTTTAAAGGGAAATGAGGGAGGGCTGGATCCGGGCAAGGCCTTCCTCTAAAGCCAAGGGACGATCTGCTAGAGATCCGGACTACCAAGCTAGAAAGGTGGGAGTACTTTCGGGTAAGCTAAAAAGACACCCATGAAATTCAGTCGGGAGGCCATATTCGTTTGAAAGGCAACAGATCCAAGCTTGTCTATACTCTCGTTTATATTCATGATTACGTCATCATGAGTAATTGGGTAGTAGAAATCTTGTACATCTACTTAAAATCCTAAACGTGGCATGGTCTGCTGGTCTACTGAGTTTTTAGAAACTGACTACAAGAAAGCGTCTTGTAAAGGTAGGTTCTTCAGATGCTGCTGGAGAAACATTCTTAAACATTTTTGCCACATTCCGGTTTCTCACACAGCCAGCCGGGGTGGCGCAGTGGCGCAGGCCAATATTAGGCAAAGAAGTTACTGAAGAGTTAGAGAACGAAATAAGTGTGGAGGAAATAGAAAACGCCATTGATGAATTGAATTTTTACAAGAGCCTTAAAAGTGAGTTATCTATCATGCTCTATAGGCTTTTCAAGGAGTGCTTTGATGTGCGTTATCTGCCAACGTCGTTTAGCAACGCGGATACGGTCTTGGTTCCCAAGACTGATGAGCCAGCCATGCTTTTAAAAGTTACAAGCTATAGACCGATCACGTTAACAAATGTTGATTATAAAATTCTGATGAAGGTGTTAGCTAAGAGATTGCAATACATTATAAAAGATATTGTTGGACCTCGTCAAACATGTGGAATAAAGACCAGAAGCATATTTAATAATATTGTCACGTACACGGTGACTAAGGATACCAATGATAGCAGGGGGTAGCCCAGACACAAGAACACAGCAGCACAGACGCAAACGTGCAAGCGACGCTTTGTCGTCCTCTTCAACTTCGTCCTCCTTTCACACCTCACTCATGCGCCACCTGGCAACGCTAGGTGGCATTACCCCCTCCCTCCGAAAAAAAAAAATGAGAAGGGCCGGTAAAAATGGTGTGAAAAGCAAGAGAGTGGTCACAGCGGGTGGCCATACGCTATCGGTGGTAGTACGGCTTCAGTCGCGCAATGTGCACAATGTCCGAGCTGTGCTTTCGACGTTTTGGTTGTGTGGCACCGTCTGGGATAACTTCATAACTGAGGTCACTCACACGGCGCAACACTTTGTACGGCCCGAAGTAGCGGGAAAGGAGTTTCTCTGACAAGCCTGGGCGGCGAACTGGTGTCCATACCCAGACTTGGTCTCCAGGCTTGTAGTCAACCTGGCGGTGCCGGAGGTTGTAACGGTGCGCGTCAGTGGTCTGCTGCTGCCCAATGTGCACACGGGCGAGCTGGCGGGCTTCCTCAGCGCGGATGGCATATTGCTGGGCATCTGAGGATAGCTGGTCATCATCTGGGCACGGGAGCATGGAATCGAGCATGCTCTGAACTTCGCGTCCGTAAACAAGTCGAAATGGTGTGAAGCGCGTTGTCTCTTGTAAGGCTGTATTATACGCAAATGTAACGTACGGCAGCACCTCGTCCCAGGTCTTGTGCTGCACATCGACGTACATTGCCAACATGTCCGCAATCGTCTTATTCAATCTTTCTGTAAGGCCATTGCTTTGTGGATGGTACGCTGTGGTTTTGCGATGGGTCGTGCAACTCAGCTCAAATATGCGGTCGATCAGCTGTGAAGTGAAAGCTGTCCCTCTGTCGGTAATGACGTAGGAAGGGGCGCCATGCCGCAAGACTATGTTGTGCATGAAAAACTCGGCTACTTCGGAAGCTGTGGCATGAGGGATTGCCTTTGTCTCAGCGTATCGGGTCAGGTAGTCAGTAGCGACTACTATCCATTTGTTTCCGGCCTGCGACAAAGGGAAAGGGCCAAGAAGATCCATTCCAATTTGGTCGAACGGAATGCGGGGTACTTTAACGGGCTTGAGAAATCCGGCAGGCTTCTGGGGCGGTGTTTTACGGCGCTGGCATTCGCGACAGCTTCGTACATAGCGTTTCACAGCTGCGGAAAGTCCTGGCCAGTAATACATGTTGCGCACTCGAGCAAGAGTCCGTGAGCAACCCAAATGACCAGACGTTGGTTCATCATGGCAAGCAAGGAGAATATCCTCACGGAGCTCGCATGGCACTACCAGAAGGTAAGTTCTGTCTTGGCTTTGGGAGTTTCTTTTATACAAGACGCCTTGCCGTATGCAGAAGGAACCAAGATGCCGAGATAGGTGTCGAGGCAGGGTCGTATCACGCCCTTCCAGATAATCGATGAGTGGAAGGATGTCTGGATCAGCTCTTTGTCGATCCCTGAGCTCAGATGCGCTGAGGGCTCCTAGAAAACCGCTATCGTCATCGGCTGTAGTATCGCCAGTGTCAACGGGTGCTCGTGACAGCGTGTCGGCGTCGTCGTGTTTGCGGCCGGACTTGTAAACAATGGTTATGTCAAACTCCTGAAGCCGTAAACTCCAGCGTGCAAGTCGTCCAGATGGGTCTCGCAGATCTGCCAGCCAGCACAAACAATGATGGTCGGTGACGACTTTAAATGGCCGGCCGTAAAGATAGGGACGAAACTTCATAGTAGCCCATACAACCGCCAGGCATTCCTTTTCTGAGGTGGAATAGTTCATTTCGGCACGAGAGAGAGTGCGGCTAGCATAGGCTATTACTCGCTCAAACCCGTCTTGATGCTGAACAAGGACCGCGCCAAGACCGATACTACTGGCGTCAGTGTGTACCTCAGTGTCAGCCGCTTCATCGAAGTGCGCCAGAACAGGGGATGTTTGAAGGCGCTCACGAAGCAAAGAGAAGGCCATCTGCTGCTCAGAGTTCCACACAAAGGAGGTGTCCTTCCTTGTAAGGCGCGTCAGAGGTTCTGCGATCTGAGAAAAGTCCGCAATGAAACGCCGATAATATGCGCACAGGCTGAGGAAGCGCTGAACAGCCTTCTTATTAGCTGGAACGGGAAATCGTGCAACGGCAGCAGTCTTATCGGGATCCGGGCGCACCCCATCAGCGCTTACAACATGGCCGAGGAACTTGAGTTCTGTATACCCGAAGTGGCATTTCTGGGGCTTCAGCGTGAGATCAGCAGAACGGAGGGCTTCCAGGACAGCTCAAAGGCGTTCGAGGTGTTGATCAAATGTTTCGGAAAAAACAACTACATCGTCCAAGTACACCAGACAGATCTGCCACTTGAGGCCAGTGAGGACGATGTCCATCATCCTTTGGAATGTAGCTGGGGCAGAGCACAATCCAAATGGGAGTACTTTGAATTCATATAGGCCATCTGGAGTGACAAATGCGGTTTTTTCTCGGTCTCTTTCGTCTACTTCGATTTGCCAATAGCCGCTTTTTAAATCAATAGATGAAAAATACTTCGCACGTCGCAATCTGTCCAGTGAGTCATCGATGCGCGGCAACGGGTATACATCTTTCTTTGTCACATTATTCAATTTCCGATAGTCGACGCAAAATCGAAGAGTGCCGTCTTTCTTTTTGACAAGGACTACTGGTGAAGACCACGGACTTTGTGAAGGCTGCACGACACCATCATCCAGCATCTCCTGAACTTGCGTCTGGATCACTTCTCGTTCTTTGGCAGACACACGATAAGGCTGCTGTCGTATTGGGCGAGCGTCGTCATAAGTAATGATGCGATGTTGTGTGATGGGCGTTTGACGAACCTTCGAGGAAGAAGCAAAGCAGTGCTTGAAGTCTAGCAGCAGTTGTTCTAAAGCCCGCCGTTTCTCCTTTGACAAGTGACAGTTAATGTCGATGTTGTCAAGAGATGGCTCGTCAGTTTCTACTGCCGTGGATGCAAAACAGACCGGATCGTGCGCAACATGGTCAGCAAAAGCGATAGCAGTCCCCGGGAACAAGTGTCGGTGCTCATTAGAAAAATTTGTGACAAGGAGTGCAGCCCGGCCATTGTGAAACGACAATAAACTTCGGTGAGCGCAAATGCCATGAGCAAGCAGGAGTGTATGGTTCGCCTCCGCTACAGCATCACCGGTACGGAAATCGTCACAGGTAACTTCCACAAGAGCACTGCTTCGCGGCGGCAGCGAGACGCTCTCAGCGGAAACGCGAAGTGCGGTATTGCAAGGACTGCTACTATCTTGTTCGGTAGATTGTCCCATCGAAAACGTGACGAGCCTTTTTCGCAGGTCGATAACTGCTCCGTACTCCCGCAGAAAGTCAATGCCGAGGATAAGGTCACGGGAGCAGTCACTTAAAACAACGCAACTAACGACGAACGTACGTCCGTTAATCTGAATGCGAGCCGTGCACATCCCCTTTGGAGTAACTATATGACCGCCGGCGGTTCGAAGGTACACACCTGGCCAAGCAGTGAGCACCTTCCTCAAAACAGTCGCCATGCGACCACTCAAAAGTGAATAATCGGCACCGATGTCCAATAATGCATTGACCGTAGTGCGGCCGTCTAAAATAACCGGAATGTCCAGAGAAACGCTTTTTGCTTCCCTAGGTGATGGTACCAGCAGCTCGCGGTCGGATCGAAGCGGCGACGACGGGAGGTCTTCGACGCAGCGACTACCAGCGGCCTCGCCCCCGAAGGTCGCTGTTTTCAGTTTTCCCGACCAGGGCTAGACGAGCGGCCTTGGTCCTCTCGCGAGGAACCGTGAGTGAACGAGGAGGAGCGCCTTGGCGAAGGGGAGCGGGGCTGACGCTGCGAACGAGATGACGAACGCTGCTCCGCCAGGTACTCCTCAATAACTCGGGGTCTTTGACCAAACCGGGGAGGAGGCGAGTCGATGCGGAAGCCGTGGAGACCGAGGCGTCGATACGGACAATCCCGGTAGAGATGTCCTGGTTCACCGCAGTGGAAGCAAAGCGGACGGCGGTCAGGCGTGCGCCAAATGTCGGCTTTGCGTCGGGGCAGCGGACGATTGTCGAAGTTCTGCACTGGCTGCACCGAGGGCAGCGGAACTGTAGGTGGCGCGAGAATGGGCGGTGGTGAAGGGGGAGCCTGACTCTGCAGAACTTCCGCATATGTGGGACGATTGTCGGTCCCCGACAGCAATGGCGGGCTCGGAACTACAGGCGAAAGAGGGCTCTTGAGCGCCTGCCGCACCTCCTCCCGCACTATAGCAGAAACGGAAGTTGGCGATTGCTGCAGAGGGCTCCAGAACCTGCTTAGTTCTTCCCGGACGATGCTGCGAATCAGTTCGCGCAATGCATCGGGATGCCGCTCTGATGATGCAAATGATTCCGCGGTTGTGCTTGTATGAAAAGGTCGGTCATAAGCCACGGCACGTTGGTGTAGCACCTTTTCCATTGTGGTGGCCTCCGCAAGGAATCCGTTTACAGTCGACGGTGGGTTTCGCACAAGGCCTGCGAACAACTGCTCTTTCAAACCCTGCATCAAGTGCCTGACCTTTTTGTCCTCGGACATGGCGGGATCGGCTCGCCTGAAGAGGCGCGTCATGTCCTCGACGTATGCTTGGACACTCTCATTCGGCCTTTGGATGCGAGAGTGAATGGCACGTTCTGCATGCTCGCGACGATCTGCGCTTGTGTAAGCCTCGAGCAGTTGACGATGGAATTCCCGCCACGAAGTTAATGCTTGCTCTCGGTTCTCGAACCAGATACGGGCGCCGTCCTCAAGGCTGAAGTAGACGTTCCTTAGTTTGGCGGCATCGTCCCACTGGTTGAATGCAGCGACACGTTCAAACTGAAGGAACCAGTCCTCCACATCCTCAAAGAGGTCCCCATGGAAAGACTTCGGTACCCGAGGGGCCTGCAAGGTGTAGTTACAGGCCGGTGCGACGCCCGTCACCTGCTGAGCAGGAGCACTAGATGTCATGGCGGCGGGTGATGGCTGAAACTCCGGAGACAGTCCCTGGAGCCGTCGACTGGAGCGATGCACGGGGGTGTCCAATGGTACAGGGCTGGCGCGACGTCTTGTAGATGGAGATTCTTGCATAGGCGATCGCTTTACCCAGCAGCTCCACCAGAATGTCACGTGCACGGTGACTAAGGATACCAATGATAGCAGGGGGTAGCCCAGACACAAGAACACAGCAGCACAGACGCAAACGTGCAAGTGACGCTTTGTCGTCCTCTTCAACTTCGTCCTCCTTTCACACCTCACTCATGCGCCACCTGGCAACGCTAGGTGGCAATATTCATGTAGCGCGTAGTGTGTTCAGTGCTGCGATGCTCTAAACAGGAGAGTGGCCATGGTTCAAGTTAATTTTGAAAACGCATTTGATCGTGTATCTCATGAAATATTGTACGGTTTGTTGGAACATATTGGTGTTGGTGCCGTTGTATTGAAAGGAGTTAAAATGGCTTCTGCATGTTGTTCTACACGCCTTATGATTAACAAAGTGTTATCTGAAAGAAATGATGTAAGAGCATCTGTGCGGCAGGGATGTCCACTGTCTCCTCTCCTCTTTGCTATATATTTGGAACCATTGCGTAGATTGGTAACTGCTAACGAATACATCCGTGGTTTTAAGCTGGGAGTATGTGAAGTGAAAATATTCGCATACGCTGATGATGTGGCGCTTTTTTTGTGAAGACCGCGAAAGCGTTTCGGAAGCTTTGAAAGTAACACAAAGGTATTGCAGGCAGACTGGTAGTGCTGTTAATTTAAAAAAACAAAGCCTCGGAGTCTGGCACGGGGAATGGAAAGAGGAACCGGAAATTTTCTGTGGGGTAAGATGGCTACAAAGCCCGGAGTTTATTTGGGAGTCCCATTGGACAAATGCGGGGAAAATACGAATTACCGGAATGAAAAAGCGGAAGAAATACGGGAAAGGACGAAAGGATGGATGTGACGTAACCTCTCTATTTTCGCCCGTGCGACTGTATGCAATACCTTTTTGGTGGCAAGAATAATGTATTTACTTCAAGTATTGTATTGTGCTCGAAGCAATATACAAAGGTTCCATCGTGTATTTGCGGTCTTCATTTGGTCGTCCAACTGGGAACGAATTAGCAGAGATAATCTCTTTCGGCGAGTTAAAGACGGAGGGTTGTCTCTAATGCATCTATATGTGCAGCAGATGGTTTTAAGGGTTTGTTTCCTACGTGACCAAAAAGATGCATTCCTGAGAACCTTTATGCAAATCATGCTATCCAGTGCAATTCCAGAGTTTATAGTCTCTTCATGCTCTGCTCGGGGATACACTGTGTCACGCTTCCTGCGAGAAGTGGTGTGGTCGTTCAGGTTTTTGCGCGTGAGGTACTCTGTAGAGTATTTAGCGACAGTACCACCTAAGCGGCTGTACAAGGATCTTATTTCACAATTGTTCCCAGCTCCATTGTACAGAACCTTATACCGTGAAGGCCCAGGGAAAGACGTGCTCAAGCGAGTTAAAAACATGGCTGTTGCACTGGTCGTAAAAACATTCTTTTTTAAATTGCATACAGGAACCCTCCCAGTCAAAACATGGATGGAAGAAAAGGGACTTTTTGTGCTTTGGGGCTCAAAATGTCTAGTATGTAGGAAACTTGAAACAGTTGAGCACGTGTTCCTGGATAGTTGGGATGCGGTGTTTTACTGGGATGTGTTACAAAGGACACTTAAAAAAGACCTGCCATTGACGCCACGTGGAATTCGGTACTTGACAACTGTTATTGATGATTTTCAGTATGACCTCATCATGCTATTGGGCCTTCACAGTATTAGAAGGAGTAGGATGGCTTATAGACACAGTGATGTCGATGCACGATCTGTATGTGATTATTTTGTTGAACAAGTGTATAGACTAAAAGAAATTTTGAAGCAGCAAGACGCTGCGGAGGAGGTCTTGAGTCTGATGGGCGAAGTTGTGGTAATGAAAGTCCATTAGACACGGTTGTCAGCCAAGGGGCATGGCAACCACGATCTTTTACTGATGCATTTGTACCAATTCATGCAATAAAGAAAAAAAAAAGCCGGAGTGGCGCAGTGGTTACGGCGCTCGACTACTGTTCCCAAGGGCGCGCGACCGAATCCCGGCCTCGGCGGCAACTTTTGCATGGAGAAACTTCCGGAGCCCTCCACTACGGCGTCTCTCATAGCCTGAGCTGCTTTGGGACGTTAAACCCCACAAACCAAGCCAAACCAGTTTCTGACACTACTGGCTTAGGCACTGGGGCGTCCTCCCCACGAGACAGCGCTTTGCCAGATGGGGTATTGTACCCAATGACCAGTGTGCCAACTGCGATGCTCCCGAGAGCCTCTTGCATATTTTTGATGTTGTTCTTTTTCGAGTGTGTAGTTGCGAGAATAATTTGCCGACTCGCATATATTGGATGTTTAGCGTCCGTATGAACCCCGGCGTCAGGCCCCGGCGCAATCCTTTCGAACATCCTGTGTTCGCCGTGGTTCTGTTTGTGTTGTGGCGTCGCAGGTGCCTCGCTGAGGCGCGCCGCACTCCCGCCCGCGCAATGTACCCAGCCTTGCAGAGGCTGCGCCTCATCATCTGGAAGTATCTGTCTGGCCAGTTGGAAACGGACGGTGAGGCGCGGTTTCTGCGACGTTGGCACATGCGCTTCTATATTGTGTACGGGGGAGCAGACTTGAGATGCCTGTCGTACTTTATTAGAACCCCCCATCAACGTCTATTGTTTTCCCCTGTCTGGAGAATCATGTATTTGAGTTAATTATGTATAAGTACCCTATAGTGTTTTGTATAGTGCTGTTGGTCTGTGAGTAATGTGCGTTTTTGTATGTATGTATGTGCATAATAAATTTTCTTTCTACTATATCTATTTTTATTTGGCAAACTATTATACACTGTCTATACCTTCATGTATATTGCCAATCAAAATTGTATATGTCATCATCACGAACAGCCAAATTTTATTCTCTATGTAAATACTTATTTGTGATGTATTTGTTCGTTAGGTCGTATTTTATGTGCACTTTCTTTTGTTGTTAATCATGTGCATTTTCTGTTTTGGTCATTTGTCGTCGCTCATGTGAATGTCTAATGTGAATGTATAATGTATAATAAAACTTTCTCTAAACACAACATGGGGATAGCATTTTCTTTTTTACACCGAAAACACCCTGCTCGCTCCTTCGTTGTGTGAGCTTATTCCCTTTCTTCGAGATGCCTCTAACTTCAAGTCTCCGTAAAAATAATAAAATATTGTGATAATGTTCGAGATTTGGCAAAACGAAATTACTTCATCATGTTTTTGAAAACTCCCGGCACCATGGTAAAAGAAAGGTTCAAGGATTCTGAAACAAACATTTTGAAGAAAAAAAAAAACGGTGTATTTAAATTCTACTTAAGGCTCGCTAAGGGGAGGGGGGGGGGAAACAACTTTTAATGCCACTAGAATAATAAGGCATGTTGGCCTGGCGTGGCCCCCAGGTGGGTGCGACGCTCTGAGCCCACGAGACAAGCGCCAGCTGCGTCTTCTTGTCTCAGAGTGTAAGAAGTTGGTCCCAGCTCTCCTCGGAGGGAGCTGGCAGTAAAGTACGAGGTTGGGGGGGGGGGGGGGGGGGGGTCTTCCCCTACATCCCCAAAGGGTGTGTGCCAATGTGGCCGTTACTGCACAGTCGCAATAGGGGCAAATTGGGTTGTTGTCCCCGTCCGTAATCAGTGTCAATCTCGAATAGCTGAGAATACAATTTGTTTGAAGTTTACGTAGCATGGTGTCCTGCGCTCTGTCAAGGTCAGGATGGGGAGGCGGGAAGCGTCGTCTCGTCTCTCTGTGTAGGTTGGTGATTTTGGCAAAAGTCAAGAGGGCCTCGGCGAAGGCCTCTGGATCCGCGGAGCCGTCCGCCCGGTTTGTTAGACCTCGGGCTAGTCGGTCGACCCCTTCGTTCCCAGAGTTCCGCGTGGGCGGGTACCCATACTAAGTGGATTTTATGATCAGGAGTGCGGCCGCGGAGTATGCGTGCGGTGGTTGGGCAGATAAGGTCTTTCGAATAGTTTTTGAATCGCACGTTTAGAGTCACTAAGGACTGTGACACTAAGGAACGCGATCGCAGTTTCCTTTGCCGCAGTGCGAGAGGGAGCGCTAACCGTGGCAGCAGTAACAAGTGTGGAGTGTGGCGTGGCTATGCATGCGACATAGATATTGTCACTTTATCTCGCTACATCTACGTAACATACATGGTCGTCTGTAAGGTAAGTGGTGTCAAGTGTCTCGGTCTTGATTCGACGGCGTGCATCGTGGCACCCAGCCAGCACATTCTTGGGAATGGATTTAACCGTGAGGCGGCTGTAGACCCCTATAGGAAGGGGAGCTGCGTGAGATGTACCTCCATAGGAGTTACGTGTAGGCGGTCAAGTATAAGGCACTATACCTGGTGCGTGAGAAGCGGTGAATTTGGGCGATTTTATGTGCTTCGATGAGTTCTGCAAGAGTGTTATAGACACCCAGGTGCAGCAGTCGCATAGTGAGGGAGTCCTAGCGCTGCCTTGTACGCGGAATGGATTACGCTGTCCACTGCTTCCACATCCTTCTCGTGTAGGTGGTAGTAAGGGAAGGCATCAACAAATCGGCTAATTAGAAAAGCCTGTGTAATCCTACGAAGTTCCTCCTCTTTCATGCCTTGGCGGCGAGTGGCAACGCGCCAAATGAGGCCGTTAATCTGATGGGCTGTAGACCGGAGACGTTTGATAGCCACCGTGTTTTGGGTGTTATTCTGCACCATCATACCGAGGACGCGGATGGTCGGGACTGAAGTTATGGGAATCTTATACAGGTGGAGCGCGATCGGATACCCATCACGACGGCTCCTTAGCGAGCCGCTAATGAGCGAGATTAGATTTAGGGGAGCCGTTCTGAAATTTTAACTGAAGTAAGCCGTTTTGCACACCCGCAATATATTAAAAGCCTTATGCAAAAAATATGCACAGGTGCTGACATAAGTAAACGGAGCACGCTTTTCCGTTCCAATTAAAATCACGCCTTCTGCACTGGACATAAGAAAATAATATTTGTCCAAGCAAGGGCACTGGCATCTACTACTGGTTTTCACATACCTGCCAGTTTCAATTATGCAACGCGTGAAAAAATTTAGAAGCAAATAGCGCGTTCCATTTAATTTTGTCCGCAGGGGTGAAATAACAGTATGCTACTCATAGGGACACCTATCAAGAGTAGAGGGAATTTGTTGTCTTCCACACACATAGGTACTTGTATATACACACACACGCACTGTAGTACATAGATGGGAGGACAACGAAAGGTGCGATACTAGAACAAACACATATTAATACTTATTCCGTGTTCATCAATACCTACAGAACACAAGCTCAAAAGGAATTACAATGAGAAACTTAATGACAGATGATTAAATCTTATATGGCAATACAGTTTCTCATGATTCGAGGTACGTAACAAAGGGGGGGGGGGGGGAGGAGTTAGTATGGCAAAGCTGGTATAACAAGCCTGGCACCCCGAACGACGAAGAAACGGGTGTGCCAGCGCTGCAGAAACCGCGCCTCTCCATCTCTGTCCAGTTGATCAGAGAGATACTTCCACAATTGAAGACGCAGTCTCTGCAGCACTGGGTACATGGCCCTGGCTGGTTGTCTACGGACTTCAGCAAGGCAACGCCTCTTCCACAGCACAAAATATACACAGGCCGCGCAAAACATCCTACTAGCCGCGCAAAACATCCACGTGGTGGCCCGGCGCCAGGGCCACCGTGCACGGAGCACATCCTTCTCACTAAGCGCCACATGACCAGCTCGACTGGACATTCAAAAACGCTGCCTCATGGTTTCCGTGCGGCCGCAGTTGGGCATTGGTCATTCGGCACGACATGCCACATGGCGAGGTGTTCTTGCCATCGCCGGCGCCACTCGAAATCGCGGACCTCGGAAGGCACACGGCTCACCGCCCACCGACGCCACTTGTTGACGGCCGTGCGGAGCTGTTCGTCGCGATTTAGACGCGAGGAGGCAACCATCTCGCTGACTTGCATTGCGGGCACCTGAAAAATATTGAGGTCAGACAGGTCGCTGTCGACCGCTGTCTTAAAGCCTGCTACCGTTTGGTAGAACCTGTGAGGCCTTTCGGCCTGTGGGCCCAGGTGCCGTTCTGTAGTAAAGGCCCGGTGAGCTGTGCTCAGCCAGTACTGTAACGGGGAGCGCCCCGGGTACAGCGGATCATTGAGCAGCGTGGCGACCAGTTTCGACGCGAGCACTTGGCCCACCGTGTTGACGCATGGCAGCCCGATGCCTCCCCTTTCTTGCGGTAGGTGAAGGAAACGGCATACAAACACCCTAGCCACGGAGGCGTGGCGACCTGCCGTTCGACGCGGAATCACCGCAACGCGCGAAACGTAGAGCGCGTAGGCGCGCGACCGCGAGTTTTGTCTGTACGGAAAGTGCAAAGTGGGCGGCCTCCGATATCGCACTTGTGGCACGCGCGACCACATCCTGCCACGTCTGCGGTGATACGGCGCTCGCTTCGAATTTCAGATCATGACTTGTTATCGTTTTGTTGGTCTTGTAACTATGAACGGTCGTCCGAGAATGTACCACCTGTACGTATTCGAGACTTTAATCGATCAGACGACACTGCCATAATAGACTACCTAGAAACGACTTTAGTTATTAACGAGAGCGATGATATTCATGTTTTGTGGAATAGGTTTAAAAAATCAATACTTTCTGCAATTGAAGCTTTTGTTCCTCTGAAAATAATAAAACCTAATCGTAGGAATCTTTGGGTCACCCGGGAAATTATACACCTGAAACGCAAAATAAAACGACATCGTAGGCAACTTAAGGCCCCTACTGCAACCTTTCAAGAATTAAGGCACGCGTTAGCACGAAAGTTAATGATGGCAAAGAACCATTACTACCAAGTTATTCTTCCTTCATATTTAAATACTTATCCTAGCTACTCTCTCTAGTCTTCTCTAGTTGCTACTGAAACACGTCCCCTAACGTTCGCGCATTGTGCGGCATCTGGATATAAGACGTCCTGTCTTCCCTCAAAACGGGCTTGCGGCGCTGTTGCTCTATGACTCCTTCGGCTCTCATGGTAAACGGGGTGCATGTTTTTGGGGAGCGGAGGTATTTTTAATTTGTCCCTAACCTGTCTAGGTACTTTTTCTGTACGTCTGGAGCGTGCTTGCGGCTCATACCCCAGTTTTTCCAAAATGCTCCGACCAGTACGACTGCGCAACAGTCTCTGGTATTGTGAAGTCCTTGCAGCTTCAATGAGCTCTTCGAGGGCATTGGAGACCCCTAGTCTCATAATCTTGTTTGTCGATGTATTGGGTGGTAAACCTAGTGCCGTTTTTATCCCTTTACGAATGAGAACGTCAAGTTTCTCCTTTTCTGCCTTGTGAAGCCGTAAATACGGCGCCACGTAGACTATCCTACTGATTACAAAAGACTGGACTAGCCTAAGGAGGTTAGCTTCTTTCATGCCCGCATGTTTGTTTGCGATCCGCTTCTGGAGTCTACAGGTTTGACTGACACCAACTGGTAGAGGGTCCGCGAAAGAGCCAAAGCGCAGCGCGCAGCTTTTACTGGCGTTCAACTGCGCTCCAGACAAATTGGAATATGTGTCAAAAACAGCAAGAAAGGCCAAAGAAAATGTTTTATTACACCAGAAGGTGACATGTCAAGTACAGCAGTACAAAACAGACCCGTCCACACCATGACACGGGATCAATACAATTATGTGAAAACATGACAGGATGCTGGATGACAACAAGAGGACAACACCCTCCAAGTCAAAATTGGCTGTAAGCATAAATATTGTGAACAAATGACAACCAAATGAGCAAATGATTACTTTGCACATACCCAAAAGTTACGACAGAGAACAAAAGAGACCTAACCATATAGGTCACACAACTGCTAGTGTAGGTCCGAGCTACCCGTTATGTTACATCAAAGAGACCCTTAAACAGTTAAAAGCACTCTGTTTTTAGATACATGAAAATATCGTGTTGACCATTGACGGAGGAACTCTTGTTCCCCCAAAACAAACAGTCGTTCCTCCAAATGAGCATGTGTGATTGTACGCAATTTGCGCAACCTAGGAAACATTGCTCTGTTTCGTCTTCTCGATCTCTCGGACACATTACGGAAGTGCCGCAGTACATACATCACTATATAGTACACCAAGTGTTCAAATTTATTCCGCTGTCTCGGGGCATGTCTAGGAAACACACCGAAAACCTTCCCAACAACTTCATTTTGAAGGTAGCGCGAAAAACGAGGACCAAGAGTAGGAGGACACAACACGAGCGCTTTTTCACAACTCCAGCAAATGAACCAGCTTCAACTCGCCCAACTTTCAACCTTACTACTTCCCAACAAGCTTCCACATAGTACACGCGACTACACATTCTTTTATAGGATGATTATTAGTCTCTACTTGAGTACAGTTTATGCATTTATTATCTGGCACCATGCCCCATCTATTCAGCCTGTCCCTGGTTGGCAAGATGCCCCACGAGTACTGCCAGTAGACATCTGTGACAGTCGATGGCAACTCACGCGAATAAACAGAAAGGCGCCGAAGCTACGCCACCGCAAAATATATCGCGCTTAAAACTGGCTACTTTGCATATAAGCATCTGCATATCATAGCCCAAAACGTGAAACATTGTGAAAAACTTGATAGGGAGGTATCTTAAATGATGCCCAAAAATTTCATTAAACAGAGTCTGCAATGAAAGTGCAGCGTTTTGTACTTGACAGTACCCACAGCTGTTAACACCATATTTAGTGCAGAAAAATGCTTCACTAACGCTCGGCCCTGGTGGCTCGACTGCTGAAGTCGAGGGCGCAGGGATGCAGTGGTTAAGGCGCTCTACTACTGTGCCTAAGATTGCAGGATCGAATCCCGGCCGCGTATTTGGGTTTGCTCGGTACGGTGGCTCCGCAAGGGACAAAACGACAGAAGAGACGAAGAAAACGGGCTGTTCCGACTAGCATCTACCGCCCCCAGGAGCCAAGCAGCCTAGCGATTAGCGGCGCATGCTTTTTCAGTGGGCGTCTCGTTGGACGCAGCACTAGCTTGAGAGAGCCTATAATACAATTACTACTACTACTACTACTACTACTACTACTACTACTACTACTACTACTACTACTACTACTACTACTAAATAATAATAATAATAATAATATTAATACACAGTAATATTTTTCTGCTAATTATTATTACTAATATTATTATTATCATTAGTAGTAGTAGTACTATAGAGGAAGACTCGTTTCACGAAGTGGCACTAAATTGTCTAGTTAACGGCCGAATGAACTGGCTAAATATTATCTTCACAGTTTTAATTAATAATAATAATAATGGTTGGTTCACAGGAAGGGAAAGGCGTAGTATCTGTCACGCTTGTGTCTGTGGACACCAAGGGATGAAGGTGTCCACAGACACGCGTGTGACAGATACTGCGCCCTTCCCTTCCTGTGAACCAATTATTATTATCAGTAATAATTAAAACTGGGAAGATAATATTTAGCCAGTTAATTTGGTCGTTACCTACAGACAATTCAGGGCCAACTTAGTGAAACGAGTCTTCCTCTATAATACTACTACTACTACTGCTACTACTACTACTACTACTATTACTAATAATAATAATAATAATAATAATAATAATAATAATAATAATAATAATAATAATAATAATAATAATAATAATATAATAATAGTAGTAGTAGTAACAGTAGTAGCAGTAGTATAGGCTTTCTCAAGCTAGTGCCGCGTCCAACATGACGCCCATTGAAAAAGCATGCGCCGCTAATCGCTAGGCTGCTCGGCTCCTGGGGGCGGTAGATGCTAGTCGGAACAGCCCGCTTTCTTCATCTCTTCTGTCGTTTTGTCCCTTGCGGAGCCACCGTACCAAGCAAACCCAAATACGCATCCCGGCCACGGCGGCTGCTTTTAGATGGAGGCGAAAAGCAAGGCGCCTGTGTGCTGCGCGATGTCAGTGCATGTTGAAGAAGTCTAGGTGGTCGAAATTTTCGGAGGCCTCCCCTAAAGCGTGTCCATTGACCTGATGAGCTTTGGGTGATACACCCTATAAACTAAGCAAACACAAACAAACCGAACCAGCAAAACAAGATTCGGGCTGGAACCAAGATCACTGCAGAATCTGCACTGGTGAAAGGTCTAAGCCTGAGCGCTGCTGTGTTGTCCGCGAGATTAGTCAGCGCGATTCCGTGAGTGACAGATACTGCGTTATTCCTTTCCTGCAAACCAAATTATAGAACGCCGGTCAACTTGATGAGTTCTAAGGAACAATAAGGGGCGTTCCACTAAGACGCATGACCGGAAGCTGAGAACTGAAACCGTAAATTGGCTGGCGGCCATCTTAGCTCCCACTTAGACGCTTATTAGGCTCTAATTAATTATCTAATTATCCTACAGCAACCATTTTGTCACTTGCACCCCTTTTCTTGACGCTCTATCCGATGGTAGCATTCTTTTGTTGCGGAAGCAACACTACACTAGTCGCTGAGCCATTTCGTAGAGCCCCCATTGAGCCAAGCTCTGCATGCTCCAGGAGCGAGTGACGTCACACGGAGCACAGCTGGAAACCCGCGTTGGAGCCACTGCAGACTCCACCGCGCCAGCTGCGCATGCGCCAGGAGGGAGTGACGTCACACCGTGCACAGCTGGCGCACCGGGGCCACAGCCGACTCCGCGGTGCGGTGACTCAGAGGTGCCCCCACCGCCGCGTTTTCCGCGGATATTATTGCGAAAGCAATACTACTTTCACTTTTCAGCCCTTCGCGTAGCGAGGCGGTAGCTACCATTGACCTTTAGCGTGACCTTTGGCGCGCCGCCAAGCACAGCTGCGCAAAAACAGGGGCCCCAACTCTCACGGCGGTAGTTCATCATTCATAAACCTTTATTCATGAGGATGACCTGAGGCCTAGAGGGGAAGGGGGTGGGTTAGGTGAGGTTGAGGGCGCCAGACTCCGACATGAAGTCTAGCAGGGCACTAAGCTTGCGCTTGGCGTTGGTATTGGGGGCTGTCCAGTCTTCGTAACTCTGAATGTGGTGAGCAGATGTGTAGCGTGCGCGGAGGCCAGCCGTGCCAGGACAGGTCCAGACCAAGTGCTGCAGGTCAACGGAGTCAGCAGGGCAGTTGGGGCAGCTGATCTTGGTTCGGCGCCATTGACTCAGGATGTCCGGTGTGTACACTGCACCGGCTCGCGCCTTGTGAGTTAGAACTTGGGCTGGACGAGAGAGGCCGGAAGAGATCGGAGGAGTAATACCGGGGACAAGGTCCCGCAACAAACCCCTCCGCTCATGTTTAAGTTCTCCCGTCTCCTTCATCATACCGGACTCTGTCATCACGGCGGTAGCTACCAACCGCGGCCTAACTCCCACTCCCTCCGAGAGGGAGCGCTACAGCCGGAGTGACGTCATCCCATCTGCCGCAAAAACAGGGCCCCAACTCGTGCTGTCGGCACGCGAGGCGGTAGCTACTGACCGCAGCCTAACTCCCGCTCCTTCCACGAGGGGCGCCACAGCCGGAGTGAAAGCATCCCTGGAGACTGCGTGGGTTCCACCTGCCGCTAGGCTACCTCCTATAGTATCCAACGTTGCACCCCCGGTGGTAGCTGCGGCTGCAGCCCCATAATTCTTCTTAGCTTTAGGAGCATGTGGCACAACTGCAGCTCCGCGGTTGGTAGCTACCGCCTCGCAAGCCGACAGCGCGAGTTGCCCCCCCCCCCCCCCCCCCACGTGTGTCGTCGTCGCTTCTGGTCCCGAGCTGCTTTCATTATGGTCGACTAGAGGCATCTCTTGTGCATAACGAATGGAATGTATACGCGTACGTATCACCGACGAGAGCACGGACTGAGGATCGCTACAGTTTGGATATCGGATGACAGGTGAGCACGAATTATTCGTCCGCGAATTTTAAAACTGAGATTAACAAAAATGATAGTGTAGTGTTTATTTTTTTTTTCTGACGTCCTTTCGCACATCGTTTAGGAAGTGCCAATGCGTAACGTGCACGCGTGTTTTATCTTTGTGTACGCATCGTCCGAGCCAGAATCGACGGCGCAAAACATCAGCAAAGCAGCTCGGCACATTCAGTTTGGCAGCACAGGTTAGCACTGATTTTCGCAGCGGCACGCAAGAATTGCACACATGAGCATGCGAGCGGCTACGCTAGAGACGCAGCGAAGCAGGCGATTTCAAAACACCGTCCGCCGTGGCTTCGACGCAAATAAGCAAGGCCTAGCGACGACCAGGGAGCAGCGCACGATCGGAGTGCCGTCGGCCGCAGCGCCCGCGGATGGCATCTCTGCGGTAACCTGGCGGCATGCTGCACATAAGTGGTGCGAATTTGTGTACTTTCGCGACGAAGTTGAGGACAGACCTTTTTTGACGCACGTTTCATTTACACGAAGATTGATGCTGCCTTTTTATTCGGTATGGTGTTGAATCGGACCAGCTCGTGCTCTTTTCGCAATGCTGCACCAACGCGCACTTTCAGTCGGACGCACATCGTTTAGGAAGTGCAATGCGTAACGTGCACGCGTGTTTTATCTCATGTGTACGCATCGGCCGAGCCAGAAACAATGGCGCAAAACATGAGCAAAGCAGCTCGCCACATGCAGTTCGGCAGCGCAGGTTGTCACTGCTTTCCGAAGCTACACGCAAGACTCGTGCATAGGAGCACGCGAGCGACTACACGCCGTCCGCCGTGGCTGTGATGCAAAAGAAACAAGGCCGACGAAGAGGGAGCAGCGCACGACCGGAGTGCCGTCGGCCGCAGCGCCCGCACCTGGCGGCATCCGTTGCTGCACATAAGCGGTGCGAATTTGTGTAGTATCGCGATGAAGCTGAGGGTAGACCTTTTTTTTTACGCACGTTCCATTAATTTATCAACACGCCGCACAAATGGTCGATGCGGCAAAGACGGGGCACGGGACTACAGTACGCTGCTGCGCCGTCGGTCGGTACATGAAGGTTATTGATACTGCCTATTTAATCGGTACGGTGTTAAATCGGACCAGCTGGTGCTCTTTTCGCACTCTTGCACCGACGCGCACTTTCAGTCGGACGCCACCACCTTTTCGGTTAACATCGCGAACCGAAGTGCCATGCTCGGGTTCAAGCATGCATTGCAGCACTCGAGCAGATGACTTTCGCAGCTACCGGAAGTGTGTCCGTGACGTAGTGGCCGTCGTGGCTGCAGCCAATGGCAGCCTGTCGTGGCCTGTCACTTTCGTGACTTGTGACGTAGGTAATCACGGCAGAATAGTCCCAAATTTCGCCGCCACGCGAAAATAGCGCAGCCCGCGAATTTCAAAAAACGCCGTTTTTAAAAATTAACAATAAATCGTTGAATTTTTTCTAAGGAGTTTTACTTTGGACGAATGCTCGGAAGCATTTATTCTACACATTGAAAACATTTGTCAGTGACCTTTCTAGCCGTTTCATACCCTCTTCAAGCGGAGTGACGTCACACCAGCTGCTAGATATGAGGGACCAACTCACTCCTTCAGATCGCCCAGCTAGCAGTTACGGCGTGTGGTTGCTCCGCCGCTCACCGGCGACGCTACTGTCGCTGTGACGTCACACCAGCTGCTAGACATGGGGGCAAGGAAGTCGTGCACGACGTCCCCCTACGCTATTCCAACGAAGAGCTATTGGAGCGAATACGCAGGAGAAAGGAGAACCCTCCGGTGCTCGGTGTTCGCAGACTGGGAGCAACCTCCAAGACAATACTAATCCTCTTCGAAGATCAGAAGGTACCGCACTGGGTGTACCTATCTCTTTTCGCACAAAGATGCGTCTTATACCAGAAGAAATATGAAGTTTTCCACGCGTGCGGCCGCATGGGACACCGAGACGACGTCTGTCCGGATCCGACGAATAAAAAGTGCCGCGGATGCGACATGGAAAACCCGAAAGAAGGTCATCTGTGCGAACCGAGGTGCCAGCTATGCGGAAAAAATCACCTCTTCGGTGACAAGCGATGCCGGGAGATATATAGAACCCCTTACATCCCCAAAAAAAGACGATGGGAGAAAAAACTGGGTCAGCAGGAACAACTGAGAATGGCTGATGCAACGCAAAACTGCGAGCGCGAGGGACGCCCAAGAACCTGAAATGGTGAAGAGGACCCCTGGATACTAAGGAGGAGGTCGAGATCAAACAGCAAGGACTGCCACCACTTCACAGCCTAAGAGGGAGACTTCCCAAGGCTGGAGGAAGGAGCCACCGCCAACTCTAGGTGACGCCGCTCGAGCTCTGGTACCAGGGACCGATCCAGTTCTGGAAGGAGGCGTTCCAGCTTGAGGACCTTGGCCGAATCCTCCACGGCCAACAGCTCCGGGTACTTTACAAGGGACCCCAAGACGTCGTGGGGCCCACCTGCTCGCAGGCGCAGTCCGAGCGGCGATCGCAGCACGGTAAGCTTCACGGTTAGTAGTTCCCAGGTAAATAGGGAGGCAGACGAGAGAGTAAAAAAAAACAAGAAAAATAGAATCGAGAGCTCAAGAGCATGCTCAGCGCGCTCACCACAGAGATTCAAAATTTAAGAATGGAAAAGAGTACTCCCCTTCCTCCTCCACCGAGGAACCAACTGGTACACCAAAATCAGGTACAGGAACAGACGCCCCCTCCCTTGCCTACAAAGGTCATAGTCGCACGCCTGGAGCCGAGGGATAATGAGGAGGAGAAAATGATTACTGAAACAATCAGGCCACCCCCGAAAAAACGTAAAGGGGACGAGCCTCGGACCCGCTAGTGGCATTACAAAGGAGACTGGACGCTAAATACGAAGCGAGATTTGAAAGAATCGAAACCCTCCTCACGCAATTAATGAGTGCGGTAAATCAAATGCAGACGCAATTCTCCGCGATGCAGAACGCCTTCGCCGAGAGGCTAACTACATTAGAAAAGACTGTGACCCAAATTCAACAAAATGGACAGGCGCAGTAAAAATGAAGACTCTCTGGTGTGGCAGTGGAACTGCCGCGGCTTCCAACGAAAGCGAGCGCTCTTGCAACAGCACTTAGAGCAGAGCGAAGAAAAACCTTTAGCTATAGCCCTTCAGGAAACAGGAAAAAGTCTACCCAAATTATCGGGATATCAGGCGTTCACGGTGACAGGGGAGAAAAATCCAGTGTCTCCACGCTAGTTAAAAGGAACATAGCGGCAGTTGAGGATGAGGTCAACTCGCGTGACATCGAAGCTGTATTATTAGGAATTATCACTGGTCGAAACGAAGAGCCTAGTCTCTTTATCTTAAACGTGTACAGCACCCCCAAGCAGTGAAAGGTATGTTTCCGCGCCCGCTTCCGCAAAGCGATCAAAATGGCAGGAAGCAATCCGCTTATAATAGTAGGCGACTTCAATGCCGCCTACCAAGAATGGGGCTGCAATAGACACGACCCCAAAGTAGGCAACTATGGGAGGACATACATGAGCTCGGACTCATCCTCCTGACGGACCCTAGCTGTTCGTCCAGGATGGGAAACAGCGTCTGTGCAGACACCATGCCGTACGCGTATTTGGCTTTACTCGGAGCGGTGGCTCCGCGAGAGAAAAACAACAGAAGAGACGAAGAAAGTGGGCTGTTCCGACTAGCATCTACCGCACCCAGAGGCGGCGCAAGCTTGAGGGAGCCGAGCGGCCTAGCTATTCAAGGGCGTCATGTTGGCAGCGGCACTAGCTTGAGAGTCTAGCGGTCCAGCGATTCAATAATAATAATTATTATTATTATTATTATTATTATTATTAATATTGCCACCTGACGGTTCGAGGTAGCGCTTGAACGACGAAGAAGTTAGAGACTCTCGCGCGCTTCGGCTAGCTAGGACTGTGGACTCTTGAGCTTGTGTCTTCGTGTTACCGTTTCCTGGAGAACCTCTTTCTTGACTGTGTGTATCTACCCCTGTTGCCTATACCCATAAATCCCGGTCTTCGTGACAGTTTTGGTGGAGCCGCTGGGTAATTATCCTCTCAATGTCGCACACCCCTCCGCGAACCAACGACACCGAGCTTTTGCCTGTGGCACGCCAGTTCATCGCGTCAGCCGTAGGAACCTGGGCCTTCCTCCCGAACACGGGCCCTTGGAGTCCACTTCAACAACGAGCCTCCGGCCAGCCACGCAAAGCACTGCGTCGGTCATGCAAGGTACTCCTGTTTACTTTCAAAACCCCCGAGTGCCGAAATCGCTCCATGGCACTGCGCATGAAGACGTTGAGGATTGGCTAACTCAGTTCGAACGAGTCGCATCCTTTAATCAGTGGGACGACAACATAAAGCTACGGAACGCCATTTTCTGCCTGGAAGACCATGCTTTGACATGGTATGAGAACCGAGAAGGCACATTAACATCATGGCCTCAGTTCAGCCGTCTTATCATAGAGGCGTATGTCAGCCTGGATAGGCGCGAACGAGCAGAACGTGCTCTACAATCTCGGAAACAGATGCCAAACGAGTCCGTCATGATGTATGTTGAGGACATGACGAAACTATTTCGACGTGCAGATCCCAACATGTTTGAAGACAAAAAGCTGCACCACCTGATGCATGGGGTTAAAGAACAGCTTTTTACTTGTCTTACGTAGCCCACCAACTACAGTTACCTCATTTTTAACAGAGGCGGTCACCATGGAAAAGATCCTATACCAGCGCCTATCGGCGGTCTGCGACAACCCAATCCTCGCTACGACTGCTGCCGAGCCTCTTACAGCTGCTGTAAGCTATACTGAACACCTCCGAGATCTTATTCGTGCAATTGTACGCGAGGAATTGCAGAAGGTTTGTGGCACGTTCCAACCCAGGGGTGATTCTCTCGCACATATGATCAGCGAAGAGATTCAGCAAGTCACGCAGCCATCTCTGCATGTTGCTGAAGCTCAAAGTACCCCTGTTCCTGATTATTCTCGTCCGACTTACGCTGACATTCTCCGACGCCCAGTTCCCGTCCAAGCTACGTTGTCTACGTTACCACCAACCCAGTGAATGCCCGTCCAGCAGCCAACGCAATGCATTCCTGCACAGCAGCCAACGCGGTACGTGTGGCCACCGCGGTCAAACATTCGACGAACGGACATCTGGCGGGCCCCTCGGAGCCGCCGCCTTTGTTACCACTGTGGGGAACCTGGTCACATTTTCCGGTGGTGCCCTTATCGGGAACTCGGAACGGAGGGTTTTTACACCAACGCACCTAGACGCGCGTTCGGACAACTACCTCGTGACATTGGAGACAACCTCGCACAAGAGCGCCTCCGGATGGCGCGCCGACAATCCAGGTCTCCATCTCCACGTCGGCAATCCCCTTCAACAACTGGTGACTTCCCGCGAGCACCGCCTGGTCGCTCGCCAAGCCCCCACCGGGAAAACTGAGTAGAGCGACCTCCGGGGGCGGGGCCGCTAAATGTCAGCACAAAGAAGTCCCCCCAATGAGAACAGATATGGATTTTGGAGCAGAAACGGCAGCATTTGGTTCACGAGACCGGCTATCGCTGGACATCCCTATGTGCATCGATGGCCATAATGTCAGCGCTTTAGTGGATACCGGAGCAGACTTTTCGATTTTGAGTGGGAAACTGGCAGCGACCCTTAGGAAGGTTATGACACCATGGTGTAGCACGCAAATACGCACGGCTGGGGGGCATGTAATTACTCCTATTGGACAGTGCACGGCTAGAATCCAGATTCGTACGTCAACGTTCGTTGTCAGCTGCGTCGTTCTCCGGGAATGTTCTCGTGATTTGATTCTCGGTGTGGATTTCCTGCGGGAATATGGCGCCATCATCGATCTCCGACAGCGAACGGTCTCGTTCTCAACGGAGAAAGCGGCTGCCAGCCCCACCGATGGCCAACGTACGTGCGCCCTACGGGTTTCAGCCGAGTGTGTTTCAGTGCCTCCCCGCTCCAGCGTGTTTGTGAGTGTTGTGTGCGACGGGCTTCGTGACGGGCCGATAATAGCTGAAACTAACCGTTCTCTTTTATTTTCTCATGGCATCTGTGCAGCTCGAAGCTTAATTATTCTCAATAATGGTCACTCTGAGCTTCTCGTCACGAACTTCACGAATGAATCTCGCCACCTCTATCGCTCTACTGCCATCGCTTTCGGCGAACTGTTAAAGGAAGTTTCTGAATGTTTTGCGTTTGACGTTATTGATACTCCCAGTGTTCTAGACCGCATCGATGTTAGCAGTGACCTTTCTTTCTGTCAACAACGCGCCCTGCGTGCCTTACTGCTGGAGTACGCCCCGTGCTTTGCCTCATCATCGAAAGTCCGGCAAACTTCTATCGCCAAGCATCGCATCATAACGTCTGACGATGCCCGACCTATTCGACAGCAGCCGTACCGTATTTCGGCCAAAGAACGTGAGGCAATTCGGACACAAGTCCAGGAAATGCTTAATGATGATGTTATTCAGCCGTCTAAAAGTCCGTGGTCGTCGCACGTCGTGTTGGTTAAGAAAAAGGATGGCACGCTGCGTTTTTGCGTTGATTACAGGAAACTGAATGACATCACCAAAAAAGATGTATATCCGTTGCCCCGTATCGACGATTCACTCGATCGACTTCGCAACGCCAAGTTCTTTTCCTCCATTGATTTAAAAAGTGGTTATTGGCAGATAGAAGTGGATGAGCGCGATCGGGAAAAGACTGCCTTTGTGACACCCGATGGTTTATATGAATTTAAAGTATTGCCTTTCGGTCTGGTCCAGCACCAGCAAGGCGAGGAAAAAGTGATCGCTTATGCCAGCCGCACCCTTTCTCGGGCAGAATCAAACTATTCAACTTCTGAAAAGGAGTGTCTCGCCGTCGTTTGGGCCACAATGAAATTCCGACCTTACCTCTACGGCCGTAAATTTAAAGTTGTGACAGACCATCATGCTTTGTGTTGGCTAGCTAGTCTTCGAGATCCATCAGGACGTCTTGCACAGTGGAGCCTTCGTATGCAGGAGTTTGATTACTCTATCGTTTATAAATCCGGACGTAAACATGAAGATGCTGACACACTGTCTCGATCACCCGTGGAGTTGGCCCATGACAGTACGGATGAAGACGCCCATTTTCTTGGCATTATCAGTTCCTCTGATTTAAAGGCCCGGCAACGGGCTGACCTAGACCTCAAAACTGCGATCGATCATCTGGAGGGTTTCGATTCTACAGTATCTCGACTGTTTGCTAAGAACTTGTCATCCTTCTGTACGCGCGACGGAATCCTCTACAAGAAAAGCGCCGGCAACAGTGACCGAGCCTATCTTCTAGTCATCCATGCAGATCTCCGCGATGAAATCCTTCATGCTTGCCATGATGAACCCACCGCTGGACACTTGGGCTTTGCACGCACTCTTACCAGAGTGCGCCAGGCCTACTACTGGCCCAAACTTACTGCCACCGTTCATCGATATGTTAGAGGTTGCCGCGAGTGCCAGCGACGCAAGACACCGCCATTGAAGCCAGCGGGTTTCCTGCAGCCTATTCCCCCACCGCTAGTAGCATTCGACCAAATTGGTATGGACTTTCTTGGCCCTTTTCCTCTATCGTCAGCTGGCAATAAGTGGATTATCGTGGCTACAGATTATCTGACACGTTACGCGGAAACTATGGCGGTGCCACGTGCAACATCCTCCGAAGTGGCACAATTTTTCATGACGCAGATTGTCCTCCGCCATGGCGCCCCTTCATACGTCATTACTGATCGTGGCAAGGCATTTACAGCGCGTCTTCTTGAAGAAGTTTTCCAACTAAGCCAGACACATCACCGAAAGACTACTGCTTACCATCCTCAGTCTAATGGCCTTACTGAGCGACTAAACAAAACAATAGCGGACATGCTCGCCATGTATGTCGATGTCCGGCATAAAACATGGGACGACATATTGCCTTATGTCACATTTGCATATAACACGGCCGTCCAAGAAACAACTCGATTCACTCCGTTTCGCCTAGTATACGGACGCGATGTACAGACCATGCTCGACGCTATGCTGCCATGTGCGGCTGACGACCAGCTGCTTACCGCTGACGCAGAAGAATTCACCATCTACGCTGAGGAAGCTCGCCAACTCGCCCGTAATCACATTACAAAACAGCAAGCAACAGATGCACGCCGATATGACGACCGCCATCGCTATGTCATGTTCCAGCCTGGTGACAAAGTCTGGGTGTGGACACCTGTCCTGCGCCCAGGCCTGTCATAAAAACTTCTCAATCGTTACTTCGGACCCTACAGTGTTGCGTCGCCTCTCAGAAGTTACGTACCAGGTTATTCCAGACGGAACTGTACCGAGTTCTAGTCGTCAGTGCTCGTCTGACCTGGTGCATGTGCTTCGCACGAAGCCGTATTTTACCCGCTGATAGTCGTATTTGCCATCCGGATCAGTTTCTTTTTTTCTGTGAGCTTGCGGTATTTTTTTTTCGAGGGGGGGAATAATGCCACCTGACGGTTCGAGGTAGCGCTTGAACGACGAAGAAGTTGGAGACTCTCGCGCGCTTCGGCTAGCTAGGACTGTGGACTCTTGAGTCGTGTTACCGTTTCCCGGGAACCTCTGTCTTGACTGTGTGTATCTGCCCCTGTTGCCGATGCCCATAAATCCCTGTCTTCGTGACAATATTATTATTATTATTATTATTATTATTATTATTATTATTATTATTATTATTATTATTATTATTATTATTATTATTATTATTATTATTATTATTATTATTATTTCCCAAGATGGCGCCCAGTAAGGACGCATGTGCGCTGTGCGCTGTGCGCTGTGCTCTCGCCCGTTTTTTGGCAAGCAGCAGTTTTTACGCTGTGCCGACTGTGCGAAACGTGTTCACACGAAGTGCGTCACTTGGGCGGATGACCAGCTGCAACTCTTGAAGTCCAGCTCTCGGCCATTCGTGTGCAATTTGCGTGCGTCGTCATCGTCTGACGGTGCTAGGCTTAGCGACAGTGGTGCGCCGGCAGCTACGTTCCTTTCTCCCATCGCCCCACTCCTATCCAGCCCGGTCTTCCTCCTTCAACCGCGACCGGCGAACATGGCGGTGAGTTTGCCCACGGCCAGTCTCGAGGGAGAGCACGCGCTCTTTTTTACGGCCTTCTCAATCGTCGCGGGAACAATGGGAACTTTTCTGCTTGAGTATCGCACTTCGCCGCCACAAGGGGCGCGACCTGCTCACTGTTCGCTCCGCATCTGCTTCAGCGGCGGCGGGTGGCTTTTGCATGGTTTCGCACTGTCGCTCGCTTGTTTAGTTTTGAGTGCAGCCTTGAAATGAAAAAACACGGAAGGTAGATACTGCAGCGGCATGTCGTCAGCGTACTACACACGTGAACCGAGTCTTTATATAAAAACACTGTCGCTCAGCAAACGTTCGACAAGCACACGACATTCATTGCGGCGTGGTGGCTACTTTTGTCCATTTTGATCCGAATTTTTCCCAAGCCTGTACAAGAATAGCAAAAAAAAAATGAGCAGTGATCACATCGAAGCTTCTTCAAGGCTAACATTACAGCAACTCGTCTGCAACACCAAAACCGTCTTTTATCGCTAGATGCAAAACCATTTATATATAACACCGAATATAAAAATAATTTCATAACAATGTAATGTAAGTTGCATAATGCCTGCATGATATAAAGTATTAGTATAACAGTCAAAGTAAAGACTGTAAGGTTGAGTTTTCAATGTTGTTATAATTTATATATTAACAAATGTGTTGTATTTAAACATTATTTTATTTTGCAAATAAATGCTGTTTTAATGAAATTTTACATGATATTATGCTTAATATGAAAACAATAAAAAAAAAACAGTTTTATATTCATGACACCACTTGTGCTGGAAGCAGTAAAAAGAGGCTTTGACGCAGCTGGTGATACTCGATTGCGGTGGCTGACAAATGAGTTCACTTGTTATATCGAAAATATCCAAGAAACTTCTAAAACGTTAAAGAAGGAAACTTTCACTGAAGAAACATTTCAAGAAATGCTGTTCATCACTATTCTCCTCTACAAGTGGTAGAATACCTCTTGGGGAAAGGTGTCGGCTCCATCCTCACCAGGATAGTGGCCCCATTGAAGCTCTCCTAGGGACAGTAAGGCTAATGTGCGGAGAGAACGACATGCTAGATGCGAGGGCCGTAACAGCGGCACTTGACCACATTCTCAAGACGCACGTTTCACCTTGGAGCAAAATCAAGGCAGCTAGTTTTCGTCGATGCCGAAGAAATCATTTCTGTTCGGCCACAATCAGTAACTGAGGAAATGAAGGAATTGTGGTGGCATCTCGTGTCATCCCATTACTGTCACTTATTCCGGTTTAGCTTGCGTCGATGGATACATCGATAAGTTAATCAGTGACTCGGGTGTGACGCTGCTCTATCTTTCTTGAAACTAGCGAAAGAAGCAGCCCCATGTACACTCTTCTACGAGGACAAGAATTCTAGTGGACTGCATTATCCGAAACCAAAGTTTATTGCCCTATTGGAGAAGGTTTTCTTAAAAAAAAGACACTCGTGCATCTTCCACACACAAATGTTCTCGAAGTACTTCAAATTCTGATTCAAGCAGCGCAATTGAGAATTCCCCTTTGCTGAGTTGCCCCTGAAGGAATTAACAGTCTATAAGGTCCGCTTCTTTGATATCTGAAAAATTTATCAGAATCCTTCTTGTCAATTATGCCAAGAAAGTGACAGACAGGAATTACAGGTCAGCTCCCTATATGAACAAACCGGCCAGGAAGATTGAGACAGAATTTTCTATAGCCGCAGGTCACGTTTTGGTGAATTGATGAATATATACGCAGTACAATGCATAACTTTCAAGGACATTTTTTTACTGTTTGCCGCTCTTTTTATTAGGCATAACTGTTCATGCCCATTTCCTTGATTAAAAGTTGTTTATCTATGTATTAAATCGACTACGTCTGTTATACACGTATGTGCGTCAGTCGTGAGACTACATATACATATTCTGTCTTCAACCAATTGATTTGTTTTGAACCAAGCTAGAACAGCTCACTCCACTAGACAACTGCAATTTTAACTATATGCGTAAATTTTGTTCCCTACTCTGAATCTGAGACGCGCCTTGAATTTTCGCCGGTGCCTCTTTTGCTCTAAACGAAAACAGAAGCAGTTGACAGAATCTCCAGCCAACAGTTTGTCATGCACTCACGTCAGGTCGCGCTACACCTGCTTACAGCTTTCGAAGGAACACTGCATAGCCTGATAAATTTATTTCTTTACAAAAGTTGGGGGCAAAAAATGTTGAAGTGTACCAGCTTCATTCGACCGTGCTCGGCCACACTGACGAAGGCGCGCGCGCGCGTGAGCGGTGTTGACTATATTTTATTCCTTGTGTACGATAAATCTGATTACGCGTCGTCTTTGTATAAACCATAAGGGGTGAAATGTCAGGACCTTCCGGTTGCAACTGAGGCGGGCGGAGCGAATAGCGAGCGCGCGTTTCCCTTGAGCGTGAACGGCGGTAGCAGAGGCGCAGCAGTGGGGTGGTGGCGACCCCACCGAGGCGCGGCGGGCGGTGGAAACAGACCCCATTGGTGAGGCCGTAAGAGAAGGGAAGCGCGCTCTCCCCCGAGACCGGCCGTGGTGTGCCTCGCTACGGGCTCTCCTCCTCGACGCGCTTGAGGGAATCTCTTTTCTGAGCGATGAGGTTGCCTAGCTACGGGAGGAGAACGAGCGCCTTCGTGGGAAGAACTCGCGGGCTTTCGTACAACAAGCCGAGGTCATTGCCTCTCTACGTGCCGATGTTCGCGGCCTACGCCAGGAGCTTATGCGGCGCGCTGCTTCGCAGTGTGAGCGTCCTCTCGTCGAGCGTCCTCTCGTTGTCTCCGTGGGCAATCCTACCCGTGAAGAGCAGCCGTCTGTGGACTACTCCGCCGCTCTTCATCGAGGGATGACTCCCAGTGATATTACCTGTTCATCTTCTGCCTCTGCTTCTCCCCGTGCGGTTAACCCACCTAGTGTGATGAAGAAGCACCGAAGTCGAGCCATCACTGGCGCATCGAGCTCATCTGTCCTGAACGTTGTGAATTACCAAAAGAAGCATCCGAAGACTATTTTCGTCTCTAAGCTCAGTCCAGAAACAACATCGGCAGACCTTACCAACCATCTAAAATCAGTGCATATTACCCCCATTTCCTGCCGGCAGCTGAAAACAAGGTACGACTCCTACTCGTCCTTCCATATTGAAGTTGATGAAGAATCCTACATTTAGCTTGTTGAGCCTTCGATGTGGCCGATGGGTTGCATACACAAGGACTTTCGTGGGAAGCTTTACGACGATATGCTGCATCCCTCAGAACTGACGCTAAATTGCAGTGGCCCCTAATTTGGACATCTATTATCAAAACGCCCGAGGTCTTCGGACTAAGAGATCTGAATTTTTTTCTAGCGTTTTGTCCTGTTATACCGCTGTTGTGGTTACCGAAACCTGGCTGTCAAGCGAGATTCCATCCAATGATTTCTTTCCAAATAATTACTCTGTTTTTCGTAGCGACCGCCCTGAAACAGGACCCAAACAAAGAGGAGGTGGAGTGCTCAATGCTATTGACAGTTTTGTGAAGTGTGTTCGACGTTCCGATCTGGAAACCGTTGAAGAATGTGTGTGCCTTGAGCTCACTTTAAATCGATACGAAAAACTTTTACTTGCAGCTTTCTACATTCCTCCAAATCTTCCTCCTCCAGCCTATGATGATGTTCTGCTCTCAATCGAACATGTTGTAACCCGTCATAGCAAAACACAAACTTCTTATTTTAGGCAATTTTAATACTCGAGGTATCAACTGCAACTCATTTATTTCTTCTCACAACAATCATTACATATTAAGTAAGTGTAACTCTCTACTTGATTTTATAGCCTTTAACTCTTTGCAGCAACACAATTTCATTGAAAACTGCTGCGGTAATATTCTTGACATCTGTCTATCGAATTTTGAAAGTGTTCGAGTCTCGAGTTCAGACATACCGCTGACTCGCTGTAACAAATTTCACCCTCCACATCTAGTTACTACTAGCTGTCTCGGCCTCACCTTCTACTAATTCAGATCGGGTGAGGAATTCGCCCCGTTTCGCGAATGCATGTGGTGATTATGTCGGTCTTTTCAATTTCTTCTCTTGCGTCGACTGGTCCCTTTTAAATGACATTAATGATTCAGACGGACAAGTCAGTCCATTCAGTGAACTAGTTCTTGATGGTATGCGTCGGTACATACCTTTGCATACTCCTACGCGTAGGAAGTTTTCTTCCTGGTTTTCAAGGGAACTAATAACGGCGTTAAAACTCAAGGAACGGGCCCATCGTAAAGCGAAGCACCCTGGGTTTCACAATTGGGCAGATGAGTTAAGCCGCTTGCGTTCTCTTTGCAAACGCTTATACAAACGGGACTACGACTCCTATCTTGAGTCTTTAGAGAGGAGGGCCTCAAATCGTCCTAGTCAGTTCTGGCGTTACGTTCGCAAGCGTTTCATTAAATCAGATTTGAGTATCAGCATAGTTGACTCTCAGGGGTCGGAAATTCGGGATGTTGCCGACAGTTTTGCCCAACATTTTTCCTCCGTTTATAAACATCCACATTGTGATTCCGTTTGCCTCCCATCTGCTGCACTATCTAATTCCGTTCTCTTTGACGAGGAGTTGATAACTGAGAGTCTTAAGCGTCTGAGACCATCTTTGTCTCCTAAACCTGATGACATTCCAACCGCCATAATAAAAGCCTTCAGTTATATCTTTGTACCAGTACTGACTGCCATATTTAATAACTGTTTAAAAAATGCTGCCTTTCCTCGCGTGTGGAAAATGGCACGCGTGTTTCCTGTCTTCAAGTCAGGAAACAAATCTGATGTTTCCAATTATCGTCCGATTTCTCATCTATGTGCCACCTCTAAGTTTTCGAATTAGCTTTGCACAACGTACTTTCCTTCCATCTCAAACATATCATAGTACCGAATCAACATGGCTTCATGTCGGGTCGCTCTACTTCTACCAACCTAGTCACGTTTATGACGTATGCCTCTGCAGCAATCCTTCAGAGAGGTTTGGAATGGCACTTCCAAATCGAACTTGGACGAGGTTGACAGAGTACAAAAAAAAAATTACGGATGTTTCATTATCGCTTTCCTAGCGCAACTTCCTCCTCTCGCTCCACCAGGAGCGCCCAACTGAATCTTCCTTCTCTTCACTGCCGTCGTATCAGAGTTGATATCATTTTTCTGTACAAACTCCTTCATGGCCACATTATGTGCCCTCATCTCTTAGAGTACTTTCTACTGCGCGTTCCGCGAAAGCGCATGAGGGAATTCAGACCATTTCAAGTTTCTCCGTCTCTTCATTCCCATTTCCCTCAGGACAGGATGCAGTGGTTATTTAAATCTGTTTGTCCTCACCTTGACACCTTCCAAAACTCGCTCTGTTCATTTATATTGCATGTTCGTAGCGTTATATTCTAAATAGTACTTTATCACATAATCACATATAACTACACTTTCTAGCCTAAAATATTGTATTAACTTCACTTTTGCCTTTTTCTCCTGTTCAATGCTGTCTGTATCTTCAACTGCTTTTTATCCGTTCTTACTTATAATTCAACTTTAAACTTTATATTCGACTCTTACTGTCCCGTGTTCAATTCTATTTCTTTATTGTATTATTCTGTATTTCTAGCCTGTGTTTTAAGTACCACGCACTTGTTGCGCCTGGAATGGTTGTTTATTTTATGTGTATTTCTATATTACTACAATCAATGTCAGTTATTTGTGGTTGTTTTTTTTTTTCTCTACCTACCGTTCTTTTTTTTTTTCGTGATGTGCTCAACAATTCTCTCACTGTGCATATCAGTGATGCTATTCATTGATTGCTTTCTTTCCGTGATACTTTTCGTCTCAGTTTCATTTCATGTGTTATTTATTTCTTCTTTTGTGTTCTCTTTGTGTGTGTAAACATGTTTGTGCATTTTTATTTTTGTTTCTTTATTTTATTTGTGCTGCAGCACGAAGACCACAGGGTTGTTCCTGCGCACATTAAATAAAGATTGATTATTATTATTATTATTATTATTATTATTATTATTATTATTATTATTATTATTATTATTATTATTATTATTATTATTATTATTATTATTATTATTATTATTATTATTATTATTATTATTATTGAATAGCAGGACCGCTAGGCTCTCTCAAGCTAGTGCCGCGGCCAACACGACGCCCATTGAAAAAGCATGCGCCTTGAATTGCTAAGCCGCTCAGCTGGATGGATGGGTGGATGGAATATAGGAGCGTCCCCTTTGAAACGGGGTGGTAGCAGTAGCTATCATGCTCATTTTTCTCGCTATATCTGAATTATTGATTTAGAATGGTTAACAAAACCATCATTCTATTTATTAAACTTTTGTTCCTACATTACTAACATTATGTCACTTCTCTGATTTTAAGCCACCAATCTTCCAGTCGTTTTTTGCTAGTTTCCGCACCACCGGCTTATTCACCCGGCCACTGGTATCTCTAAACCCCAGAGCTTCAGGAACAGTGATTGCGCCTGCATCAACTTCCGGATGGATACCATTACATTCGAGTATAATATGGTCAATTGTTTTACTGGAGTTTCCACATACAGCACATGTGTCATCTCCATTGTGTCATCGCCCTTGTGACTAGCATACTTACTAGTTAGTTTCCTAGTTCTTTTCCTCCATTGTGAGTCCACGCTTTTTAAGTACAGGTATTTAAATACTTTAGCTGCCCATCTGTTACTGTCCAATTTCCTCAGGCGTTACTCATATATTTTACTCTCAGCTTCCCGTACTTCGAAAGATGCCCAGCCCATATCTCCCTGTACCGCCTCATTGGTAGTTTTGCCGTGGGAACCTAGTGCTAATCGTCCAACGGATCTCTGATTTGTTTCTAATGTCGACTGTACCTCTGATTTTAGGCACAAAACTGCATTTCCGAAAGTAAGTCCGGGCACCATAATTCCTTTCCAAAGAAACCTCAAAACCTCATACCTATTTTATCCCCACAATGCCTTATGCTTCATTATCCCGGCATTCATTCGCCCTTTGGCCTTAAGTGATTGCTCATGCTTTCCAATGTATGCCAATCCTTCGTTTACCCATACCCCCAGATATTTATATTCAGCTACTCTAGGTATTTCATGGCCTTGTATTTTAAGACCCTGATCAGTTGAGCCGTTGAAAATCATCAAACCCGACTTAACTGCGCTGAAACTGAAGCCTAGAGCGTCCCCTTCGTCTCCGCAATACTTAACTAGAGTTTACAATTCTTCCAGACTCTCAGCTAGCAGCACAATATCGTCTGCATACATCAAACCGGGGAGGCGCTGCTATACCGCCTTTCCACCTAATCTATATGACAGGTTAAAACCTAGGTTACTGTCTTGTATCCTCCGTTCCAAGTTTATCATATAAAGCATGAACAGCACCGGTGATAGAGGACAGCCTTGTCTTAATCCTTTGCATACTTTGACATCCTCCGTACTTCTTATCCCTTCCCACGTAATTTCTACTTTGTTATCCCGGTATATTTCCTGTAGGAACTCTATTATCTCATAACCGATACCTTCTTCTTTTAATATGTTGCACAGGAGTTCCCTGCTTACGTTGTCGTACGCCCCGTTTATGTCCAGGAAGGCCAAATACAAAGGTCTATTTTCAACTCTAGATATTTCGATGCATTGGGTAAGCACGAACGGGCTATCACCTAAGCGCCTACCATTTCTAAAGCCGTTCTGAAGTTCTCCGAGTATCTTGTTACTTTCTACCCATGTGTAAGGCCGCGGTGGCCCTTTCGTTAATGTTTCGGCGCGCGCGCCGCAGAAAACGGCGATGGAATGTTCTCCAAGCTACGAGAAAGCGACGCGACCGATTACGTAATCTCGGCCACCGCGCTGCGCCTCCTCGCCCTCGTCGCCATGCGCGGAGTCAAGCGTGCATTCCCCCGCACGGTCCCGGCCCTCCTCCTCGCTTCGCGCGGGAGGGCCGCGCGTGCTGACCATGTTCGAGAAAATTCGAGGCCTCTGCAGAAGGCCGAGGGGGGAAGGCATAGCTTTGGCAGCGCTAAGCTGTTTTCCGTTCCTCCTCCGCGTCTAGAAGGTTCGGCGCTGGCTATTTAAGAGCGCGCCGCGCAGTTACTGACGGTTCTGGTTCTGATTCGATTCTCGCTCGGAGAAGACACCGTAGCAGGCAGGCCCCGACTGAGAAGTCGTAAAAAGAGCTATGCGCTCGTTTTGCCGTTAGTTATTCGCTCAGCCTCTTTTGTAAAGTGTCTCGCCTCTCTGTCTCGTGTAAATAAGTGTGCTGTATCTCGTGTTTGTGTCGTATAAAGTTAATTTTCGTTTTGTTACTGCAAGTTCGTCGTCCTTCGTCTCATTGTGTGGTTGTGTGTGAACTGCACGTCGCCTGCCGAATCGAGGAGCACCTTGGAGAGGTGCGGAATATTTAAAGAAGAAGAACCTTTGACGTTTTACTCCACGCTTGCACCTTTAATTTCACCGCCTGCATGGCTAACCTGTACATAACAGATGTTATGGTAATCGGCCTGTAGGATTTTATGTGCATCCTGTCTCCTTTCCCCTTATAAATCAAATTCATTTTACTCTGGCGCCAGCTGTCCGGAATTTGCTTATTCATTATGACTGTTTCTAGAGCTTTTAACAACGTTTCCTTACTTTTTGGACCGAGCTCATTAATCAGCTTGATCGGAATTTCATCTATTCCTTTATATGTGTTTTTAGGAATATTTTTTTTTCTGCCTTTTTCCAGTTTAGATTGGTCAGTTCTAAGCTGCTTTGTATTCTGCTACCTTGTGCTGTCAGATAGAGGAACAAGCGACAAAGTGGACATTCCACGAAAGTGTCGGAAATGAGTGCCCCCACTACCTAAAAACATGCACCCAACGTACAACAAGGAGAGGAGACAAGAGGGGGCCGAGATGCTCGCAAAGAAAGCGGGGAAAATGAAGCTAGGGGAGGTCGCCTACGTGGACGCGGCTAGCGGGAAGTAGGGGGCGGCGGTCGCTGCGGTCGTCAACGGCCGCGGCGTACCTACCGCCGCCGCATTTGTTAGAAGCCGAATTGTAGACACGGCTGAAGAAGTTGCGATAGCACTCGCTTGCGTTGGAACGGAAGCCAGCATAGTTATTATTGACAGCAAAACGGCTGTCTGGAACTTTGGAAAAGGAAGAGTCTCGAAGGAGGCAGCCAAAATTCTAGAGAAAGGAAAACTTGAAAGAAGGATTCGAATTATTTGGACCCCCGCGCACGAATCCGTCCCCGGCAACGAGGCGGCGCACGAGCTAGCCCGAGCTCTCTACTTCCGGGCAGCCGTAGAGCCGCCTGATTGCGATGGGATGGACGAGAGGCTGCAAACTTATAAGGAAATTTTGGAACACTACAGACTTAGCAGAATGTCCCTGCCGCCACCGGACCGAACGCTAACTAACAAGGAGGCCGTCGCTTGGCGGCGCCTGCAAGCTGGGAATTTCCCAAGTCCCGTCAGGTTTTTCCATATACGTAAGTGGAGCAAAAGACAGACGATAAATGCGAAACCTGCAGAGAAAGGGGTACTCTTGATCAATCTTGAGGGATACGTGGCAATATATATATATATATATATATATATATATATATATATATATATATATATATATATATATATATATATATATATATATATATATATATATATATATATATATATATAGCAGCAAGCTATCCGCCTCGGCTGAAACCGCGAAGAAACACTGTCGCTTCGCCTGTCTTTAGTCGACGACTCGGCGACTACCTCGGCGCGACTACCTCGGCGACTGCGTTTCGATGGAGGCGAAACGAAGAGGCGTCCGTGTGCTGTGCGATGTTAGCGCAAGTTAAAGATACCCAGGTGGTCGAAAATACTCCGTAGCCCTCCATTACGGCTCCTCTATCTCACTTTCCACTTTCACTTCCGCCTTCTTCCCTTACGGCGCGGTTGAGGTGTCCACATAAAACAAGTGAGACAGCTACCGCGCCTTTCCCTTCCTATAAATCAATCAGTCAGTATCCTCTACACTCCTCCCCACCACTGCTGCTTGGCGTTCGTACGCGCCAGGCAGCAGCAGTAGCTCTTTAATTTCACCGCGATATATAACCTTCACGATTGTGCACGGGAGGAGTAGAAGCAGATCGTGAGGCAATCTGAACGAGTTTCAAGGCTTCCTGAGCCTAATTTTGGACGGAATTGTAATGCTTGCTCATTGTATTGTGAGCACCATCTACCTTTCGGCTTCTGCGAGGCTTTATCTTTCTTGCTTTATCCTCGAAGCTCTATCTGAATGCAGCGATAAAGTGTTGAAAAGCTTTTGTTCTTTGGGTGGCAAAACACATTTGACAGCAAGACCCGGAAGCCCAGGAAAAAAGGTATCCTCTTATGAGGACCAAACACTCGATTTCGAGAAGGTAAGCAGTCCGGGTTTGTTTATTGTTCAAGGCGAGCCACCGTCGCTTTAGATGAGAGGAAAGCGACATGTACAAAGCCCAAGGACACGTCTGGCTCACCCTGGCGACAAACGTGCGTTCGACAAAAAGGGCCTTAGTATCAGAAACCTTCCCAGTTCCACTTCACCAAAAAAAGCTTCGAACGCTCGAACTCGAGACTGCAGGACAGGGCTTTTCCGTTCGCCTGCATGGCTCAGATAACTGCTGCCGAGCGCTTGACAGGACAAGGGGAAGGGTGTCAGGCAGTGCGTGCTCTCTGCCGTTTTTTTGTGCGCCAGCGGGCTTGATTCGCGCTTGTGAGGCAAGCTACTGTGCCTGTATATATATTTCATATGCCTTCTCCCACATCGTCACCCATCATGACCTTCTTTCATCTCTCCTTCCCCTTCCCGAGTGCAGAGCAGCAGGCCAGATTTGAATTATTCCGGTCAACCTGTCGATTGCTTTTCCTTTCAATAAATCCATCTATCTATGAGACAGCGGGAAGAGATTTTGTGTAACTGGCAGAGCACTGAAAAGCGTGGTGAGCATCCGTAACAGAATGTCGGCGTTTCCACTCGTAGCTTCTGCTGCGTTTGAAATAAATTGAATTAAATTATTATTATTAGGGTCCGGCACTTTGCTGGAGGGTGGCTGCTCCTGGCCCTACGAGGCTCGGACTGGTAGGTCACTGCCGCTTGCGGCTGGGGCTAGCCTGCCACCGAATTTTTATCTGCTGTAGAGCGTCATTGCACCCATTACCGTTTCGGTGGCGGACGACGGCTGTTGCGGCGGGCGCCTTTCTCTCCCTTTTCTTTTTCTTCTCTATTTTCTCTTCTGTCCGCACGAGGCAGCGGAGGTGGCTCAGCTACAGGGCCAGAAGCAGGCCTGTGCATTTTATTTTCCTCCTTCCTTCAGTCGCAACAACAACAGCAACAAATACATTATTAAAAGAATAAAGCAATAAGCATGTATGTCATCGACAAGGATCAGTCGGATTAGGAGCTGGTTGATATAAATGTGAAATTTCTAAGGCCAAGTGCCACTGAGGGAAAGAAAGTGCACAGGGAAATGCTCTGTTGTTGCAGCTAGAGAGCGAAGATAATTTACAAATAATTTCCGACAAGGTGGAAAACCAATATTCTGGGGGCGAGATTCGAAACCACGACTTCGACCTGGATTCGGTGAACGGCGATTTGCCTACTCAGCTACGGCAGTGGCTGCTTCCTCTGATACCCTCAGAGGTATATCTGTGTGAAATGCAGCCTTATCGTGACAGCGGTTGCCAGCATCACATTTAATCATAGCGGCAGGCGGCGAACTTTTTCCTGACCAATCTGAAAGTACTTATTCTCTTTCGTAAGAAAAAAGACAAATTTATGCAGACCTTGGTGGTACAGAGCAGTGGCATCATAATGCCGTATGTACTGCCACAGAAATTGCACAAGAGGCACTCGGGTCGCACGTCACGCGCTGTCTCGTAGACAGAAAGATAAGGCGACCATTGGACGCACGTGGTCGAACTCGCCGTTATCTCAATGCTGTAGCACTCCTATTGTCATTGAAAAAGTAAACGGAAGCCCAAAGTGGGAGATATCGACTTCCAACGAGCGATGTGAAGCGTTCTTACGTGTGAAAGGGGCCGCCTGTTGGCGGTTGGAGAGAGCACTGCTTCGCTTTCCTCGTGAGCAGTTTCATGGGCTTCTGATCACGCGGAGGGAAGCATAGGCAATACGCGCCACTGCGCGGTGTCGTTCTGTCGTTGTTTTTCGTAGCATGCATGGAGGCGTAGTCTGGGCCCATGCAGCCATACCAGCAGGTGACGATGCTTATTTCCATTGGCAAATATGCACATGCGTACACGTAATCATTCAGAGCGCCGGACAGGCGGCCGACCACCCAGCCACGGTGTGCACGTGCGCTGCCTCCCCAACTAGTGAACTTCGGACCTTTAGTGATAGTAAGGCTAGCGCTGCGTTGCTCCCAATCGGAAAACACTTGGGGCCCTCCTCGCATTGAGCAACAAAATGTGAGGTCGCAATATTAATTGACCCTGCGCACTGTTTAAAGCGAGTTGTTTAAAGCATGAAGTTGGCGCCGAGTTTGGCCATCACCGCCGAGGCCCTATTTTCGACAATTCTCCATTTTGTTCAAATTCTCACGTACGCGTGACGTGTACAGTAGAGCGGTTCCAGGTTACCTAAGCATACAATCGGGTTATGCATTTTAAAGAAAAAAAAAAGAAATAAAGTGACAGAAAAAAGCGCGCCTCGTCTGCTACTATGTATTGGCGCCAAGTATGAAAAACGACGATGCTCCTGCAAGTACCGATCCGCTGCGGTACATTCCAAGATTCGGAAGCCTCAGGTTGCAGTGAGGGCGAGTGAAAAAATACGAGGGACTTTAGCGACTAAATTAGTGAAAGATGAAAGCCTGAGTGCCGCATTCTGCTACGCAACTTAACCTACGCCACTTAAGTAATTAATTAATTTCTTACTTGATTAATTCGTTATTAACTAATTATTAGGCAATTAAGTATTTAAATATTATTTACCTATAAATTAGGTAATTAATAATAAAATGCCAATTCATTACTTAGTAATTGCTCATTGATTTACATATGGCCATGTAAGGCACGCATTCGCGCATACTGTGGTGGTGCTCTGTGATTGGTCGAGACCTCTATGACGTCATCCCGCCTCGGCCAATGAAAACGCCGTAAAAGCGGGACACGTTTTTTTCCACGACAGCACGAGCCATAAAGGCTTTCGCACTATTATGCTGTGGCATTGCGGTATCAGTGCGTCATGACATACTTGCTGTCGGACATTCGACAGCAGCTATGCACGGAGAGGCTGCGCGAGTTTTAGCTGGAATATACGCAGTGGGTTGGCGCAGGATGGGCGCGGAAAATAGCATTGCTCCTCACAACTGCCGATAACTGCTCACATTCACTTATCAGCGACTTTTAAATGCAAGAACTAAAACGTTTAAGGACCTCGTCGTAAACAGAAGGAATCGACAGACTTCCAAAGTAGCTCCAGCATTGACGAAGAGGCGCCAGCGCAGCCGGCATGGTCCATGTCTGAAGACAGCTCACAGTCTCAAAGTACCAATTACTCTTAGATACTGGTTGTGCTACCCACCTTTTTCGAAAAGCCGCGTTATGACCAGCTACGGTCAGATCACCGAGTCTGCTGAAGTTTCTAGCATATTGTGTCGGCTTGAGGTAGAGAGAGAGTGAGTAAGTGAGAGAATGAGTGAGTGAGTGAGTGTGTGTGTGTGTGTGTGTGTGTGTGTGTGTGTGTGTGTGTGTGTGTGTGTGTGTGTGTGTGTGTGTGTGTGTGTGTGTGTGTGTGTGTGTGTGTGTGTGTGTGTGTGTGTGTGTGTGTGTGTGTGTGTGTGTGTGTGTGTGTGTGTGTGTGTGTGTGTGTGTGTGTGTGTGTGTGTGTGTGTGTGTTGCATACACTGGGCCGTATACCTAGTCGGTTAAATTTTCATGTGCTGGCTTGCGAAACGCATTAGGTGTCCTAAGAAGAGAAAGAAACAGAAGAACCGAATAGCAGCAAGGGTAATTAGGCGATGCCCAGGCTATACCGTATACGTATAGGGCGATAAACAGAGAATAGGGAAAGAAAGCGAAAAATGACTGCGGAAATTGTGGTATGAAGCTAGGGCGGCGCCGCGCGCGCGTATTCCTTACTGTCGAAACGGTAAAATGCAAATCAACAGGGATGATTTTTTTCCGGTTGTATTAAAAAAAAGCAATCCACACAAAATGTCACTCAACTGCACCATATGATTAGAGCGTAGCTTGCTCTGGAGTATTTTTTTTAAAATATAAGCAAACGGTGAGCCAGCATGCATATTAAAACAAAATTTTATATATGAAACACATAACATATGTGGCAACCAAACATGTTCCACGTACATGAAACATACATTTCTCTATTAAAATAGAAGCTGTATTTTTGCTTGCTTTTCCCATCGTGGAAAGGCTGTTCAATTCATTAACGTTGCGGTAAGTGCATAGTGCTAGGCAAAAAAAGGCAGTGTTTAGGGCCGACGTTTAGTACAGTCATTGGTGATCGTTCGCTGCCTGTCACGCGAAATTCCTGCAGAGCCATCGCACCATATGACCCCTCAGGTTGAACTCACAAACCGACCAGACAGATAAATAGAAAGCATCGCGGTGCTCTCTGAAATTCATGATGGTTCGGTGGGCAGTGTTTAACACAGAGACAAAGAGAAGAAAACACGGGACTGGCACCTTTCTTTCTCTTCTTTTCTTCTCTTCTTTGTGTTAAAGAGCGCCCACCAAACCATCATGAACAACCTACAACTCGCCCAACTTACCCTTCTGTTGCTTTTCAATTGAAATGCCTCGTCTCGTGCAGATCAACCGCTTGAGTTAGCGGGCTGCATTGCCGCGCTTGGCAACGACGGCGCGGATCGATGGTTTCGCTTTGAGAGCAAAGCATTTGCAAAGTTAGGGTAGCTACGACCCTCGTGCGGCTGTAAATTTCCGTCTTCGTTATTAATCCTCTAAAAGATGACGCAGCTGAAAACTTCCCTATGACGTCGTTTCAGTGTTTTCTGCAATTACAACAAGATGTATCAGCTTATTTCACCACCCACCAAACTGTCTACCAAACTACGGTGAGCTAACAGCCGCCTATATATGCACGTCGAATTCGCCGTGTTTTTTTTACGCGGCCGCCTCAATTGATTCGGAATGCGGCGCCCAACTTTGATCATTTACTGCATTAACAGAACATCCTTTACGTAATGAAACGTCATTTTGACGTCCTCATTTAATGTTTATGCATGACGTATTTCCAGCCACAAAACATCAGTCAATCAGATTTCAGGAGGCGGCTGTTGACACTGTGGGCAGCTCATTTCAGCTAATTCGTAATACAAGCGTAAGTGCTTCTCTTTCTATCATATATACCTCTGTTTTCCTCACCACAATTATAAATACCATCGAGACATCATGAATAGCGCTGCTAATAATCAGTTTTCGCGTTCACGTCATTTTTACATCACCGCAGAAAGCCGTTTCGACAGACTGCAATTTCGTGCCACAAATTTGAAACACGTGACTTTTCTGACAATCAATCAGAGAAACAACATGGCGCCGAACCGCGGCTATGTGTGTCGAAAATAGGGCCCCGCGTCAGCACACCCCAGCAGCCTATGCTGGCCTACGTCACGACTGCGGATGGACGATAAGGGGCTAGCAAATGAAACTGCGAGCGTGGATATGAGTCGCGTCACGTGGCGTACCCTCGCCACTTTACTGATGTCCGTGTGCGCTGATTCATTCTCTGACCGTTTATCGCCCATCCGCAGTCGTGACATACGCTTCTCGAAAAGAACACCAATCCGCAGTCGTGACGTACGCTTCTCGAAAAGAACGCCCATCCGCAGTCCTGGCGTACGCTCCTCGAAAAGAACGCCCATCCGCAGTCGGGACGTACGCTTCTCGAAACGAACACCCATCCGCAGTCGTGACGTACGCTTTTCGAAAAGCACGCCCATCCGCAATCGTGATGTGTGGTTCTCGAAAAGAGCGCCCATCAGCAGTCGGGATGTACGCTTCTCGAAAAAAACGCCCATAAGCAGTCATGACGTCTCGCTGCTCTAAAGGAAGGGGATGCACCGGCCTTGTGAAAATCTCTGTGGCCACGGATTGGCGCCGTTATCCAGAGCCATTGTGAGCAAAGTCATCCTCCCCGAGAACTTGACTCGGTAGTGACGGCAAACTCCATTTCTACTGCACACTGTGCAAGATTCGCTCGCTGGCTGAACACCACAATGCCCCCTACCCCTTTTTTGTTGTTGTACAATATCTTTGCGATCTTTTTATCCCTGGGCTACCGGTGTACCCTCCACGATTCCCATGTTTCTAGATTTCACCGGCTTCACGAGGCTGGGATGGTCCCTCGAATGGGCCGCCGCATGGCCAGTCCGCTGCGAGATGCTAGGCCACGCTAGGCCTAACTCCGCAACCTTCTATGCCGATCACAAAATGTCCGACAAAAGACGAAAAAAGGTAACGAGGAGCAGTTGCTAAATTATGAGGAAATAATAAACCATTATCGATTGGCACGTAGGCTGGTATCCCAACAGACCCAAAATTGAATAACAAACAAGCTGCTGCATAGAAGCGCTTGCAAAATAATGCGTTCATGAATCCGGTCTTGGCATTCTAAGTGTAACCCGGGACGACAGACCATGATATATGTAGTGATTGTAGGGCGAGAGGGGCCTTCGACCACATGATATGAGACTGCCCGCTTTCTCCCAGGATGGGACAAACTATAGTTAGCAGAGAGAACTGGGAGACCCTGCTGCAAAACTCGGACCCTGAGCTACAGCGAAACATCGTCCACCAGGCGGAGAAGGTTGCCATGGACCAAGGCCTGCCAGCCAGAGCAACTCCGGTGGTTATTTCATCATTTTGTGTTTTTAGTTGAATTACATTCATCGGCATGTCCTGACTCCAACACAAAAAAAAACGTTTTTCGAAATTCTAATTACAAGTATTTTTATAAAAGAAAACAGCAAATCGAAATCGAAACTGCTTTCACGGCCAGACACGATGTCCCGGTTGACGAAATGGTGAAGTCACACTCAGTATTAGAAAAACACTCGTACGTGTGTTGGATGGTGAAAATAAAGTAAGGAAATCATGACCACTGCATAAAATGTCTGAGGTAGTTCAATATAAGCGTCACAATTTCATAATCACGCGAGAAGTGAACAGTAACGCCGGTATGCTGTTTGTGACGTCAAAAACTCAGTGTTCCCCGCAGAAATACTCTCAACTTAAGCCATGAAAACGGCATATTTTAAAGCCGTGTTGCGCGTGAACGGATTATCGTACAGCGCCCAAATTTTGTAGAATGCGTTAGGAGAGAGAACTTATGATGAAATTTTTACTAGAATATTCGAATGTCAAAAGACCTCCGGAGTTGCCATTTAACGCGGCGGCTCCCGTCTCCCAGGACTACGTGCCTGGGGCGGGTTTGGCGGCTTCTGGTGGAAAATAGTTTTTCAATTAATCAATCAATTCTGGGCCACGAAGTCAAGGGTGCTTTTGAGGATAGTATGACGCATACCGTTAGCGGGAGTTACGGAGTATGGGTTAGTTTGGTTTATGGGGTTTAGCGTCCCAAAGTAACTCAGGCTATGAGAAACTCCATGGTGGAAGGCAACGGAAATTTCGACCATCTGGGGTTCTTTAATGTATACACTGGCTTCGCATAGAATCGGGGGCGTTACATAGAGGTCATGAATTGGTTGGCAGAAGCAAAGAAAAAGCGTGCTTTCAACCATGAATTTTGTATATTTGGCCCCACATTACCTACATATTTGAAGGCCAAAGTCTTATCGTGGTTGCATAACTCCATGTGTTAATCAGTTGCATTTATTGCTTCTCTTGAATCACAATGGCAAATACATCCAGCTTGACCTTCACTCATGCGTCCCCGTTTTTAGGCGCAAAAATATCAACTGCGAAACGAATTGTGCGAATAAAAAGAGATCACAAGTACCCCCCCACCCCCCCTTCACCCGAAGATGGGGAGACTGCCTTAGAGGCCCGGAAGAGGGTTTTTCCAGTGGATTTCAATCCAGAGAGCTGCTATAACAAAGACGATGCTTGTCTACATCAAATCAAGCTTTCTTGTGCATCACGATTACACCGAAAACGATAACAGCCCTGTTCTGTAGAAAATATGTGGCGTTGCCACCGTTGTGAGCGAAAAATTACGGGTATGGCTCTGGCAGGTAGCAGATAGGTCGATTAGTTTATTGCATGGAAAGGCAGAGATGTCGGCCGGAAAGTTGAACATCGTTGAACCTCTGACATGCTACTCCTGACTGGGGAAGATAAGAGAATAAAAATGATCGTGATGGGTCACAACGTGGTAAGGCGGGAGTTGAAAATATATACAGGCTTGGGAACTTTGATCGCAATCGCTTGCCGAATCCCGTATCATTCAAGAAGTAGCACAAATCCCACACTGCCTGCATTAATGGCCCTGACCTTTGCACGGTTGGTGACCTCGAACGACCGTCCCAGCGCTCCAACAGTTGGATTGCCGGCGCCGCGCAGCGCAGGACTTGATTCTCCTTACCCACGACCTCAACGCCGAAACCACAAGCTCTTCGTTACTGGCTCGCCTTCCCCTCAGCTAGATCTCACGATGCCGGCCTTCAGCATACTCTCGGCTTTCTAACGCACGTACCCAGCCACCGGTGCCTGACATAATGTCTAGTACTATGACATTCGATTCTAAGGTGTCCAGGCTACCGCCAAAGCACCATGAATAGCAGCTATGTGGACTTCATGGAATGATTTTGGCTCTTTACTCGCTGTTTCACCGCTTGAGTCAGCAAGCCAAACCTTCACGTGTACCACGGGGCAACAGAGTCTTTTAAGCGGTGGAACTGTGGCGCGAGACGCATAAAGCACAGGGAGTAGAAAGGTACCTTACTGGTTGATTGAAATACGTTCCGTTTCTTTACCTCACATTGTTGAGGCTCCCGCTCCAGCAAAAAAGCCTGTGGCTTATACCATGGAAAGGCGGATTTTAAAAGTAAATGAATCGTACCGAAAAGGAAATTTAGGGATATCGGGATTAAACTTGGTATCATTTGATCGAGAGTAAAGCATGCTTTCTCTCAGCCACATACAGGCACGTCGTGCGACCCAATTCGTTACAGCCGATCCATACAATTCGGTCTTTCACATATCACGCGGTTGTTTACGACTGTATGCTAATGTGCATGTGTGAGATTAGAGAGGATCTAATTAGGAGAGTCTAGTGAAATAAGCTTGCAACAAAAGGCACTTTGGTGACGAGTGAGTGTACCCGTACGGGCATCCGCAAGGGAAGCCTTTGACAGGAGTCATTATATAACTCTGTCGCGTCGTAACTTCATAAAAAGCTGAGCTTAATATTGTATCCGATATTTGCCCTAGAGGCGTTGCGATGGAGAGAATGACGCTATACAAGGTGGTCTGCAGCTCATGACACCCATGTCTCGAATGCAGCAGCATGTCAGACGTCTCAGACGCGGTCGCGAACGGGAGGTATTATGGTATATAGAGTGAACAACAACCCACAAAAAGGGCTGCGCTATATCGGTGCACAGCTTTTCTGCAGGCTGTACGAAATGATTCTACGAACTGTGTACATTTATTTTTTTTCTCCATTCGTCTAACCAATCTGTCAAACTTCATGGCATTGTCTACAAATTCTCTATTTGTCCTTATGTATATCCGAGTCCGCTGCATTACAACAGGATCTACCCCAATATATATAACACCAACACGTGCAAGGTAAGCAAGACAGACGTTGCCACACTTAAATGCATACTATGGAAATGTAAGCCGGAAGTAACCAGTATGAATCCCGACACCCTCTTGTCGAGATGGTCCGCCCTATGAGAAAGTTTAGCCTCAACGACCAACTCTGGACTGTCCAGCAACCGCTCGAAGCGGCAACGAGACAAGATATCAACCTCCCCATGTGGGCGACCTAGGCGCTAAACTCTACCGGACACTCAACAGAGTTATTACCCACTCCTTGAGTACAAATTAAACAATTTCGAACCATTTTTCTTTCCGAGCTACTGTGACCCACTTCTTTTGAACATCGCAAATTAAATTATCGTTTTCCCTTTTCTACACATCAACCTGCGGCAGTGCTGATTTTATTTCGTGCCATGATGAAGGCTCTACGCTCGCGACTGGCTAGTAAGGGAGCTAAATGGTTAAAATTGGTTTCTTTAACGCACAGGGCAACAATCACAGTGCAACTTCAATACACGCCAGTGCGGCACTAGCAAGGGCTGTGCGGAGAAGGAACGCGGTGGTATGGTTAGAGAAGAGCAGGGAAAGAGAGAGATTGGTAGTAGCGCTTTATTAAAATTATTAACCAAATAGGAAGGAGAGAATGTTGCCGACCACAACGATTGCTATCTAATATCTTAAGTACCCGAGCTGCGGCGGGCGGGAAAGAAAAGTGACAATGAGATGGTGGCGAGAGGTACAGAAGGAAGCAATGGCAAGGGGAGATGATAAAAGAGCGGAGGCGGCCAAGGAGAGGAGAAAAAAATGAGGCTAAAGCAGCATGCGGTGGACACTTTGATACACCGATGCAAAGTGTCCAAGGCCGCTTGGGTGGTCTTCATTCGGTTTTGTGAGCTGCGGTCGGATTTCTTTGCACAGACGATAACATACTCACGTAATGTGGTGTAAAACTATGAATAACCCGTATTTGCTGTATGATGATCTGGTAATGTTTTCCCTAAAATTCCTCGAAATGTCTGAGATGATCGAGTTTTTTATGCGAGGTCAAATTTTCAAAAAGAAAAACGAAGTAGTAAAAACGAGGCAAAATTAGGCCGGTGAATGAATGCTACTGTTGTCAGATGAGGAAGGGGACTTGACACCGGAAAGTGTCATGCCCCAGAGTCCCACTTAACACATCAGCCCATCGTCATCCGTTCAATATCTCCGACAGCCCCCTCCCCAGGGCCAAGTGGGGTCTGGAGGAGCGTGTTTTGCTCGAGGTGAGGGCCCTACAAGAACAAGGGGGCCGCCGCGCGATGCCCTCACAGGAGTGAGTATACATCTTACGCGAAGACGGCCTGTATATCATGACATTGAGCCAAAGAGGCGGACCTTCATGACTACGCAACGGATGTCATCAAGGACCAGCATTCCCTGCAGTGGAGTCATAGAGTGTTTCACCCTTAACCGAGAAAATCACAGACGACCGACACCAAATCTCCGAGAACATCCGCTCTTCGAGAATCCACGTTCCCGCCGCAAGCGGAGCCAGACCTCCTTACGTAACTTTGCAGTTACTTCATGGAGGCCCGGAACCCTGTATGCGACCACGCAGCGTGCCAGCCATACTTGGTACGTGCACTCCACGAGCACGAGGACGAACTGGTTAACGGCTGCGCCTGGCAACGGATAGGTATCTTCATACAGCAACAGGTAAGATGTTTGAGTTGGTTGGTCAAAAGGATGGAAAACGCGGCCGAGAAGACGACACAAAAGAAACTCACATACACATACAAGGACAATGTTGAACTGGCAACTATGGTAGATCCGCGCACCTTCCCTGTTCACTTCCTCTGCCTGCAGCTAACCTTTTTTTTTGTTTGCGATGTTTATTGGCTCAGGGCATAAAAGGAAGAATTATCACGGATGAAGGATGTGGTCAAATAAATGAAAAAAGTTAGCTGATGCAATAAAGTCGAGAAGTGAACGACAATGCGATCCCTGTGTCCAAACGGCATATGACTGCTGATTATGAGGGGAGAGGCCAGCTGCCACTAGATGCCGGATCCGCGTCGGCTTCAATGCTGGACATTCCCACAGCAGGTGATGAATGTCAGCTTCTGTATTTCTGGATGTGCAGACGGGGTACCCAGGGTGTGGATACAAATACCGAAATTGTGGCCACTTTCGAATCACTGCCGTTGTTAGGGTCACCCCAACTCTAATCCTCCGAAGCGCCACCTCCTCTGCACGAGTTAGACCGCGGGGGAAGCTTACCGTACACGGAGGTATAAGAGCACGCGTACAGCGTCGGAGGTGCTCCTTTCTTGTTAAAGTAGGGTAGCATTGTCCAATGTTATGATGTTTAGCGATGTCGAGGTTAAGTTTGAAAGGCGGGTCGCAGAATCCACATAGGAATACAGAAGGCGTACTGACCCAGCGTTCACCAGATATCTCGATAGCGGACTTTAAACATCTCTCGCGCCAACATGTTCGGATTGTTATTTTTCAGAACCTGCACGGTTGTGAATGTCGGCAGGGCTACCCAAACTGCTATTACAGAAGGGAACGCGGCTTCCTTCGCCTAACGAGAGGACGATCAAGCGAGGAAACAAGCTACAGGTAGATGAAGTGAGGAGAGTAGAATGCGCGCGGGTCTAGAATAATTCAGTTGTCAGCGCAGCATTGCCCTTGTCTGCGTGTGTTTCTTCTGTGTCGCTGTCTGCTCTGCTGTGTTTTCTATCATCGGTAACATACGCATCTTATCTTTCAATAAAGCCATTCGCACTCTTCAGTACGATTTCTATACTTGCAAGCATACCCCCTAAATTTTGTCTTTAACCCGCACGTCTCACTCAAGGAGCGAAAGAATGTACGGCGAGGGTTCACTCAAACCATTCAGCGCGAAGGTGGTAAATCAGTTTTGTGCAATCCAAAGCAAGGAATCTCTTGTGAGCAGGCGTTGGTTTTATTTTTTCTCGGATTCCTTGTTGAACATAATTATTGGCTGTTCGGCCTGTGAGGTTTGGTATTAAAGTGTTCGACAAATGGCGCATGGGTGTTTTTACTTTCAGATATGGTTCGGAAAAAAAAAACGCTTGTTTGCACACCACTGTGCGCGCTGAAATAATGGAGGAGGAGGAGGAATATGAGGAGGAAAGGCAGGGAGGTCAGCCTGTAACATCAACCAATTGCTACCCTGCACTGGGGGAAGAGGGTGAGTGGATATAAAAGTTGTGAGAAAGGGATGGGTGAAGTTAGTACAGTCACATCACAGACATGCCACATCACATCCCGTCACAGTCACATCACTAAACATAACAGCAAACTCATAGTCTTTCAATTAGGCCTGTGCTTTTCATAAAGCAGAGCAGTCAGTGCCTGGGAGACCTTCACCGCAGACGATCGCCGTGGCCAGGGACCTAAAATCATAATTTCAGTCAATGGGCGTCCATCGAGATGCTCCAGCATACGGCGCGAAGAAACTTTGCTGTGCCGCCTGTAGGTTGGTGTAGCATTCACAAACTCGTATTATTTTATGATAGGCATGGTAAACAGCCCTGCCTGCACAAACTGTGGGTGCGACGAGTCTATAGGCCACATTCTTTGTGAGTGCCCCATATACAGTGAGGAAAGACAGTGTCTGAAATATAATGGGGTGCGCTTATTGTCCAAGGGGAAAAACAAATGTCACTTTTCTGATCCAAAGCAGGAAGTGCACACTTTAGGTGAGTGCGTTCATTGCGCAAGTATGCGGCGTTTAATTAGAAGATTTGAAAAAAGAGAGTCACACAGTTAACAAAAAAAAATTGAAATTGCCCAATTATGTAAATCTTAAAAAAACAAGCTGCCATCTTAAAAACTAAAGCTTCCCACATTCCATTAAAACCGCATTTAGTCATGCTTCGATTTTCGTCAATGCGATACGTGACAAACTGCGTCGACTAACCGGGGCGCTTTGAAGAGAAGCGCGCTGTTGTCGCGTTATCCACCGTCACTCCAGGGCCGCTGCGCTCACTCCAGCTTGATTAACGTAGATAGTTCGTACAGCTCAGGTTTCTCGCATATATAGCGTGACAAGTTTGCCGCCGCTGGATAGAGCAGCGCTTTTGACTCTTCTTCCAAAGGGTGTGCTTTTCTTACAAGAAAGGGAAATACACTAGTGCGTACTGCTCTCTTCACTGACACATTCACTAAATGTGAAAAAAAAAACTGAACAGTCATTGAAACCGAATGCAAGCACATGTCAATGATTTTTTTATGGTTGTGGTGGTATGGAGCTGGCAGTGTGGAATTCTTTTAGAAGTTAGTTTTGAGAAAGTTGAAGTGGAAGACGTCCACATGCCGCTGACGGGATCCTGTGTCGATGCCTCACCAACTAAGCAACGGCGCTTCTGTCGAACTTTCCGTGATACACTTTAAGTGTATTAGTGATGCGTGTACTTAGCCTATTGTTCACAGGCCCCGTTCACTGAAAATCCAGCGTTGACGTTGTGAGCGAAAAATCATGAGCATGGCGCTGGTAGGAGGCAGCTGCTGGAAGGTGACATGATGGCGCACAGAATGAACCCTATAGGGTTGCCTGGCGTTCCGCTTGGCAGGTGCTGACACCGTGAGCCTCTCCTTTCACATGGCAGGGCGATATCACTATAAGCCCACAAGGACATCATTTGCATTCATGTTACAACTAGGCCGCGTAGGCACGTTCATAGGGCTCGTTTAAAAGCGGGGGCTTTATACCAGGTGTCCCAGCCAAGGGTTAAAAAATAACATATTTGAGGTAAACCAGAGAAACCAGTTGCATACAAGTGCCAGCCATCTTGGGCATCGCAGGCCTTATTCGCTTTGCAATAATCAATAACGTTACTTTTCTTAATTTACAAAATATTCAATTTACCCAGTGTCTGCGAAGTTGGATTGATTGATTGATTGATTGATTTAAAAACTTTATTTTGCAACAAAAGAAGCCGATCACCCCCGCCCCCGGCACGTAGGCCTGGAAGTCGGGGGCCGCCGCGTTAAACGTTACAGGCTGGCTGGTAGGCCTTGGCCCATGGCAGTCTTCTCCGCTAAGTGGACGATGTTCCGCTGGAGCTTAGTTGCTGTCTCTTTCGACAATTGTGTGTGTGTGTGTGTGTGTGTGTGTGTGTGTGTGTGTGTGTGTGTGTGTGTGTGTGTGTGTGTGTGTGTGTGTGTGTGTGTGTGTGTGTGTGTGTGTGTGTGTGTGTGTGTGTGTGCGTGTGCGTGTGCGTGTGCGTGTGCGTGTGCGTGTGCGTGTGTGTGTGTGTGTGTGTGTGTGTGTGTGTGTGTGTGTGTGCGCGTGTGTGTGTGTGTGTGTGTGTGTGTGTGTGTGTGTGTGTGTGTGTGTGTGTGTGTGTGTGTGTGTGTGTGTGTGTGTGTGTGTGTGTGTGTGTGTGTGTGTGTGTGTGTGTGTGTGTGTGTGTGTGTGTGTGTGTGTGTGTGTGTGTGTGTGTGTGTTTAGCTGGGACACCAATCTGGTGTCCACCCGTTGCAAAGGGACTAGCTAGCACTATCATCATCATCATCATCATCTCAGGGCCCGAACTTTGCAGCAGGGTCTCCCAGTTCTCTCTACTAACTATATTTTTTTCCATCGCGGGAGAGTGTGGGCATTCGCATATTATGCGGTCGAGGGTCCCTCTCGCCCCACAATCATTACATCTACATGGTCTCTCGTCTCGGGGTACACAGGGTACGCCAAGACTTCCTAAAAATACGCATCCGGAATGTAATAAAGAACGAAGGGAGAAGCGAGCTGAGGCCTTAAAGCTAAGGTTCGGAAACATATCTGACAGTGAGGTAGCCTATGTTAATGCGGCCGGAGGCCAAGTCTGGGCGGCGGTGGCTTCGGTCGTAAACGCCCGAGAAGTGCCAGTTTTCGCTGCGGCTATCCCGGGGCGCAATTAGTGGCTGCGGAGGAAGTGACGATCGCTTTAGCTTGCGCAGAAACAATAGCAAAATTTATCATAAGCGACAGTAATACTGCAATGCAATTTTTTGGGAAATGCAGGATCTCGCCGGAGGCGGCAAAGATCCTTAGCCAACAACCACTGAACAGGAAAATTCAAATAATCTGGACACCCGCGCACGCTGCCGTCCCTGGCAACGAGGCGGCCCATGAGCTAGCTCGAGTACCCTGCTTCCAGGCAACCATGGGACCCCCTGACTACTGGGGTAACGAGGAGCGGTTGCTAAATTATGGGGAAATGATCGACCATTATCGATTGGCACGTAGGCTGGTAACCCCCCCCCCCCCCCACACACACACACACCCAAAATTGAATAACAAAGAAGCTGCTGCATGGAGGCATGCAAAACTAATATGTTCATGAATCCGTTCTTACAACGTTGGAGAGCACCTTCAGAAACCTCCATTCCATTATTGGCGATAAAGAAAAGCTCAGGCATATATTTTCTTCCCCCGAGCTCCAAATAAAGCCCGCGAAATACAAATAAACTCACGTGACTTCAGCGAACGAAATAAGCTTCAGGTGTCACTCAGTAGTACTTGCGAGCGGGCTAGTTGGCTATACGACTCCGAAGACCTCTGGCGCTGCATAGTTATACACAAAAAATCAATACACACACAAGAGAATTAAACCAGGACGTAGCGAGCGCATCATCTGTGTTAACGTCCTGGTTTAATTCTCTTGTGTGTGTATTGTTTTTTGTGTATAACCATGCAGCGCCGGAGGTCTTCGGAGCCGTCACTCGACAGCTCCGTTTCAGCGGTAGACCGCGATACATTGCCTATGGGTGAAGCGAGCTCGTTGCGCTCGCTGAAATTGCGCCGTCACGTGTGCCGACTGCCTGAAACTGACGAACGAACCATAGTAGATGTATCTACCTGTCGCTGCAACGTGACCGGGGAGCCACGGCCGCAACTTATTTCGTTCGCTCGAACTACTATTGAGAGAACCACCATCGTGGCGCGCGAATGCGGTAGTCACGTGAATTTATTCGTATTTCGCGGGCTTTATTTTCATCTCGGGGGAAAAAAAAGATATGCCTGAGCTTTTCTTTACCGCAAATAACGGAATGGAGGTTTCTGAATGTGCTCTCCAGCTTTGCGAATCACATTTATTGTCTAAATTCAATATTTTGTAAATTAAGAAGGTAACTTGAATGAACAAAATATATATTGCAAAACAAAAGTACCTGCGGTGTGCAAGACGCCTGGAAGTTGTAAGCAACTGGGTTCTCTGACCTACGTCATTTTTTTTTTTTACTTGGCTGAAGCTACCTGGGACACCCGCTATATAGGCTGGTAGCTTACGCTTTGGCACCCTACCCTCAAAAGTGGAGCTTCAGTGTCTCCCATAATATTTATTGCTTATTTTTTTAAATCCTCCCCACTTTAAAAAGGTGATGCTCCCTCATAAAGGAGAAGCCGTAACCAGTCAGCAAGCCGAAGCGCCGGACATAATAGTTCGGAAGTGCGTATCCCACGACGGGGCTTACCCAGAGCGGCGAACCGCAGAAGGCATCCATGCTGTCCGCCGTCGCCTCGCCGACGTCAGGTACAGAAAACTCAGCTGGCCGTTCCGATGGACGCGGAGAACTGCCCCTCGACAATCGACAGCTCCGCAGAGGCACCCATCGAGCAATGAGACAATGCCGGCACGATAACGGTAATCTACGATGACATATCTGCATTTCCTCGCAAGCGCACCCCCTCGACGAACCGCGGTAACAACAAGATAACGCTCGAGGAATCCACCATGTTCGACACTTCACAGCTTTCACTGCTCGTCGCTCCAGTTGGCAAATTAACATTTTGTGTTATTGGTATAGAACATAGCTTAACTGTACTAATATTAGAAAAAAATGAACTAGTTTAACCAAGCACAAAGGAGAAACGACCGCACGTACTGAGGTATTGACGCCAGTAAAAGATGAAATAGGCTTCGGTATGCTTAATCGCGGTATAACACCGATGGCCCTAAAGAAAGTGTTGCAAAGAGGTTCGCGCTATCAAGTGATTTACTTCTTCGCACAAAAATATGTGTACCGGGGCCCCGGACACTGGGTGAAATAAAGAAAAACATTCAATAATAAGTCAGGAAACGCAAACAAGAGAGAGAAAAGATGTTTTCCGACGAATTGGATCTCCAACCACTGTGGTGTTTCACACGTTTGCGGTTATAAATCTCTCATGCGCATCTCACTGCGGCGCCACGTACATACGTGGGCGCCACTCGTAGCAGCTTGCACGTCCCTGTCAGAGTGGCAAAAGCATGTCTGGAGGCTACTGCAAAGATGTGCGTGCCGTCACGATGCAGTTCTGCGCGCCTTTCTCGAGCACAAATGATGCATAAAAATACCGGACACACTGCTCTCTTGTAGGGTACAATATTACAAGCATGGTACAATATTACAAGCATGAATTCAACTGGAACACCATTTGACGACTTCCCAACGCGGCAATAGGAAGCAGAAAGGCGGCACTGTTTTATTCTGCTCGTTCGTGGAAAAAGCGATTTCGATCTCAGTTTATTTCTGCTTGTGCTGCAGAAACAGGATCTGGTTGCAGTTTTAAATGTGCTAAGGGCAAGTTTCTTGGCATCTGTGTTTATGCACTTTAGTGAACGTGTATGACGTTAGGCAAAGGCGCCGCAACCTCTTACAATGCAAGCGTAGCATGGAGTATATTGCTTATATTTTTCATGTTGAACTATATGCAGAGAACATCGCAAGAATTTGGCGTCTTTAGCGAGATCTAAATTATGTAATCAACCACTTAATGGAAAATTCTATAAGCTGAATGGAAAGGGAACCCGTGATCCAAATATATTTTCTCCTCAGCTCCAAAAGAGCAAGCTCAAGTGGTTCCTCCGAAGCTAGTAAAGACATCCATACAAATGTACTAACTTTAGATTGTTTGTTGTGCATTAACTGCTGCGGTTTCAGTGTTAAACACTGGTTCCGAGAACGTTCAATCGGTTTGGGAATTTACAGTGGGCACATAAATCCACGTGTGTTGCGCACCTCGCCTGCGGTGATGGCGTAAGGATCACGAGCATCCCTTTCTGTTCCAGCGCACATCTTAAGCGAAGTAAATATGCTAAGCTGCTGTAATTGTGCCCCTTTCAAAACGACGATTCGCGCTGCTTTTTTTCTTTCGTCTGAGTCTGGTTGAGAACTTGGTTACTTCAATTGACCGTGCTAGCGGCAGTACGCGGGCGTCTGTTCGTTTGCCCAGTGTTCTTTCTTCCTTTTGTTTTTGCAGTAACGGGCGCCATTACCTGATTTATAAATAGACAGTTTTGCTTGTTATACCGGCTACGTCTACCACATGGTGGCAGCGACGGGATAACCAACGCAGCGTGACACCCAGAAGGATAGCGAGCCCAACGTAAGCGGCCGCAGCGTCATGCCAGACACTCGCGGCGCTAACGAAGAGCGCGCGAGCGGCACTCCGAGAATGACGTTCAACCCGCTCGCCGTGTAACTGCCGACAAAGCTCGATTTCCGCAAGCCCGAAGATTGGACACGATGGCACCGCAGGTGAGAACGCTACCGACTGATCTCCGGTCTGACAGGACAAGACGAGACGACGCAAATCAACACATTACTCTACGCCATGGGTGAAGAAGCGAAGGACGTGCTCGCTGCTTTGAAACTGACAGACGAACAGATGGCATCATAATCTGCCATGGTGAGTGCTTTTGAAAAGCATTTCCTACCTCGAAAGAATGTCATCTATGAGAGAGCGCTATTTAACTATCGGAAACAAGAGCAGCATGAAAACGTCGACTCATTTGCGACTGAATTGTTCAAGATGACCGAAAGATGCTATTACGGAACTCTCAAAGACGAACTGATTCGGAACAGGCTCGTGGTCGGCTTGCGAGACGTAAACCTCAGCGAGAGACTGCAGCTTGAAGCAGAACTCACTCTCGAAAAAGCAATCACAGCTCCCCGCAATTAGAGAGCGTGAAACTTCAACACAAGGAAATTCTCTCCATCGAACAGCCAGCACTCGACATGGGAGAAGTTCGCGGCCAGACAAACGTCAAAACTCACCGGAACGAAGCGAAGGGCTTTTCAAGTAGTGCCCTCAACGTACACACAAGACGGGAGACGAACGCTGCAAGTGGTGTGGTGGTGTGCGTGACCACACAAAGACGCAGTGTCCCGCGATAGACAAGACATGCAACCAGTGTGGGAAAAAAGGCCACTACGCCCGCGTCTGCATGTCTAAGCCGAAGGACGAGACCTCGAGTATCCCGACAACGACCAAAAGATCTCGGAGAGCTACATCTAGGCGAAATCAAAGTGGGAGTGAATACGTCGTGGAGGATTACTGCTACCGTGAACAACTTGCCTTTTACCTTCAAGGTCGACACCAGCGCGGATGTGACTGCAATCGCACACGACCAGTACGACAGAACCGTCATGGGACCCATCAAGTCAACGCAACAGCTGTTGATAGGCCCAGGCAAGACAGCGTTGGCTACATCGATGCAACAGTCACCTGGCGCAACACTGAAGTCCAAGAAGCAGTCTTCATCATCAAAGGATTAAAAGAACCGCTGCTCAGTCGACCAGCTATAGAATCACTTGGGATTCTACAGCGCCCTCTTGAGCTAGATGAAACCCTCGCACAATCAACTGATATCCCCAACTTCTTGGCGTCATATCCCACCGCTGCCACCATGTGGTAGACGTAGCCGGTATAACAAGCACAACTGTTTATTTATCAGGCAATGGCGCCCTTTTTCGCTCTGCTTGGCACGATCGCCCATTCTGGGGTACAGTGGCTGGAATGGGCACTGTAGCCGGGGTCTCCCGGCGACCGCCTGGTTAGCTTGCCGCTTGGGGCGCTGTCGTCAGTGGCGCCCACAACAGCAGGCAAAACGAAACAGACAAGAAACGCCATGATGATAAGATTGACGGTGGCCTCCGCCAACCGGACTTAGCTGCACCGGCCGCCAACTCTGCCCAAAGCTAGCCGCTGTGACTAAAATGTGTCACATAAGGCATTTGTTGCTATACGTCGCCCTCCCTCCCAAAACACTATGTTATAAGCCAGCAAGTATCAAAATATTGACAGAATACAATGGCATGCTGTTTCTTTCTGTTTTCTGCAATGTAGGCATGAGCAACGATCGACGCGGAGACTTGGCGCTTTTCCGGGCAAATTACATTCCCCCCCAAAACATCCAAGGCAACTCAATGTGCTACTGTTACACAAGATAATGTCCACCATATAGAACGCAGAAGCTCGTATGATGCTGATTTTTGCGACAGAAGCGTGAGTTCGGAGCTTAAACAGCCGTACTTTGGTAGTTTCGAAGTACTTTGCGCTGATGAAGAACTACATTCTTTCACTGCAGTCTCCTTTCAGGTCTTCTTGCTTTTATGTGTTATTCCTCTCGGAATGCGAAGCCTGAAAGAACTTTGTTTGTTTTTTATGCGGAGACTTGCCAGCGGGATTGTATTTAACTATATGTAACTCAGGTACTATCGTATTTCAGAAACCGGAGCAAGCCCCGGCTCCATTAGCCACAAGTGAAAGTTTTCCTGTAGGCAAAAGTTCAGTCTCTTTCAGTCGCCTTGTTCTTGATGTCTGCATCTCTAAGCACGTCCATAAAAGGTGACGAAGATCCACCTCATTCGATGGCATTGAACACTTAGAGCATGTGCTCTGCACTGCATCTTCTTGATGGCATCATCGTCAGTGATGGGGTCAGGTTCGCCTCAGACTTAATCCTTGTAAGGGCATCTCATTTCTCATCAGGTTATAAGGGAGGGAGTAAGTACACGGGAAAATCAGGACACACCCACTTTTAAAGAGTATGCTAAGAGAGGGAGAGCGGACTGGGGATCAAAAGGAAGTCTCGTGGGCGAGGCACTCGTGACCAGACAACGGGCCACGGACCTGTTTGGCCCGCGGACCAAGCGGCACGTGACTTCCGGTTAATATCAGCATCAGGTACCAAAGGGCATTTGTTTCCTTATGGTCAATATTGTGAGCGTCTTCTTGTACCCAATCTATCTGAACGCGTTTCGCTATTCTCTTATTTAGAATATGCATCTCCTGAGTAATGCATAATGTTTTTGTAACTCTCCTCAGTTGTTTAATAGCATCTAGAGTGTCGACGTAAATATGAACTTCTGTCATCGTCGGTATAGTATTTATAAGACCATCGCATTACGCATAGCGCACAGCTCCATTGCAAGTGAGTTCTGGTGGTTCGTTACGTACGAGTAACTCCGAAAGCGAAGAGCTTTCTGTTGACAACAAGCTTCTTTTATTTGTGATGAAGTATGGCTTCTCGCCTATTTTTTGTGCGAAGCACAACGATCGATATTCAAAATATTCAAATTTGCTCTTGTGCACAATGGCATCGAGCTTCAGAAAGCACTATGACACGGGCAGCGCCATCACTGACTGCACAGCGCTACAAAGTAAAATATCACCAATTCTGGAGAGCCAAAATCTGTGGTTCTCCCATTATAAGGACAGTTACATGCTGAAGTTTTTTATTTGCGACGCACCGGCAACCGCAGACACAGACGCTGGTTGCGCAACCCGCCGGGCAGCTACTTGGGCATAGTCACACGTCGTACACATGATGCACTTCGAAAAGATTTCTTCCTTTGTTGCAGTTTGCTCCTCAAACAATTTCCCAGCCTCATTATTAGTTATAAATCCAACTTCTATATTCAGTGCCACGTACTACTAGCAGACGTCATCTCTTCGGAGACGCGGAGGGAGCCATCCCAGTCAGTATGGTGGCTGTCATACTGCTATAAGCTTTTTCCCTGTTGGTCAGCACTAATAATGTTTCGCGCATACCAACGTTTCCTGCTCATCAGAGGGAACCTTCCAAGAAAGCAATATACAACCATCCTGACCTCTCTACCTGTATTTTCACCAGCCCGAAAGCTTGCCTTTTAACACGGTAGCGTTAAAGGCACCGTAATCACCGAAAATTCAGCGTCGGCGACCGCGTTGGCGTTGTGAGCGAAAAGTCGCGACCATGGCGCTGGCAGGTGGTAGCTGGCAGCTGACATGCCCGCGCATTGACTGGGCGTAGGGTTGCCTGGCATTACGCTTCATAGGATCTGTCAAGCCGGGTCTCTACTTTCATACGAGAGGGTGATATCAGAATCAGCTTGCCAGGACCCCTCAAATCATGTTGCCCTTAACCCGTGCAGGTACATTCATACGACTTAGTTAAAGTGGACTTTATATGTGAGCTGGTAGCCTACGCTATTGCGTCTCTGTTTTCGCAGTAATTGCACCATGTAAGAAGTACGTTCATTGCCTGTAGTCTTGCCTGTAGCCCAAGACTCTTTAGCTTTGTGCCTGAGCTACGTGTTCGCCTACTAGGTGCGCTATGATTCCGATGGGGAGCCATTTCTCAGCGCTCGTTCTACCGGACGATGAGTAGCTCAGATTTGTCGGCTGCCCATGTCAGTCTGGAGGCTGTTGTATAGCATAGACCAGGTCCATAGCTTCTTTTAATGCGTCTTTTATCTTCCTGTTGGAGCCTTTAGTCGCAAGTATTTTTAATCAACCGCGAAGAGGACATGGTTTTTATGGGAATCGGATTCAGATACAGAGGAATCAGCCATTACCCCATTTAGGAAACCCGGAGAGATTACATATCCCTGCGATATGTCGTGACCCGTGAAATTGTACGTGCCGTGTGCTCGCCAATGATAAGTAGTTGCCATGAAGTATGTTCAGAAGGTCCACACCTAGACTCGTTCGCCACAGTGCGAGGAGACCAGGTCAAGTCGTGGTCTACGTTATCAACGCACCTACCGCGAAGACGGGCTTCGTCTGCACCGCGCTATGGGGGTGACTTCGTGCTTTAGCTCTCTTTTGTGAAGAAGTTTGGCCTGAACCAGAACATGATCTCCGACAAAACCTTCGTGTCTCCAGACAAGGGGTAAGGCGCGTGAACGCACTACAGAACTTTCCACGTTAAGATGTTAGTAATATGAGGTGAAGGCCATTCAGTGACAAGGCCTCGCCAGGTTTTGTAATCAGAGCAACCTCGGCCATCTTCAATTGTTGTGGAAGATTTCATGTTTTCCAGGCCTAGTTGAACAAAGCGGTGAGGTTAGTGATGGCAGGGTCGTCCAGGCATGTTATTGAGGACTTTGTGCTGAAAACTATCCGTTCTCGGAGCCGCACGTGTTCATCAGTATATGAACAAAAACGCTGTAATTTATGCCTCAGTGATGTGTTTATCGAGTATGCTGCTAACCTCGCTTTTACGTTTAAAGTTGCCGTATTGTGGTACAGGTCCTGTGCCGATGTAGCACTGTTTTATTCTTGTTGCTCTTTGTGCAGGAATACATCCTTGCTGGTCGTCTTCGATTTTGCGTTTTGTCGTTTCAGACTGACCCTGAGCAGTGCCCATGTTTTTGCTCGCATGCTCTAGCTCTCCTCGAAACCGGTCGCGTAACCCATGTCAATTCGCGCTCGTCAGCTCCTCTGCGTTGCGTTGCGATGCGATGCATTGCTTGAGTTTTCAGCTGTGCTTTTGATTCTTCTAACTTCTCACAAGTCACCTCCGAGCCTCCCAAGTGTGAAGCAGTGACTCGTCAACTTTAGCAATTGCGCAAGCTATAGCTGTGGTGTGGGGCAGCTCTTCTTGGATTTGTTTACCCTTCATGATAGGGTGGGGTTATGCTCTATGACTTCCCATTTTCTTGTTCAGCGAGCTGCGAGTCGCGTTGTCTGGTTGCTTCTTTTTGCTAAAGACATCTTAATCTGTGCGTTTTATTGCCACCAGGGGACTTTCGGAGTCAATGATGTAGCGATCACTTTCCACATTCTCCTTGAGGTTCGTCCACGTGCATGAGGATTCGTTGCTCAAGGGCGTGATTTGGGCACTTGTCCTTGTTGACGCTGTTGCCCTAGCGCATGAGATTGTCTATGTGAGGATATTTAGTTGGTTACGGGCGCTAGCTATAGCCAGTCTGCGCCCTTTGTGTTTATGTAGCTTTAGGAAGGATTGCCTCATTGTAATATATTGGGCTATGAATACCGGAGCCTTCCGTGGTTTTGCCATTGGGCGAAGAGCACTGCTATTCGCAAAGGATCTGCAAATACTCGTGCCTTGCTCCTTCTTCCCTAAGCAACATTACATACATACATACATACATACATACATACATACATACATACATACATACATACATACATACATACATACATACATACATACATACATACATACATACATACATACATACATACATACATACATACATACATACATACATACATACATACATACATACATACATACATACATACATACATACATACATACATGCATTCATGCATGCATGCATGCATACATACATACATACATACATACATACATACATACATACATACATACATACATACATACATACATACATACATACATACATACATACATACATACATACATACATACATACATACATACATACATACATACATACATACATACATACGTACATACATACATACATACATACATACATACATACATACATACATACATACATACATACATACATACATACATACATACATACATACATACATACATACATACATACATACATACATACATACATACATGTATCATCATCAACTACTTAAAGCACGCAGCCCTTTCGTGTGGACTGAACAGTGCGAAGCTGCTTTTAATAACCTGAAGCACGCCCTCACATCAGACCCTGTTCTTGGACACTTCAGTGACAGCGCTCCAACAATCCTGCACACTGATGCCAGTGGTCTCGGTCTTGGAGCTGTACTTCTGCAGCGCGATGCAACTTCGCGTGAGAAAGTGATTGCCTTCGCCAGTCGGACTATGACTCCAGCAGAGAAAAACTACACTATTACCGAGCAGGAGTGTCTTGCCGTCGTCTGGGCTGTCCAAAAGTTTCGCCCTTACCTATACGGTCGGCACTTCACAGTTGTGACCGATCACCATGCTCTTTGCTGGTTGTCTTCGCTCAAAAATTTGACAGGCCGACTTGGCCATTGGATTCTACGCCTGCAAGAATACAATTTCGACGTCACTTATAAATCGGGTCGCCAACACCAAGACGCCGACGCTCTTTCTCGCTGTCCACTTTCGGAATCGGCTTGCTGTTTTTCTTCCCAATGCATTTCCACCTATGACCACAGACGACCATCTCTTTCCCCGACGTACATCACAACAGTTTCATTTGACGACTCTGAGAACAAACACGCTCTCCGCTCACAGCAATTAGCCGATGCCTACTGCCGTCCTATCATCGACCGCCTTATTGGCGCTTCGGACCCACCCAATGCTCGGCTTCGCCGACAACTTCGCAATTTCAAGCTCAAAGATGGCATCCTACTCCGCTTCGTGTATTGCCCTGATGGAACTCGCTGGATTCCAGTCGTGCCGCGTGTGCTTCGCCCACGTATACTGGCGGCTCTCCACGATGACGCTACTGCCGGTCACCTTGGTGTTGACAAAACCTACGACCGCGTGAAAAAACGATTCTTTTGGCCTGGCCTATCTTCCAGCGTTGCCAAATATGTCGCATCCTGCCCTCTTCACCCGCTGGCCTTCTACAACCTGTTCCCTGTCCCGCCACGCCATTCGACGTAGTAGGCATCAATTTATATGGTCCCCTACCTCTCTCCGATGAGGGTAACCATTGGATTATAACAGCTGTCAACCACCTTACACGCTACGCTGAGACAGCACCTGTACGACCGGTTCCGCTCAATAAGTAGCAAATTTCTTTTTGCGATCAATTGTATTGCGACATGGCGCTCCTCGGGTGCTCCTAAGTGACCGCGGGATGGCCTTCTTATCGGCAGTCGTTGCCGAAGTTCTTTACGCGTCATCCACCCTCCATAAGACAACCTCGAGCTACCATCCCCAGAACAACGGGCTGAATGAGAGATTTCACCGCACCTTATCGGATATGATCTCCATATACATCACACTGGATCATCGAAATTGGGACACTATTCTACCATTCGTCACTTTCGCCTATAACACAGCAGTACAGCGGACTACCGGTTATTCTCCATTTTTCCTCGTTTATGGCCGTCATCCCACTACAATTCTCGACGCTTCCTTCCTCTCTACGCCCGACTACTCCACATCGGTACCTACCCAGTTCTTATCTCATGTGGCCAGATGCCGTCATCTTGCCCGCATCAACACAGCAGCGTGCCAGGAAGACCGCAAGAGTCGCTACGATTCTACGCATCGCATGGTCTCTTGTCATACCGTTGACGAAGTACTGCTTTATACTCCACTGCGCACCCCTGGCCTTAGTGACAAATTCCACCACCGCTACCTTGGTCCCTACCAGATCATCAGCTAAACTTCTCCAGTTAACTACAAAGTCACGCCTGTTGATCCCCCGCCGACCAACGCCACCGTGGAACTGAAATTGTTCATGTTTCTCGCTTGAAACCCTTTGTGCGCCGCGATACATCGGTTAGTTAGGAGCGGCCAGGCTGGCCGCTTCCGACCCCCCTGGGCAGATTGTGTGAGGCTCCTGTGGACCTTCTTTCATTTGTACATGCCATCATCATCTTCTTTCATTTGTGCATACCATCATCATCGTCCCGCGGCGCCGACTCCGGCGCGTGCCTGGGTTCGTGATCGGATTAAAACGCTAGACAAGGCTTCGCTGTCCTTGCCGCCACGACCTCGCCGTCTTCACCTAGCCTTCTTCCACAATACATACATACATACATACATACACGCATGCATGCATGCATGCATGCATGCATACATACATACATACATACATACATACATACATACATACATACATACATACATACATACATACATACATACATACATACATACATTCATACATACATACATACATACATACATACATACATACATACATACATACATACATACATACATACATACATACATACATACATACATACATACATACATACATACATACATACATACATACATACATACATACATACATACATACATATATACATACATACATACATACATACATACATACATACATACATACATACATACATACATACATACATACATACATACATTGTGGGGCCCTGCGCCACATATCTGTAAGGCCCGTGGCACGCCGCGCATTCGAAGGTCGCGCCACTTCCCAATGCTCCCTGCGCGGTGCCTGTTTCCCTCTCCCAGCTCGTTCGGGGATAACCGGTCCCGCGCGAGAGGGCTATAAAGGAAGGCACGCGCCGCCGTCTCGCTCTCTCTTGGTCCCTGCCTCTTCGTTCCTGCTGCTTGGCTCCTGGCGCTTCTCCACGGAAACTACCCGCCGCCCCCCGGACGACGACCCCGCACAGCCTTGGACGACGCCCGTACTTACGTGAGATTAAAGATGTTTGTTATACGGCCCACTGTGTATTTGTCGTGCGCATCCCTCGGGCAGAGAAATCGCCCACAACTGGCGCCCAATGTGGGGCTGAATTAGCACCCATATGGACGATTTCTCTGCCAACGTGGCAGCGCACGGCAACACGACGGGCCGGTCCTTTGTATGATAGGCGCAACACCATTTGAGCTTAGGGCTATCGTGTGTGCAGATGGCGTCGAGTGTAGTATAGTGTTTGTACAGTGTTTTAATTTTGTTCTGGGTTATGTATGTGTTTTTTAGTGTCGGGCGGTGTGTGTTTTAATTTTTTTTGTGCATATGTTAGTTTTATGAAGTGTTTAGCCTTTGAGAATAGCCTCCTGACGCGGGCTAGGTGGTAGTAGTGCGTGTGCAGCAGTTCTGCGGCTCGCGGCTGGCCTTAGTTGTTGAGTGCAATGCCTCCGGGAAAAGACGTGCCAGATAGGGCCGCTGCTTCGGATGCCAGTGCGTCCGGAAGTGAGGTGAGGGACGCGGTATAGTCTGCGCAGGTTACCTATGCGGCCGCCCTGATGAGGCAGATGAACGAAATATTGTCGGTGTTCACCTGTCAGCTTGGTTCGGTGGCTAGCGCCAACCAAGCTATAGCTGCGGCGACAGTCTCGCGTCCGCGTATAAATGTAGAGGTTCCCTCCTTTTCCGGCTACACGGACGTGAAGTCAGTCCACGAGTTCTTGCAAGAACTCGATAATTATCAGACGGCACTGGGTTCCCCAGACAACGTGGTGCTAGCGCAGGTAAATCCCGTAGCACTTGTTGAGAGCGCGGCGCGATGGAGACGCTGCCAGCCGGCCTTCGAGTCGATGGCAGACTTCACAGATCGCTTCCGCGCCGAGTTCTTGCCGCCCGATTACGAACGCCGGATGCTTGAGGAGCTAGCGTTGAGCACACAGCACCCAGAGGAGAGCCACCTCGAGTATTACGCGCAATGCAGGAGCTCTACAAGAGGGCAGATCCCACGGCAACCGATCTAGAACAGGTCACGCGCATGATGAGGCAATGCCATCCGCGCTTCAAGCCGTATTTGCGGGGACGTGGTTTTCCAAAACTCGAGGCCCTAGCACAGGAAGCGAAGGTAGTACAGGCGGATTTACTCGCTGAATTGCGCTACCAGCCACCCCCCAGGCTAGCCGAATCGCTAGAGCCGCGATGCGCCTGGGCCGGAGGCCAAGACTCCTTGCCGCGCGCCAGAGGCGCAGACGTAATGACGGTTGGGCAGGAAAGGCCAGCGGAAGGCTCCGCGATTCCTCGCGCTCTTGACCCGTACGCGTTCGAGCAGCGGCGTCGAGCTGGGCTCACCAGCGACGTACGCATAGGCGCGGAGAGAGGGGAAAGACGTCCCCAACCGTTTCGTGGACCACGGCATCCCTCGACCGCGTGGCAGGTGAACGAACGCCATCCGCCTTCAAGCCGTATTTGCGGGGACGTAGTTTTGCAAACCTCGAGACCCTGGCACAGGAAGCGAAGGTAGTACAGGCGAATTTACTCGCTGAATTGCGCTACCAGCCGCCCCCCAGGCTAGCCGAATCGTTAGAGCCGCGATGCGCCTGGGCCGGAGGCCAAGACTCCGCGCCGCGCACCAGTGGCGCAGACGTAATGACGGTAGGGCAGGAAAGGCCAGCGGAAGGCTCCGCGATTCCTCGCGCTCTTGCCCCGTACGCGTTCGAGCAGCGGCGTCGAGCTGGGCTCGCCAGCGACGTCCGCATAGGCGCGGAGAGAGGGGAAAGACGTCCCCAACCGTTTCGTGGAACGCGGCATCCCTCGACCGCGTGGCAGGTGAACGATCGGCTTTGCTGGGAGATTCCTTCAGCGGCTCTGAGAGCGGACGGACGTGACTTTCGCTCGCTCCGAGCCCCGTTACGCGATCTCTGGACTACGCCGCCCCCAAAATCTGGCCTCCCGGGATGCCGCGCGCCTGCAAGGCGAGCCCCGCGTTCCCGGCCGTTTCTCCGTCCCGTGATCTTCGTCGTCTTAGTTCGCCTCGGGTTCCAGACGCTGCCAGCTCTTTTTCCACACCAGCATCCACATCCTGCAGCGTAATGACGAATGCTGCGTCGCCGCTACTGCCATCTTCCACGTCACCTCCTGCCCATTGCTCTGGCACTACCGATATTGATGTCGACTCGGATGAAGCGGCATTTGCAGACAACTGCGATCCCAATACAGAAGAAGGGTGGATAGCACCCAGCAAGACCAAGAAAGAACGCCTAGTGCCGCGCCCCAGGCACGAACTACATACCATCGTAGTGCGCGTCTCCCACACCATGCGATTTGAAGCCGTCAAACCGTGTGCCATCTTATCCGCCTTCATCTCTGAGGCAGCGCTTCCACCCCACATTCGCCAAGAAGTGGCCATCCAGACTCGGCCGCAGAAAAGAGTCATCATCCTGAAAACTGCCTATGAAGTGGCCGCGAAGCGTCTCGCCCAAGTGGAATAAATACGCAATAACAACCATATCCATCAAGTCACGCCGTACCTCACCGCACCGCTCAACTCGTTCAAGGGTGTTATCCACGGAGTGGATGCGGGCCTTTCCACCACTGAATTAATGAATTGCCTGGACAGCTATCAAGCCACCATCATCACGGCGAGAATGATGGGCGAGACCGAATCAGTTCTCATAATATTCGAAGGCACCACTGTACCCCATACAATGCTTTTCCGGCGAGCATCGTACAGGTGCCGCCCTTATCATCCAAAAGCCCTGAAATGTGAAAGATGCAGGACCTACGGACATCGTGCCATGAATTGCCCCCAAGTGCCGACTTTCTGGAGATGGCCTACGTGTGCTACTGCTTTGCATCAAGATCAGACAACACATGAATGCATTCTCTAGTGTTATCACTGCGGCGGTGAACATCCCTCTTTCGATCCTACATGCTCAGTGCAACAACAAAAGGACAAAGCGAGTATCAAAGCAGCCTACGACCAGTGAGTACACCTCCGCAAAAACCTTCAAAAAGCCATTACACGGGCGTCATCACCCGCCAAGCGCGACAGTCGCAGTCAACAAAAAGAGCCGCTGCGAAAAACGCCAACAACCAAGACAAATGCGAGCCAGCAGGCACCGCACTATCAGCGACTTGACACATCATGCCACACAGTTCAGCACCAAGCATCTGCGCCCGTGTAAACATCAACGCTACCACAAACATTGGTATGGGGACGTGTGTCTCCACCTCCTGCAACGCCTATTGAACCGTCACAGCAGTGCACCCAACAACGACCGATTCTCCAGCCGGCCAATCTACAGCCTCCAGACGGAAGAGTTCCGAAGCCCACTTCTGATACCAAGGCTTCCAACGCTGACCCCACCGAGGACGCACGATCGCCGTCCACTTCACTGCCCGCAAACCCGCCTGGACTTTCTCCGCCAGCGAATCTGCCAGGTACTCCTCACCCCTATCCAGTACCCCTTACTCATTCCTCCCCCATAGCCCAAGCTCCCTTTAACCATCCGCACATTAACCAACAACTCACATTGCTGAAAGAAAGATTAGCTCCGTGTAAACAACATATAGCTGAACTCACCGAACGCATGACAAACTTAGAGAAAATGGTGTCCAACATTCTAAATATGGTTAACCCCCTTGTCTGCCGCATAGAAGAGCTCACCAAACTTGTAGTTTCGTTAGAAAAGACTTTTTCAGCTCTCTCAGCACCACAAACACCTATGGAAGCAACATTTCAATCTCTCAAAAGACCTCGATCGCCTGAGCCCGCACAGCCGGGCATTCCTCCTTCACAGCCGCCCCCTCCACTCTCCCCCGCAACCGGATCCTCGTATATTTCATAATGGATGCTAAATCGGCATTCAGCGTCATCAAGTGGAATTCTAGGAGCTTGAAATTCAACCGCACACCCCTTCATCAGTGGATTCTCACCCTCCCGTTCCTTCCTCAGGCTATCTTACTTCAAGAAACTCGACATGCGATGAATATTCCTGGGTATCGCGCCCTTCATGCTCAACCAAACGAGGCCCCACTCGTGTCCACATTCATTCGACGGGATCTCCAGTATGAACCTTTAGAACCTCCCGCAGCTCTTGCAAATCACCTGACTGCATTCGCTTTCTACCCCTCCCCAAAACATAAACCTTTTTGTTTTCTAAATTTTTACAATCCTCCTAAAGAACACAAACTCTTCAAGGCCCTTTTCAGTTTTACTGCAGAGCTCGCCAATAAGTATGAGGTCCTTTTGGGCGGCGATTTCAATGCCCCCCACGTCAGCTGGGGATATCGGAGCAACCTACGCCCAGGCAGGCTTCTGCATTCGTATATCACGCAGCAGCATTTCACTATAATTAATAATCCTGATACCCCAACCAGAGAAGCTTCTCGGATCTGCATATGTAACCCGGACTCACACTCAAGAACAACTTTTTAGCGATCACTACATTATCATTATTTCATTAGACATGTGCTCTCGGAAACGTAAAATTCAAGTCAAGCACACCAATTAAGATGCGTTCCGCAAACTTCTTGTGAATTCAAATAGCTCCACTGAATCGTATGATGAGTGGGTTCAATCTGTAAAGCGGGCGCAGGCACAAGCAATTAAAGAGGCGGTCACCACGGCCCCTGCCCAGCATCCAGACCCGCATCTGACCCGCCTGTGGAAGCGCCGAAAACGGATCCTGAGGCGGATCAGGGAGCAGCCCCAAAATTACCAGCTTGGGGAGCGAATAGAATCTTTGGATCTTCAAGTCCGTCAGCACTGTGCTTCCATTGAGAACTCGAACTGGACAAAAATATGTGATCAGATTGACGGTAGCTTGCATCAAAAATCTGCATGGCACCTACTTCGTGCTTTACTTGGTCCGCAACCGCCCCCCGTGCCAACTCTAGATAAGCACCTAACCATACATGGCCCAACAAAGCTTACTAAAAACTGCAGGATCTTTATATACCCCACCACTGCTATGCTCGTACCCCTCGTACTCAGGGCCAGATAACCCAGACCTCGACGAGGAATTCACGCTGGCAGATCTGGACTGGGCTCTCGCGAGAAACTCCAAAACATCTTCCCCGAGAGATGATGAAATCACTTACACATTACTCCGGAACCTTCCTGAGCACGACAAGGAGCAACTACTTTCCTTCATCAATACACATTGGTCAGAGGGAACTTTCCCTCAGGAATGGTGTTCCTCTACCATTGTCATGATCCCAAAATCTGGCAAGCCGCCGGCACTGCAAAACCTCCGTCCCATTTCGCTTACTTCTTGTGTGGGCAAGACGATGGAACGGATGGTGTTGGACCGATTTCAACGTCTTCTGGACACCGCATCGTTTCTCCCACATAACCAGATTGGCTTCCGCCCCCACGTGTCTACTCAAGATCTCTTTTTGCTTCTCCAGCATACCTTCCTTTCACCGCCCTCCTTCCAAGTCCATGCCCTGGTCACAGTATATGTGAAAAGCATTCGATGATATTTCCCACGATCATATACTTCACTGTGTTCAAGAAACTGAGCGTGGGTCCACTCTGTACTCATACATACGCAACTTCCTCAAAGATCGCACTGCATGTTTCCGCATAGCAGGCGAGAATACCCTTCCCTTTTCTCTCACCCTTGGCACCCCTCAAGGCGCTGTTCTTTCCCCCACCCTCTTTAATCTTGGTATGGCCCCACTTTCATGTCAACTTCAAAAAATTCCAAACTTGTCTCACATATTTTATGCTGACGACCTCACGCTGTGGTGCACACAAGGCTCCCCAGGGGAGGTCGAGGCAACACTTCAACAAGGCCTTGATATTATATCCCAGTTTCTGACTTCTGCTGGGCTCCAGCCAGCACCAGAAAAGTCCAAGCTCCTCCTCTTATCGCGTACCCGCTATCAAAGATCCGTCAATCATCACATATCTCTTCATTTAGCCAACCATCCTATCCCACAGGTTTCTTCATGCAGAATTCTAGGCATTAATATTCATGAAAGGTCCAATCAATTAAATGTCAATTCAGCGATTAGCACGTGCCGCTCCGTTACTCACCTGGTCAGGCGTGTTGTTAAACGCCAAGCAGGATTGCAAGAAAAACAAGCCAGTCAGTTAGTGCATGCACTAGCACTAAGCAAAATTTTATACGCTCTTCCTTATTTTGAACTCACACAACAGCAAACTATAAAAGATTCATCAGCGCTCAACAGCCTCTATAAAGCATCCCTTAACCTCCCTGTACACACTTCAAATAAGAGGCTCTACGCCACAGGCCTTTTTCTTCCCCTCCCCACATTACTCATTCTCCACTGAGACAGGCAGGTGGCTCGACTGTCTGGCACTTTGCAGGGTCGCTGGCTCCTAGAGAAAGCAAATCTGTCTCCTATCAACCTGCCTATCGAAGAATCATCTGCACCCCTTCCCTCCAATATGCGCTTCGCCCCTCCACCCCGTCATATGGCCCCTTGTGTGAATAATTGTCGCAGGGAAGCTCAGGCAGCTCACCACAGTCCTCCCTTATCAACACAGACTGTAGCATATACAGACGCCACCATATTGGACACAGGTTCTGCGGCATATGTAATCTTCACCCCTTTGGTGGCGGACCCTTCCCTTCATACATGCGGCCCATACAGCAATCCTCCCCCCATCGCTACTCTAGAGATTGTACCTATCATTCATGCCATCATGTCCTTCTCTGAACTTCCTCGCACTTCTTCGTACACCATTTACACTGACTCAATGGCGGCTATTGGCTTGCTGCAGCGTCGGCTAATTCCTTCGGACCTAGAAACAGCATTACACCACGCCTTACGTTCGTTGGCTCCATCGTCAGTCACGATACGGTGGGTCCCTGGCCATGCAGGGATCACAGGAAATGAGCTGGCTCATCAGCTAGCCCGCGATATTCACATCCGGGCGCCTGTGATCCCTTGGTCAAGCCCTCCGACGTGGCACGATGCGTTGGCCTATAAACTCACAATTAAGGAACACTACAGACAACTAAAAACGTCATTTAGGCACGTAACCCGCGCCCATCGGCATCTCAACATTGCTCAAGCACATATACTTCGTAGGATTCAAACGAACACTCTTATTATACCTTCCCGACAATTCCATTTCCGTCTTCGTTCAGACCCTTCCTGTTCCAACTGTCCTGCGTTGTATGCCAATCTAGAACACTGCCTCTACTCCTGTCCAGCCGCCCAGTCCAGTCACTACATCCCCTTCCCTTCACCTCCCTCCTGGAGTGCCTGGCTGTCATCGGCACAGATGGAAAACCAGCTTGCCTTGATAAACCAGGCGAAGGATATGTTGAGTGCTTAATTTGCGCTCTTAAATAAAGTGTTATTTCTTCTCTCGCTTTGCTGGAATTGCAACCAGCCGGGCCTCGTGGCACGAGAGTGTCAAGTAAGGCGTATGCAGGGAAACGCGGACCGCCGGCGGCGATAATTGGTAATACCAGCCTGTCGCCGTCGGCGGGAGAATTTCCTGGAAGCCACGGCGGAAAACGGGAAATGTACTCCCACGCCGCGTCACCGGGCGACCGCACCGGCGGCTTAGAGGCTTTTGTCCCCCTCGCCTGTAGAGCGCAAGGAATGTTGTCGCGCTCGAGCCCTTTTATGCTAGTGCGGTTAGCTGGTCAAAGCTACTCGGCACTCATTGACACGGGCTCAACTCTGTCACTGGTCGGTGATGATGTGTTCGAGGCCTGCCGTAGATGTAACATCCGTATCAGTCCAGCAGAAACCCCTTTGAGCTTACCAGCAGGGACAACAAAAGCGGATGGAGCGGTACGTCTGGTCCTGCGTTTTGACGACAGGAAGCGGAGGCATCTCTTCGTCTATCTGCCCTGCTTAGCCATACCAGTTATTCTGGGAAGAGATTTTCTTTCGAGCGAAGGCATTGTACTTGACATGGGGGAAAACGGCTATCGCTACAGCCCCTTCACCCCCCTCATTCCCTTTTTAGCGCACCCAAACAGGAATGCATCGCTGAGCGAGCCAGCGTCCACGCTTTTGTGGCAGACGGCTCACACGCGACACTGAATGGTAGCCCATTAGAAACAATTATCGCGTCCTTTTCAGGAACCGGTAGTCAGCGCCGAAGGCTCGTGGAAACTTACTCCCGTTTTCGGATTTCTTCACAGAGAAACCAGGCAGAACCGACTTGCTTCAGCACGAGATAGAAACGGGTGATGCGCGCCCTTTCAGATGTAACCCGCGGCCGTTAGGCGCGCATAAGAGACAGCTTCTCGACTGCGCCCTTGACAAGATGATTGATACTGGCGCGGTGGGACCCTCACAAAGTCCCTGGGCGTCCCCAGTGGTTCTAGCGCCAAAGAAAGATGGTTCGGTCAGGTGTGTGTTGATTATCGAAAGCTCAACTCACTGACGCCTACGGTTGCGCTCCCTTTCCAGTCGATCGAGGCTGTGATGTACGCATTAGAGAACGCAAGGTTCTTCACAGTCCTGGATGCAAGCTGAGGGTACCTGCAGATTGAGGTGGCGGAAGGTGACATTCAGAAAACCGCATTCACCTGTGACCGCGGGCTCTTCGAATTTACCAGACTTCAGTTTGGTTTGTCTAATGCACCGAGCATATCATGCTATTGATGGACATTGTGCTGGGCTATGCAAGGTTCAACTACGCGATGGCGTACCTCGACGACGTCGTGGTATTCTCACGGTCATTCGAAGAGCATCTCATTCACCTGAATTCCGTTCTTGAAAGAATGAGACGTGCGGGTATAACCTCAACCCAAAGAAAGTGCAGTTGGCATCAAAGAGAGTGAACCTCTTGGGATTTGTGGTTGATGATGGCACTTTGAGACCGAACGATGACAAATTGCAGCCAATTCTGAACTACCCCTGCCCGACGGACGTGAAAAGCTTGCAGAGGTTTTTAGGAATGGTTGCCTTCTACAGACAATTCATCCGTAGTTGTTCAGAGCTCGCTAGGCCGTTGAACCAGCTGTTGCGGAAAGGCTCGAAGTGGGTCTGGGGCAAGGAGCATAACGACGCTTTTGTTGCCTTGGCTCGCACGATAGCGAACACCGCTAGTTTGCGCCTCCCGGACCTGAACAAGCCGTTTGTCTTGCAGACAGATGCTAGTGATGCCGGTGTAGGAGCGGTTTTGTTGCAGGAACACGAGGGCAAGCTGCGCCCTATCGCGTTCGCTAGCCGCACACTCACATCAGCGGAGCGGAATTACTCCGTGACCGAAAAGGAATGCCTGGCGATAATGTTCGCATTGTCCAAGTTCGACATGTACCTAGACGGAGCGGTTTTCACCGTGCAGACAGATCACCAGGCACTTTCGTGGTTAAATAGGCTGAAAAACCCCGCAGGCAGACTCGCTAGATGGGCACTGACGTTGCAACGTTACGCGTATGCCATTGAGTACCACCGGGGCAGCATGAATAAGGTGGCCGATGCTTTATCGCGCGCACCGTTGAAGGCTGGCAGAAGCGCAGAAGAGGCGCAGACCAGCATTGCTGAAAGCGGCGTCGCCGCTAGTGGAGAGGACGGACGCGAGTGTCGCGCCCTGGGCAGGCAGAGTTGCCGCGCTGTGCTGCGAGAGAGAGAAGGCGCAGCAGCTGGTGGCGGCGGCTACTCGCCTGCCAAGAAGCAAGGCAGAGAGAAATCTGTCATGGGGTGTAGCGGTCAGTAGGGAAGACCTAATTGAGGCCCATAAAGCAGACGGTTTATGCCAGCGGGTGCTGACAGAGCTTGCGAGTAGTGCAGCTTGCACCGGGAACGCTGAGGGCAAGTACGGCGCGTATCTGCTGGGCGATGATGGCTTACTGCTCCGCTACATCCCCCAACTTGACGAGGAAGAGGCGATTGCATCCCACTTCCGTGCCGTGGTTCCGAGGAGTTGCGGAAACGATTCCTCCAGTACTTCCATGACTCAGCGCTGGCAGGCCATGGCAGCGGCAGTAAGACTTATGACAAGTTATGCCGTGTCGCGACCTGGCCAGGTATGAGAAAGGATGTGCTGGGTTACGCCCGTACATGTCCTGTTTGCCAGGTAGCCAAGCCTCGGGCGGGGAAACCCGCTGGCATGATGAAGCCGGTAGTTACCAACTATCCGTGGCAAGTGGTCGCATGCGATATCATGGGACCCCTCCCTCTCTCCGCGCGCAGACTCCAATATATCCTGGAAATAACGCACCACTATTCCAAGTGGGTTAAGGTTTTTTCCCTTAGGAAAATTGTGTCAAAACGGATTTGGGAGAAACTGTTGGAGACATTCACTCGTTTCGGTTTCCCTTCCGACCTGATTACAGACAATGCCTCGTATTTCACAAGCAAAGTCTTTGTTGATTCCTGTCGGGCGCTTTGAATCCGCCACAGGAAAACGAGTCCCTACCACGCTCAAAGCAACATAACCGAGAGAGTGAATCGGAATGTTAAGAGTATGCTGGTCGCGAGGACCGAGCAGCACTGAGATTGGGACGCACGGCTGTCCGAACTGGCTTTCGCCACTAGAACAACCATGAACAGGTCGGTGGGTATGACACCTGCCTACTTGAATTTTGGGAAAGAGATTGCTTTTCCGCTAGAGAACGCCCTAATTGACGCGGCGGGGCCTGCGTCCCCTCCGCTTACGCAGTACGTGGCAAAGTTCCGCGAGCGCCTTGAGGCAGCGCAGCACGCGGCTCGTGAAAATCTCGATGTCACGCGCATGGAGCAAGCGGATCAGTACAAAAAAGGTCGTCGTCACGTCGTTTTCAACACGGGCGACTTGGTACTGAAAAGAACGCACCCGCTTAGTAACGCAGCGCGTGGTTTCGCTGCGTCGCTAGCGCACAAGTGGGTTGGACCGTTCGAAGTTACGGCACGGACTATGCCACTCACCTACCAGCTGCGGTTGTTGGCGAGCAGTGAAACCGCTGGTCCGGTGCACGTCGCAGACCTGAAAGCTTACCACCTTCGCAAGGACGATGACTGCGAAGCGGCGGAAGCTCAAAGCGATGCAGCGATCTCCCCCAAAGTAAGGCGTACAGGTAGCAACCCCGTTCGAAACGACCCTATAACCTAAGGCCAAGGTAGTGCACTACTTTGTCTAATGTCATTGCTTCTTTCAGAATGCATTCTGATAAGATTTTGCAGCAGCCAGATGAACCACCGTCGCTGGGGCGGGAAACCGAACCGAGCGCATGGTTCAAGGAGGGGCCACTTAAACAGGGGGTACCCCCTTAGTTTGTCGTGGTTTGTGGCCCATCATTGTGACCAGCGCGGCCATGCTGGCAGTCTTCAACGAGTCTGGATTGGAGCCCACTGCCCAGGCCTGGAGTACAGGCCTCAGGAAGCCAGGTGTGCCCGGGACGGGAACGTCTGCTGCAAAGGGGTCCCAGTGCATCCAGCACGGCGCCACGTGGAAAGGGGTCAGCGATGTAGAGTAGCAGCTCAGGGCCGCTGCCAGGCGTATCCGTGGCCGAGCCCAGCTGCGCGGTGACCCCGAGGATGTGGCCGCTGCCGGAGAGGGACCAGCCGGAACAGTCCCGTCCTGCCCGCTGCTTCTCCCGTCCCACGGACTAGCTGAGATGGCATCCCGCCAGAGCCGGGCGACACGCCTTCATATTTTACGCCGACCCGGGCTCGAACATGAACATGGACCGGCTGTTGGCGGAGCCCGGGCCGGACGCTGAGGGGGGGGGGGAGATGTGGGGCCCTGCGCCACATATCTGTAAGGCCCGTGGCGTGCCGCGCATTCGAAGGTCGCGCCACTTCTTATGCTCCCTGCGCAGTGCCTGTTTCCCTTTCCCCGCTCGTTCGGGGATAACCGGTCCCGCGCGAGGGGCTATAAAGGAAGACACGCGCCGCCGTCTCGCTCTCTCTTGGTCCCTGCCTCTTCCTTCCTGCTGCTTGGCTCCTGGCGCTTCTCCACGGAAACGACCCGCAGCCCTCCGGACGACGACCCCGCACAGCCTTGGACGACGCCCGCGCTTACGTGAGATTAATGTTTGTTATACAGCCCACTGTGTATTTGCGTACGCATCCCTCTGGCAGAGAAATCGCCCGCAACATACATACATACATACATACATACATACATACATACATACATACATACATACATACATACATACATACATACATACATACATACATACATACATACATACATACATACATACATACATACATACATACATACATACATACATACATACATACATACATACATACATACATACATACATACATACATACATACTGTGGGGCCCTGCACCACGTATCCGTAAGGCCCGTGCGCGCCGCGCATTCGAAGGCCGCGCCACTATCCCAATGCCCCCTGCGCGGTGCCTGTTTCCCTCTCCCCGCTCGTTCGGGGATAACCGGTCCCGCGCGAGGGGGCTATAAAGGAAGCCTCGCGCCGCTGTCTCGGCCTCTTGGTCCCTGCCTCCTCGTTCCTGCTTCGCTCCTGCTTCGCGCCTGGAGCTTCTGCACGGAAGACGACCCGCAGGCCGCAGCTCCCCGGACGACGACCTAGCACCGACTTCGACGATCCCTGTGAGATTAAAGATGTTTGTCATACGGCCCACTGTGTGTTTGTCGTGCACATCCCTCGGGCAGAGAAATCGCCCACAACTGGCACCCAACTGGGGCTGAATTAGCACCCATGTGGACAATTTTTCTGCCAACATGGCAGCGCACGACAACACGACGGGCCGGTCCTTTGTATGTTAGGCGCGACGCCATTTTCAGTTTAGGGCTATAGTGTGTGCAGATGACACGGAATGTAGTATAGTAGTGTTTGAACAGTGTTTTAATTTTGTTTTGGGTTATGTGTGTGTTTGTTAGTGTCGGGCGGTTTGTGTTTTAATTTTTTTTTGTGCATATGTTAGTTTTATGAAGTGTTTAGCCTTTGTGACTAGCCTCTTGATGCGGGCTAGGTGCTAGTCGTGCACGTGTAGGCTCCCGGCCGGCCTTAGTTGAGTGCAATGCCTCCGAGAAAAGACGTGCCAGATAGGGCCGCCGCTTCGGACGCCAGTGCGTCCTGAAGTGAGGTAAAGGACTCGGTAGAGTCTTCGCAGGTTACCGATGCGGCCGCCCTGATGAGGCAGATGAACGAAATGTCGGTGTTCACCCGTCAGCTCGGTTCGGTGGCTAGCGCCAACCAAGCCACAGCTGCGGCGACAGTCTCACGTCCGCGGATAAATGTAGAGGTTCCCTCCTTTTCCGGCTACACGGACGTTAAGTCAGTCCACGAGTTCTTGCAAGAAGTCGCGGATTATCAGACGGCGCTAGGTTCCCCAGACGATGTGGTGCTAGCGCAGATAATCCCCGTGGCACTTGTTGAGAGCGCGGCGCGATGGAGACGCTGTCAGCCGGCCTTCCAGTCGATGGCAGACTTCACCAATCGCTTCCGCGCCGAGTTCTTGCCGCCCGATTACGAACGCCGGATGGTTGAGGAGCTAGCGTTCCGCACACAGCACCCAGAGGAGAGCCTCCTCGAGTATGTACGCGCAATGCAGGAGCTCTACAAGAGGGCAGATCCCACGGCAACCGATCTAGAACAGGTCACGCGCGTGATGAGGCAATGCCATCCGCGCTTCAAGCCGTATTTGCGGGGACGTGGTTTTGCAAACTTCGAGGCCCTAGCACAGGAAGCGAAGGTAGTACAGGCGGATTTACTCGCTGAATTGCGCTACCAGCCACCCCCCAGGCCGCCCGAATCGCTAGAGCCGCGATGCGCCTGGGCCGGAGGCCAAGACTCCGTGCCGCGCGCCAGAGGTGCAGACGTAATGACGGTTGGGCAGGAAAGGCCAGCGGAAGGCTCCGCGATTCCTCGCGCTCTTGACCCGTACGCGTTCGTGCAGCGGCGTCGAGCTGGGCTCGCCAGCGACGTCCGCATAGGCGCGGAGAGAGGGGAAAGACGTCCCCAACCGCTTCGTGGAACGCGGCATTCCCCGACCGTGCGGCAGGTGAACGATAGGCTTTGCTGGAATTGCAACCAGCCGGTCCACGTGGCACGAGAGTGTCAAGCAAGGTGTATGCAGCGAAACGCGGACCACCGGCGGCCATAATTGGTAACACCAGCCTGTCGCCGTCGGCGGGAGAATTTCGTGGTAGCCACGGTGGAAAATGGGAAATGTACTCCCACGCAGCGTCACAGGGCGACCGCCCCGGGGGGCGCAGAGGCTTTTGTCCCCCTCGCCTGTAGAGCGCAAGGAATGTTGTCGCGCTCGAGCCCTTTTATGCTAGTGCAGTTAGCTGGACAAAGCTACTTGGCACTCGTTGACACGGGCTCAACTCTGTCACTGGTCGGTGATGATGTGTTCGAGGCCTGCCGTAGATGTAACATCCGCGTCAGGCCAGCAGAAACCCCTTTGAGCTTAACAGCAGGGACGACAAAAGCGGAAGGAGCGGTGCGTCTGGTCCTGCGTTTTGACGGCAGGAAGCGGAGGCATCGCTTCGTCTATCTGCCCGGCTTAGCCATACCAGTTATTCTGGGAACAGATTTTCTTTCGAGGCAAGGCATTGTGCTTGACATGGGGGAGAATGGCTATCACTACAGCCCCTTCACCCCCCTCATTCCCTTTGTTAGCGCACGCAAACAGGAATGCGTCGCTCAGCGGGCGAGCGTCCACGCTTGTGTGGCAGAGGGCTCCCCCGCGACACTGAATGGTAGCCCATTAGAAGCAATTATCGCGTCCTTTTCAGGAACCGGACCCGCGACACTGAATGGTAGCCCATTAGAAGCAATTATCGCGTCCTTTTCAGGAACCGGTAGTCAGCGCCGAAGGCTCGTGGAAACTTTACTTCCGTTTTCGGATTGCTTCACAGAGAAACCAGGCAGAACCGACTTGCTTCAGCACGAGATCGAAACGGGTTATGCGCGCCCTTTCAGATGTAACCCGCGGCCGTTAAGCGCCCATAAGAGACAGCTTCTCGACAGCGCCCTTGACAAGATGATAGATACCGGCGCGGTGAGACCCTCACAAAGTCCCTGGGCGTCCCCACTGGTTCTAGCGCCAAAGAAAGATGGTTCGGTCAGGCTGTGTGTTAATTATCGAAAGCTCAACTCACTGACGCCTACGGTTGCGTACGCTTTCCAGTCGATCGAGGCTGATGTACGCGTTAGGAAACGCAAGGTTCTTGACAGTCCGGGATGCAAGCAGAGGGTACCTGCAGATTGAGGTGGCGGAAGGTAACATTCAGAAAACCGCATTCACCTGTCATCACGGGCTCTTCGAATTTACTCGACTCCCGTTTGGTTTGTCTAATCCACCCGTTCATGCGATTGATGGACATCGTGCTGGGTGATGCAAGGTTCAACTACATGATGGCGTACCTCGACGACGTTGTGATATTCTCACAGTCGTTCGAAGAGCACCTCATTCACCTGAATTCCGTTCTTGAAAGAATGAGATGTGCGGGTATAACGATCAACCCAAAGAAAGTGCAGTTGGCATCAAAGAGAATGAACCTCTTAGGATTTGTGGTTGATGATGGCACTTTGAAACCGAACAATGACAAACTGCAGGCAATTCTGAACTACCCCAGCCCGACGGACGTGAAAAGCTTGCAGTAGTTTTTGGGAATGGTTGCCTTCTACAGGCAATTTATGCCTAGTTGTTCAGAGCTCGCTAGGCCGTTGAACCAGCTGTTGCGGAAAGGCTCGAAGTGGGTCTGGGGCAAGGAACAGAACGACGCTTTTGTTGCCTTGGCTCGCGCGATAGCGAACACCGCTAGTTCGCGCCTCTCCGACCTGAACAAGCCGTTTGTCTTGCAGACAGATGCTAGTGATGCCGGTGTAGGAGCTGTTTTGTTGCAGGAACACGAGGGCAAGCTGCGCCCTGTCGCGTTCACTAGCCGCACGCTCACATCGGCGGAGCGGAATTACTCCGTGACCGAAAAAGAATGCCTGGCGATAATGTTCGCATTGTCAAAGTTCGACATGTACCTAGACGGAGCGGTTTTCACCGCGCAGACAGATCACCAGGCACTTTCGTGGTTAAAGAGGCTGAAAAACCCCGCAGGCAGACTCGCGAGATGGGCGCTGATGTTGCAACGTTACGCGTACGCCATTGAGTACCGCCGGGGCAGCATGAATAAGGTGGCCAATACGTTATCGCGCGCACCGTTGAAGGCTGGTAGAAGCGCAGAAGAGGCGCAGACCAGCTTTGCTGAAAGCGGCGTCGCCGCTAGTGGAGAGGAGGAGAGGGCGGACTCGAGTGTCGCGCCCTGCGTAGTTAAAGAGAGAAAGGAGGCGAACAGAGTTGCCGCGCTGTGCTGCGAGAGAGAGAAGGCGCAGCAGCTGGTGGCGGAAACTACTCGCCTGCCAAGAAGCGAGGCAGAAAGAAGTCTGGCTTGGGGCGTAGCGGTCAGTAGGGAAGAGCTAATTGAGGCCCAGAAAGCAGACGGTCTATGCCAGCAGGTGCTGACAGAGCTTGCGAGTAGTGCAGCTTGCACCGGGAACGCTGAGGGCAAGTACGACGCGTATCTGCTGGGCGATGATGGCTTACTGCTCCGCTACATCCCCCAACTCCAACTTGACGAGGAAGAGAGATTGCATCCCCCTTCCGAGTCGTGGTCCCGATGAAGTTGCGGAAACGATTCCTCCAGTACTTCCATGACTCAGCGCTCGCAGGCCATGGCAGCGGCAGTAAGACTTACGACAAGTTATGCCGTGTCGCGACCTGGCCAGGTATGAGAAAGGATGTGCTGGGTTACGCCCGTACATGTCCTGTTTGCCAGGTAGCCAAGCCTCGGGCGGGGAAACCCGCTGGCACGATGAAGCCAGTAGTTAGCAACTATCCGTGGCAAGTGGTCGCGTGCGATATCATGGGACCCCTCCATCGCTCCGCGCGCGGAAACCAATATATCCTGGTAATAACGGACCACTATTCCAAGTGGGTTGAGGTTTTCCCCCTTAGAAAGCTTGTGTCAGAACGGATTTCGGAGAAACTGTTGGAGACATTCACTCGTTTCGGTTTCCCTTCCGACCTGATTACAGACAATGCCTCGTATTTCACAAGCAAAGTCTTTGTTGATTCCTGTCGGGCGCTTTAAATCCGCCACAGGAAAACGAGTCCCTACCACGCTCAGAGCAACATAACCGAGAGAGTGAATCGGAATGTTAAGAGTATGCTGGTCGCGACGACCGAGCAGCACAGAGATTGGGACGCACGGCTGTCCGAACTGGCTTTCGCCACTAGAACAACCGTGAACAGGTCGGTGGGTATGACACCTGCTTACGTGAATTTTGGGAAAGAGATCGCTTTTCCGCTAGAGAACGCCCTACTTGACGCGGCGGGGCCCGCGCCCCCTCCGCTTACACAATACGCGGCAAAGCTCCGCGAGCGCCTTGAGGCAGCGCAGCGCGCGGCTCGTGAAAACCTCGATGTCACGCGCATGGAGCAAGCGGATCAGTACAACAAAGGTCGCCGTCACGTCGTTTTTAACACGGGCGACTTGGTACTGAAAAGAACGCACCCGCTTAGTAACGCAGCACGTGGTTTCGCCGCGTCGCTAGCGCACAAGTGGGTTGGACCGTTCGAAGTTACGGCACGGACTACGCCACTCACCTACCAGCTGCGGTTGTTGGCGAGCGGTGAAACCGCTGGTCCGGTGCACGTCGCAGACTTAAAAGCTTACCACCTTCGCAAGGACGATAACTGCGAAGCGGGGGAAGCTCAACGCGATGCAGCGATCTCCCCCAAAGTAAGGCGTACAGGTAGCAACCCCGTTCGCAACCGACGCTATAACCTAAGGCCAAGGTAGTGCACTACTTTGTCTAATGTCATTGCTTCTTTCAGAATGCATTCTGATAAGATTTTGCAGCAGATAGATGAACCACCGTCGCTGGGGCGGGAAACCGCACCCAGCGCATGGTTCCAGGAGGGGCCACATAAACAGGGGGTACCCCCCTAGTTTGTAGTGGTTTGTGGCCCATCATTGTGACCAGCGCGGCCATGCTGGCCGTCTTCAACGAGTCTGGATTGGAGCCCACTGCCCAGGCTTGGAGTACGGGCCTCAGGAAGCCAGGTGTGCCCGGGGCGCCTGCTGCAATGTGCATCCAGCACGGCGCCACGTGGAAAGGGGTCAACGATGTAGAGCAGCAGCTCAGGGCCGCTGCTAGGCGTATCCGTGGCCGAGCTCAGCTGCGCTGTGACCCCGAGGATGTGGCCGCTGCCGGAGAGGGACCAGTCGGAACAGTCCCGCCATGCCTGCTGCTTCGCCCGTCACACGAACCAGCTGAGAGGGCATCCCGCCAGAGCCAGGCGACAAGCCTCCCTATTTTACGCCGACCCGGGCTCGGACATGGACATGGCCCGGCTGTTGGCGTAGCCCGGGTCGAACCCGGGGGGGGGGGGGGAGATATAGGGCCCTGCACCCCGTATCCGTAAGGCCCGTGCGCGCCGCGCATTCGAAGGCCGCGCCACTATCCCAATGCCCCCTGCGCGGTGCCTGTTTCCCTCTCCCCGCTCGTTCGGGGATAACCGGTCCCGCGCGAGGGGGCTATAAAGGAAGCCTCGCGCCGCCATCTCGGCCTCTTGGTCCCTGCCTCCTCGTTCCTGCTTCGCTCCTGCTTCGCGCCTGGAGCTTCTGCACGGAAGACGACCCGCAGGCCGCAGCCCCCCGGACGACGACCTAGCACCGACTTCGACGATCCCTGTGAGATTAAAGATGTTTGTCATATGGCCCACTGTGTGTTTGTCGTGCGCATCCCTCGGGCAGAGAAATCACCCACAATACAGACATACATACATACATACATACATACATACATACATACATACATACATACATACATACATACATACATACATACATACATACATACATACATACATACATACATACATACATACATACATACATCATTTGGAGGGAAATGCCGAATATGCTGTGGAACATGTGCATTTTAAGCGATGGCTTATAAAACTTCCCCGCGTGTTGGATATAATCGGGGCTACTAAATATTGTATCATGGTAATTTGGGGTTCTAGTGGTTGATGTCTGATTGCTGTGCGACAGGCGATGAGTTAATAAAACAGCTGTAATTAATTGATTAACTAAATTAAAAAATGGAAAACAGGTGGTTCAAATTTGTCAAAATGCTCAGAATGAACAGCCAATGCTTGATCATGTTAAATAAAAAATTTAGAGCGTGCACGTTATCAGTTATTTGAAATAATTAAGAATTAAAAATGGAAAAGGGGGAAAAGGGGGTTCAAGGTGTCAAATGCCCAGAAGGAAAAGGCATTGCTTGATGATGCCAATAAAAATCATTTAAAAAGTGCAATTTATCTATTAATTATCTGAAATAATAAATATTGTAAACCTGAAAATGGGGATCAAATGTGTCGAAATGCTTAGAATCAGAAATCAATGCTTGGTGAGGCTACTTAAGAAAGTTTGAAGTGTAATTGATCGATTGAATGAATCAATAGACAAAAAATGGGACATTGGAAAAAGGAGGTGTCCAAATGCTAAGAATCGAATGCCAATACTTGCTGGCGCTAAATATCGGTATGTAAAAAAATATAAAAAGTTAAAATGCAAATAACGCAAAAACGAAAAATAGCGTATGTGAAACGCTTTTGAGTCATACCTTTAATTGTGGTGTCCTCGCAAAGAGCGCTGGGGCATCAAATTTCAAAAAGAATACTTAAACATTAAAAGAAATTGAGAAAACATCGGCCGTGTGTGTGAAACGCTACCGCGTCATAACTAATTATTGGCCATCAGATCGATGAGTGTGTTGAATCTGAATTCAGATCATAACCTGGCCTGAGTAACAAGGACGGACTTAGGCTCAACTTATTCTCTGTGTGTTTTCGTGGCTGCAGTGCACACTTTTCACGCGATAGCGTTAAACTCCCCGTTCTACAGCATGCTCCACCGCGGTGGCACAGTGGCTACGAAGCCAGATTACAATGCTGGAGACTTGAGTACCCGGCTGGAGCCCGACCGCCGACGGCTGCGTTGAGATGGAGGCAAAACGGAGTGACGACCTCCGAATATCGCGTCCGGTGCTCTTATCAACTGAGCTACATCAATGACAGCCATATATATATATATATATATGTGTGTGTGTGTGTGTGTGGGGTGTGTGTGTGTGTGTGTGTGTGTGTGTGTGTGTGTGTGTGTGTGTGTGTGTGTGTGTGTGTGTGTGTGTGTGTGTGTGTGTGTGTGTGTGTGTGTGTGTGTGTGTGTGTGTGTGTGTGTGTGTGTGTGTGTGTGTGTGTGTGTGTGTGTGTGTGTGTGTGTGTGTGTGTGTGTGTGTGTGTGTGTGTGTGTGTGTGTGTGTGTGTGTGTGTGTGTGTGTGTGTGTGTGTGTGTGTGTGTGTATGTGTGTGTGTGTGTGTGTGTGTGTGTGTGTGTGTGTGTGTGTGTGTGTGTGTGTGTTGTAGAGTCACAACAACGCTCGGTGACTGTCGATGGTGACAAAGACGACAAGCGTATGCGACAAGTAGGCGCCTTCCACCTTCAAACTCGGCTTCCCCATTTACAATAACACAGTGGAACTGCAGAGGTTTCCGTGCTCGCTGTAAGCGGGCACTTCCGTCTTTACCTCGCAACTTTTGAAAGCTTACCATCCGTGGTAGCCCTCCAAGAGCCAGGGATGGGCGCCGCACTCACAAACTATACGACATTCCAACAAGACCCCTCGACTTGTCTTTGTGTTCACAAAACTTATACAGCAAATCTTGTCGACCTCGACCTCCAAATTGTATATTCCTACGTGATGGTGACTCTCCTCCCTCTCCGCAAGCAGGACTCACCACTTCACATTCTCAATGTATACTGTCCTCCTAAACTGCAACACATTTATTTTGCAGACCTCTTCAGCCGAGCGCTGAGTCGCGGGTCAAGACCCCCTCCTGATTGTAGGCGACTTTAACGCCCCCAGTCGGCTTTGGGGCTACCACCATGAAGAAAAGCGAGGGCGCAGGTTGGCGGAGCTTGCGTCCACGCTGGGCCTCACTCTTCATACTGACCCCGTCCACCCAACCTGACTTGGTAACTCCGTGACAAGGGACACCTGTCCGGACATTACCTTTACTTATAACATCCAACATGCAGACTGGGTCAACACCGAGGAAACCCTCGGCAGCGACCACTGCATTACCAATATCATAATCAGAACTCGTCCACTCTCTAAACCCACAACACAAGCCCGTCTCCCCGATTGGACGAAATTCAGGCAAAATTTCGACAACACAACATCCATTATACAGAGCAAGGGTACACCTCATGGTCCCAGCATTTGGTTTCACACCTTCGCTCCACCGAAACTCAGATTCAGCTTTCAGAGTATCGGATGTGGACAACCACCTACTCCACCTCTGGGGAGCTCGGCACTGCCTCGTCCGCCGATGGCGCCGGCAGAAACATAACAGAAACCTTAAAGCTCGAATTGCCGAGCTCATACAGCGAGCGGCTGAGGACGCTGCCCAGCTCGCCGACTCTAACTGGGTAGATAGGTGCAACATGGCTGCGAGTCAAATGTCCAGCCGAAACACATGGCGCCTCTTTCGCGCCCTCATTGATCCAACTCAGACCCGTAGAGAAACACAAAAACATCTTCAGCGTGTAATCCACACCTTCTCTGGTAATACTACACAACTCGAGCACAAACTCAGGGACCGATATTTGTGCAACATACAGGACACCCGTGGGCAGGCATACTCTAATGTAGGCTCTGAGAATGCTGAGCTTGATCAGCCGTTCAAGCTCCACGACTTAAGGGCAGCCCTGGGCAAAATGAGACGTGGTACTGCACCTGGCCAGGACAAAATCACTTTTACATTACTAGCTAACCTTCCCGACTCAGCTTATACAACTTTATTGGACTACATCAATGCAATATGACGAGGAGATACGCCACTCCCAATTGATTGGAAAACTGTTGTGGTCCCATTCATACAAAAGGCCGGCAAAGCAATAAACACGGACAACGTGTGCCCCATCTCTCTTACCTCTTGTGTGGGCAAACTTATGGAGACGATGGTGCGGGACCGGTTGTCCGAGTACCTTGAGATGCAACATGTCTTCACGGACACCATGTGCGGATTTCGCCCACACAGATCCGCACAGAATGTCTTGCTTCAACTACATTGGGAAGTCCTTGACCCCCTCGAGTGCTCTCATAACGACAGGGTTGTACTCGCCCTGGATCTTAAGGGGGCTTTCGACAATGTAACGCATGATATTATTCTCACTCATTTAGGTCAAACCAACTGTGGCCGTCGTGCCTTGCAATCCGCCAATTCCTCACAGACCGCCACCTTTACATCCGCATTCAGGATAAACGAACACGGCCCCTTCCCCCTAGGTACCAGGGGAACGCCGCAAGGCGCAGTGCTTTCTCCCCTGCTATTCAATTTGTGCTGTAGAGGGCGTGCAGCATGCTCTGTACGCCGACGACATCACCCTGTGGGCCACACAGTGCTCGCTTGAAGACATTGAGGCCAGCCTGCAGCAGGCGGCGACTATAGTAGACCGCTATGCTAGCCGCTGCGGCCTTCAATGCTCCCCACAGAAATCGGAATTTATGCACATCCGCCCCTCTCCCAAATGCACTACTAAAATTCAACTTACTCTTCAATCAGGTCCAATTCCAGAAACACAAGAAGTCCGAGTACTGGGACTCTTCGTTCACCAATACCGCAAGCCAGACACCACATTGGCTAAACTCCGCAAGGTGGAGGACCAGGTGGGCCGCATGGTCCGCCGGGTTTCCAATATACGCGGACGGTTGCGAAGCAAGGATGCCTTGCGGCTGGCAAACGCCTTCGTAACCAGTCGAATCCTTATTCGACTCCATATCTCCACCTGCGGAAGCAATATGAGGATGCCCTCGAGGTCATTCTTCGCAAAATCATTAAGCGGGCCCTCGATATCCCGGTGAATATCTCAAACCAGCGCCTCATGGCGCTGGGAGTGGTGAACACCTTCAGGGAATTGAGGGTCGCAGATGCCGTCGGGAGGCCGCCTTCTTGCCCGGCTCCACATCAAACATACCACACTTATGGAAGAACGGGCCTGCATTCCAGCGCCGTGGAGATGCGCCCTCCGCGTACGCCCTCTTCCCGCCAAAATGGCACGCGAAGACCATGATGGCAGACGCCTGGCGCGGGCGGAAGCCCTGGCACGCGATTATGGTTCTAAACCAGGCGTTTTTTATGTGGACGCCTCTGGCCCGCACCATGGGGGGCGGTACACGGCCGCAGCCGTCCACGAGGCGAAAACAGTCAACGGTCTTAGCTTCAGGGCTCGCAACATAACTCATGCGGAGGAGGTCGCCATAGCATTAGCTGCTTTCCACTCTGACTCGAAGTATATAATTTCTGACTCGCGAAGGGCCTGTCGGAACGTCGAACAGGGCTGGACCCCTTATCTAGCCTACCGAATACTTCAACATAGCTCCTACATTGGGGACCCCGCTACCCGATATATTATTTGGGCTGCTGCTCATCAGGGGCTGGCTGGAAACGAGGCTGCCGATGCCGCCGCCCGAGCGCTCTCTCTCCGGGAAGTTTCCTCCCCCTCCCCCTCCGACCAGGACGCTGATCCTAATCCGGCTTATACATTCAAAGATATCGTAAATTACTACCAATCAGCCACAGCCTTTACCCCCACCCATGTAAAGGCCTTTCAAAGGCAGATGAGCGGCTCTTACTCCGCCTTTATACCAACACACTGCTGTGCCTGGCAGGTCTAAAATACTTCGACCCTGCTTTCTCTGGCAGCTGCTCACACTGTGGGGTGGTGTCTTCGGACATCTACCCATGGTGTGGGCCTGCCCCTCATATCCGGCTATCCCCTCTCACCCCAACCCAATTCGGGAGGACTGGGTGGCGACCCTTCTCGGCTGCTCCGACCTGCATGCCCAACGGGCCTTAGTCGGGCGAGCCCGAGCGGCGGCAGACGCCACTGGGGTCCCGAACTAGGGACCTCCGCCTAATGTTTGTGAGGGTTGGCCCCTCCAGGGTCAGCTCATGCGTTACCTCCTGTATTCGTATCCTATATAAATGTTTTCCACCACCACCGCCGTCGCTCTCCTGCTGGCCCGGAGGAAAACTAACGGCCGCAGTTCCGGAGGCAAGAACTGCGTTTTCTTCTACTTGTGCAAGTCCTCTGTCTTCCCCGGCCAACGTTATCAAAGTATTTGTTGATGGCGTCACAGTTCTCGCGCTTGTGGATAGAGGAGAGAAAAAACCCAGATAGAGGAGAAAAAAAAACGATAAATGTAAAGCCTGCGAAGCGAGGGGGACCCTCGACCATATAATTTGGGAATGCCCTAAGTCTCCGAGCGCTAGGGACAACATTAAAAGTAGAGAAGCCTGGGTAACCCTGCTGCGAAGCGACGTCTCCGCTGACCAGCAGAAAGCCGTCCGCCTGGCGCCTGAGGCCGCGAATAACCAATGTATATTCGCCAGTCCTTAGTCGCGGAGGTTCCAGCCCCCGTTCCTCAGGCCTGCGTGCCAGGAGCGGGGAGTAGGGGGCCTCCTAAATCGGTGTAAATTAAAGTTTTAATCAATCAATCAGCTTGTGGACACTGGCGCCGCTGTGTCTGTTATAAGTGCCAACCTTTGCCCCCGACTTCGCAAAGTTACGACGCCTGTTTCGAATTTTTTTCTCCGAACTGCCAGCTCGCATCGCATTCAATCTCTTGCGGCGTGCACAGCTCGATTTGTTATTCAGAGTGTTTTGTACGTCGCCGAATTTCTTGTGCTGTCTCACTGCTCTCACGAACTGATTCTGGGTTGCGACTTTCTCACCAGTCATCATGCGTTTATTGATTGTGCCCGAGCCAACATCGAATTGTCTCCGCTTTCACCTGCTGCCTCGTCCGACACACCGCTCCACGTCGATAAGATAACCGTGGCCGAAGATACTGACATCCCCGCCTGCTCTACCGCCCTCGTGCCCGTTTCCTGCGCCTGCTTTTCCAATTCGACTGTTTTTTCACTCCGACGCATGCCGCTAATCGTCGCCATTGCTTAATCCTGCCTTTCGCCCTTCTGACCTTCTGTGGTGGCTACAGCGCCATGTACGTCTCTAACCCGTTGCCTTGTTCGTCAACGCTTCGTGGAGAACGTCTTGGTCATGTCGAGCCCTTTGATGACGCTATGACATATCCCATCTCATGAGACCCAGCCCCACTTCAGCTCGATAGTTGCCTTGCCTGCTTCTGTACACAACGACAAATCCAATGCAGATTTTTCTGGCTGTCTTGATGGCAGCCTTTCAGCAGATGAATGCAACCAGCTCGTTAGCTTACTTCAGCGCTTCCGTTCCTCATTCGACTTTCCTCAGAAATCTTTGGGGCGTATATCCGTTGTCACTCACTGCATCGACACCGGTACGCACGCCCCGGTACGCCAGCGCCCTTATCGCGTATCGGCTGCAGAACGTCAAGTTATCACCCAGCACGTTTATGACATGCTTCAACGTGGTGTCAGCCAGCCTTCACACAGCCCTTTGGCTTCTCCAGTTGTTCTCGTGAGGAAAAAGGATGGCTCTATCCGTTTCTGCGCTGATTACAGGCGATTGAACAAGATAACGCGAAAAGACCCCTTCCACGCATTGATGACGCTCTCGATTGCCTTCAAGGTGCCGAATTCTTTTCATCTCTGGACCTCCGCTCGGGCTACTGGCAGGTACCCATGGCAGCTGACGATCGACCAAAAACCGCTTTTGTGACACCTGACGGTCTATATAAATTTAACGTCATGCCGTTTGGATTGTGCAACGCACCGGCCACCTTCGAGCGCATGATGGACACAATTCTGTGCGGACTCAAGTGGCATATGACTGTTGTTGTTACCTGGACGATGTTGCCGTGTTTTCAAAAGATTTTACGTCACATTTGGATCGTCTCGAGCGTGTGCTGAAGTGCTTGACTGATGCCGGCCTGCAACTAAATTTGTAAAAGTGCTGCTTCGGAACTCGCCAACTTCCCTTATTAGGACACGTTGTTTCGAAAGACTGTGTTCGTCCAGATCCTGCAAAACTCTGTGCAGTACTGAGTTTCCACGCCCAACTTCCCTAAAGGAACTGCGTAGTTTTACCGGGCTGTGCTCGTATTTTCGTCGCTTCGTCCGGAATTCCGCTTCGATCATCTCGTTGCTGACTGAGCTCCTTGCCGGTGACGCCATTCTTTCGTCTTGGACGTCCGACTGTGATGAGGCCTTTTCGACGCTTCGGCGCCTTCTAGTGGCGCCTCCGATTCTCCGCCATTTTGACCCTGCAGCGCCTACCGAAGTTCACACTGATGCCAGCGGTGTAGGTCTCGGCGCTGTCCTTGCACAACGAAAGCCCGGCTACCCAGAGTACGTTGTTGCTTATGCCAGCCGCACCTTAACAAAGGCCAAAAAAAATTATTCTGTAACCGAGAAGGAGTGCTTGGCCATCATTTGGGCCATTGGAAAGTTCCGCCCATATCTCTACGGTCGTCCCTTTTCTGCTGTTACTGACCATCACGCACTTTGCTGGTTGTCCACCCTTAAAGACCCATCCGGCCGTCTTGCTCGTTGGGACTTCCGCTTACAAGAGTACGACATTCAGGTCACCTACCGGTCTGGCCGTAAGCATTCTGATGCCGACGCCCTGTCTAGGTCACCTCTTCAATGCGGCTCTGACGCGACAGCTGTCACCATAGGTCTTCACTACAAATTACCGACATGCCCAATGAACAAAGGCAAGACCCTTGGATCGCTTCTCTTCTCACGCTTCTCTACACCTTCTCTGCGCCCAGCTTCTCGAACGCTTAGCCACCAAGCTTGTCATTTTGCCATACGCGACGGCAGGCTTTATCGCCGAAATTACCTTTCCGACGGACGCACGTGGCTCCTTGTCATTCCTCGGAACCTTCGTTCGGAAATATGCGCCGCTTTTCAAGCCGATCGTCAGTGTGCCCACGCCGGAGTGTTCAAAACTTACACTCGTCTTTGCCTCCGCTATTACTGGCAGGGTATGTACCGCTTCGTGCGTCATTACGTCCACGCATGCCAGGAACCCTCCACACCACTCCACCGTTCCGATGCAGCCCTTGCCCTGCCCCAGCCGGCCATTCGACCGTGTGGGTATTGATTTTTACGGGCCACTACCAGTCACTCCAGCTGGTAACCGTTGGGTTATCGTGGCTGTTGACCACGTTACCCGCTACGCAGAAACATTATCTTTACCTTCTGCGTCGGCGCCGGACGTTGCGTCTTTCGTCCTGCACGATCTCGTTCTGCGCCACGGTTCACCTAAAGAATTGCTCAGTGACCGTGGCCGTGTTTTTCTTTCCGAGACCGTTGAAGCCCTTCTTCAGCAGTGCCGCATTGTCCACCGTTCTACCTCGGCCTACCATCCGCAGACAAATGGCATGACGGAACGTTTTAACCGCACCTTCAGTGACATGCTGGCCATGTATATCGCGTCCGACCACTCAAACTGGGACCGGATTCTCCCTTTCGTCACGTACGCTTATAATACTGCCATACAAAGCACGACCGGCTTCTCCCCCTTTTTCCTTCTATACGGCCTTGAACCCACCTCAACTATGGACACGGTACTCCCTTATCGCCCTGACACCTCCGAATCGACCACCGTCTATCAAGCGGCAGCATATGCAGAAGTATGTCGCCAGTTGGCCTGATCATTTACAACCCAGAACCAAGGTCACCAGCAATTCCTTCGCGCACCGTCTTGTCCAGCTCCTTCATACAGCACAGACTCCCTCGTGTGGCTTTGGGTTCCTGCCACCCCCCCCGGCCTCTCTACTAAACTTGCTTCCAAATATCATGGCCCATATCGGGTTATTTGCCAGACATCTCCGGTGAACTACGTTATAGAACCACTTGCACCAACACCGGAAATGCGTCGCCACTGGCGTGGAACAGTGCACGTTGACCGCCTCAAGCCCTGTTATGACCCGCCTGTTGTGTCGATGCCATGCGTCGGCAGGATGCCTCCTTTTTCTCCCGGGGATAACTGTAGTGTCGCACCAACGCTCGGTGACTGTCGACGGTGACAAAGACGACAAGCGTATGTCGAAAAGGCGCGCTACGAAGAAGACGGCTGACAAAGAAGACGCAAGAGACTGACGCGCTAGTTAAACGTTCGACCAGAACACCGACCTCAGACTGAACGTACTCTTACAATGTCTGTATGTAAGTCTATGTATGTATGTATACGTATGCATTATGCACAGGTTTCACATAACTTGGACCAAGGATTAAAATATAGCAGTTCGCAGCAGCTTGCTGAAACCAAAGAAATATTGTTTGACATCATGTTGTGCTCCTTAGAGTATATTTCATATCTCATTTAATTAGTTAAATAATTAAGATTAATTACGTCCAATCATTAATAATCGGTTTGCGGCTAAGTACATTCATTAGGCTGTAGAGAGGGGTCAGATAGCACCGACACAGTTTTTCTACTAACGTACCTCCGACACTCTTTAAGCATTTGAAGAATGAGCGCGAAATATGAAAAATACTACGTGACAACCAAGCCCGCCAAGCCTCTGACAAGCTGAAAGACCAGTTGGCTTTGTTGACCCTGGCCCTGGACATTCTCGACGCCTAATAATGTGTTAAATAAAGTTGTTTCCTCCTTCTCCCTACCACGTGACTGCGATCTTGCGCTGCCAAACACGTTTTGAATAAACGAAGCGTGCAAGCTCGCCGTATCGAAACGACACTATCAGCACAGTCTAAAAGCTGCGCTAACACACTCTGCCAGAGAATGAAGATCCAGAGCCACAATCAGCAATAAGCGATGGGTAGACAACTGAAAGCCAACTCGACCGGAGCTTTTATCGAGCTATGACACGGACACAACAAAAAAAGAAAAAAAAAGCACAGAGATTGCTTAATTCAAGCCAGACTAAATTCTCTTTATTTGTGTCACGGTGCAGCCTGTCAAAGTGAACTGCGGTCGCTCACTTCAGCGCACTCAAAGTACACGTTTAGTTCGTCCAAATGTTGTCGTGAGCCCGGCATTATTAAAATTCACGAAAGCAGTCACGTGACATTTTTTTTTTTTTCGCATTTCGCGGGCTTGAAATGCGGGAAAAAGGACTACGTCGCAGGTACTGCGTTGGTGGAAAAGCTGATAGGTCGTTTCCGAACCCATCTGCAACTTGATGAAGCCCACTTGTCTTCAACCTGAAATATTTTGAAGAATTCATCTTAGTTATTTAGCTAAGTGAACGGAACGTAAAAATAAATATTCTGGAAAAGCTAAGATTGCAAACGATGTGCCGTTGTTTTCAGCGAACTGGAACGGAGAGATGGGGCCTCCGCCTAACGTAACTTCGCTTAATCTGATCATTTGCGCAGAGTCCTGCAAAAACGAATTCCCCGTCTCCGAAGCGGCTATGTAATGCGATGCTCCCTTGTACTGTGCAATTTCATTTCACGTTAAATTATCGCTATGACGGCCTCGTAAAATTCTTGAAACATTTAGGACATTTAAGACTCCTTAGGAGCAATAATGCGAAAGCATTGGGCTGATTCTACTTAGTGTTTGCGAGAACTCCGCCGACCACACAGTACTACTTTCGTGCCGGATCCGTGTTAAGCAGCTCCACTCGGAGGCGATGGCGCACGCTCGTTGCGACGCTTGGTCTTCATAGCTGGCGACAGATGGCGTGTGCTTCAAGCGCCTTCCTGCCCTCCTTATACTTCGTCTCACAAGATATCTGCAGCACTTCGAAAGGCTGAAGAGCCCTTGCAATTGTGCTCCTATGTGCCTCCCGCCCCTGCGCACTATAATAGAAAATTGTGCTCCTACTGTCACTCCCGCCAATTTGGGGGGCGAGAGGCGCGTAGGAGCACAATTGCCTATTGTAGTGCGCGTGATCCTGATTGGACCAGGGTGCCTCTGCCTTTCGCAGTAGGCCGGGTTGAAGGCATCGTCGTTGTGCCGCTGCACTGCCATGGAGGCGGCAGGAACGCTAGGGAAGGAGAACCAAGATATGTCAAGATAGGTTTTCGCATACCCCGCTTGGATTAATCGTTTAACGCGCTCAGCACGTGATCGGAGGGGTATGAGTTGATTCCCGATGAAGAATATTTTTTTTCTTAAAGTTGCAGAACTCAGCCGTCATTTGATTGACAGGCGGACGGACGCACGCATGGACGAACACACATCACCCTAAAAAGCATTTTGCCGTAAAAATTACCTTTATGGCCTAGGAGACGCGTGCCAGGCTCGCAATATGGTCGACGGGTTTGATTTCCACATCACCCTTATTTTCTTTCCAGCGCCGTTTACATTCTTGCATGTCATAATGGCGTCGGAATCAAGCTGCGACCTTACAATTTAGATCTAAGCGCAAGCTCGCATCGGTTTGAAAGCCCGTGCCCGGCCCACGGGCTGGGCTCGTGCCGATCGGAAGCTCTCTTCTTCGGGTTCGGGCCGGGACCGGCTCAAGGTATATTTGTCAAGGGCAGGCCCGGTCGGACACCCCGATCACGAGCACATGCAACTTTTTGCGAAAGCTTGAGTATGGTCATGGTGAAATAGACTTCTAGAATGCGCAGCATCTTCCTGCGCGTTCCCCTTGCGAGGCTGGTGTGTCGACCCGCCTTTCCTCCACAGCTCTTCGTCCCGCCTCTTCACCTCTTAATTGGTACCGCCGTGGTGCGGCAGCTTTTCAATGGAGGCGAAAACCAAGGCGCCGTGAGCTGTACGATGTCAGTGCACGTTAAAGAACCCCAGGTGGTTGAAATTTCCGGAGCCCTCCACTGCAGCGTCTCTCGTAGCCTAAGCCGTGACGTTCAACCCCATAAACCAAGTACATGTGGTGGTTTGTGGGGTGTCACCCGTTGATAATTAGGAGGGGATTATTAACGATGCGCCCTTAACGGTGCGCACACTCCCAGACACCCTTAAAGTGAGTGGGGCTAGCTGTTCCGGTCACAAAGGAGATGCCCTCGACCTGCGTGGCAAGCTCAGCCGGAATTCAACTACCTTGTAGTGACAGAAGGGGGTGGCCTTTTGGTGCCCAGCGGTCGCCGGTTCAAGCCAGAGTAAGGGTCGGAGTCAGAAGTAACAAACGAAACAAACTTTATACACAGCAAGAGGCGATACAGAGGAATCAGTTCAGTTCAGTCGTTCAGTCGTGTCCGACTCTTCGTGACCCTATGGACCATGTCACGCCACGCTTTCCGGACTCTCACTATCTTCCTAGCATCACATAACTTCATCTGCAGTGCCTTGAGGATGCCATCTAACCATCGCGTTCGCTGCCTACCCCTTCTCCGGCGACCCTCAACATTTCCCAACATCAAATCTTTCTCCAGCGACTCCTCTCTTCTCATCAGATGACCAAAGTAGCTGAGCTTTAACTTTATAATTTGACCCTCCAATGAGCAGTCAGGGTTTATGGTCGGCAATATCGACTGATTTGGCCTTCTGGCAGTCCAAGGAACTCTCAAGAGTCTTCGCCAGCACCACAATTCAAACGCGTCAATTCTTCGGCGGTCAGCCTTTTTCACAACTGAGGAATACAGAGGAATACACAAACACTAAATTTGCACGGATGAGAGGTTCACAGAATAACAAACGCTAAGCATGTACCTACAGAGGTATTCAATAACATAGAGGCTTTACAACACAGATGAAACACGAGAGAGTTACATAAACAAACACCAAATTGTTCACCGGGCACTGTTGCAGTCCGACGTCTCAAGAGTCACGATGTGGCCGCCATACAAGACGAGCGCCGCTTCCTTGCAGGTCCGTGGTCTTGCCAGCAGCGGGTGATCCCCGGGAGTCCAGCCGAAGCACAGGCGAACACGCCGCAACCGCTGAATGACTGACTGACTGACTGACTACACAAGCAGCGCGGTCTCTTTAAACAGGGCGCGCCGCGTCTGTTTGTTGGCACGCGCCAAAGCTAGCGCGCACACACACTTAGCTTCGCTGGTTATAGCGCTCTCTCTTCCTCCCGTCGAGCCGCGCGTCGTCATTGCCCACGACCCGTAGAATATTCTGGAACTTTCTGGCGTATTCCAGACTGATGAGTCCGCGTCATTGCCGGGTGATGAGAAAGAGGGCGACAGCGGCGCGTACAAAGCTACACGCTCTCTCGCGCGGGGAAGGAGGTTTTTCTCGAGCTTTCCACGCGACGCCGCGCGGGCCTCGCGCCGTGCCGGCTTGATGAAAATGTGCGCCGATTTCGTGACATGGGGTTTAACGTCCCAAAGCGACTCAGGCTATGAGAGACGCCGTAGTGGAGGACTCCGAAAATTTCGATCACCTGGGGTTCTTTAACGTGCACTGGCATCGCACAGCACACGGGCGCCTTGCTTTTCGCCTCCAACGAAAAGCGGCCGCCGAGGCCAGGATTCGGTCCCGCACCCTTGGGAACAGTAGTCGAGCGCCGTAACCACTGCGTCACCCCGGCGGGGCAACCAAATACCTATTCGCTGTGAAACAATAGAGAGTTTTAGTACTGCTTAGTGAGCGCTACGTACGCACAGCCCACGTACTTTGCGGAACGCGCTAAGAATCATGGGCCGGTGCCCTACTTGGTACGGGGCAGTTGGTTTTTCTCGGGTGCATGAAATGGCGTTATTATGATGTTACTATGAGCGGTGTTGCTATGATAGTAGCGAAGGCGCAAAAGCAGACGTCTCCAATAAAATGTTCCTGTTTCCCGAAATGCCACTAAAAACTTTTTCAGTAATTGCGCAACCATAAATATTTTCAGAACATTTTGTTCCTTTCAAAGTGTGCCTATTAAGTGCGAAATATTGGTATCTGTGCTGCTCAAAGCTAAGCCAATAGGAGAAAGAGCCATCGCTCATATTTGATAAATTTCACACTGACATGGAAGGGGGGGGGGGGGCTGTATCTCTCTCTTATTGCAATTTGTAGTCACAAAAGTGAATGTTAAGACATTGTTTACGGTAGAAGAACGTTTATCTTTGCATTAGTATGGCCAAAAGTTGTAGTTCTGCACTCGGTAGGTATCTGGCCCATGATGCTTTGGGCGCCCATGGCGGCTGAGCGGGCTAAACTGGTCGTCAGGAAACTTTATGTAAATTCCCATAGATGGCGACACAGCTTTCCCTCTAGGTAAGAGTAAGGAACTCTATGATAACACCGGCACAAATATTTAGGTACCCGTTTCACGATTCGGGCTCCGCTATCGCCTCTCCTGCGTCTCTTTTGTGGCTTGTTCTTGCCTCGACTAGCCTCGGTTGAAGCTCAAACCAACCCCTGGTGTTTGAGTTTCCTCTTGTTTTCAGCGCTGGCAATGCAGTGGCGGCGCCTTATCGGCAACGTGAAAAGCACACGCCAATTGCACACGGTGAGCGATACGAGTTCATCGAGTACCTGGCCACAGAATCAACCCCTTGTTTAGATTTAGAGCTTGCGCACTTTTGGAGAAGCAATTCAAGAAGGTATACTTGCCCAAATATTGTTTTCCTTGCTAAGAACTTGTTATTGTTAGTCATTCCAGCCACAAGTTAGAGCATTGAAAACAACTTCAGCGCTGCCGAATTCGTCATCCAGGAGCGCCGCAAATGCCCCAAGAATTCAACAAAGCAGAACTTTTTTTTTTTCATACTAAGTTAGAATGATAATTCCATGAATATGATGTGGCTCTATATCAAATTGGTCATCTTGGCTCAACATTTCAAGATCTTAGATACACGATCATCATTCTTAAATTATATATTTCTGTATCACCGTTTAAACTTCAATGATAACATGTCGGGCCAGGCCGGGCCTGGACCTTTAAATCTCAGCACCGGCCCGGGCTTACGGTTTCTCAGTTTCGGGCCGTGCCGCGCTCGGGCTCAAAATTTCGGCCCGTGCAAATCTCTATACAATTTCCCAGATGTTTTATTCTACTGAAATTCCACGTGATGCTATAACCCGGTAGATCGATAGGGGATTGCTGGTGATGTGATTACTGCTGCACTGCGACTGCCAGGAGATGGATCAACGATTGCAAACCTATACAGAAATAATCGAAAATTATAGATTAGGAAGACGTTTGATGCCACCGCCAGATTCTAGCTTAAATAATAAAGAGGCAGTAGTCTAGCGATGATTACGAGCTGAAAACTTCATAAATTGCGTCTGGGTGCTTCACACCCAGATAGATAACAGAAAAGATGATAAATGGGAAGCCTGCGAAGCGAGGGAGACCCTGCGGCGAAGCGAGGTCGCCGCTGACCAGCGAGCCATCAGCCTGGCGGTTGAGGCTGCGAATAACAAACGCATTAGTCGCGGGGGTCTGGCCCCCGTTCCTCAGGCCTACGTGCCAAGAGCGGCGAGGAGGGGGCCTCCTACATCGGTGGAAAATAAAGTTCAGTGGGTTGGTAGGTCGGTCGGTTGGTCAATCAATCGATCGATCAATCAGTCAATCAATCAATCATATATTAATGAATTATTTAATCAATCAATTAATTAATTAATTAATCAATCAATCAATCCACTAGTACTGCGCGATCCTAAAGGCGTGTTTGAATTACCCGCGCATGGTCATGAGGTGATGGTGGTGATCGATACACCTTTGACAAAGCTTTGACGACCCTTTTGATACACCTTCGACAAAGCTGGATCTTTCGTCACAGGACGTCGGGGTTTGATTTGGGGTAATAAGTGGCCCTGAAATCAAGCACACCTATATCAAGACCTTCATTATTCACGTCATAATCATCATAATGAACTTGATTTCTGCATTCTTCCTGAACTCTTTGGTTATAGATCTTTTACTATGCTACAGTTATCTAGTAAAATCATTTCACGATTGCACACTTCTCATTACCGAAGGCACCGGAACGACTGGAACTGCCTGAACCACCGGTCAGACTATACTGACTATACCAACTATACCACCAGAGAAAGGACCACTGTCTCTAAATGTGGCCACCCAAGGATTTAGTTGCTGGCAACAATGAAATACAAGATGGCCGCGCCCTTTTTACGCTTATTGTCTGTGTAAGCGTGCGCGACAGATCTCGGCATCCGTCAAAATGACCCGTTACGGAAGGAAAAAAACGCACAAGGGTTACACAGCCTCGCACAAGAAAGACAAGACAAAGCGTCGGGCCAAGGACATTGATCAGATTCATGTTGACATGCAGCCGGAGAACGCTGAAAAGCTATTGAACCAAGAGGTCGACTACGACATGCCTGGCGATGCACAATTCTACTGTCTTCACTGCGCGTAAGAAGTGTTACGTTTTCTGATTCCTTTTTGCTTGATGTGTGCAGCCAAATATGTGAAAGAATTTTGCTGCTCCTATATGGTTTGTTTTGTCTGCCTCGGCAAACAGGTTTTGAGAACGTGTGTTAACGCGATCGCTTTCGTTCTTTCAGCAGAGCTTTCTTGGCGTTTGATGTGGCTCATTGCCGTTCCCTTCGTTAACAGAAGTCTTGAAAATCCCTGTGTTCAGTGCCTGTACTGGAGACGACTTATTTACACTGTGACCGCAGTATTGCTTAAAGACTAGACAGCGCCGAATTTATAGCTTTGAGTAAAATGCCGTCATTCTTGCCTGTAGCCCTAAAATGTTCAGTTACTCTGTGATAAGAAGACAAAGAACTGAAAAACCCATGGGCACGTGAGAGCGCAGCAACCAGCTCTCTCCATTTGCAAAACAAAGAAGGCATTCATAGGAGCATTTTAACGCTGTGCGAGAACTAGAAGCGCTGTCCAAATTAGTTATGTCATGAAGATGGTGAAGGCTTTCTCCAGAACTCGAATGTAAATAGTTTCAAAAGCGCCAGCAGTGGTTTAGCGCGTCCGCATATTTCCTTGATTGGGAGAGGAGGGAGGGGGGAGGGGGGAGAGGTGACAGCAATGGTCACGAATGCCGTTTGCTTCAGTGCAAACGTGCAGGGCCTAACAATTTTTCCAGTGCCAGACAGTAGCAACAGTGTGTGTGTGTGTGTGTGTGTGTGTGTGTGTGTGTGTGTGTGTGTGTGTGTGTGTGTGTGTGTGTGTGTGTGTGTGTGTGTGTGTGTGTGTGTGTGTGTGTGTGTGTGTGTGTGCGTGCGTGTGCGTGCGTGCGTGCGTGCGTGTGTGTGTGTGTGTGTGTGTGTCAAAACATAAATGCCACTCTGTGCTTGCTCTGTAATAACTTAATTTGGATGCTCGTACATAATTTGTGCAGTAAGTTGTAAAATAGACACAGTTGCTGTGTTTAGGAATGAATTACTTTTCATTATTACATTGTTCAGTGTCATGCTGAGTGTGTACATGATAAAGGGCTCGGTGTGTCAAAATGTGGTGATGGTGGTAGTTGTTAGGGCAGCATGTGTTTGCACCACACGTGGCTGCAATTTGGATTATGGTTGGCTCTGTTGAATCACATTTTACAGGCAGTTGCAGCCACCAACTGCGAGGCTTGGGCCATTCTCAAGTTTTTGCACACTGAGGAGATGAAAATGAAAATCTAACGACAGATCTGTGGAGTGATGGCTTAGGAAATTGTGCATGCTATTTATGTAAAATTGATCCAGTGTGCATAACAAAAGCCATAGTAGTGAACCTTTGCTTTCCTGGGCATGGTGCATGGTGCTGGCTTAGTGAGTATGGCACCTGGTACTGATTGATGAGCAGAGAACCAAATCTTGTGTGCTGTGACCATGTTTTGATGGAGACAAAATACAAAGGACTGCCATGTAAGAGAGGGCGTTGAAAGATCTCCAGGTAGACCAAGTCAATTTGGAGTGCTTCACTGCAGTGCCTATCATAGCCTCTGTCAACTTCGATGCATTAAACTCAATATACTTATATAACATGCAGTGGGGTAGGCAGAAATATTTTTGTGAAAGTGTTTACACTGTCAGTTAAACAAAAAATGGGACCAGGAAAGGCTGAAAGGAGGTAGGAAGGAAGGGGGGAGGGGGGTTGTTTTCGAAAAATATCGAGGGGTGTTCTGACACTGAAACATCCCCTATGGCTACACTCCTGATTATGTGCCATACCATGAGAGAACAAAAGCATTGGTTTAGAATTTGCAAACTCCTGCATCAGTTTCTGGGAGCCTTCCTCGCCTTGCACTGCCTTGAGGTAAAGGTATCAAAGGGTGCACGAAGGATAGATGCAAAAGCACCTGGTATTCCAGGTCTGTTACATGTTAAATTTCGTGCACAAAAACAGTTTGTTCATGAATGAGCAGGCAGTTGAGTGCTCAGATGCAACTTAGCTTTGCAATTTTGTTATGCAGTAGTGTTGTTTGGTTTCCCTGTTATTGATACGGGAGTTTTGATGATCTTTCTATTATAGAGTGGGCACTTTTCTGTCGTTTTCCTTTTGTGTTTGTCTTTCTGCACTAGCTTTTCACATATCCGCCAGAAATCACCCTAATAATGCAAACGTGCACGCTCACTTTGTCGTAGCATAAATTTCTGTGCATCCTGGATCACATATGTAATAATTTTCATCATTTGCCAACACAGGGAACAAGATTCTCACAAGCGCATCCTAATTACTCCTGTTCTTGTAGCTGTCGTTGCAATTCTTATTCTAATTTCTATTTCATTGTCAACAAAATGCTTTTGCTGGTGCATGGCATACCTTTTATACTTTTTTTGTGTATTTCTCATTGTTGCGAGTATCTCACTTCAGCAGTGTTCATTTAAACCCCAATACAATCATCTGCCGCTTCAACAAAATTTTCGCTTCACTAAGATATTAATTCCCCGTCAGCTAGCCTTAGAAGTTAATGCAACAAAGTTCTTGCTACAATGAAACATTTTTTGGGCCTGTTCTCGCTTTAACGACATTTTCGCTGAGTGAGCTGGGCTTGGAAATTTTTCTCATGAAGTTAGCTTACCGACTTAAACATCTGGTACGTGCATGCTGCTTAGTTTCAGCAAAAACATGTGCCCATGGCAGCACACTTAAACAAACTCATAAAGGGGTGCCATTGTTGAGTGAGGCTTGGCAGGCCACCTTGTGACAAGGCATAGGCCTGCTTTGCCAAGCCGGAGCCACAGCCAATCCGAATCCATTCTAGATCATGCAGGTACAATGTAGCATGCGGTGGCGCAGCAGTGGCCCGATTTACTGTAACGACGCGTAATGATATGTGATGTAATGACATAGGAGATGCACTGGCCCCGCCTCCTACACTTGATGTGATGCACACATTTGACGTCGTTCGTAATTGCATTAGTGCCTACGACGATGATGTGGCGATGCAGCTGCTGACCGAGTGTGAGCACCCCACCACGGCGCTGGTATCTTAAGGATGGAAGCAAACGAAGAGAACCAACATTTTAGGGAATAAATGGTAGTTGTGAAGTGTGCAGAAAGTGTTTTTGGGCAGGATTTGCCACGACGAAGTTCCCGTTTCAACAAAATTCTTCACGCTTCCAGTCAGTTTTGTCGTAGTGAGGTTCTACTGTAATATATGCGCAGAACCTTAATTTCATAAAGTGGAGGATGGTTGGGGCCACATTATGAATTACTCGGATGTTCGTTTCAACAAATGTTGCTCTTGCTTGTCCTTTCTTTTTATATTACCTTTTGCCCACATGACAAAAATCCCCTACTGACATTACTGGGGCACATTTGTGGTAAACCAATAAGCCTTGGATACTAGCATTTGCTCTGTGTCTGCTTGTCTTTAGTTGCCACCTCCCTCTCCACTTGTCTGGAGAGGGAGGCATATATGGTGCATCTTTTGTTTTCCCCACCTCTATGCAGGAGGTACTTCATGGACAAAAACTCGCTCAATGACCACTTGAAGAGCAAGAACCACAAACGAAGGTAAGCGACTTCCGTTTCATTCACTAATGAAGGCCTTACTGTTTGGTGTTGCAATTCTTGAAGATAGTGGGCACGAGGCATGTTTTGTTCAGCTGCCTGTTGTAGCTGGACCTTGTAATGTGCTCCCTTACAGGTCTGTACCTGTTCAGTCTAGCAGGCATTGTTCACAACAGCACTGCTACAGACCTGAAAAGATTTTGGCTGGCTGCCTTTGCTTCAAAGCGTTTTGAGGCAAAGTTTCACTGTCTCCAGAGTCCGGTGCTTACGCGTGCATTATGCACTCTTGAATAGACCTCTCCTGGCCTACGTTGTCAGAGCATGTGTTACTGGACCAAAGGACAAAACGTGCATCCTATCAAGGAGAATCAGAATGGGAGAAGACTGAAATTGGCCAATTTGGCCATCGGGCAATGCCTTATTGGCGTCACATTGTTTACACCAGAGAGAGCTCTGTTGAGAAGTGTTTAGGGTGCTCCATTCGGGGTTGTCAGTATGCTCCTCTCCTGTTGTAATGGTTTCCACCAGTTGGAGATTCTGCGGACTGTGCAATGCATTCCACGTTTTTCAGCTTCAACTTGATTGGATACTGTTCTTTTTAATTACCCAGGTTGAAGGCCTTGGAAGAAGAACCATACAGCCAAGCTGAAGCCGAAGCTGCTGCCGGCATGGGCAATTACATTCCGCCCAAAAGGCGCAAAGTGGAATCACAACCTCCAAAGGACTAGTAGTGTCGAGTGGAAGTAAAATGGTCCCTGTTTACTTGGCTTTGTTGATTACTACTTTAGCCCAGTGCAACGTAAAAGAGCAATCATTGACTCTGAAATATTTATTTATTTATTTATTTATGCATGAAGTTATGTGATGTTAAGAAGATAGTGAGAGACCGGAAAGCGTGGCGTGACATGGTCCATAGGGTCACGAAGAGTCGGACACGACTGAACGCCTGAACTGAACTGATACCTACAATGCCCCTGGGGCATTATTGTAGGGGGATTACAAACATTGTGTGTCATGAGGAAGAAAAGTCAGGGCCAAAAAAAAAAAGGAACAATGATGAAAAATAATGCATCTAATATACAATGGAATTCATAATAAACATAGTGAAAAATGTAACGAAACTCACAGAAAACACACTTCAACCAGGCTGATAAAAAGTTGGTGGATGGGGCATTGACTGCTCTTTCAGGCAGTCGATTCCATTCGTTTACCGTAAAAGGGGAAAATGAATGGGGAAAAACATTCGTGCGGCAAGCAATGCAACTTTTTTTAGTCTTTTTTTAGTAGTCTTCTTGTTACAGCTACGCATTCATTAAGTTGGCTCTGGCACATGATCATTCTGCCAGCATGGTTAAAACAGACGCTTAGGCAAATTGGTAATCCATTGAGGGTAGACAGCGCAAAAAAGACAGACTTATGAAGTACACAAACAAGCGCTGCATGATATGATGAATGGTATGATGAATGGCCAGCATGGTACAATGAATAATTTCACAAATCATTCTCGACAGCCTTTGCACAGTGGCACCATCATTTTCATGCATACTGTACCTGTTGTGCTTGCTGTCTGCTGTCCGAGCTGTCTGCTGTCTGTTCGTGTGCTGCACTTTTGAATCAAAGCAACGCCGTTTATGCTTGGCATATCCGTTTTTTTATTGACTTTCAACGTCTAGCTCTTATCTAGTCCATAAATCACTGCCTTAAGGATCCGTGGCCCCCACTGTCATTTTGCAAGTGTTTCAGGGAAAGTAAGGAACTGTGATACATGTAGGAAGCCATAATTGTTTTTCCTTTATACAATACTGCAGGCTGAAAAGAAATCCCAAGTAGGAGAGGGATAACATAGACAGATGACCAGTGGAACACAATACCAAATGCAGGTTTTTATACAAGCAATGAAGAAAACACAAAGTATGAAAAAAAAAAGTTGCGACAAATGTCCTGTGCCAAACACTTGTTTAGTCACAGAAAGAACATTATCAGATGCAAACACATGCAGGAGGAGGCAAAATGGAGATGCGTCTGTGTGCTGTGTGATGTCTGTGCACATTAAAGATCCCCATATGGTCGGAATTACTCTGCAATCCTCCACTATGGTAGGGTGGCTAGAAGGAGAGATGTGATGAACGCGGTGCGCTTTCCATAGAGAGGGGTGGCCTTCAGAGCATGACAGCCGCTGGGGCCAAACGGAGTGCTGCAGTCTGGGGCACAGTCAGCATTCCAGAGGAGACTTCAACGCGTCTATGGAACTCCACGCGACAGCAGCGGTGGTGTACCGTCCAAAGACACTTGCCGGACAAAGTGTGACAGATACTGTGCCTTTTCTGTAAAGCAATTATATTTATATGTAGCACTGCAATGAATGCCGATAAGAGACAAACGATGAGAAGCAAATGATAGGAGAGGAAGGGTAGGCTTTCGCCATTCTCGCAGAGGCGTCTGCAGTGGCCTCGGCGTGCCAGCTGTGCATCATGTGATGTCACTCCCTCCTGGCGCTTGCGCGGCGGCACCTCTGAGTCACCTGCGCAGCGGAGGAGTCGGCGGTTCCGCCATGGCTCTCCAGCTGTGCTCCGTGTGACGTCATTGGCTCCTTGTGCATGCGCAGTTGGGGCTCTCCGGGGCTCCGCGAAATCGCTCAGACCTAGTGCAGTGTCCCTTTCGCAACAAAAAGAAAGTCCAAGCGGAAGTTTACCTAAAACAGCTAGGTTGATTTGGGTTGTTGCACTGGGTTGCATGAGAATTTTGGACATCACACAATCTGCCTGCAGACAGCAGTAATACGACTGCTGCTCAGTCGTCATGGTAGCCAGAACATGATGCTTTTTCGTGACACCCATACATGGTATCTTGCCAGTGTCCCACAGGCAGATGATAAACCTACTTAACAGAGTGTAACTAAGTGCTAAAAGTGGGTGATGGTGGTGAGTAAAAGGTGCTTGTTTAGCTTGCAAGCAGCGAAGAGATGGGGTGCTTCTCAGTCTTTAGAGGCATATAACCTAGCAGAACAACACTTGTAAATTGTTCAACTGCATTGCTTCTCATCACAGACTTGTTTCCCCATATAATTCCAGTGTTACTCGCACTCAACTGCCGGCTAGCTATGCCTTGCTAACGAATAATACTGACAGGGCTAACAAAATTGAATTCAGCATAAATTTCTTTTCTTTCTTTTTTTTTTTTTTGCTGTTTAAATTGACAAGTCCAGCCTCTTATGATAGTTTATATGTCGCTTCGGGACACTAAAGGACTATTTCGGTGATTTTTACATCATTTTGAGTTGATGGCATTACATTCCTCGATGTGTCCTGACCCTAACACAAAAAAAAATGGTTCTTGAAATTCGAAGTAGAACTGTTTTTAAAATAAAAAAACAGCAAGTCAAAACCAAAACTGGTTTCGTTGTCAGAAACGTTCCAGTTGACGAAATGGTGGCATCACATACAGCATTGGAAAAACACTCGCACGTGCTTTGGAAATAAAGTGGAAATCATGACGTGGTACATGAAATGCCTGAGGTAGCCCAATACAGGCCTCACAATTTCATGATCACGCGGGGCGTGGACAATACCACGAGTAATGTTTGTGTCACAAACGTAGTGTTGCCCACAGAAATTGAACTGAGGCCACAAAAACCGCACATCTTAAAATCGAGTTGCACGTGATGGAATTATCGCACGGTGCCTAAATTTGGCAGAATGTGTAGGAGCGGAGAGGAAAACCTACAGTAAAATTTTTTACCTGAATGTGAGTATGTTGAAAAACCTTCGGAGTTGCCCTTTAAAATCCCACTATTTACAAATACCTTTGAGCACATAAATGTCTGCATCCTTCTGTATAGCAGAGTCGCAGCTAGTCTCCCCATCTTTGTATGTGCCTTGACACACTTCATGGATGCCGAGTTAAAAAAAGGCATTTACGAGCAATCAGTTTGAGTGATGTGGAGGAATTGCGATCTTATATCTCTTTCGCTTGCGGATCTGTCCCAGTTCCGATTCCAATCTTTCACTCGCCAATCTATTCCGAATATATTCGCTTTATTTCTGTTTGTGATTGCTTCTGTGATTCAGTTTTGCTGAGCCATTTGCCTAGTCGAGCCACTTCCTTCTTTGCCCTTCTCCTCTAAATATGTAGTACTTTCTTGTCCCAACCTGCCAACCATGGCAGGTGAAAAGGGAAGTCCTAAACACCATGTTACAATTGGCAGGTGAAGACTGAACAGTTTTCACATTCACTACACTCCTAGTGCCCTCACGTTAAAAGGCTTGTGCACAGTTACGCTGCAATGCGGGCTAGATCTGCTTTTGGAAGGCCAGTCAGTCATCTACACTTTATAAAAAATAAGCAACCAGCTACGATTACAATTAGTCCTTCTGGATTGCAACTGATCGAGTGGTAATTTACCACCTTAGAACCATAACTGAATAATTACAGAATTGTAATAGATTACCGCTGCAATGCCTTTCTTCAAACTGTATTACAACACAAACTTGCTCAAACTGCAATAGTGACGCATTGATTAAAACGTTTTACACATTTATTTTCAGTAGGAGCTCTTTTTCAAACTTGTCACCAGTTTTGCAATGTTTCCTCGTGACGACGTCAGCCACTACACTGAGCACTCTCTTAATGCGAGCGCTAGAGGGTAAGGTGCTGTCGTGGGTGCAGTTGTAAGTTTTGTCTAAAGATACTGTATTTTTAATATTTATTGTTTCAGGTATCTTTCTGTCAACTGTCAACAAAAAAAAAATAAACATTTGAAGTCCAGAAACTACTGTGTTTTACTACAACAAAGTAGCTAGGTATAACTCATTGCAAGAAGCATCCATGTATGGCACTATAGTTACACCAGGAACAAAGAACGCATACGCCAGGTAGACAGGCACCTTGTCGTGCAGCCAAAAACTTTGACGCAATCGCAGTCATGGATGCTTCACCCCTGTAGCCTTTGTTGCTAATAATTCATTCATTCATTACCAGTAACCAAATTTCTATTATCAATATATTTTATATATAACAAGTAATAAATTAGAGGGAAAAAAAAACAGTTGAACTGCCCAAAACACCATTGCTTAAAAATAACAATCAACTGATTGCAAAATTACACAAGAATAATTAATAACAAGTATACAATCTCTTACGTACAACATTCAGCACAGCCCACGTCAGGCACTAGAGAGCCAAATGTGCCTGGTAGAGTTCCGTCTGGCCAGAGCAATTTTCATCGAGAGGGGTAACTGCGCATTTGCATCCATGCATCCAAGCACAACAAGAGAGATTCTGACAAAGCTCTACTTTGCTGATGATAAACAGCACCACATTTGCTCAAATGTACCTGATGCTGATGCTGAAGGTACCTGATGCACTTTGCTCAGCAAAGTGATGGCTTTGAATCGTTGGAGCTTTCACTCCAGCCATCAAACTATACTGCTTGCTTTCAAGGTCAGTCTTGTTAGCAGAAGCCAGGTCGTCAATATTTTGTGCAATAAGCGAGTGTCGGTGACAAAATAGACATGCTGTTGGACAAGACAGTGAGAGTAAACATTCAGTCAGCTCAGCTGTATAACCAGCTAGCTTCATCACCGAACCCACAATTGGTCCTGTTGAGTGCTTGTAAATGAAGCCAGTATCCTCATGGCAGCCTGTCAAACCAAAGAGCATGAGGTGTGCAATTTGAGCCTGGAAATGTTTTACTGTTCTCTTTTGAGAAAAACATTCGGTGTGCGGGTCAAATTATGCAAAATGCATTATTAACCGCATGCTTAAATTTCATCAAGGTGACTGCGACGCTTACTTCAAGCAGCCACTTATAAAAAGAAAGCTTGCTATCAGTGGGTTTCAAACCCACGTCGAGGCAAGCAGATCCGCTTCGCCGATTGCTGCGCCATCTTGGTGACTGGTTTCTTCAAGTGCTAAGCTGCCAGTCTTTCCCGCTGTGCTTCGGATGTTGTTGTCTTCATCTCCTCTGGAAGAGCCGAACTAAAGACCTTAATTACGCCTCCTTCATTCTAATAAAACGATTGTGAATTCTGACATTAAATTCTAACCTTGCCCAAGACTTCGCTTTCGACCTTTACTGTGAGCATAAAACTTGCTTTACTGGCAAAGTAGCTTCATTATTTACATTGTCATAAGAAAACTTATAGCTGTGAAAGCTGTGTGAACATCATGTGACATGGTTCTACATAAAAGTCACACTGTCATGTCTGTGCTGTTACTGATGATTGTGACGATGGCGGTGCTATGAGAGAAGTAGAAGTTGACTCAAAGCTTAGCTCAATGTGGCAAAGCTAAGCAAAACAATACTTAGCTAAAAAGGAGCTAAATATCAGTCTACTTTAGGATTAATATTACACTGCACAAAAGCTTGTTGACTTGCAAGGGCAAAAAACAAAAAAACAAACTGCCTCTCCCATAATCGAGTAGATCAAATCATAAAATTATTACCGTCATAAAAAGATTACCGACACCTGCTTTCAGTGTATGCACACGACTGGAAATTAGTGTCACTGTTGATCGGTGACAAGGCAAGCAAATTAGAGCTTGTTACTGTCCATACTAACAGGTGACACATGGTGTACAGTTTTGGCCAGTGCGTGTATTCTGTAATGACAGAAACTAATGCAGTGCTGTCACCTTAGTTATAAGTATCACCACGAATGAGAGTGAATCCCTTAGGCTTCACAACAGAGTTGTAGACTTCTTCATGCTTGCCTTACTCTGCATGGGAATTGATGAACACTTGTTTATGCACGTGTTGCTCCAGGTGCAGTGCAGTATGTGGGAAACAAGAGGTAACCCATGAATGTTTAGTGTTTAGGTAGCTTCCAGTTTGCCTCCGTTTCTCCCTATTCTGGCACCAAGGTCACTGATGGTGCATTGACAATGAGAGGCAAAAGTATTTAATGCTTAAAAACAGAAGTCTGCAGTGTAAAACACTGCCGTGACAAAATGCAAGGAATGAGGTTTGGAGCATTTTGTCCTTGGCGACCAAGTAAGGTAAACCATCTGCAAAAGGACAGTGTTTTTTATTTACATGCATGGCATCACTGACCCTTCCCTGCATTCACAGCAGCATTGGCACAATACAAAAACAGTTTTCTTGTTCTTTCGTACATACATCTTTTTCTCTTTGATATAGTACATATAGACATGTAATATATATTTATATATATATGCACCTCTGTCTCATGTCAACATATCTAACACATTAGTAATTTGTACAGAGAGAAGAAAAAAAGCTCTGTTCAGTGGATACAGGACATCAGCAAATGCTTTGTGCTGTTTTGTGATGGTCTTCCTCTTTTTGCTCAGGCATTAAAAAGAACCAAGAAGTCCTCAATGAGGTGTGCTCAGTACCAGCAACACCGTGGTTGTTAGAACATTCACTATCGGTGAAACCTTGTTTCCTTCGCCTTTTTTTTTTAATTTGGCCACATCGAACGTGGCGTCATTCTCTCGAAGTTTCTTCAAACAATGGAAGCCATCCAAGAAAAAATATCTTTCATACACTTGACAGAACTTTGTGTCGTCATTTACTGTCTTTGGGTGGTAGCAAAGCAATGTGGCCGGCTTCTGGGAAAGAATGCCCTTCACTGACAGCGCTGCCACTCATTATACTAATTGCAAAACTGATCTAAGGTTAACGCAAAACGTGCAACAGTTAACAGTGCGTAACAGTTTCAGTACTACGCAGATGGGTGGCATTTCGACACTGCCAATTTTTTGCTCTAAAGTGAGCTGGTGTCTGTTTTGTCCCTCATTGCAGATTTTTTTAGAACATGTTTGTGCTTGAACCATGGTTGTGGGCGGACCTGGCTCACAGAGGACTTGGCTCACAGATCTGGCTCTGTCCTGAATTGGAAGGCTTATTCATGGAGACCCTTCACATCTACCGTGTCTATACTTGACGTTCCAGCTGTGTGGTGCCAAAATAACTTTCTCTCAAACATATTCTTACATGCGGGACAAAATGTGGTAAACGCAACACTTTTTCACCTGGGTTTGTGATTGTGCACTGCGGATGGCAGTAGGCTGAGAAAACCAAAGGCATAAATTTTTAGAACTTCTCGCAAAGTATTTACATTGGCATTACCACGAGCTCTCTGCTAATTATCTGACAGTTTCTCATCTTGTGCGATGTTAGCAAATTATAGCAAAATGAGATGGCTTTTCGCGCTTCAAGAGGCACTTTACCAAGAAATTGGGCAAGCAGATGGATGTGGATGCTTGAAATTGTGCCAATTTTGTTTCCTTTGGCTATTTATTACAGCAAGTGCGCATAAATTATATACTGTGACCTTAAATCTACACACATACACGAAACGACGCATTGTTTAGCAAAGGCTGTGGAAATTACTCCTTTCATAATGATTTCCAAGCTGCATCACTCAAGCTCCCCAAATTATACTCACCCAGAGGCAAGGAGGTTTCTTTCTCTCGACTAAAGTACAGGGTCACTCAGTGTTAAAGGGAATGATCACAGAAAGACAAATTTAATCATCATTTTTCTATTAAAGTTGAATATGACTTCAGGACATCTATGCGTAAGAGGAATTCTAGTTAGCAAAAAGGATGGCATATGATTCTCTCACATAGTTACGGAGAAATCTTTTATACTTAAAGTTCCCTTTCATGTTGAGCGACCCTATACATCACACTATGAGTAGTGAAGGCCTTTGGTTCCCAAATTTTCACACCCTCTGTTATATACCTGATAATTTTTAATTGGCCAAACAGAAAAAAAGTGACTACTAATTTTTCCCTCACACTTATTTATACACGATAAATATAAGCAGGGCTTTTTTTTGCGTTTTTTTTGTGAGGCTGCTTAGCAATTACAATTAGCGTACATATATAAAATTTAGTAAACAGTTGAATTAAATATAATATAGGCCACCAGATTAGCAACATGCTAAACACCTTTGTAGGTTTGCATGTGCAAAACTCAATAGGAGCATCTAAAACATTTCACACAAAAGCTCTGAAGCACACATACAAACTTTGTATACACCCGGCAAGCATAAAACTCTACAGATCTTGTGCGGCTTCCAACAAGGGAAGTCAACTAGAGTTGGCAGATATCAAAGTACGCATTGTTGCAGCAGCTCGTTAAAAACTATCAACACTCGCAACCGAGAAACCCAGAGCACCATAAATGGGCATTTACATCACACGCATTCACGCAATGCTCAGCTTTCTCTCGTTTGCATTTATCGTACACTTACAATCTCTACAAAACACAGCAAATATACATACAACTATAAGAATGGACCTGAATTGCACATTATGCAGAGAGCAAGAAAAAAAAACGCATCCAACTATTCACAGAAGAAAGTGTTATCCACAGAAAACAGTGCACATTCCCAACAAACAAAATGTGTAGAGATATGTTAAAAGAAAACAGTCTCAGACTCGGTTCCTGCCTATTATTGGTGACTAGAGGGAAAAAAATGAGCAAACGCGACGCGGCGGCTCTTTCTCAGTTTGTGAAAACTGTAGTTCTAGGCATTATGTACACATCAAGCAAAAGCACAGCAACAAAAAGCTCCCCAATCTGAGATTACACCGTCTGGTAAACACACAATCAGCGGCAAAAGTTCATGAGACATGGTTGTGCAGAAAAAAAAATTTAGACTGGCTCAGTACCTGAGATATATCAAGGTGCCAAGGGAGGTGCACACCCCCCTCTGGCGACAATACCCAGTTACTGGGTAGCATGTAGAGCTGCGATAAATGTTTCTCTGAAAAATCACATTCCGCGAACTTTTGCTGCCAATAGTATGTGCCATTTGTAAGGTGACAAGTACCAGCTCAACGGGACGGGGCAAACGTGCTCACATTCGAGAGAAAAAGTCCTTATCCGCGGATTAGAACTGAAAGAAAAGCAGTATATAGGCTGCCATTTCGCAAAGAAAAAAAGAAAAAGGACCTTTACAGACATTGACAGGTGGTGTTCATACCCAGAACAACATCCTTCGGTAACAGGGCAACCTTTGGTAGCAAAAAAAAAAAAAAAAAAAAGAAAGAAAGAAAATGCAAGTAAGAGGCTTGCCCTCAAGGAAAACAATGTTGCGTCCTAGAATCACGCTTAGGCTTCCCGCATCTCAGCAGTGTGTCCTGAAATGTTACGTACCTGTCAGGTTAAAAACTAAAACCACTGGGAAAAGAAAAAAAGAGGCTTTGGTCTTTGCTCGGAACAGCTCGAGAACGAATATTTTGGCAGCAGGGCAGCCGTTATGCGCAGCTGCAGAAAAAAATACATGTAACAATGAAATGAAATTGTGCTTAGGTACATGGCTAAAGAAGCGAGGCGACATTTTGATATAGTTTGTGAATGATCAAGAAGGAGTACACATATGACAAGTAAATCATAGCTATTTTGCAACAAATTTTGCAAGAAGCTGTAAAGGCTATATGTAGGACTGAATTTTCTAATAGCGAAAATGAAGCTTCTCACATTGCAAGCTTCACGAAACCAGTGTGAACCATTGTGCAGGAATCTTCTTCGTGCTGCAATTTCTCACACACACACAGGTGGGTTTTCTGTGATATATTTGAGGACACTATGTTCATGTTAGTTAGGACATAACTTAGCTGAGTGATTTTTTGCAGCGGTGATGCACAAAGAATAAACTTAAGAGGCACCTGCATAGTCTTCTCTAGGCAGGCCTCTTTGAGTTGTGGACGGCACTGCAGTTCTTTACTCTGACAAAAATTCACCTCAAGAAACCTACCGTCAACACGACTTGAGTGATTCTGAATGAACTAGACAGGCGCTGCTTTAAATTTTGATGCTGGTCAACCTCCAGTCTGCAGAATGTTACGAGCGTGCGAAATAGTGGTGCTAACTGGCTACCAATCCAAATGGAGAAGACCTTACGGACACGTATATCCATTAGCATAGCAAACCAGCATTGCTCCAACATTGGCAGCCTGACAGACTGTGAAGAAGCCGGCTGGTAAAAGGGCCAAAGCACAGCATACTAGGTGGAGACGCTGCACTGCATTAATAACCTTGCATATGTTTGCCACTAATAACCTTCCACGTCAGTAACAGAGCTACTTGCCAGATCGCAACAGCATTGCTAACAAAGCTTGCCGTAACTGGCTGGCTCTAAAAAAAAAAAATGACGTCACAGTAGCAAACTTCCTGCCGTATCCCCGGGGAACATTCTGAAAACACCTTGAGCCTCAGATTTTTTCACAAAGGGGTGCTGATGTCGTTATAACAGTGCAAATGACAGCTAAGGAGTATTTGGTTTAAGTAGATCAA